>NC_059333.1:99730000-100347500 GCF_018350155.1 Leopardus geoffroyi
CCCCTCTTTTTAAATTTTAAATACATGATTGAATAGGTAATATTAGTAAATGTGTAAGCGGTGGTGCTACTGTTTTAATCAAGGTTTATCTGATTTTTAAGAACCTGATACACTATCCCTATGTAATAATTCCTATTATGATTAGTTTGAAAAATTTATTGTCTTGATTCCCTCAATAGAATGAAATAAACTAAAATCCTAGCACAGAGGCCTATCTATTATGGTTGACTACTAATTTCTAGACTATTGCCTGGCAGATACCTTACACTTAATAATTAATAAATGAATGCAAGAATAATATAATTGATTTCAGCACTGCCAGAAAATTGAGTATTTCATTTGTAAGAGTTCATTTCAAAAGGGGTTATTCATGGAAGCTTTAATTGTAACACTGAAGCCTACACATTACCTCATGTTCTTTCCTAGATATAAAATTCTACATTAATATACAAAATGAGAGGTATTATCTTAGGTAATCAATTTTTGACCACAAATGATTTTTTAAATTGCTATTGAAACAATGAGTTATTTCATCACTAAACTGGAAGATTAGACAGACAAAGAAGCAGGGAAGCTGGATAGTGTATGTTTTGTGATATAAAATTGAGGTCTTAACCATTTATGGTCATTGACACTTTTTAAGGGAAAAAAACAAAACCAGTTTCAAAAGCTTATGTATATTCCAATTTGTGAAATTCCCTTCTCAACTAAATTTATCCTGAACTTTCAAATCTTCAAATGGAATTTCTTCCTGTGCTCAGCTGTCGAGAAATTTGCAGTATGGCATTATACAGCTGTCAAATTCCACCCACGGGACCTGATTTGGCAGTTTACACAAGCAAAACTTCTACTGACACTAGGGACAGTTACCATTTTTAGCATTTGTTGGGAATGAAGAAAAAGAATTGCTTCATTTGGAAAAAGCTTCTTAGAAATTATACATAAAAAGAGAAAGTATAAAAAGAATCAATTAAGCTTTTCAAAATACATTTTTAAAAATCAAAACCCAGCACATATTTGTTTTAATTGCAAAAATTCATGAGCATAATAAAGATGTTTTCCTATTATATCTTATTGTCCAGGCAAAAGTGAATACTAAATTTCTTATTACATGCTTTAAATGTCTAAGACGTAGAGAAGGAATTGGCAAAATTAAGAATAAAACAAATAAGACAACAGAAAGTGAGTGAACTCAATGAATTAACTGTGAGTCTTGATACAAAACACAAACCAAAGCAATAACTTTTTAAATACATTCAGGAGGAAGAGTTAAAGAAATAGAAGGTTGTAAAGCTATTGCAAGATTTTAAAAGGGAAATAAATGGTCAGTCAGCACCCTTGTAAGGAAGTCTCTACTCAAATGTATCACCACTATCTTTACATTTGAAATAACCTAAAGCAGGATTAGGAGACTAAATGTTGGCAATTGGGAAAATAACTTTTTAAGATGAAGTCTTCCCAGGTAAAGTCTCAATTCTGAAAGCAAAGCGGAATGACTTTGTCACACAACAGTAGGGTTACAATGTTGGACTGAGAAGAATTAGTTGATGGAAAGTCAGGAGTGTCAGGATTCTTCTCCCCACTTCTTCTGTCTTGCGGGAGTAGTAGATCTGGCCCAAAACTGCAACTGAGCACATCATACATATCTAAAAGTACTGAACAATATATTGGGCAGGTTTCCCAGAGTGAAGATGGACTGGCCGGCATGGCACATTCTTCCCTTTCATCGCATAATGTTAGGGAGGGGCAGACTCCCTGTTTGCTCTTTGCCAGCACCCTATTCATCGAGACCTTCAGTGTGGACTTGTCACCAATATCCATAGATTCAGTGGGCAGTCTTTTCTCAAAATGAGATATGCTTAAATTGTCTATAGCAATTAATAATCATGTCCTTGAAATTTGAACATAAATCCAAGAACTGTCAGACATTTAAGGACAATCAGCACAGAAATCAGACTCAGGAATAAACACATAAAACTATGTTGGAACGCATAGTCCCTGCTTTGCCAGTCCCCTTTACAGTGGATGAACTGCACTTACACGTTCCCAAGTCCCAACCCCTCTAGTCCTGACCAGGATCCCAACCCTTTAATGTACTCAGAGATTTTGCTCTTGAAAGTATCTCCTTTCACTAATGAATCCTTAATCCCCGCCCCCCCCCCCCCCACACACACACACACTTACATTATTACCCTATACAAACATACTATATTTTATTGAAAAACAAAACAGAGACCTCCTGGACATTTTATCCCTGCATCTTCTGGGCAAGTACTAAGTTCCAGTGTAGAACCAAACTCCACAAAAGGCTTCCTTGCTTCCTGTTTCCTGGACATTCAGTCCAATCAGACTTTCCAATCACCACTTATCCAAGGTCACCAGTTAGTTCTGCATTACCAGACCCTAAAGCCAATTAGGACTTGGAGACTGGGAACTGTCTAGCCAAGCAGTGGGCACTAAGCATATGCCCATAGAGAGTAGAAGCAAGTGGTTGCCTGATCACGCCCTATTCAATATGGCACTGTCTGCAAAGTTTCCCTGTGGTTGCAGGGGCAGCTGAAACTCTTACTTTCTCCAAGAGAACTCATCCCTCTGTCAATCACTGTAGCTAAAGTACAAAAAGAGAGATGTCACTTCTGGGAGGAAGAAACTTCTTTGACACCTACACCTTAGTGTGTTTACTATTTAACAGACAGAAATGTATCTGCATTCGAGTAGATCATATATGACAACAACAATGTCATCCACAAAGATGTGATCACCAAAACGCAGCAGATGGCTTTTCAGAAAATGTCTGAGATTGTTGCTCTGGAAAAGGATATGATTATTTTGTAGAAGAGTAAGTTTTCAGCCCACAGAGCAGAAAATGAGAAAAAATAAAACTTGAATGATATTCGCTAAAACAGCAAGTAATGGATGAAGTGATCAAAGTCCAAATAGATGAAAAATTAAACTTCAATCTAGGGGAAGAACAGCATTAAAAAGTATCATATTCACAGAATAAAGAGAAGCTATGTAAAATGAGGGCAAAAAAGGTAAGTTTGCACATCCAGCAAGATGGGGCTCTCACCTGGATGCCAAGGAGGAATGCATTGAGGGTGCTGGCCTTGGAGCCTTGTAGGAATCAAACAGACTTTATAATATTAGATATTTATCAGCGTCTGTGTTTACACCCACAACAGCTCTGGGATTGTATTGGCTAAGGATATAATAACTTTTCTATTTAAAGAATGTTTGCTTTCTTTTTACTAAAAAATAAACCATTGTCTTCCCGCCCCCCCTCCCCACTGCTTCCACTACCAAATTTTAACTTTGCTTTTGATTTTGTGCATATTGTTTACTTGGTGCAAATTATACTTGTATAACCAATGTAAAGATGTCATGAACTTCATAACAATCCCTTTATCTTCTCTGTTGGGTTGACTTTTTATGCGGAATGTTGCTCAATAATGTGCACTCTGCTGGACCATGAACTTTGCCTCACCTGTGGTGTACAGTAATAGTAAATATCATATAATATCTACAATTTAAAATAATTTGTGTGTATAGGATTTGGATGCTCCATTTAAAAGGCAAATGTGTGCCAGCCAGAAAAACAAAATTAAGAATCATGTTGATGAAATATTACAATGTCATGGAGAATTTTTTTATTCATTTTAAAACACAAGATTTATTTCTCTACCTTGCCCATAGTTTTAGAGCAATATTTATTATCCATTGTGGAATTATCCGCTAGAAAATTTGTTAATCCTGCAAGATAGCTAAATAGAATATCAAAACTCTGGCTGAGCTACTCTACCTTACAAGGATTCAGATAATTTTAAACATCAGGCAACAGCACAGGGGAGGCAGGGGTGCCTGGGTGGCTCAGTTGGTTAAGCGTGACTTTGGCTCAGGCCATGATCTCATAGCTCATGAGTTCAAGCCCTCTTGGGGCTCTGTGCTGACAGCTCAGAGCCTGGAACCTGCTTTGGATTCTGTGGCTCCCTTTCTCTGCCCCTCCCCTACTCACAATCTGTCTCTCTCTCTCTCAAAAATAAAATAAAAACACTACAATTTAAAAAAAAAATAGCACTTGGGAGACAAAAGACAAAACATCTTCAGAATTTTCAGATAACAACTTTGGTCCTAAGACATGGGGAAATAAGCCATAGTTTGATATTCAAAATATATTTTTTTCTAGCACAAATGAAAACATCTTTGTCAAACACCTCAAACCATGTATCAAATAGCAAATATATTTGTATGTCCATTTCATCCAATAGCCATCCAGTTAATTCCTACTGAGGGCTCTTCTGTTACCCAACATTTCTCTTTCCCTAACTGCTAACCTCCTGATCAGTTCAAGCTGCCTGAACAGGTTCTAGAGCCTTACTGCTTAATTAACAAGCACCACCTATTTGGATGTATGGTCCTTTGTAAGAATCACTAGTTTTGATTTTTGTGCTACTTTCATTATGTCGCACTGGTTTCTAGCTTAACACCTAGTAAAAGTGCAATCTGAATGTATTCATTTTTTTTCCCATCAACTTGTGTTGAGAAATCACAAGTTCAAGAAGACTTGAGTCAAACCAGAAATGTTGCTGAAATATATATCTGAATCCCTTAAAACCAGACCCCTGATAATCAGGAGGTATAGTTTCTGTTACATAACAGTTAGATAGAAATAGTTTCCTTCTAGGTAATCACTTGGGTACCTCTTAACACCCCTTTACCTGATTTTGATGATAAATAGACAAGTTAGGCAGTCATGGCCTGAGAATATCACAACGCTCAATGGCAAACACCTCTCAGGGAAGAGTGTTTGAGGTTATTGCACCAAATACACCACACATACCCAGAGGTGCTAGCTGAGAATAAGGGGAATCTAAAATGGATACTAAAGATAGAGGAAGGGAAAGTCTAGTACTAACTGTGGTCTCAAGACCAGCTGGAATGACAGATGTTGTAGTTTGTCCCACTAAACTCCCACTCATAAATTTCCCCCCAGGGGAAATAAAAAGCCCATTGGAATCCTATAGTTCTTCTTCTAGAAATTTTTATTTAAAAAAATATGTCTAAGCAGGGCCCAGGGGACTGCCATTGATGCTGTAATCCTTTTTCTAGATTTTCTCTCAGTAATTACCTGGAATTATTCCTGCCAGATACTAGGATACTCCAGGTTGACTGCCCTTGGCTGTTAGACTTTTCCATGAATTTTCCTCAGCTGAAGAGAGAAATCTAAATCTTGGTCATGCTCTGTTCCTAGGCAAAGGTTATATCCAATGACTGTTTGATGTGGACAGCACAGAAAAGTATACTATCAGAACTAAATGTAAATTTTTCTCTTTTTAATTTAGTGCATTAGTAACCTACAAAGATAGGAGTTTGGAATTTGAAGCTGGAAATTTTAACCTATCTTCCCTTCCCCCAAATTCAAAATCTGTGACTCTACAGAATCCTTATAAAGTAACCTGAGAAAATATGATAAAAATATGCAACATGATGATAAATAACATTTTATTTTATTTAACAAATGTTTATTTATTTACTTTGAGAGAGAGAGAGAGAATACCAAGCAGGCTCCGACTGTCAATGCGGAGCCCAACTTGGGGCTCGATCTCACAACCTGAGCCGAAATCAAGAGTCATATGCCAAACTGACTGAACCATCCAGATCGCCCCAATGATAAATAATGTTTTTAAAACATGAGTAAATTTTAACTCTAGAAGGTATTAGGGAACTTACCCCTCTTCTCTTACAAGATTTTTTTTTACTATATCTAACTCCAGTAGAAAGAAACTGTAAACAGAAGTCAGTCATTTATAACTGTTTTTGCTATCATTCATGTAATAGGAGCATTCAATAAATAGGCACTTTGCTTTATGTAGGACTATGCTAGATTAAAACAAAATGGAGATTTGCTTTTAAATCTCACAGCTCTGGAAGTAGCATCAAAGTGTATCTGGAAGAATGGCTGGGAAAAAAAAATGCAGTTGAGCAAGCAAAGTGCAGGGAGAGCAAGGCGTAATCTCATATATACTCACCTGCCAACTAATGAGGGTGGAATTGCTCAGCCTGCCTTTCCTGGGTTAAAAGACAAAGAAATTGAGCTCCCAGTTAGGTGGAAGGCCACCCCACAGGAAGCCTGAAGCTGACAAGTACAATGTTACTTGAATGTAATGCAAAAGTAAAAAGTCAATCTATATATGAAACAATCCATTGATTAACCAACTTTTCTTCTTGAGTAACAAATTTCAAGAAGTTGTATAAGGATGGTGTTTACAACGACCAATGATTCTGAACACTCCCCCTTATTTTAGTAAAATGTGGTCTAACCTCAACAGAAAGAAAGGTAACATACAAAGAGAAGGCAAAGTGAAGAACAATTCAACAACATAAGCGTTAGCTAGGGTCATAAGTAAGTTGTTGATATTAAAAGCAAACAAACACAATGATAGAAAAGAGCAGAAAACAATGATTTGCCACATTACACTCCCTACTTTCTGTAAGGATATGAAATGTACTCCCGTGAAAAATTCACCATTCTTATACAAAGAAGATATAATGAGTTGTGCCCTCCCTCTCCCCCAACATTTTTGTAAATGTCATCAGTAGAAAGACACAGTGTATTTTTCCTCTGGTCCACAAAATACAAGATCCAAAGAAACCCTGTAAAAGAGAAAGTAGGAAAAATGGAGGCAACAAAGACTTTTGGCAAGAAAGGAAAGCTGGAATGTAGAGCTGAGACAGTCACAATCGCAGGCTGTTAGAGCTGGAATGGTTTTTAGAGATAAACTTCTCCAAAGCACTAAATGTTTTTGTTAGCTCTAAGGAGCTGAAGTGATTTTCAAGGTTGCACAATTACTAAATGAAAGAAAGAGAATCTGAGTCCTTATCTCTTGATTCCTGACCCCATGCCCTGATCTCACATGACTTAAGGTCCAAATTGTTCCACTTGTTCTGCAGGGTTTACAGAAGAGTGGAAAACATATCTAATGCCCATGCATAAGACACTGTCCAGTGAGTCCTGACAGATTAGGCACATTATCCATTTCAATCTGATATTCTCTGTGTTTGCAATAGAGTTGCATAAAATGGCCACACACATATTCTAAGGGCCAGTCTGAAGAGTTTTTACAGGTAGTGGAGGCACCTAAGTATAGCCCAGTTGGTTAAGCATTTGGCTCGTGATTTCAGCTCTCCCGGTTTGTGAGATAGGAGCCCTGTATGGGGCTCTGAGCCTGGGATTCTCAACCTCTCTCTGCGTCTCCCCTGACTTCTCTCTTTCTCTCAAAATAAATAAATAAATAAACATTAAAAAAGAGTTTTCTTACAGGTAAGGACATTAATATGTTTATTCTTAAATGAAATTTAAAGAGTAACAGTAATCTACTGTCAGCATATGCACAATGTATTGGGAACTTCTTAATCTTCCCAAATACCCATTCTCTCTTCCTGCCTCTCTTTCCTTCACCTTGATTTTTAGCAGGGCACATTGCCTTCCTTCAAGCTGGTGATGCATCTTCCAGCCCTAGCAGTTACATGTAACCATATGATTAAATTCAATCCAATCAAACTGAACAAAAGCAAAGTGTACAACTTCTAACTCACATCTTTAAAAACACAGTTATTTGCCTCACTCTCTCCTTCCCCTTTTGTTCTTTGAAAAAATGGATGCCACAGGAACATCCCATTTGATTGAGGAGATGAGACATATATTAAGAATGGCAGGGGCGCCTGGGTGGCTCGGTTGTTTAAGCATCAGACTTTGGCTCAGGTCATGATCAGGTTTGTGGGTTTGAGCCCCAGGTCGAACTCTGTGCTGACAGCTTGGAGCCTGGAGGCTGCTTCGGATTCTGTTTCCCTTTCTCTCTGCCCCTTCCCCACTCGCACTCTGTCTCTGTCTCTCTCAAAAATAGATAAACATTAAAAGAAAAGAACGGCTGATACTCTTTTAAGCTTAGACCACTAAGGATAATAGGGAAGTGTATTAGGAGAATTTTTTAAGTTCCCTTGTCAACAATGAAGGTGTATAAATTCAACATTTAATTTTAAACATAGATACACATACTTTTAGTACCTAAGTGTTATACGTGACTTTTTGTTTTCTTTTAAAATGTCTTTAAAAAGGATATAAGTCACAGATTTGTAGAAAAAGGTAATTCCGTGAATGTGTGAGGAATTCCAGTGGAAAAGTCAGGGACACTTCACTGACAAGAACAAATCTAAATGCTTTGAGGAGTGACCTCAGCAGTGAAATTAGAAGTGCCCCAGAGATGTTGGGCACTAAGGGATACCTTAGTTCAGGAACTCAGCAAATGCCCTTAGTTCAGGAACTCAGCAAATGTCTTCATTAAAAATCCATTTCTTTAGTCCATGGAACTCAAATAAAGATGTTGATGCTTCAAAAGACTCAAAAGATCCAAAATAATCATTCATTTGGGATCATTCAACCAAACACAGTCAAAGGTATTTTGCAGTTTTCCCTTGTTTCACCTGTGGGAATATCGCTTCTAAGTTTAGATAATGATGTTGTCACATGGAGAACTTAGAATGGCATCAATAAAAATCTGCTAACATTTATTTTTAGAAGGAACGGGAATGATTTATAAGTTTCTTCCTACTTTTGAGTCATGTCATGAATCACTGTGTATGCCAGATCTGTTCTGTTACACTTCATGCCTCTTTCTTCCATAATCACGCCCACAGACAGCAGCTGAGTAGAAGATGTGAATCCATATCTCTATATTAAATTATAGTCAAACATATTTTATAAAATTTTGCATGCCAGATTATCTAGATGAGATGAGTGACTTTTCATAGTATAAATTATGAGGAATTATTAATATCTGGAATAGTAGCGTAGACTGATTTTAAAATGTGCTGATGAATGTTTATTAAAATATATGGAACAGATAGCATAACTGAGATATACTATTAAAAAACAAAAACAAAGGGAGAGAGAGAGAGAGTCTCTGAGTTAGGGCAGTGGATTGATTTTGATAAAGTCATTGCACCACTAAGTTCTTTTTTAAAAATGAAAAGGATGTGTAGCACCTGGGTGGCTCAGTCGGTTAAGCGTCCAACTTCGGCTCAGGTCATGATCTCATGGTCCGTGAGTTCGAGCCCCACGCCGGCCTCTGTGCTGACAGCTCAGAGCCTGGAGCCCATTTCAGAGTCTGTGTCTCCCTCTCTCTCTGCCCCTCCCCTGTGCATGCTCTGTCTCTCTCTGTCTCAAAAATAAATAAACGTTAAAAAAAATAAAAAAAAAAATGAAAAGGATGGCAGTGGTTGAATTTTTTTTCTACTTTCCTTTTTTTTACTGCAGTGATACTGAAAATATATGCTTACTAAAATATAAAATTATCTGGGAAAACTTGTAGAATGTTTAGAATTCTTACAGAATTATCAGTAGCAATATTGTAGAATTTTTGTTACAGTTAAATGAATTAAATTATGCACATATTTTACCTGTGCATGGACTACTGTACATTTTATTCTCAACTGTATGTAACAGTTACTCTTATTAATGGAATTATTATCACATGACACTATTCAATTTGAACAATTCCAAAGAAAAAGTTATACATATTCTCTAATGTCTGGAAAACTTCTCTTTAATTTGCCTAAACCCTTTTCCTACTTGCTTAAGGCTTTTGAACAGGGGCTCTGTGAAGTATAAAGGTCTATCTAAGCTGTTTCTTCAACGGTAATGGATTCCCCATCTCATATTTAAGAGGAGAGTTGGTGCATAAAATTGACTTATTTTTCTCCTGTTTATTCTCTTTGCTCCTTCAGAACCATTGTGTACTTAGTCTTTGCCTTCCTCTGCTTTCATCATTTTCTGGGAGGCCACTCTCTGAGGGCTGTATCAGCAGTGTTCCCTTGCCATTTATCTTTCGGCTGAAATTAATCAAAGGGAAACACTACCAAGACACTAGAGAAAGGGAGAAGAGAGAGGTCATGCTATTTATTCCTCAACTCTGCCCATTCCAGAATATCCTTTTTTGGAATGTTTGAATTATCTTGTATTTGGTCATACCTTCCGTGGTATTAAACCAGTTCAAGAGACATAAATATCCTTAAGGGGCAGGCCATAGTACTTTGAGAATGCACTTTCCAATGCAAACACTAAATGTACACTCTATTTCTTCCTTTTAGTCTAAGCTACCCTCAAATGGAGCATTGGCTATATATCAGGGTGACTCTTTACTCTGGAAAGGAAAATACTCAAAACTTTTGCCTCTGAAAATACTCAAAACTTCCTGTTTCTTGTAGAACCAAAATGCCACTATTGTCTTCTAGTTAAAAGTGTGGTTAATGGAATTCACATCTTACAAATGGTTTTGTGGAAATGTAGAAGTAAATTATATTTTCTCATTACAAAATGTATAGTGATTATATGTACTTATTAACTGAGAGAAATCTCACAAGAATAGTCAAGGCTAATTTTGTAGGCAAGGTCAAGTAGAATTGCTTCCCATCTCTCACCAAAATAATAACCAAAAACATTACTATACATTTGAGAAAATTACAGATGTTAGTGCTATTACCAAAATCTGAATGATGCCAGGGTAATAATTCCCATCATATCCCTATTTAATTTGCTTATTTGATCAGAGCAAAAATCAGATGGGTCTTGGATAATAACTGTGGGTTATTGTAAACTTATTCAGGTGGTGACATTAATCACAGCTGTGATTCCAGATGTGGTATAATAATTCTAGGAAAACAACACATCCTCTGTTTTGTACGTATTTAACTAGCAAAGGTTTTCAGTTCAATTCAAGAACTGAGGAGACAAATCTTCCAACTGTTAAACTTTTAGAATCTTGATTACAAGGAGACAAATGGAGACAAGGAGGACTATACTCAGGCCTTCAGGCATTCTCTGGCTGCCTGTTATTATTCTTGTCCCATTAAAGCATACCAAGTAAAAATTCCCAATACATCACGATGCTGAATGAGTATAAAAAACATGGAGTTCTGGTAGAAGGGCTGTGGGAATATCATGTTAGACTTGAAGACAAAGGACAGAAGTGAAGATTCTAACACTAATTATTTAGTATCTCCTGCTTTTCCCTACTACCTTATATGAAATCTTCTGGTGATTATTGAAATAAAACTTCCCTGCAAAGATGCAGAGTCTAATGAGATTTTTATATTTCCTCTGGTTTGTTGACCTGATTTTTTTTCTGTCTAAACAAAGGACAAGCACAGATTTTTATCTTTCAAATCCATAGTCCCCTACTCTCTGACCTGTTCTTTGCCTTGGGAAGTTCTCTATAAACTTTATCATTCAGAATCCTTTTTCCCTCTGACATATGGTTGGCTTTGACTAATGGGAGGCACAAGAATAAGATAGGGAGGAAGGAGGTGGAGGCAGTTATATGTCCCCACCTACATCCTTCCGTATGATTTGTTGCACTACCAAAGTCCATGTCTACCATTAAGTAGCTCCTCTCTCATTGATACAGTTCATTCTTGCCAGTGTTACCATCTAGGCTGAAGTACAATGAGAGGGACTGTTGTTAAAAGTATTTGGATATTTCTGACCTTAAATGCTTCAGTATTGTTGGTTCTCTTAACCTTGACTACAACAGATCAACCTTGACTGCCAGGTCGCTGACTGATACATTATTTGGGTAAGCAGAAATCAGCACTTCATTTAGAGACTACAAACTAATATTCAAGGAATTTTTGAGAAGTGTCAGATAAGATAGTGTATAAAACATGGTATAGAGATTGTATGTTTGAAGAGATACTAAAAAGTGTATGAAATGGCTGTCATTCTCAAATCTAAGAAAATGTGAGAAATGAATATGAAGCTAATATAAAACTTGTCAATATTATTGCCAGTGTAATTCTAATTACTTAAAAAAAAAACCTCTACAGAGAAATTTTAGGATATATTTTATGAAATAAATTAGTAAATAGAAAAAAAATAGTAACAGAAAAACCTAATTTCTAATAGGTTATAAAGACTTCATCTGAATTTTAATAAATTTAGTTTATGCACTATTAATCCAGTGTCTTTAAAAACTATAAATTTACCAGGGCACCTGGGTGGCTCAGCTGGTTGAGCGTCTGACTTCGGCTCAGGTCATGATCTCACAGTTTGTGAGTTCAAGCCCCGCATAGGGCTCTGTGCAGACAGCTCAGAGACTGGAGCCTGCCTTGGATTCTGTGTCCCCTTCTCTCTCCGCCCCACCCCTGCTTGTGCTCTGTCTCTCTCTTTCAAAAATGAATAAACATTAAAAAATTAAAAAAAAAACTATAAATTTACCATAAAACTCTGATAATACTATGCATATCTCTATGCAACCTCACAAACTGGAAAATAAAACAAACACATCATTTCCCCCTTTACCCTCATCAAGGGTACTAATTATATCATTTTATTTTTATTTTTCTGTTACATAAGGATAGCTAAAATAATATGGCAATTTCCCCTTTTCTCAGTCTAGAGAATAATTATGTTGAAACGTTCATGTGTGTGTAAGCACTTGAGGGAGCCTCTCCAAAATGCTACTTCCTGGGCTTCACCCAGGAGATTCTGATATAATTGATCCTGATATGTGGCCAAAACAAAATCTGCCTTATTAAAATCATGTGACTTTAGACCACAAAAGTCCTATACAAGTAAGTATAAGAGTTCTGTCTCATTTGACACTAATATATACTTGGCTTATTAATCACCTGCACATAGTAAAAGTGGTTATTATAAATAAGTCTTATTGTTGCTCCAGCAGTTAAGCAATAATAAAAAATGACAAGTCCTATAAAGATAGCAAATCAAATGTCTAGAAAATAAAATAAAACAAAAATAGTCATAAAATTCTGAGTGGGTAAAAAGAAGATATAAAGGAGGTGAGAAGAAAAAATTGAGAAGACATTTAGTACCTACAAATGTTAAGAATTGGTGATCTTCTCTCCTTGAATTATATCCTAAGTGTACATGAAAGTAAAAACCACATTCATAGAGCTATAACCCAGACTGTTACCTTAGTTTCCACAATTTACTACCTGGAGAAGCAAGATTACTATACTTAAAATATTTCAGTATACAGAAATTTCCACCCATAATCTTCCCTTGAAAATATTTATTTTGCTGTTCTACAGATGAGTAACAACTTGTTGTTTTGTCAACATTTTAACTTAGAAGCTGTAAAAAGTAGTTACAATAAAAGCAATAACACTACTATTGCATCATTACAATATGATCCCTTCACTGTTTAAAAGATATTTTCATGTATGCTATTCCCCTTGAGACTAATATACACTTGGCATATCAATCATTTATCTGTACATAGTAAAAATTATTATAAATAAGTCTTATTGGTGTGCCAACAGTTAAGCAATAATAAAAAAAATAACAAGATAAACTAACAAAAACTTCTAGGGGAGACAGCAACAGATCAGTATTTAATCATTCATCTTTTCTTCCTAATTTTGTGAAAGGGATATATACCGTGTCTATGTACAAATAGATCTATATCATTGAATTTTTACAATGGGTTTGAAAGAAGAAGGTTGTCACCTGCAGCATAGTGGTAACAAAATGACTAATGAAATTATCCTGAAAAATGTTGTATACTTCTATAGAGCTGTTTATCTTTCCAACGTTGTCAGAGGCCCTACAGTCTCTAGCTTGCTTTTGTAGATTTTGTGCACTCATCAGCTGTCAGGATGAGGGAGAAATCAATCTTTTCAAAGAGTTTAATCATATAGTCACTTGATTTCCTGACATAGAATATGGAAGAGACAAGCCTAACTGCTTAGCTTGGACAACAGTTGGCAGAGATGTAATGCAAAACACAAATTCCTATCTCTGAACATAGAGATCTCTGAACATAGAAGAGAACAAAGAAGATAGAGGAAAGAGTGGATTCAGGGAGGTAAATAAAGAAAATATTTTTTTGAGGAGTAGACTCTATATAATTTGGAAGAACAAGTAGAAATTAAAGATGAAACAATGAGGATATACCTTCTGGAAGGAAGTAAATTGTATGAAAAACACTGACCCAGGTAGAAAATAAAAGAGATACAAGAAACGTTTTTAAAGAATGACAGTATTATAAACAGTTACCAGGAGATTATATACAATAGATTATTTTTAATTCTCTTTCTGATTATCTCAACTAAGGAGAAAATAAAGAACATAATCTGCTTATGAATTGCAGAGACGATATAGCCTCATTTAAAGTGAATGCTTATTATGTATTTATATCTCTATGACAAACTTCCCCGAAACTTAGTCTTCAAAATATGAGATATTATTTCTCATTATTATGTGGGTCAAGAATGAATGCAGCATTCTGCTCTACATGATTTGTCTTGGCCATGCATGAACTTGCCTGGAGCTGAGTGCCCAGGAAGGCTTCATGCATTTGACTAGCAGTTGATGCTGGCTATGAGACTTGATTCCCTGGTCTTTCTTTAGCCAGTAGAAGCTACCAGACCTCATATAAGCTAGTCGTAGAATAGAAACAGTGTTACTTCAAGTTAAATCCAGACTGAAGAAAATAAGAAATGAAATCCATCTCTGGAACACAGATCATGTAAGCACAGGGAAGAGAGGAATTTTTAGCAGGTAACTTTGGAGAATATCTATCATAGCACACTTGAAATTCTGTGCTATAGATCTACTGCATGTTTTTTACATAAAGTTTGAGATAATGCAAATCCAAAATTTATTAGAAAATCCATCTGTAATTGTATAAACTAAAAATGGGCAGATCAAATAATTGGAAGTTGCGTATATACACTATTGCCATATAAGAAGAGTCAATGTCAGCTGGAAAACATAAAATAGTAACCAAACTATGTAAATTTTTAGATTGAAACAGGTTGTTGTTTATATGAATCAGAATTTCTACCATGATTTTAGCAAACATTTTTCTTATTTTAATATTCTTCCTTATAATTTAGATATGATGATACACTATGAAAAAAATCAAATGAGCAGCATGATATGAGAGAATATTTGTGACAAAATAGCTAATTTTAATAAAATCAAAAACTTTAAAAAGCTAACAAAAATAATCTGCAGGGGCACCTGGGTGCCTCAGTTGGTTAAGTTTCTGTCTGACTCTTGATTTTGGCTCAGGTCATGATCTCATGTTTGGTGAGATCAAGTCCCTCATCAGGTTCTGTGCTGAAAGCCTGGAGCCTGCTTGGGGTTCTCTCTCCTCTCCCTGTCTCTCTGCCTCTCCCGCACTCTCTCTCTCTCTCTCTTTCTCATTCTCTTTCTCTCTCAAAAATAAACATTAAAAATTTTTTAAAAAGAATAATCTGCAATTATTTAAGATTTATGAGTTCTAAGAATTCCATTTGCCCACCTCCCTGCACATATTTTAGTTATTCCTGTGGGAAATTTTGAGTTGAAATAGAAACCAACCTATGTTCCTATCATACAAGTTAACACCCTGAACAGTAAGAAAAATTTGGATCCTCAACCTGGTCCACCAATATCAGTTACAAGATTATTCCATTTTCAAATTTTCGTAAGATTGTCTCATTACGCAATAAAGTTGAGAAAGTAAGAAATAAAACCCATGTAAAGAGTGTAAGCCTCAGGAATAAATAAGCAAATAAACCAATAATAAATAAATTTACTTCTTGGTCAGTCAGTGCACTGGGAAAAATGAGTTACCAATTTGGAAACAGTTTTACGATAGAAGATTGACTCCAGTAGTCATCTACACCTTGTGTGTTCAGGTGATACACTGAGACCTGACCAGAAATAACTTTTCACTCCTGAATTGTCTTATTCTAAAAATAAGAACCCTATACCAGTCAAAGCATGATCTAAGAGAATTCCCTAATGTTATATCTATTACCATATCTATTCTGCTTCCGATTGTAAAATCAACCTACCTTGGAACTGAAAGTAAGAGATCTGTGAGGGAATAGAAGGAGTAACATGCCTTTTTGTCCATTATACACAAGTCAATCTTTCTGTTTTCTTTATGAAAAAAAAATATACACATAAATATATTTTTGGAATGAGCAACTTGATTAGTATACTTGAAACAGTTTATACAGTAGAAAAATAAAGAATATTATCTCAGGTTATACTAAGGAATTTAGATTTTAGCTTGATGGTAGTAGGGATTCATTCAACACTGTAAGAAGAAAAGTGACAAGATTTAGAGGGTAACTCTTGTAGCAGTGTGAAAAAATAAGTACAATGTATTCTGGATAAAAATCTATGCAAAATTTAAGGGGAAATAGAAAGGATTAGATGAAGGTGTTAACAGAGGATATAAAGAAGGAATGAAACTGATAAAAAATATGGTAGAATAAAAAAGGAATCAATAATTTATTGAAATAGAAAGAATGAGAGGAAAGTTGAGTTTGTTAGATATGGATGAAAGCAGCATTAATCAAGATTCATAAAACAGGAAGAATACTAGTCTTGGGGAAAATGAGCCCAAATTTGGATGTAATGAAATGTTGAAAGGAAAATGAGATGTCTTGTTAATATCCTTAGCAACAACAACAAAATTACTGTTTTCTTTTAAATAAAATAACATTAAAATACAAGATTTTGATAATTGCACAATTTCTTTAATGTTTGTTGTGGCAAAAGCAATTTATTCACTTAATAACACCTAGTGATTACACACTGTGTGTTTTCATTGATTTATGTCTCCATCATTATAAGGTTGGCATGATTTCACTTGATTATAAGAAATTACTGAGATTTTCAGCCTTATTTGTTTCTACAAATCTGGAAAAATACGTTGGTAATTCTAAGAGATTTTTTTTCTGAATATAAAACTAGGAATCTTATTTCTTCTACAAACTAATAACTCCTACTGAAAAAATAAATTTACTAACAAATTTTATTCTGTAAGTAGTCGGCTGAATATGATCTCATTGATTTTGTTTCAAATAACCTTACTAGTATATAAAATGCATAATTATCCTGGCTAGTCAAGAAAAATCTCACAGACTGCCATAAAAAAGAAGTGATAAAAATAAGCAACACAATAAAATTACCCAACATGGAAATGAGGAGGAAAAATAATAGGTTTCTGATAAATAGCCAAAAATAGTCATGTATATTTTGCAACCTATCTTTTAGTAACTCTTCAATCAAAGACATATGTAAAATGTTCCTTGATTTTCTCAAGATAAAAATTATATTATTATAGTAATATTCTTATAATTAAGGGATAATGCAAATTTATATATTTCTCATTATACCCATTTTATGCTTTCTACATGAGAATGTAACTTAATTGAAGTTTGCACTTTAGGGCTCATGGGTACATGACAATTCATTTGTAGTTGTGAGCCATCATTCTGTATGAATCACATTTTGGTAAATGCTACTAAATTTAAATATCTATAAATAATCACATGAATTATTTGCAACAGCAAATCTTCAGATTGTATCTTTAGAACTTCAAAAGCATCTGTTCTCCGGTGTGCATTACTTTCAACATTTGTTTGATGTACAATTATTTTTCAAAGATTTAAGATGGTCTTTGGAGATACTGTTCAAAAAAGGGTTTAATATTGTTTTAAGGACTGTAGGCTGCTGCTGTAAACAACAGTGTACAAGGGACCAATTGTTGCTTTCCCCAGAGATGAATGTGTTAACAAGAAAATGATGTTTTATGTGAGTTCCTAGGGTAGGAATTATATACAAAAAACTACTCAGAAATAGTGATGAAGTTGTACAGGACAGGTGTGCTGAGACAGTAGAAAAAAGCGAGGTGAGATTTAGTTCCATGCAGGGTAAAGAGATGCAAAAGCTCAGAGGTAAGTGGAAATATGATGTATTCAAGGAATGACGAATTCAGCTTAGCTAGGCTTAGAGTATTAAAGGGAGTCAAATATGAAAGCAAAGGAGTGAATTAGAGATGGAAGAAATTAGGAATCAGATTTTGGAAAACCTTGTAAAATAGTAAATTGGGTTTATTTTTGTCATAAGGGCAATAGAAGGTCCTTCAAAAGTTTTAAGCAGGGGAAAATATTTTCTAATTTGCATAACAGTAAGATAACTCTGACTACAGTGTGGAAGACAATTGACCACAATTAAAAGAATTGCAGATAGAAGGTCTTGTTTGTAGACCCTTAGCGGACAGAAAAAAGAAGACAGTGGCAGAAGTGGTATAAATAAAGGAATTAAAGAGAAATGAAAATAAGCAAAAATAAAACAGGATCAACAAATAGTTGTGAGGTTTAAAACTGGAAGTTTTATTCTGGATTTCTGCTTGTAGCAATACAATAGGAGTATTTCTTTCATAAAGGATAGTTTCCCATAAGTTACAAATTACAACAGGGTCACCTGAGTAGCTCAGTCAGTTAAGCATTTAACTCTTGATTTCAGCTCAGGTCATGATCTCACAGTTCATGGGATTGAGCCCTGCCTCAGGCTTAGTGCTGGTGTGAAGCCTGCTTAAGATTCTCTCTCTCCCTCTTCCTCTGCTCCTCCCCCACTTGTGCTTTCTCTCTCTCTCTCTCTCGCTCAAAAAAAAAAAAAAACTGTTTGAAAAATTACAAAAAACTCACCCTTGAGCCCTATACTCACCCTAGAAAGAGACAACTCTCAAGAAAACCAACCTATCAAGTTTTCTCTCATATTGGAACAGATCAATACTTCAGTGAAAAATATGTACTCTAATCACTGGTTATTACAAGGAAAACCCAATAAGAAACAAAACAGGCCAAAAAAGAGTGGGATAATACATTAAAAATGCTCAAAGAAAAAACCTATCAATCAAGAATCCTGTGACTAGAAAAGCTACCTTTAAAAAATGAAAGCAAAGTAAAAACTTTCCTAGGTGAATAAACACTGAGAGAATTATTTGGTCACAAAATTGCCTTACATGAAATACTAAAGGAAGTTTATAGGCAGAAAGCAAGTGGACCTATTATGTTATTTATATTCTGATAGGATTATTGATTACTGACTATTGGGGATTATTGATTACATTATCTAAATTCATGAAATTTTACACTTCGTATTTATACTTTTCAATGTATACAGATGTACTGCAAGAATAGTAATTCAAACAACCAAATTATATGCTAGGTATATTTTAAGATCGCTATGAAAATTGAATACTTAATTACATATAAAATATTTGGCAGACTAACCAAAACATAGTAAACAAGATATACTTTACACAAAAAGGAAAGATTTGATTATTTTATTTATATTTTCAAACTTTGAGATTGAACTTAGAATTAAGTGAAAAAGAATTATTTTCTAATAAAATCACAAATGAGAAAGAACAACAAACACCACAGAAATATAAACAATAATAAGAGAACATTATGAAAAGCTAAATGTGAACAAATTGGACAATTTGGAAGAAATGGAAAAATTCCTACAAAATATAGACTACCAAAGAAATAGAAAACTTAACAGACCTATAATTGGCAAGAAATTTAATCAGTAATAAAAAATCCCCCAATAAAAAAAGTCCAGGGCCAGATGGCCTCACAGGTGAATTCTACCAAATACTCAACGAAGCTATTCTTCTTTAAATTCTTCTCAAACTATCCCAAAAAGAAAAAAGGAAAAAAATTCTAGATTCAATCCATAAGGCCAGCATGACCCTGATACCAAACCAGATAAAGATTCCACTAAAAAAGACAACGACAGGAAAATATCCTAGATGAATATGGTTAACAAAAATTCTTAATATAATACAGTAAAAGCTTGGTTTGTGAGAATAATGTACTAGCAAGCCAAATCCAAGATTACATTAAAAGAATCATTCACCATGATCAAGTGGGATTTATTCCTGGGTTGCAAGGGTGCAAGTCAATCAACGTGATACACCACATTAATAAAAGAAAATATAAAAACCATATGAGCACTTCAATAGATGCAGAAAAAGCATTTGACAAAGCACATCTATTCATGATAAAAACCCTCAACAAAGTGGGTTTAGAGGGAACATTCATCAACATCATACAGGCCATTTATGAAAAACCCACAGCTAACATCATACTCAACAGAGAAAAACTGAGAGCTTTTTTTCTATGGTCAAGAGCAAGACAGGGATGTCCACTCTCACCACTGTTATTCAACATAGTACTGGAAGTCCTATCATAGCAATCAGACAACAAAAAGAAATAAAAGTCACCAAATCAGTAAAGAAGAAGTAAAACTTTCACTATTTGCAGATGACATGATACTCTATATAGGAAACCCAAAAGACTTCACCAAAAAATTCCCAGAATGGATACATGAAGTCAGTGAAGTTGAAGGATACAAAATCAACCTACAGAAATATGTGGCATTTCTATGCACCAATAATGAAGCAACAGAAAGAGAAATTAAGGAATCAATCACATTTACAATTGTGCCAAAAACAAAAGATACCTAAGAATAAACTTAACCAGAGGGGAAAGACTTGTATTCTGAACACTATGAAACACTGATGAAAGAATCCAAAGAGGACACAAATGGAAAGACATTCCATGCTCATGAATCAGAAGAACATATATTGTTAAAATGTCTATACCACTCAAAGCAATCTACACATTGAATGCAATTCTTATCAACATACCACCAGCATTTTTCACAGAACTAGAACAAACAATCCTAAAATTTGTATGGAACAACAAAAGACCCCAAATAGTCAAAGCAACCTTGAAAAAGAAAAGTTAGAGGCATCATAATTCTGGACTTCAAGTTATATTATAAAGTCATAGTGATCAAGATAATGTGGTACTGGCACAAAAATAGACACATAGAAGAATTGAACAGACTAGAAAACCCAGAAATGGACCCATAACCATATGGTCAATTAATATTTGACAAAACAGGAAAGAATATCCAATGGTCGGGGGGAAGTCTCTTCAACAAATGATGTTGGGAAAATGACAGCAACATGTGAAAGAATGAAACTTGACCACTTTCTTACACCACACACAAAACTGTATAAAAATGGATTAAAGACCTAAATATGAAACATGAAACCATCAAAATCCTAGAGAAGAACAGGCAGTAACTTATTTGACATAGGCCACAGCAACTTCTTACTATATATAGTCTCCTGAGGCAAGGGACACACAAGCAAAAATAAACCATTAAGACTATATAAAGATAAAAAGCTTGTGCACAGTGAAGGAAATAATCAACAAAATTAAAAGACCACCCGTGGAATGGGATATTTGCAAAGATATTTGCAAACGACATATCTGATAAAGGGTTAGTATCCAAAATCTATCAAGAACTTATCAAATTCAACACCAAAAAATGAATATCCAACTAAAAACTGGGCAAAAGATGGGACGCTTGGGTGACTCAGTTGGTTAAGCATCTGACTTTTGATTTCCACTTAGGTCATGATCTCACACTTGGTGATTTCGAGCCCTGCATCTGGCTTTGTGCTGACAGCATTGAGCCTGCTTGGGATTTAGTCTCTCCCTTTCTGCCTCTCTCCCGGTCATGTACTTGCTCTCTCTCTCTCTCTCTCTCTCTCAAAAATAAATAAACTTTAAGAAAAATGGACAGAAGACATTAACAGACATTTTTCCAAAGAAGACATACACATGGCCAACAGACACATGAAAAGATGTGCAACGTCACTCATCATCAGGGAAATACAAATCAAAACTACAAGGAGATATCACTCACACCTGTCAGAATGGCTAAAGTTGACAACATAAGAAACAGCAGGTGTTGGCAAGGATGTGGAGAAAGGCGAACACTCTTATAGTGCTGGTGGAAGTGCAAACTGGTGCAGCCACTCTGGAAAATAGTATGGAGATTCCTCAAAAAGTTAAAAATAGAACTACCCTATGATCCAGGAACTGCAGTACTAGGTATTTACACAATGAATACAAAAATGTTAATTCAAAGGAATAAATGCATTCCAACAGTTATAGCAGCCTTATCAGCAATACTCAAATTATGGAAAGAGCCCAAATGTTCATTGACTGATGAATGGATAAAGAAGAAATGGTGTGTGTGTGTGTGTGTGTGTGTGTGTGTAATGGAATATTACTCAACCAAAAAGAAGAATGAAATCTTGCCATTTGCAATTATGTGGATGGAACTAGAAAAGATTTTGCTAAGCAAAATAAATCAGCCAGAGAAAGACAAATACCATATGTTTTCACTCATGTGGAATTAAAAGAAACAAAACAAATGAGCAGAAAGAGAAACCAAAGAGATAGATAGGCAAACCAAGAAATAGACTCTTAACTGTAGAGAACAAACTGATGGTTATCAGAGGGTAGATGTGTTGAGGGATGAATTAAATGGGTGATGGGGGGATTAAGGAGGGCATTTGTGTTGAGCACTGGGTGTTGTATGGAAATATTGAATCACTAAACTACACCTGAAACTAATAGTATACTGTATGTTAACTAACTGGAATTTAAATAAAAACTTTAAAAAATAATTATTTTCCCTGAAGGACAAATAAGTTGGCAGAAAAACTGCAAAAATGTAAAAACATTTAAAAAATCAGGTCAAATATATAAACAGCGAAATTTTCTTACGCTATATTTATTCTCTATTCCTCTTTGTAGTCCATTTCCTAATCAACACTAGTCATTGTAGAAATGCTAAATGCATTATTAATATGTCATTATTCCCAAATAAGTTTATTTTACAACAAAGTAATCATATGAGTCCCAATTTTAAACCATCTTAAGGAATTAAAACTCTGTAAACACTGTTAACGAGTTCTAAAAATGGTCTTTTTTTTTTTTGTAGAATTGATGTCATCAACACTGTTTTAAAAAATAAAATAAATTTTCATATCTACATTTCAGAATATCCTTGTTGAAAGCAATTACATGTCTAAATTTTACAAGAAATACTATTTATACATGTATAGATGCCTTATAACAGTAACATATATTAAAGGGATTATATTCTGTCACTATTATTAGATATTTACTTTGAATTTTACAGACACTAGACTATGAAGAAAAGATTAGCTGCAAACTACAAAGATGGAACAAATATATAGGATCTTTCACGGCAAAAAGCAATATCGTGATAAAATTATTTTGTGAGGGTATAAGATAAGTATATTAAACCCTACTCTGCCTAAAAGCAAGCCAACTCGCAGTGCCTGCATGGCTCAGTTAAGTTTTAGATTTTTGATTTTGGCTCAGATCATGATCCCAGGGACATGATATTTAATCCTGTGTCAGACTCTGTGCTGACTGTGGAACCTCCTTAAGATTCTCTCTCCATCTGCCCCTTCCCTACTCATGCTCTCTCTCTAAAAAATAAATAAAATCAACTAACAACAACAGCAAAAAAAGCCAACTCAGTCACTTGAAAGTCACCTTTATTTTAAACCTTACAAACTGTCATCTTTTTAGACTATAGTGAAAAATATATCTTCAGTGTTTGGCCATATCATCCTTTATGGACAAAACTGAAGGGGCTACTAAGAAGTGAATATGCCTATTGAAAAGTCTTCACAAAAAAACCTCTTATATACTTGTATTATTAGAGAGATCAGAAGCAATGCTCTTGTATGAAGTGGCATTTTATTACTACTTCTAATAAAAATAAAATTGAAGGAAAAGACTTTAAAAAGATCTAATTCATATAAAATGATAGGGCACCCAGAACAACAAAATTTTCTGGATTTGATACAGTGTTTTGAATTTCATTAGTACCATTCACACAAACTCAATATCTACAGATTCTAAATAAGAAAAAGAAATACTGTTGTCAGTAACAATCAGCCATTTACAATCCCTTCAAAACAGAGTCCACGACAGGTGGAAAATTACCAATGAATTTTCAGCAGATCTTGAACATCTGTTCAAAGCTAAAGGTTTAAAAATTAACTGAAGTGATGAAAAAATATTTCTAAACTCTCAGATAAAAATAATTTTGCAAAGATTCTTTTATTTCTTTCACAAACCCTAAAAACATTCAGTGTTCAGATTAAGAGTTATCAGGACAATAGTAAGTATTTAAGACAACTTATCTGCATAAGATATCAACTCACAATTAATTAGAAATTTTCCAAAGTTATTCTTCCTATAAATGGACTAAAAAAATGATTACAGAAATCACTTCAGTAGCTTGAGAGACAAGTTTGAGAAATTGAAACATTAATCCCCATGAATTACCAATGTTTCTTCAATTGACACCTCAAACCTAATGTTGTTTCTGCTTTACTTGTGTTGCAGCATTACTTGTGCCCTACGTCTGTCTCACTCTTGAGAGGGCTATTGGATGGTCTACAGGAGACTAATCTCTTCAAATATTCTTTTGCAGGTAACAGCTGTTCTGGCAATGCAAAAAACAGCTGTGAAAAGCATGAACAATTGTCATCATGCTGGGGTAATGAGAGTTTACAGCAATGTTCTAGAGAGTTACCAGCTGCGTCTTTGGGTGTCATAAGCTTCTCAAGTTTTCTGATATCTCTTCATCACCAGCCATTTTCTTATCATTTGATCTCATTTATAAGATGGGCTTTACTATGAATTCCTCTGAATTATAAGAGTTTTTAAAAATTGTCTTACATAGAATTGCAAAGAGGCAGAACAGGCTATGTTTTTCTGGCGTTTCTCCCTTCTCGGGATAAGATCTCTAAATATTATAATCAACGAGACATTTTCAAATGCAAAATGCTGAACAGGAGTTTGTCTCATGACATAAACACATATACACACACAAGAACTTTTTGTTTAGTATACGTTTCTCATAAACTCTCACACATTCAAAGGCAATATTAGACAGTGGTAACTTCTTGCACATCTTTCCACCCCACATTTACTTTTCACTCAATTTAGTTACTGGAAACTTATCATCTTTTATGTACAAATTTACATATTTATATACACTTATGTTGCACTTGCAATAATTTGAACTAAAGGTTATCTATGTTTCTTTAATGCTTCTATTGTTTGAATTCTTTTCAACCCCCATAGAAATATGTCATCATCTTGTATTCATTTCATGTTGACTGAGTCACAATACTATGTCCTGTATTAGGCATTTAGATTGTGTATGTCTTTCACTGTATTAGTAATCAACATAAATAACCACCACATAGCATGACTTCCCAAGGTGAGAGGCGTAAGTAGAGAGTCACATTGTGGTTCAATTACAGTCTCCTTTTGGGTCCTTTGCAGTAGTTACAGGTAAAGTACATTATAGTAATAAAACTTAATGACATAAGGAACAGATAATTTCCAATAGAAAAGGACACTCTGTTCTTTGCAGCAAAAATATATATAGGTACAGTTTGGGGTACCCAAAGATATATAGGAATCAAGTAGCCATTTGGGTATCTCATTTTGATATTCCAGGAAAATTCTTCATTCAGTTCCTGATACTCAACATAATTTTCAGTCAAATTCTAGAGTATCAGTGCAGGATTAGATTGAAAATCTACGGGCAATGGAAGGAAGGAAGTAGGAGCGTGAGAGTTCTGTGATTTGTATGGCAAATTAATCACCATTAGTTGAATTTTTCTGTTGTAATAAGAAAGTATTCCAGCTTGATGATTTTGAAGTTTGTCACTCAGTAACTTAGTGTGTGTGCACACCAGGAACTCAGAACATATGTCAGATGAGAAAGGTAGACAAGTACAGTGTTTGACATCACAGAAGAAGCTTATTAAATAGATGCATAAGTTCAATAAAAACATCAATTGTCAGTATTTGTACACAAGTAGAATCTTCTATTTGGTAAGTGCATGTACAAATTTGATAGGTGTATCAAACATATAAAATTAAAATGATTTAAATGAATTTGCTGTATATTGTAGTGATTCAAGGTATAATTCATTTGTGTCTATTGTTGAAATTTAGTTTTTACATACATTAATGTAATTGCAATATCAGTTTAGCTTTAGCACAAAATAGTAAAACTAATGAATTATTTGCATTATCAAACATCTATCAAAGCATTTTCAACTTTTTATTAGAAGTATCATCATTCCCAGTTTACAGATGAGGCTATACTTTTATTAGCTTGTTATCACAGAATAATACTCAGAAGCCTGTGTTATAAACCCTTAGCATTTTAAAAAGGAAAAAAAATAATTCAAACAAGGAAGGTTTTCTCCTAGGCATTTGTCATTATATCCTTCCAGTTCTTATATCATTATCCTTCATCATTCACTGAAGAACATTATTTTACATGTTAAATTGAGTGATGCACTGAAATGACAAAGTTTTAATCTTCACTAAAATTTTAAAAGACGTACAGCTAGCTATATTTGGCTGGAGAAATTGCCACTGATTCATTTATAGATTTTTTTTCCCCAACTGCAGTAAAGTTGCAGCCTTTCTTACAAGCCTATCATACATTATAAAAGAACAGTGCTTCAATTAATTCAATTTCCAGTAGAAGGATCTGGAAATAAAATTACTTACTTGAGCAGGATGTGGTTTAGTCAGTTAAGGGAAAAATGACCTTTTAAAATTCAAAAATAAAAATATTCTTTCTATTTAGGATAAAAAGTCTAATGATGGCATGTATAGTAAAATGTTACATCCATTTAGAAGTCAACATATTAAGTGTCATAAGCATGGAAATTGGAATGCACTGGTTCCAGTGGCAATGGTGCATTAGAAAGTAGACAAAATAAGTCATTTCCATATTCATAATTGACAAAGAAAAAAGAATACATTTTTCTATTCCTCTAATTTGAATACCATATACCTTCACCCCACAGGTACTCACAAATCCCATTCATGTAATATAGTCTATCTTTTTTAAGCACTGAAGAAGAATTTTCACTTTCCAACTTAGGTGTAGGGCTTGCCTTCTACATATTTAAAACCAATTCAGAGAAATACGTTTTTATGTGAGTTTGTCATAACACAAAGAAGTATCACAGAGCTCAGGGAATGAGACACTAATGTCAGCCAGAGGAGGCTGGAAAAAACAAATCAGTGGACATAAACCTTTTATTGGCAGCTGATGGCCAAGTATGAGCATTAATATAAAGATCAAAAGGATAAAAACATTTCAGCATAGGCAATAATACAAAAAATGATTTTGAGTTCAGAATGAGCATGAGATATTAAGGGTAAATGGGGACTGTTGTCTGAGAGGTAAGGAACATGTACTTGAGAACAGCAGAAATTGACACAGGAGCATCCCAACTTTGAACATAACAGATAAATCCATTATTTCCTTTGTGATGATTTAATACATTATAAAACAGCATGCACATCTTATCAGTTAAACACTATAAAAAGTTTTTGATGTCTGATTTGATTGCGTAGTAAATAGTAAAGTGATGTGCCAAGAAAGGCAGCATCAATTTAGTAGCTCTAAATTATCTCCTAGAATCTTAGGTAGTATAGTGAATTTCTCCATTGCCAATTCTAAGGAGCACACTTGTAACTGAGCTGCTTTATAAGAGGGAGAAAAGGGCTTTTTGTTTTTGTTTTCTTTTCTTGTCCAGTACGTGAAGCATAATGATCCCTTCCAATAGAAGACAGAAGAATGTGTTATGGAAAGTTGACTGACATGATGATGAGGCTTAGGTAAATGTACCATTAACGACAGAAATATAAGCAGGAGAAAAAAAATCTCATGGTGAAAAAGGTATTTTCCTCCTTATTTTTCTTACTTTCTAAATGCTTTTAATGTATTATAATTTCTTTATCAACCATTCCTACATATAATGGATTTGAAAATAACAAATATGAATGACATATATATAATTATAAGCTAAAATTGTGATGGGAAGAATTTTAATCCAATTTAAAATTATGGAGGGTTAAGCCCTCCATTTTACAGAAAAATAATATAAATAATATATAAAATATATATGATCATATAAATATAATAGAATGTTTTACATATGATATACTCACATATAAGAATATAATTGAGCAATTATTTTATGTTATTATATAAAATAAAATGTACTGTATAATTGTTAGATAGTATATTTCTAGTTAGGGGTAAAACTATTTTCCAAAAATTATAATTAAATTTGAAGGGACTAATTTTTTAGTTTAACAAATGAACATTAGCCTCTTTAAAAACAATGAATTCTGATCATCATTTAACCTGACTTTAAGCCATGCTCCACATTATAAGAAATTTTGAGGCTTGAAAAACTGCAAAACATTTATTTCATGTGAAATATGTTATATTGTGTCAACTGTTACTAAAAAATAATTACAATCAGAAATTCTTATTCTAAATTTTAAATTACCTACCTTCTGAAAGTAAAGCATATATTGAACCACAGACAGAAATATATTGCCAAATCTATTCTTTAATAAATTATGCTTTATTGGCATGCTCCCATCTTTCATATTTATAATCAGTCTACTGAAACATTGAGAAAGTTATTTTTAATGTTCTTTGAAGTTGTTATTTACTGTATAAAATTACTCAGGCTTCCTCACACAATGCCAAGGAACTACATTAACTTGGAGGAAAAGTTTCCAAAACAATTTTATTATTGTTTGGATATTAGAAGTCTTTTTTTTTGTTGTTGTTTTTTTTTTCCCCTTCAGAAGATTGCAAAGGCACTAGAATTTTAAAAATTCTATGAGGATTGCATGAAAAATCTAGTGTCCAAAGGAAATTGAAAAGCTCCACTCAAGTAAAAAGATAAATGTTTCATTAATAGATATTATGCCACCTTTGAGTAAACAAAATTAAAATTTTGGAGAAAATAAGACACAAGAGCAATTATTTACAAATAGTAGGAAATGGTTTCAAAGACCCAGAAATGAATAATCACATTTACAGTAAATTAGAGTTATTCAATAAAAATAAAATTCATAGGTCGAGGGATATATAGCTTAAGCAAAGAATTGTATTTATAGATAGATGGGAAATGTAATATTGTCTGTGAAATGGTTTTACAGAATTCTATTTTGCTAAAAGAAAAATAATATTCAGTAATCAAGTGTGCTTTATTTTAGTTATTATGACTTTTTCTCTGCAATGAAATCACAGAAATTTGGAATTCTTTCTCATAATAATGATATATTTATTGATTTATTGCTTTTTAAATGAAATTAGTTCCCAACATTTCTTCACATTTAAAAAGAAACAATGAAATTTGAGTGGAATTATTTTTATATCTACTTTGATATTGAAAATATATCTACAAAGCATAAGAGACTCTTAAAAACTGAGAACAAACTGAGGGTTGATGGGGGGTGGGAGGGAGGGGAGGGTGGGTGATGGGTATTGAGGAGGGCACCTTTTGGGATGAGCACTGGGTGTTGTATGGAAACCAATTTGACAATAAATTTCATATATTAAAAAAAAAAGAAAATATATCTAGAAAATATGTTTAAAATAAAGCTTATTGCATAAATTTGTTTTCCTATTATTTTTAGGAAAGCTCAGCTTGTTTTACTTACAATGTATTACATACTGTCTTTTCTTTTTAAATTCTGCTTAACTACTCAAACTTACTAAACACACAAAAAAGCAGGTTTATCTTATCTGGTCATCTTTCTGAACTCTCTAACCCTAATTTTTGACATAGATTCTGTAAGATAGTTAAGGCTGATCATATGCCCATTCACTTACAGTAAGTTTTTTCAATCTTAATTCTTCTCATCTGTTTTACCTAGAACATTGGGTGTAATACTGAATAGAAGGAGGGATGGCTGGAAAACTTACACTTCTATTTAATAAGGAAAGTTTCTAAATTGATTCTTTTTATTTTTATTATTTTGAGAAAGAGAGAGAGAGAGAGAGAGAGAGAGAGAGAGTGTGTGTGTGTGTGTGTGTGTGTGTGTGTGTGTATGAGAGAGAGAGTAGAGGAGGGACAAAGAGAGAGAGAGGGAGAGAGAGAATCCCGAGCAGGCTCCACACTGTCAGCACAGAGCTTATCACAGGGCTTATCTCATGAGCCTTGAGATCATGATCTGAGCCAAAATCAAGAGTCATACGCTTTACTGACTGAGCCACCCAGGCACCCCTAAATTGATTCTTAATATTAGCAAATATCAGATTAACTTCGATGATTATCTTATTTTCTTAGATGGCTTCTGTGACTCAGAATAAAACAAGTTCCATGTAATGAATTTGACTGGTGAATATAAAAAACCTACTTCCCTCTTCACATTTATCTTTTTGCCATTTATTAGTAGAATGTCCTACATTCTGGATGTGATTGATTACCAGGTCATGGCATTGGTTCATGTATGCCTCTATCCTCTATATTGCTTGTAAATTGGTATTTGGATCTAGAAATTCTATCAGATTCATTTTGGTGTTGGAAAAAATAATTTATAGGCAATGCAGTGTATTATCTATTGTGATGTATAAGAAAGTATATGTGATGTCTGGTTACTTTTTTGTGTGTGTGATGTTGAGATTGATCAGTGAGTTCACACATTATTTGCTCTATCTACCCATTCTGAAGTTTTCCATAAACCTTCTCTATAATGATTTTTGCAGCAAATGATAATTACTGTCTAAATCCATCATTTCCAAAGGACTGCACAATGACAATGCTCAGGATTTATCACTTATTTTGTTTTCATTAGCTGGATTTTTTTTCTATATAGAAGCACTTCCCCACATCAATTATTTGGTTACTATGAAGTACAATTCATACAAAGAAGATATAAATGTTGGGTTTTACTCCTTTATTCCCCCTCAGTGTTTAGAGAGAATGGATGCAGCCCTAGCCATGCTTAATAGTGACCAATTGGATTATTTTGTTAGTATCATTATGAATGCATGAATTTTGCAGCATTGTGTTTTTATTCATTGTAGTATACTAAACATTATAAAATATGTTGTAAAGCCTATTTGAATTTTTTGACAGATATTTGTTGACAGATATTTATTGACAGATATTTGTTGAAAACTCATGATGATTTAGTAAAATATTAGATTTTTTTCTACTAATTTAAAAATATTTATTATTCTAGTAATACTAAATTTCTATCTGTGAAATGATATTTTTCTCAGCTTGGCATTTATCTTTCAATCTACTTATAATCCATGTTTTGATGTTTGGCTTTTTTTTATGTGACATTCAAATTACACTTAATTTTTTTTCTTTCCCAAATCTATGCTTTTGTTATTGACTTTAGCATTTTTTTCTTTTTCTGTCTAAATAACTTAATTTTATTTTATCTTAAAAGTTTATTTTTTTAATTCCAGTATAATTAACATAACATACATTATTATATTAGTTTCAGGTGGACAATATAATGACTCAATAATTATATACATTACTTAGTGTTTGTCTTCATAAGTGCATTCTTAATTCCCTTCACTTATTTCACCCATCCCCTACTCACCTCCTCTCTGATAACCATCAGTTTGTGCTGTATAGTTCTGTTTTATTGTTTGACTCTTTTTCCTTTAATTGTTTGTGTTGTCTCTTAAATTCCATATATGAGTGAAATCATATGGTATATGCCCTTTTCTGGAAGTTATTTCACTTAGCATAATACACTCTAGATTTCATTGATATATGCTATTCTTTATCCATTCATCTGTTGATGGACACTTGGGTTGCTTCCATAGTTTGGCTAATGTAAATAATGCTGCAATAAATATAGGGGTGCATATATCTTTTTGAATTAGTGTTTTTGTATTCTTTGGGTAAATGCCCAGTAGTGGAATTACTGGATCACATGGTAGTTCTATTTTTAATATTTTTAGGAGCCTCCATACTGTTTTTCACAGTGGCTGCACCAGTTTGTATTACCACCAACAGTGCACAACAACTACTCTTTCTCCACATTCTTGCCAACTCTTGTTGTTTCTTGTGTTTTTTATTTTAGCCATTCTGACAGTTTGTGAAATGATGTCTCATTGTGGTCTTGATTTGCATTTCTCTGATGATTAGTGATGTTGAGCCTCTTTTTATGTCTGTTGGCCATCTCTATGTCTTCTTTGGAAAACATCTATTAAGGTCTTCTACCCAATTTTTGACTGCGTTAGTTTTTTGTTTTTTATTTTTGTTTGGTGTTGAATTATATAAGTATTTTATATATTTTGGACACTAACCCTTTATATGATATGTCATTTGCAAATATCTTCTCTCATTCAATAGGCTGCATTTTAGTTTTGTGGATTATTTCCTTTGCTGTGCAGAAGCATTTTATTTTGATGTATTCCCAATAATTGACTTTCCCTTGCCTCAGGAGCCATATATAGGAAAATGTTGCTACAGCCAATGTTAAGGAAATTACTACTTGCACTCTCTTATAAGATTTTCATGGTACCAGGTCTCACATTTAGGTCTTTAACCCATTTTTAGTTTATTTTGTGTATGGTGTAAGGAAGTGGTCTGGTTTCATTCTTTTACATGTAGTAGTCCAGTTTTCCCAACACTGCTTGTTGAAGAGATTGTTTTTTTCCCATGGCATAGTTTTGCCTTCTTTGTCAAAGATTAATTAAGCATATACATGTGGGTTTACTTCTGGACTCTATATTTTGTCCTATTGATCTATGTGTCTGTATTTGTGCCATTACCATACTGTTTTGATTACTACAGCTTTGTGGTATACCTTGAAATCTGGGGTTGTGATACCTTCAGTTTTGTTCTTCTTTTTCAAGATTGCTTTGGCTATTTGCAGTCTTTTGTGTTTCCATACAAATCGAAGGATTTTTTATTCCAGTTATTTGATAAATTTTGTTTGTATTTTTTTTTAATTTTTTTTTCAACGTTTATTTATTTTTGGGACAGAGAGAGACAGAGCATGAACAGGGGAGGGGCAGAGAGAGAGGGAGACACAGAATCGGAAACAGGCTCCAGGCTCTGAGCCATCAGCCCCGAGCCTGATGCGGGGCTCGAACTCACGGACCGCGAGATCGTGACCTGGCTGAAGTCGGACGCTTAACCGACTGCGCCACCCAGGCGCCCCAATTTTGTTTGTATTTTGATAAGGATTGCATTAAATCTGTAGGTTGCTTTGGGTAGTATGGAAATTTTAACAATATTTGTTCTCCCAGTCCATGAGCATGGAATATCTTTCCATTTGTTTGTGTCATCTTCAATTTCTTTCATTAATGTTTTATAGTTTTCAGAATACAGGGGTCTTAGTTAAGTTTATTCCCTCCTTGGTTAAGTTTATTCCTAGGTATTTTATTATTTTTGGTGTAATTGTAAATGGGACCATTTTCCTACTTTTCTTTCCGTTTCTTCATTATTGTTGCATATAAATGCAATAGTTTTCTGTATGTTGATTTTATATCCTACAAGTTTACGGAATTCATGTATCGGTTTAGTAATTTTTTTGGTGGAGTCTTTCAGGTTGCCTGTAAATAATATCCTGTCATCTGCAGATTATAAAACAAAAATTCTTCCTTACCATTTTGGATGACTTTTATTTATTTTTTCTTGTCTGATTGCTGTGGCTAGGACTTCCAGTTCTATGTTGAATAAAAATGGTGAGAACACTTGCACTTGTGCCTGACAGCACTCCTTGCCTTGTGCCTGACCTTAGAGGAAAATCTCTCACCTAGTATGATGTTAGCTGTGTGGCTATCATATATGGTCTTTATTATGTTGAGGTATGTTCCTTCTAAACTTACTTCATTGAGGATTTTTGTCATGAATGGATGTATTTTGTCAAATGCTTTTCCTGCATCTATTGAAATGATTATGTGTTTTCTTATTCTTTCTCTCATTGAAGTTACATATCACATGGATTGATTTGCAAATATTGAACCACCCTTGCATCCCAGCAATAATCTCATTTTATTGTGGTGAATGATTTTTTTTAATGTCAGTTAGATTTGACGTGCTACTATTTTGTTGAGATTGTTGGCTTTAACATTCATGCATTATTTTTAGAGATGTGATGTTCTGCTTTATGGAACTTGAATTTCTTAGTGGATTTCATGTGAATATCCTTCTTAGTTTGAAATTGTGTATTCTGAGTTATAATTTTCTATGTATGGTTACATAATACTTGATCATTTTATATCATGTATATAAATTTTATGTCATTTATACATTATACCATTTATAATTACCTGTTTGTTGTTCAACTAATTTGTTGAATATTGCTATACTATTTTATCTGGTTAACCCATCCCTTCATTTAAAAAATATTTATATATTTTTATTTAAATTTTTATATTTTTTTACTATTTATATTTGAAAGGGAGATAGACAAAGCATGAGCAGGTGAGGGACAGAGAGAGAGGGAGACACAGAATCTGAAAAGGGTTCAGACTCTGAGATGACAGCACAGAGTCCAACAGCACAGAGTCTGAAGCAGGGCTTGAACTCATGAACCATGAGATCATGACCTGAGCCGAAGTCAGATGCTTAACTGACTGAGCCACCCAGGCACCCCCCACTCCTTTATTTTTAGTCTTCCTTTATGATTGTGAAATCATAAAAAAATCATGAAAGCCTTGAAAACATCCTATAGCTAGAATTAGTTTTCTTACCTAAACCTAGTGTGTCTTCGTGTTAATAAGGTTTTTAACTAATTTTTGCTTAATGTGATTAATGGATATCCTTGAAATTATTATTGTGTTCTTATTTTTATTACATGATAATTTCTGGTTATACACACACACACACACACACACACACACACACACACTGCTCATTAGGAGAAATCTGTATAGTTCATGGTTTTATAATTAGTGCCAACTTGAGATATGTAAAACATTTCCATGTCTTATAGATAGTGTTAGGAAAGAAAGGAGTTCCTAGCAAAAGGCCATATTTGAATATATGGAAAGTGTAACATTTCTTGGTAAATTGCCTTAGAAAGTGTATTTTCCTTAAACACTTTTACAGTTTTCCCAACAACAGTCTAGGGGCACCTGAGTGGCTCAGTGGGTTAAGCACCTGACTTTGGGTCAGGTCATGACCTCACAGTCTGTGAATTCGAACCCACATTGGGCTCTGTGCTGACAGCTCAGAGCCTGGAGCCTTATTCAGATTCTATCTCCCTCTCTCTTTGCTCCTCCCCCACTTGCACTCTGCCTCTCCCTCTCTCAAAAATGAATAAAAAATAAAAAATAGTCTAATATATTCCTACAGAAGATTTCAATTGGGCAATTTGACTAGCAAATTGGTTGGAAATTAAAACCCTATTACAGGGGCGCCTGGGTGGCGCAGTCGGTTAAGCGTCCGACTTCAGCCAGGTCACGATCTCGCGGTCCGGGAGTTCGAGCCCCGCGTCAGGCTCTGGGCTGATGGCTCAGAGCCTGGAGCCTGTTTCCGATTCTGTGTCTCCCTCTCTCTCTGCCCCTCCCCCGTTCATGCTCTGTCTCTCTCTGTCCCAAAAATAAATAAACGTTGAAAAAAAAATTTAAAAAAAAAAAAAAATAAAATAAAACCCTATTACATATTTGTGGCATAATGATTGACTAATTTTCTTCAATAACTATTGTTTATTTCCTGCCTCATTGCATGCCAATTGTGTTTTTTTCCCCATGAGGCCTTACAGAAAATTTCTCCTTTTATCTTTTTTTCCCCACAAGGAAAATCTAAGATAAATTAATTTCATACATTTTTATTCCAGAAGCACTTTTTATACACAAACTATGGAACTGTTAAAATACTCTATTTTGGGACACTCCAAGAAAACAGTAGGATTGCCATACAATACTTAGAATTTCTATAGTTGATGTCTACAACCCATCCAAATCTTGGAAATCCATTCATCCCTCTACATAGAGAATTAAAATAAAGAACCATTTTGGCCAGGTGGGAGAAAAGGTATACAGTTCCCTCCAATGCTCTTGTGCCTGCTACTTCTACATTAGCAAGCATACTTTTTCTTTTTTTTTTAAATTTTTTTTAATGTTTATTTATTTTTGAGAGAGACAGAGATGGAGTGTGAGCAGGGGAGGGGCAGAGAGAAAGGAAGACAGAATCCAGAGCAGCTTCCAGGCTCTGGGAAAGTTGTCAGCACAAAGCCTGATGTGGGGCTTAAACTCACAAACCATGAGATCATGACCTGAGCTGAAGTCAGACGCTTAACCAACTGAGCCACCCAGGTGCCCCAAGCATACTTTTCTCTTTATTCTTCAAAGTACAAATTGCTTACAATCCAATTAGCATTTGCACCTGAAAGCCGGAAGAGGCTACTTCCACCAAGAACTAGACTCAGATTTCCAGAATTTTATAGAACATTAAGCTATATAAATTTGTCAATTGGAAGGATACTGCAGTATTATTGAATGAAGACATTGTCTTGGGTTGGAGTTGATTAGTTTCTGAAAGCATACACACACACATACCCATATATACATAACACATACATATACATAAACACACACATACACACACATATGTAAGAAACGTTGGAGATTTGAAGGAGAGAAATGAACAGAAAAAAACAAAACAAAACATGTTCTAATAATCACAAGACCTGAATTCTGGTCCTTACTCAGCATTTATTAGCCATGTGACCTTGCAAAAGTAAATTAAACCCATGTATGAATAAAAAGATAAAAATTAGATGAAATTTAAGTTCTATTCTAGTTCCACTAATAGAGACAATTTAATTTTTGAAGGAAAATATTGTTAAGCTTGCAATTTAGAAAGATCAATTAACCAAAGTTCTCTGGGGAAATATGCCACTGACACAAAAATTTCTGTGGTAATAAAGAATGGAAGTCTGTTTTCAGAACATTATAAGCAATGTTGAGCTTTAAGACATGTAGAGGCTTATTAATTTACAGGTTTAGAAAATTGATTTGAAAGCACAAAACTTTATACTCATATAAAACTATACACTTGGAATTGTTATAAAAGCTCTCCTAAGAAAATTTGGAATTAAAGGAATAAACTACATTTATACTCAGAGAAAAAGGTAAGACAACACTTCATATTAAAAAAATATGTCAGGCACCCAAAATAGGGATCATGATGCTCTCCATCGACATTAATTTAACTAGAACAAACTGAGTACATAAGCAGAGGTGATGAGTAACCTGTGGAACATTTTGAAATTTATCACTGATGTGCCCTCTGTCTTTTAACCTAGTTGCTCTTAAAACTTGAACTAGCATCCTTTCATGATAAAAACCTGCATGAAAGTAGGAATAGAAGGAACATACTTCAACACCATAAAAGCCATATATAAAAGATCCACAACTAATATCATCCTCAGTGAGGGAAAATGGAGAGCTATCCCTGTAAGGTCAGGAACATGATAGGGATGTCCACTCTCATCACTGATGTTCAACATAGTACTGAAAGTCCTAACCTCAGAAAAAAAAGTATTCAAAATGTCAAGGGAAAAATCAAACTTTCACTCTTTACAGATGAGACGATACTCTACTGGGAAAACTCAAAAGGCACCACCAAAAAATCTGCTAGAGCTGATACATGAATTCAGCAAAGTTATAGGATAGAAAATCAATGTACATAATCAGGTGCATTTCTATACACCAATAATGAAGCAGCAGAAAGAGAAATCAAGGAATCAATCCCACTAACTATGGTAACAAAAACCATAGGATACCTAGGAATAAACCTAACCAAAGAGGTAAAATATCTGTACACTCAAAACCATAGAAAGGTTATGAAAGAAATTGAAGAAGACACAAAGAAATGGAGAAACATTCCATGCTCATGGATTGGAAAAATAAATATTGTTAAAATGTCTATACTATCTAAAGCAATCTACATATTCAACGTAATCCCCATTAAAATAACACCAGCATTCCTCACAGAGCCAGAACAAACAATCCTAAAATTTGTATGGAACCAGAACACACGGTGAACAGCCAAAGTGATGTTAAAACAGAAAACCAAAGCTGGCAGCATCACTATTCCAGACTTCAAGCTGTATTACAAAGCTGCAATAATCAACATAGTATGGTACTGGTATAAAAATAGATACATAGATCATTGGAACAGAATAAATAACCCAGAAATGGACCCACAAACATATGGCCAACCAATCTTTGACAAAGCAGGAAGGAATATCCAACGGAGAAACGACAGTCTCTTCAGCAAATGGTGCTGGGAAAACTAGACAGCAACACGCAGAATAAACCTGGACCACTTTCTTATACCACACACAAAAAATAAATTTGAAATAGATGAGAGACCTAAATGTGAATCCATTAAAAATCCCAGAGGAGAACACAGGCAGCAACCTCTTTGACCTCAGTTACAGCAACTTCTTACTAGATAGGTCTTCAGAGGCAAGGGAAACAAAAGCAAAAATGCACTAGTAGGACCTCATCGAGATAAAAAGCTTCTGCACAGCAAAGGAAACATTAAAAGGCAACCTTTGGAATGGGAGAAGATATTTGCAAATAGCCTGTCAGATAAAGGGTTAGTATCCAAAATCTGTAAAGAACTTATCAAACTCAACACAAAAACAACCAAAAAATCTAGTCGAAATGGGCAGAAGACATGAATAGCCACTTTTCCAAAGAAGACATCCAGACGGCAGACACATGAAAAGATGCTCAACATTACTCATCATCAGAGAAATACAAATCAAAACCATACTGAGATATCACCTCACACCTGTCAGAATGGCTAAAATCAACAACTCAGGCAACAACTGATGTTGCAGAAGATGCAAAGGGAAAAACTTCAGTACTGTTGGTCGGAATGAAAACTGGTACAGTCACTCTGGAAAGCAGTATAGAGGTTCCTCACAAAATTAAAAATATAACTAACCTATGACCCAGCAATTGCATTAATAAGTATGGATTCAAAAGATACAAAAATGCTAATTTGATGGGACACATTCACCCCAATGTTTATAGCAGCACTAGGAACAATTGCCAAATAATGGAAAGAGCCCAAATGTCCATCGACTGATGAATGGATAAAGAAGATATACACACGCACATGTACACACACACACACACACACACACACACACATGTATGCACACACAATGGAATACTACTTGGCAATGAAAAAGAATGAAATCTTACAATTTGCAACAATGTGGACGGAACTAGAGTGTATTATACTAAGTGAAATAAGTCAGTCAAAGAAAGACATATATCATATGATTGTACTCATATATGGAATTTAAGAAACACAACAGATGAACATATGGGAAAGGAAGGAAAAATATGATAAAAACAGAAAGGAAGGCAAACCATAAAAGACTCTTAACTATAGAGAACAACTGAGGGTTGCTGGAGGGGAGAGGTATGGGGGATGGGCTAAATGGGTGATGGGCATTAAGAAGGGCACTTATGATGAGCACTGGGTGTTATATGGAAGTGATCAATCACTGGGTTCTACTCCTGAAACCAGTACTACACTGTATGTTAACTAATTTGAATTTATAAAACAAACAAACAAAAAAACAATCTGGGATTCCATACATTTCCACAACCTATCAAGAGAACATCCCAGGCCATTGCGATTCAGTACAGTGTTGAGTCTTCTTTTGAATTTCATGTACAAAATTATTATTAGGTACAGCTGATAAAACTTTTTAAAAGGTGAATGGTGGTTAAGTGAATATTTAAAACTTAAATTTCAATATAGAGAAAGAGAAGAACATCCTCTGACATTCAGGAGCTAGCCTGGTAATCACAGATAATGCATGTGGTCTCTGTTGAGCACAAGAATTTCACAGAACTCTAGAATGCTAATATCAGAGAAACATCTATAAACAATAAAGCAAGGCTATTGCCACACCACCCATAGAGATAAACTTCTGTGTCCCCAGTGAAGAACACTGGACATTGTACTAACCACAAAATAGCCAAAATAATTAACTGAATGGTGCCTGCTTCTTTACCATGACAACTTTAGCTCTTCTTTTGACTTTTGATTAAAATTTGGAGTTAGATCCAATTCCTGACAGCATCCAATATGTAGCAAATTCCATTTCTATAAATGCTCATGAAAATTACCTTAACACAAGCACATATCCCATAAGTCTTCTTACTGAGATATCTTATGGTATCTTCATGATGTACAGTCTCTACCTTTTCAATGATGCCCAAATTTGTCTGACCACAGTTATGTCCCTTGAGGTTTATGACAGAAGTGGCAGTTCCACCAAGATTCAGCTAAAGCCCTCACTGCCAAAGGCAAATACTAATAATATATTGTGCACATGAGCAATCCCTGTGGATAGACCCAAATGAGATTAAGCCTGTAGTTGGTTGGTAATCTGATGCTGATTGAGCACCAGTATTTTGCTAGGCTCTTCATTGTTGGATTTATTTTGTTTTATTTGTTTGCCAAGAAATAAAGTGCTTTGGGAATTTTGGTTATCTGATATATATCTATGGCTTATAAATGATTTCTTTCCAGTCTTCTAACTTCTGTTATTATGTTTTTTAAACTTGCCTTTTTTCTTGAGTGCTTTTTGTTTTGTGTTGCAACTTTTAAAGAAAATAAAAATGGGAGAATGGATGGAGGTTTGATCAACTTCCTTGAACCAGCTCTGGGATTGAGAAGTTCTTAATTTCTCCTCACACCAGAGTTTGGAGATATTTGTCATCCACTCACCATTTGACACCTTACAAAGAACTTTCTCAGTCTTGTCTGTATGTCTCTGAGAAATTCTTTGTTTAGGTTTATCTGCTCAAAATCAGAAGGCTTGCCAATTGGTCTTCGGTCAAGTTCCAGAGACACAAGTTTATAAAAGCATCATCCTTACAGATCATTGCAAATATTATGTTTCCTTCTTAATATAAAGTGTAACTCTCTGAGGCCAAATATCCTCTTTATTCATGTCTATTTATTATATTGTTAAACTTTATGTTTATTTCTCAAATTGGCACAATTTCATCAAGACAATTTGAAATAGGGATTACATTTTGAAATTTGAGATGAGTAGAATTAATCTACTGAGAAGTGCTTAGAACAAACAAGAGATGAATAGCTTTGAAGCAGGAAAAAAACCATTTTGCTTACAGATGAAATGTTCCACTCATGTTTCTACTTTGGAGATTAATAAGCATTACAAAAAGTATACAGCTTGTTAAAATTTTCAAGGGACCAAGCTATTATTTCAACCATACTTTTTCCTTTCCTTTCCTTCCTTTCTCTCTTTCTTAATTTCATTCATTCTTTCTTTCTTTTATACATGTCAAAAGGCCTTTTACTGCTTCTAAACTTTCTGCTTTCTCTTAGTAGAGGAAAGAACATTAGCTTTTTTATAGTGATAATTTCATACATGTCTGAAGTTGTCTCCATCCCCCTTCCTTTCTTTGTTTTACTTCTTCTTGTCCTCTTTCTGCTCACGTTTGAAATTTTAAAGATTGATGAGAGAAAAATAATTGTATTGGTATGTGCATACTCTAGGAATATCTGATTGAAAGGGCAGTCAAAAATGTCTAAAGGAAATTTGAAAGATTAGTAACTAAATTTTTTTCTTTCTTTTTTTTTTTATGACATTGCAAAATGTATTTGCATAATAGCCTTCATTCATATGGTTGCTAGATACAAAGAAAAGATTCCAAGACAGAAAAAGAACTTTTGGAATGATTTTTCAAGGTCTTTAAAATTTAGTTTACCATTTAAAAATGTCAGCACAATATTTAGCTTATACAAGATCAGTATTACCTATCTCAGGTAATTTAAGGATTTAAGATTAAACTTCTTGAATTTCCTGCATTGAATTTATGAGTTAAGTAAATTATCAGGTTTCTATAACGAGTTCAAAATTATACATATGATTGAAAATAATATATAACATATAATAAATACATTGTATGTGCAAAATATACAAATTAATATATGTAGCTAAATGGAATAGTAATGACTAATATATTTATAAGACTTTATTTCATACTATTCTTAACCAAAATGATTATGTTTATTAACATGTAAGAATTGTGTAATAGGATGATTTCTTAGTAGAAATAGATACTATAAACAATGATCACTAACATAATTATAATTTACCTTATTTATCTGAATGGCTAAAATTAAAAAAACATGAAAAAGCCTCTCATTGTATTATATATATATATATATAAATATATATATATATTAATTAATAAATATTTTATATTATATATTTATATATGTTTTGTCACCCCAAAATCTGCTAAAGTAATATAAAATGAGTTCTCATGAAGAAAATTAGTAGCTAAACAGTTTTCATTGTTTCATTTTTGTTTTTTGTGTGTTTTTTTTCTTGTGCTGAAAAAAAGGAAAATCATTACATTTGGCTGATCACTGTTTGATTTAAATTATTATATAGAGTTGATGGTAGTATAAATGAATGATTCAACTAGGAAAAAAATTACAGAGAGGTATGAATATGTAGAAAAGAAAATGGATATGATTTTCCTCTGTTTATTGGGAAAGTTTTCACAGTTGATCAAGAGGACAAATTTAATGATACATATATTATTTCATTTAATATATTGGTGGTTAGCTAAGAGCTTTCAATTTATTGTCTATTCGTATGTTTATATATCTCTGTATGTCTCAATACAGAGATATATAAACATATTAACAATTAACCTAATAGAAATTGTTTCATAATTAATGAATAAAGTATGTGTCTTTTATTTCCTGTAAAATGTTATTTTCTGCCCATATGTAGAGCTTCATTTTTGTCATCAAAATGTTCTGTTAAATCTTTCTTTTAACATATTGTTAAACAGAACTGCGAAACATTTCTTACTTTTTAAAATGTTAAATTCCTAACAACCACTGTTGTTTATTACTTTATATTGTTACCATTACTTTATAATGGTGTCTATAAAAGCTTTTCCCTTAAAATTTTTGTGCTTGTCTTGTCTAAAACCTATTATTAACTTTGTCTTTCTCATATTCAGACCCCAAATTATGAATAATACACATCATATATGCCTATACCTACTATGGTTTTCCTAAATTGGTCACTAGGAAACACAAAGATTTCCACATTGTTCCAGAAAAATCTGGAACATTCTAATAGGAATATAGCAGTATCTCATTATTGCTTTAACATGCATTTCCCTGATGACATATAATGTGAGCCATTTTTTCATATACTTTATGCCATCTGTATCTCCTTTTGTGAAGCTCTGTTCAGATCTTCAGCTCAATTTTTAATTGGGTTGCTCGTTTTCATCTTGATTTTTAAGAATTTTTTTGTGTATTTTGGATAACAGTCTTTTATCAGATGTGTCCTTTGCAAATATTTTCCTTTCAGTCTATAGCCTGTTCTCTTATTCTCTTGACATTGTCTTTCACAGAACAGCAGTGCTCAGGCACTTTTCAAGTTAAAAAAGGCATACTTATAATTGAATCCAAAAACTGGTAAATAAAGTCTACAAACAGACTTGTTTCCAGATTCTGTGTTCAATCAGTTTCTTTACGTTTTTGTTCATGAAATGTTTGGGCAGGCACTACTAAGACCCCTGACTATTACATGGAAATCATTAAAGAGCTGTTGTTTCAATTTTTCATTAAATCCAAGAGCCTAGGGCTATCCAGCTTGTATAAAAGCAGTAGTAACAAAACTGATGAAAGCTTCAGTTATTTTCATTTCATAATCTCCACTAAACTTAATGATACTCTATACACCCTTCTATTGACAGAAAACACATTCTTCATTAATTACGCTTCCTCCTATAGTATTGTTTCTCCTTCACACATAACTTAACTATCCATTGGTGCAACATTCTAAATAAAGCCACCTTCCTTCCCTGATAATGAAGAAAGATAAGCCAATAATTGCTTCACTATGTTTGACTACTATCCACATGATATACAACCTCTCTAAAAAATCCCATAGAAAAGCATTATTTAAAATTTTAAACTTGGGGTGACTTGGTGTCTCAGTTGGTTAAGCGTCTAACTCTTGATTTCAGCTCAGGTCATGATCTCACAGCTGGTGAGATGGAGCCTTGCATCTGGCTCTGCACTGACATCACAGGGCCTACTTGGGATTCTCTCTCTCCCTCTCTCTCTGCCTCTCCCCTACTCATGTTTGTCGTCTCTCAAAAATAAATAAATACAATTAAAATTTTTTTAACTTAAACAAAAACAACAAAACTAAAACTTACCAAGCAAGCTATGCTGTCACTGACATGAGTTTACTGTTAAAACATAAAATCACTCTAGAAATTAAATAATTTTGTAGTTGAATTCATTGCCCTCACCAAGATCTTCCAGCTGACAAATGACAGGAGAGAATATATTTATCCTAATAGGTATGATTATGAGTTAGATGATGATATTAAGATACTTTGGAAGCAGTTATTTCTTGCTGTCTATAGAAACCACCTACAGAGATCACAACAAATTGAAGAAATTTTATACAGTTGGCTATGGCTTAAGGAAATAGCCATAAGAAAATTGAAGTTGAGAAAAATGCTTGAAAATATCCACAATAGCAGACACAAATTGACAATAATATTGAACCAAACTTGATGGAATAATATTAAGGGTATTTTTCAATGAATATCCGATTTAGCAATTACATAATTTTGTTAAGAATTCAAGATAGGGCATAAATAAGAACCCAACTCTTAAGGCTCATTTGAAGACCTCCCAACAGTTTATAACTGTCTATTGTTGATTCTTGTCAGGATGGTTTGAGGATTTTCCCTGCAGGAGAGCAATGTATTCTTTGTGTTGAGTATCCCATTCTGTATCACTACAGTAAGAGAGACACTTTCAAGTGGTATTGTTATCAAAAACTCCATAAATCTTTACCATTTACTTAGAAAGCTTGCTTTCCTTATTATTCACAAAGTTCAGTAATTGTAAAGGCAAGTAATGGAATTCTATAATTATAGAAATCATAAGTTTTAGAAGGCCTAATACTTATAAGCCCCAAAGTACTGACAGTATCCTTGATGATAATATCAACTACATATAGGCCTCACAAATTTTCCTGAGTTAAGAATATGTTGTCCCAAGGGGCTCCTGGGTGGCTCAGTTGGTTAAGCGTCCAGCTAGCTCAGGTCATGATCTTACAGTCCATGAGTTCAAGCCCCACGTTGGACTCTGTGCTGACAGCTCAGAGCCTGAAGTCTGCTTCTCTCTGCCCTGTCCCCTCTCTCTCTGCCCCTCTCCCGCTCACACTCTGTCTTGCTCTGTTTCTCAAAAACAAATAAATGTGAAAAAAATTTAAAAAAAGAATATGTTATCCCAAGAATCTGATAATTTTGAGACTTCATTCTATTACTAGTAATATGGCTAAACATGGTCAGAGATCCATATGAAACCTACAACTATAGTAAATTCATATTTAATTTGCATATCCAAAATTTGCACATCAATAGCCCTAACAAGATCTGAAAAAAGGACATTTGGTCTTCTGGAAAAAAGAAAAAGCTATCAGGAAAACTGATCTTTCATGCAATGGAAAAGACCTTATCAGTTGTTATTAATAATTGACAAACAGTAAAACCCTGCACTGTTTATCCTTTGATTTATAATTTCCAGTTAAAAAGACATAAATAACTCTTTCTTGACTACCTTGTCTTTGCTATTAAGAAACCATAAATTTAGGATTGTTTGAAATTCACCAGAAACTAACTATGGAAGTAGGCTGTTTTTACCCAAGACACAGAATTAGGTTAATGACTCCAAAAGTAGACAACTTCTGCAAGATGAGAGAACAAGATGAAATTTCTAATTCTGCAGTAGCCTCTTTCTTCTTTTATTCTGTCATTAATCCTCCATATTATTACATTTTGACATGCTCTTTTTTAAAATACTTATTTATTTTGATTGAGAGTGAGAGAGAGAGAGAGGGAACATGCAAGCAGTGAAGGGACAGAGAGAGAGGCGGAGAGAGAGAATCCCACGCAAGCTCCACGCTGTCAGTATGGAGCCTGATGCAGGGCTCGATCCCACAAACCATGAGGTCATGACATGAGCTGAAACCAAGAGTCAGACATTCAACTGACTGAATCACCTAGGTGCCCTGACATCACCCTGACATGTTCTTTCAATTAACAAAAGATTTTCTTAATGTGCTCTTTTTTACCTTCATCTTGTTACCTTTTTTTAAAAAAGCTTATTTATTTATTTTGAGAGAGAGAGAGCAAGAGAGCAGGGGAGGAGCAGCGAGAGAAGGCTCTGCCCAGTCAGGCTCTGTGTGGAGTGTGATGTGGGGCTCTAACTGAGGAACTGAACTGTGAGATCATAACCTGAACTGAAACCAAGAGTCAGATGCTCAAAAGACTGACCTACCCAGGCAGCCCTTCTTGTTACTTTTTTTTTTTTAAAGTTTATTTATTTGTGTGTGAGAGAGAGAGCGTGACTAGGTGAGGGGCAGAGAGAGTGGGAGAGAGAGAATCCCAAGAAGGCTCCCTGCTGTCAGCGCAGAGCCAGGCACGGGACTCAATCTCATGAACCATGAAAGCACGATCTGAGCCCAAATCAAGAGTTGGACGCTGAACTTACTAAGCCACACAGGTGCCCCTCATGTTGTTACTTTTAAACATGATGATTTGTGATTTCTCTGAATTTAACCAATTAATGTATGTGTCACTCCCTACCAAATCCTGCTGACAAAAACTTTAATAGCTGCCCTTTTAAACTTTCAGGAGATAAACATCTTTTAAAGTTTTCTTCTGATACTAGTTTTCCTCATGTAATTAATTCCAAACTTCAATCTTGTTATTATTGAACTTTGAGCCCATATCAGCAGATATTTTTGCTGAAGAATTAAAACCCTATCAGCAAAACATAGCCCACAGCCAGGAATGGAAAAATATTGGGTTCATTCTTGCTGCAATAGTCAGTTTGTTCTCTTTAGAGATATTCCAACCCATTTTGCTAAAACTGCTTAATCCATCTTTTCCCACCTTAAGGAATGAATAATTGATTATCTCCTGATAAATATTATATTCCCAAAATTATTTTTCCTTATGAGAGCATAACTTCTACTCTGGGAGGCCAACAGACCAGTTTAAACTATTAGCCAAAGTTGTTATGAACAAGTACATAACCCTTGATTTCTGTTCATCTAGCCAGGGAGGAAGTTGTACTACAGCAACATTTCTTGCTGATTACATGTAAATACTGTATGTTGCATAGAATAGTCTGTGATTAGGCTAAAAGAAAAGCTTATAGGATATTTGGAACTAGCACAGCTGGATTTAGGACAGGTTTTGCTGTCTGAGTTTGGTAATTCAGGCTTCTATCTTCAAAATCTATTGCAAAGACTAAACCATTTTGTTGAAGTATCCTGTTCAGTATCTTAAATGCTCCTGTCATTTCAAATGCAACAAAAGGAATGGGAAAGACTAATTCTATTCCAACAACAGACAACATTCTGGAAGCAACTTCCTGATGAGCAAAAGCTTGGCAACAGTGAAGATCTTAGATTAATACCCTAAGTCCTCACTTCATCTACCCATGGAAAAAAGCAGGAACTAAGAGAAAAGTAACACCTGAAATTTGGTGGCCTTGAGAATTAAAACTTGATGTTGCTGGAGTTACTCTGATACTTGCAACTAAGCTCTGATGATCTCACATTGAACATAAAAATTCCTGCAACCACAAACATAAGCAAGGCCACTTGTGATCTTGTGATCATGATACAAAAAGAACAAAAGTGTAACAACTTAATAATCATGTCTAAGCACAGACAAAAGCAAAAGCATTGTATAAACTAAAATAATGGTTAAACACACATTTTCTGACTAATATGTGACTGCTGCATTTTTATTAATTATAGCTTTTATTTTATGTAAGTGATGAATCACTGAATTCTACTTCTGACAGCAATATGGCACTGTATATTAACTAAAATATTTAAAAAATGAAAAAAATAAATTATAGCTTTAACCCCAATTTGTTATTCATATCTTCTGGATGAAAATTAGGATCCTCAAAAATAAAATCACCCCCACTTTCTGAGAGCATCCAATCCAGAGCAAAATCCAGCTTCATTTAATCTTTCTCCAAATTACTTAATAGAAGCATAAATCCTATAAAATATTTTGTGGATACCCTCTTACTGAAAAACCCCATAGTTAAGCATTATATGTGGTTTCACTCCGAGCAAAATGCCAATAATCTGACGTTTTTCAACTACAGGTGTTGTTCAACTACTTACTTGTCCTTGACTGGAGGACATCAATAAATACATACAAGGAAAGGCAATAGCTTTCTCTTTATGGTGTGACTAAAATACTTATTTTTTAATATAATTTACTGTCAGATTGGCTAACATACAGTTTGTAAAGTGTGCTCTTGGTTTTTGGACACCCGAAAAACAAATAACCCAGTGAAGACATGGGCAGAAGACATGAATAGACACTTTTCCAAAAAGACATCCAGATGGCCAACAGACACATGATAAAATAATGTTAGAAATAAGTTTGTTTATATTTTTGTTTATAAAAATATAACATGTCCATTGTATTAAACTTGAAAAAGTCTTACTACAATGAAAAAAAAAAAAAAAATCATGGACCAGGCTAGGGGCATCGATCTTGGACTTGCCCTTATTTTTCAACACCATCTACCACTTTAAGCAAAGTTTGTAAAGATGAATAAATGAAGGGAATTGTTACACTACACTATGGTAGGGTCTCAAGAATTTCCAGTTTTGTTTATTATATTAGTATAACAACATTAAAACTAAAAATACTATATTTATATATAACTAATGATCCTCTCTTTTGAGAATCCAATACAATTTTGAATTAAATATGTATGTGTAAGATTAGACTAAATCTGTTGTACCAATGAGACCATAATTGTTTAAACTCAATAAAAGTTTAATTTTCTCTGATGTGACATCCTAGATAGGTTTTCCAACAAAGTAGACCCAAAAAAGAGTGATAAGTTCCATACAGATATCAAAGGATCTGGAGAAACTATAGCTCTGCAACTCCAATGCATGACTTAATAAGGTTCTGGGTTATCATCATTGCACACCCAGGAAAGAAAAAAAGAATAGAGAAGAACAGAAGCAAAGTGTTTTGAGCAGACCTGAAACAGGCCCATGTCACTTTCACTCACATTCCAGTTTGAGAACTGTTGTAGACTCTGGGTCTGGAGTTCTCTCTTGTCCAGCAAGAAAGCAGGACACAGGATTAAAAATGTAGACACGGTAATGTCTGGTAGGAGACAAGAGACCTGAGTAAGGGTCCTTGCTTGCTCTGTTTTTATTAGGATCAAAAGGCTTACAAGCATGATGGGTGTGCACAGAGAGACAAAGAACCCAGGAACTTATGGGCATGGGGAAAAGGGGGTCTTGGAGATACGTGCTATTAGGGGTTTGGGGTCAATACAAAACAAGATTCTGGTGCTGGGTGGAAGGTTGTCTGCAGCAAACATGAGGCCCCACCTCTGTTTACCTAAACTAGCAGCATAGGGGACAAGAAAGACTGAGCATGTAACCTCAGGGTCAACAAGGCACTTTTGTTTTGTTAATTAGCTCTGCTCTGGGCAACTTCTCCCTGCTGTGGTCTACAGCCCTGTTTACCTTTTTACCTAATTTGGTCCTTCCTTTCTGTGAAAGCAGCTTTCTACTATTGTACTAAATTGGGGGGGGGGGGGCATTTCTGAATATCTAATTTGTTTACCTCATCTAGGATGTTTTCATCCTGAGATTCATTATTCCTATACCTTTGTCCTATACTGGGGGCCTTGCCCCTTTTACCTAATCTTGTTTACCCAAACTTGGGTGTGTACATCCTGTGGCTTTCTAATTCTTCATGCCTTGTTAACCCATCAGTGAAGGCTCAGGGAACTTCTAAGCTTATTCCCCACAGAGGACTTAGTCAAATAGCTATACTCAGTTGCAAAAGACTGGCACCCAAAATTCTGTATCTGTAGAAGAGGTACATGGGTTTCTTCCCAACTATGTAAATAGTTATCGTCATCACATTGTCCCTACCTATCTTAATAAAACATATAATTACATAAAGTTTGTATATATGAGCTGTATATATATATATATATACATATATATATATATGTGTGTGTGTGTGTGTATACATATATATATATATGTATACACATATATATGTATGTATGTATGTATATTTGATCTTTTAGAAAATAACCAGCATCTAAACAAAACTGTCCATAGAAATGTGTTTCTGTTTCATATAAAAATAGTTATATACCCAGTCATTTGCTGAAAACTCACATATGGAATTGTCACATACTTTACATTTAAAATACTTTAAAGAATCTGTTTTTATAAAATAAAGTAACAAAATAAAGTACTACTGAAAATACAGCACAATTTAACAACAAAACAAAGGCATATTAATAAAACATGACTGAAATATTTCATTTTTAGAAAAATCCACAAATCTGTAAGTATCAACTATATACAAGATACTGCTAAACAAAATCTAGCATGTTATAAAAGAGGATGACAATATTCATTGTTAGCAGTTCAAAAGATGATTCAATTTTATCTTCTCTATCTAAAGATTTCAATTTGGGAAAACACAGAGCTTTTGTCAATAGCATCTTAAATTGTGAGACTGGAAATACATCCAGCTTGAATATGTGTAGCCATAAGCCTAAAATATATTATAAAATGAGATAGATAATTATACCATTTAAAACTAGGGAAATGTTTACATTTGAGGAGATGTGAGATCAAATTAATAAATATGCGAAATCTTCATAAGCAAATATTTTCAATGGTCAAAATGCTTTGGAGCAGACAATATTAATAAAAACTCCCATGGCATCCCTGCAGACTTATGGCTGTGGGAAATCTTTCCTTGGATTTGTTAAGCTGCTACAGATGGATAAATAACAGCATATATTTGCTAGAAATCATTCTACAAAGCCTGTAGTCTCCAGAGTGAGGATGTGATATAAAGTAGTTGAAGTTTCTTGAAAAAGACAAGTCAGTCATTATCAAAACAAACAAACAAACAAACAGATTTTTTAAAAATAAAATAAAAGAGATAAAGGAGATAGCAATAATAAAATCCTTGAAAAATTTTCTAATTTAAAAGGAGATAAGCACATTGGGTTTCCCCTTGTGGTTGATGGAGTAGATACACATTTCTGTATTCTTTCCATTTTTAATACAACTAGCAAATGTCTACATTATTAAACAAACCTAAGATATCTCTGACAGGTGATGAGAAGAAGGTGGGTTGTTTAGGGACCTCAGGATGCAAGGAACAACATGGCTATGTATCCCATGGGTTTTACTTTTTCCTCCTCTATCCCCAAAATACCAGTAGGCACAGACATATTGAGACCCAACAAACTTTAATCTGTCTAGCAAAAGCATTAGGGAAAAAGACAGTCTAGCAAGTCAGAAACATTTTAAGCAACTATTCTAGTCACACACACACACACACACACACACACACACACACACTGTTCAACACCTGTGGCCCCACTTCTGTCCATACCACCACAGGTCAACAGGGGTTTCCAGACTTTTGCCCTTCACAGATTGCAACCAGGAATCACAACAGTGGTCTCAATAGGGTCAAGTAGGAAGTAGAAAGTCAGGACTTTCATCCCCTCTGAAATGGGAGTAAAAAGTTCCACTCTCTGTATCAGTATTAGTGGAGACCACTAAGAAGCCTGGACTTACACCATTACCCAGCACTAGGGAGATGCTATTCCTTCTCCTTGGGGGTGGTGTCAGAAGGGACACAGTGTAGTATAGGGATTTTTGCCTCCACTTGAGTAATGAGACCACTGCCACCTCCCCTCAGTGATGTCTAAGAAACAGTCATAATCAAGAATCAAGAAAAGCCTAATGAGATATAATTAATAAATGTAACATGTATACTGAATGGAATATTGGATGAGAAACAAGACACTGAGTAAACTCTACCATGAATTGAATAAACTATGGGCTTTGGCTAATAATAATGTATCAATATTTGGTATATTACTTGTAAAAATGTATGCACCAACATAAGACAAAATATAGGGAAACCAGGTGCAGGCTATAGGGGAACTCTCTGTGCTATCCTTTAAATTTTTCTCTAAATCTAAAACTGTTTGGGGTGCCTGGGTGGCTTAGTGAGTTAAACATCCATCTTTGGCTCAGGTCAAGATCTCATGGTTACTGGTTTCGAGCCCCATGTCAGGCTCTGTGTGTACACCTTGGAGCCTGGAGCCTGCTTTGGATTCTGTGTTCCCTCTCTCTCTCTCTGTCCCTCCCCTGCTTGTGTGTTTGCTCTCTCTCTCTCGCTCTCTTTCTCTCTCAAAATTAAACATTAAAAAAACAAAAGAAAATAATAAAATAAAATGAATCTAAAACTGTTCTAGAAAATTGTCTATAAAACACACAAACATGCGCACAATACACCTTAAAAGTGAAAAGGTAAGATACAGAGTGGAAGAAAATATCTGCTATACATCTATCCAACATAGGCCGTATGTACAAGATATTTAAAGCACTATTACAAAAGGGTAAGAAAAGGACAAATGGCCTATTTTTTTTAAAAGCAAGAGACATGTTCGAATAAACCAAATGGCAATAACATAAGAAATAGTGCTCAATCTTATGAGCCAACAAGTAAATGCAGAATAAATCCACAATACTATCACAATCCCACAGATATATATCAAATAAAAGACACCAAAGAAATGAAGTATTTGAGAGGAGGTAAAACAACCAGGGTCTTCATATAATGCCAGCAGGATGATTCATTTGCTTAAACACTTAGAAAATAATTTGGCATTATCCGCTGAAGCTAAACAAATAAATATTCCAAAACCCACTAATTCTACCCTAACAGAAATATAAATGCGTATATATACATATGTATATTTGCGTGTGTGTGTGTATTTATGTCTCAGACACAAATATATTCATAGTAGCAGTTACTATTATTTCCAAACTAGAACCTATTCAAACTGCTACTAACAGTAGATTGTATAAGTAAATTATGGTGCAATCACACAAAGGAATACTAAGATAGTAATCAGAATATTCTACAATGATTCATAATAATATAAATTAATTTCACAAACATATAATTGAACAAAAGAAGTCTGACACTAAAGACTTGAAATTTCGAAAACAGGAACTTATACTATAAAGAAGCATGAGAAGGTGGAGTTTCCAAAGAGCTGTTAATTTTCTGTTTCTTGATTAAGGATCTGCTTACACTGAAAAGTTTGCTTTGTAAGCATTCAGCTAGCTGTGCATTTATTTATATATGCACTTTCTGTATGCATATTATACTTAAACGCACTTTTTAAAAAGTGAAAAAAGGAGTCAGTTCTGTATATATTGATACAAAAGGATTCTATAATATATTGTAGAGGGAAAAGGAAGTTGTAATATACTATAAACCTATATGTATAATTTTTTAGACCATCAAAACAAATGAGTTTCAAATATGCAAATAACAAACACCTGAAAGTGGCAGAAATTACACTTTGCTATTGTATTTTCATTTTCATAATGAACTTAAATATTTTGTATTATTAATACTTTTTTTGTTTAACTAAATTAATGCTTATTTGTTACATAATTTTGACGTTCTTCTTGCAATTTTATGTATCTCTATAAGCTGAATTTTCCTCCTTGAAACAAGAAGGATTGTAAAAAATAATACACACCATGTTAGTCAGGGTCCTGCAGAGAAACAGAACCAAGAGGCTATTTGGACATATAGAAGAGGAGATTTATTACAGGAATTGGTTGTGGAGGCTGAGAAGTCCCACAGTCTGCCACCTTCAAGCTGGAGAACCAGAAAGTCAAGTGGCACAAACCTTTCCAAGTCAGAAGCCCTCAGAACCAGGAGTTCTGAGGAGAAGATGGATGCCCCAGTTCAAGAAGAGAAAGAATGTGCCCCTCCTCAGCCTTTTTGTTCTATTTGAGCCCTTAACAAATGGATGATACTCACCCATATTCCTGAGGGCAATCTCTCTACTCTGTCTACTGAACCAAATGCTAATCTCTTCCAGAAACCCCTCACAGTCACACCCAAAAATAATGTTTCACCAGCTGTCTGGACATCTCTTAGGCCAGCTAAGTAGACATAAAATTAACCACAATACACATTAGATAAAATAAACAAACAAATCCTAGAGGATCCTCACTCTCAACAAATGTAAACTTCTTATTCTGGTATTATTGGACTAATAAAATAAACACACAAATCCTAGAGGATCCTCACTCTCTACTCAGCAAATGTAAACTTCTTATTCTGGTATTATTGGACTGATGTCTAAAATCCACTTTTCAAACTGTGACTCCCACTGTTTCCTTACAGAATTGTCCTGATCAGGTCAGATCAACTGACTCACTCCTTCCCAGTGATATCCTACTCTCCTGTCTCATAACTTTACATGCTCTAATTGTTTTGCAAGAAAACTCTCTCCTTTATCACCTTCCACCTCAGTTGGCTTAAATTCCTCTAAGGCCTTTCCTAGGGCTACAGTAATTCCTACCAGAAATCTGATCTTCTCAATGGAATAGAATATTTGTTAACTGCTATGACACCTTAACTCAGATGATGGTATTATTGTATTCTTTATCGATATTTTCTTTTCACTTAAAAATATTATTTTATGCACTTTTTTTACACTTAATTTAGGTATGATTGACATGCAAAAGCTACATGTATTTAATACATACAACTTGATGAGTTTGGGGATAACAATATGCCCATGAAACCATCACCACTATCAATGTCATAAACATATCCATCACCTCCTAAAGTGTTACCCTATCCTCACTATTGTTATCAGTAGCAGCAGCAGCAGCAGCAGCAGAGTCTGTGTTAAGAACAATGAAAGTAAGAGCTATCCTCTCAGCAAATTTTCAGTATATGATACAGTACTGTTTGCTATAGGCACTAGCTGTGTAATAGGTCTCAGAACTGAATGATCTTGCATAACTGAAGATTTGTACCCTTTGACCATCACCTCCCCATGTTCTCCTTCCCCAGCTCCTGGCAACTACCATTCTAATGTCTGCTTTTATGAGTTTGACTAATTATATGCCTCATATAAGTGAGATCATACAGTATTTATCTTTCTGTGTCTGGCTTGTTTCACTTTTCCTTTTTGCAATTAATTAATTCATTATTTATTTATTTTATTTAGAGAGAGAAAGTGGGGGAGGGGTAGAGAAAGAATCCTTAGCAAGTTCCACTGTGTCAAGCTCTACCCCAACGTGGGGCTCAATCCCATGAACCATGAGATGACCTGAGCTGAAATCAAGAGTCAGACATCAACTGACAGAGTCACATGGGAGCCCCTCACTTTTTCATATCTCTTAAGATTTTTACCTTATTTTGATAGGTTTATTTCATTTATTTATTTTTCCCTTTTTGTATTTTGACTTATTCCCTTGAACGTTAAACAGGAAATGTTTGCATTTGAGACAAAGCATTCAGCAAGGGACAAAAATGCTTTTATAACTAGTATGAACTCATCATGATTTCCTACTTGATTAAAAACTCAGAGTCCCAAATATACCTTGAATTTTCCTACTGTTTCCTAAGCCTAGAATCTTCCTACATATCCTTTTCTGTCTACAGAAGTGTTATAAAGCCCAATTAAAATGGGCTTTTTTCCTTTAAAATTGAGTTTTAAAATTTTCAGTCTTAAAATGTAAAGCACATATTCACTATATGTTTTTTAGATTACATTTCATTTGTTCAAAACATCTCAGATACTAAGATAAAAGCAGATGGAGAAAAGTGCCCAGTAATATGATCTTTGATATATTTTAGCAAATAAGATGAAATGCTTTTCATGGAATTTCTTAGAACCAATTTGAAAGAAGAATTATGAATAAGTACTTAAATTCATTTTCATTTATTAAATACTTCCTTGAAATCAGTTTGTCCAAGAGTATTAAATAAATAAATAAATAAATATTTATTTATTTTTAGTTAATTTTTTCTTTCAGTTTTATTGAGATATAATTGACATATTATATATGTGTAAGTATACGGCATGATGACTTGATTTATGTATATTGAGAAATGAGTACCACAATGATTTTAGTTAACTTCCATTAACTCACACATTATCTTTAAAAAGAGAGAGAAAACTGTTTTTTTCTTGTGATGAGAATGTCAAGGATTTACTATCTTAGCAACTTTCAAGTATGCCACCTACCTGTAGTCATCATGTTGCACCTTTACATCTTCAATACTTATTTAACTTATAATTGAAGTGTGTACCTTTTGACCACCTTCATCCATTTCTTCTCCCCACTCTGCCCCACCATACCCACAAATCTGGTATTTTTCTTTTTCAGTCAGTTGTTGTCGTTTTGGTTTCTACAGGTAAGTGAGAGCATAATACAATATTTGTCTATCCGTCTGACTTATTTCACTTAGCATAACGCCCTCAAATTTCATCCGTGTTGTTGCAAATGACGAGATTTCATTCTTTGAACAGTATTCCATTGTGTGCAACACTCTTCTTTCTCCATTCATCCATTGATAGACTCTTAGGTTGTGTCTGTGTTTTAGCTATTGTAAATAAGCTGCACTTAGCATGGGAGCCAGCTATTTCTTTGACACAGTAATTTCTTCTCCTTCAGATACATACCCAGAAGTGAAATTTCTAGATCATATTGCTAGGTTTTTTAACTTTTTGAGAAACCGCCATGCTGTTTTCAATAGTGCCTGTGCCAATTTACATTCCTACCAAGAGTTCACAAGTATTTCTCCACATCCTTACCAGAATTTGTTACCTCTTATCTTTTCTTGATAACCATTCTAAGAGGCTTGAGGTGATACCTCATTGTAGTTTTTATTTGTATTTCCCTAATGATTAGTGACATTGAGCACCTTTTCATGTTCCTGTTGACCATTTGGTACCTACTTTGGAAAAATGTTTATTCAGGGTTCCTGGGTGACTCAGTGAAGCATCTGACTGTTGATTTCAGCTCAGGTCATAATCTCATGGTTCTTGAGATCAAGCCCCACATCAGGCTGCATGGTGAGCATGGAGCCTGATTTGGATTCTCTCTCTCTCTCTCTCTCTCTCTCTCTCTCTCTCTGCCTCTCCCTCACTCATACTCTCTCTCTCAAAATAAATAAATAAACTTAAAAACAAAGTGTTATTCATTTCCTTTACCAATTTTTAATTGAATTATTATTATTATTATTTTTACTATTGAGTTATATGCATTTATACATTTTGCATATATGATTTGCAAACATTTGCTCCCATTCTATAGGTTGCTTTTTAATTTTGTTGATCATTTTTTTTCTGTGCAGAAGCTCTTTAATTTGGTGTAATCCCACTTGTTGAATTTTAATTTTGTCTCTTGTGCATTAAGTGTCATATCCAAAAATACATTGCCAAGACTAATATACAGAAGCTTTTTCCCTTTGTTTTCTTTTAAGAGCATTGTGGTTTCAAGTCTCACATTGAAGTCTTTAATCCTTTTTGAGTTAATTTTTGTGAGTGACATAAGATAGGGGTCTAATATTATTTTTTTACATGTGAATATCCAATTTTCCCAGCACCATTTATTGAGGAGACTATCTTTTCTCCATTAAGTATTCTTGGTCTACTTATCAAATATTAGTTGATAATAAATATTAATTGAGTTAAGGTATATAAAATACTACAGGACAATTCTTTTTTTATATAGATATAATAAAGCAAACAGTAAAACATGTCTTACATTAAGGTTTATAGAAAACATAATGATGTGTACAATGTCGTTGTTATAATGTGAAATTTATACATGTGACAATAAGAATTTCAGAACAAAATGGAAAAAAAAAGTTGTATCAGTGTTGGCAAATCATAATAACATTATCTTTGATAATATTTGTGAGTATATGTGTTAGAAATATATTGCAGTAAAAAATAACAAAAGTTTATTGATATTGGGGTGCCTGGGTGGCTCAGTTGGTTAAGCATCTGACTTCGGCTCAGGTCATGATCTCATGGTTTGTGAGTTCGAGCTCCATGTCGGGCTCTGTGCTGACAGCTCAGAGCCTGAACCTGCTTCAGATTATGTGTCTCTCTCTCCCTCTGCCCCTTCCTTACTCACGCTTCGTCTCTCTCTCTCTCTCTCTCTCTCTCTCTAAAAAATAAACATTTTTAAAAATTTTTAAAAAGTAAGTTTACTGATATTCATTGAAGAAAACCCCAACACAAAACTAGCCTATTACACTCACTGAATTTAAAAAACTCTGACCTGAGGGGCACCTGGGTGGCTCAGTGGGCTGAGCGGCTGACTTCAGCTCAGGTCATGATCTCACAGTTTGAGACCTACATCATGCTCTGCTGTCAGAATGGAGCCTGCTTCAGATCCTCTGTCTCCCTCTCCTCTGCTCCTCCCCTACCTGCACTATGTCTCTCAAAAATAAAAAATAAACATTAAAAAAAAGACATTTTCTCGTTCATGTTCTTTAAAAAAATTCTGACCTGAATAAAACCACTTTTTTTTAAACTATCAGAAGCTAGTTATGCAATATGACAAAGATATTTGCACTATTTGCACTATTCCTTAAGAAACTACAAGAGATAGAATACATAATCTTAAAAATAACTATATTAGTAATTAATAAAGTTTGCCTGGAGCTTCATGTCATAACATTTTCAGCCAATAAATTTCCCAATCAGCTTCACCTCATGCCTATTTCTTATTCTCAGTTGGACAGTTGCCTAATTAACAACTCTATTCTATGTAGATCAACTGGGACTTGCAAAGGTCAATATTTTACAAGTAACAGGATATTACTAACATGAATCTCTTAGAAATACAGAATGAACAGAAAAGAATAACAATTTTAAATTTTATTCATGGTATAAGGCCAACTAGTCATATCTGAGCACTTTATTTTCCTATGTCAAGCTTAGATCAGGTTTATAAAAGTTACAAAATGGGGGCACCTGGATGGCTCAGTCCACGAAGCATCCGACTCTTCGTTTTAGCTCGGGTCATGATCTCACAGTTCATGAGTTCGAATGCCACGTTGGGGTCCTCACTGACAGCTCAGGGCCTGCTTGGGATTCTCTTTCTCTCTCTCTCTCTCTTCCCCTCCCACCTCACTCTCTCTTTCAAAATAAATAAATAAATAAATAAACTTAAAAAGGACAGGCAAGTTGTGTCCTTGCAGTGTTGCACACTCCTCTCTCACCACATCTCCTCTCCCTCCTCCCAAGGTGACAGACATCGATGCCTCAGTAACTCCAAAATCAGGACTATTATCAGAAAAATTGAGGAGTGGCTTTAATCTGAACTTTAAGTCATTCAGAGACACGGGATCTTGGGCTTTGCTCGTGAGTCTCGGCATCTTAGGATATTTTATCTTTACCTATGATCACCAAAATATTTTCAATCAGATACTGAAGTGTTTTCAGATGGGTCTGGACTTTACTTGTTTATGACACCAAGGATATATTTTATATTTTTCTTCATGTCAATCATCTGCTCACTAGATCAAATTAATAAAACATTCCTTAATTATTAGATATTAAGTGGATGACAGAACCAAGGAGAACTTTTTTTTTCTTTTTTGGAGTGCAAATAAACCCTCCTATTAAATATATAACATAATGGAAAGGTAAAGAATGTTAGATGCTGGAAAACAAAGAAGATATATTAAACAAAATGAATTTGACTTCAATTTGACTTTCATTGAGCCCAAATAAAAGTTAATAAAGAATAATTTTCCCAATTATATTATGGTTAAAAACACTGCATCAACACACAGTATTGTCATTTCCTTACCCATTTTAATTATCCTTCAACTCTTCTTCATATTACAATGTTTGTTCTTATCCCTTCCCCTCACACATAGTAATTCCAATTTCCTGCATCATATCATAACATAACACCAACCTGTATCTCATTTTATACTATGATGACCTCTTATGCTAGAAAGAGTAATGCTCCCTTCCCGCCAAAAGATATCCACGTCCTACTCTTTAAATTTGGGAAAATGTGGTGTTGCATGGCAAAGGAGAACTAAAGCTGCTGCTGTTGTTTTCATTTGAATAAAATACTTACTATTTTCTTCTCAGGAAAAATAGGAAGTTAAGAAACACTGCATTGTGCAGCCAACATTTTTTGTAGTGGGCTCTAATCCTTCCTGGCTCCGCTGTCAATAGCATTAGCTGTTTAATCAGAACCAAGGTGTGTACCCCTGCTAGAAGCACATGGAGGACCCTGGAAGATTTCATGTTTTTCCTGAGAAACATAAGACAGACGGAAGTTGGGAAGAAAGAGTGCCTGCCTTTCCATTTTAGAGGATTTGCCTGAAATACACAGCTATTCAGCACTTAGAACATTTGCTTCCTCTGCCTATAAAACTGCCCACCCTTCCCCCAAAGCACTTGGGCTTCCTACATGCTCATAGTCCCTAATCCAAAGGCTGCTAATCAATTGACTATGAAATAAATGATTGTCTCAGATTATGGTGGGTGAGGGGCAAATATTATCACGAGGGTCCTTTAGGTAAGTGAACAGGGAAGCAAATGGGGAGACTTGCAATGGCTTCAAAGAGAATGCAGTTTTGCTGACACCTTGATTTTAGCCCAATGAGACCCATTTAAGACTTCTGGTCTTTACCACTGTAAGATAATAAATTATCGTGTGGTTTCAAAACACTAAGTTTTTGGCGGTATTTACAGTGATAACAGAAAACTATACATTGATTCAGACCCACCTATATTTACATGGACTGGATTAACTGGCCAACAGCTTTGCTATTCTACATATAGCCTTTGGCCACACTTCACTCTAAATGAACGTGCTCGTGTCCAAAGCTGTAGATAGTTATTATTCACTCAGTACTTATCAATCATCCAGCAAATATATGTCTGCATTTCTTTTTGCCTGGCTTGATTATTGCCTATTTAAATGTTTATTGTTATCATGGAAATTATTAGAAAAACACTTTTGCAGCACTTATTTTTTTTATGATACTAGTGTTCATATAGAAAAAATAACAGTAAGCAAAACTATTAAATGGTCTCAATATAAATCTAAGGCTAGTTTATATTTATTCCTTGTTATGGTGCTAATGACAGAGTTAGAAAGATATATCTATTTTCTCAACTCACTTGGCCATCTTTTAATTTTTTTTTTTTTTTTTACATTTCTTTATTTTTGAGAGACAGAATGAGATAGAGCATAAGCAGGAGAGGGGGAGAGAGAGAACGAAACACAAAATCCAAACCAGGTTCCTGGCTCCGATCAGCACAGAGCTTGACGTGGGACTCGAACCCACGAACCGTGAGATCATGACCTGAGCTGAAATCAAATGCTCAACCCACTGACCCACCCAGGCACCCCTTGCCTGGCCATCTTTTAAACTTTTGTAAGTAATTGTATGTATGAACTGGTTTCATAAGTATCTTACAGCTATAACAGATTAAAAGGCAATTAGTTTTTAATGTATAGTAACACTTGATACCAAGTTTTCTGTGCAATGTTGCCAATGTTAAACGAATCCTAGATAAAAAATAAAATAAAATAAAATAAAATAAAATAAAATAAAATAAGTAAAATTTGCAAACTGTATTAAACCCATGGAGAAAAAATGGCAAATTTTAATAGAAAGAACTGCTAAAAAGTAGCAAATAAACCAATCATGACTTTGGAAAACTCAAGAAACTGCTAATGACCTGGTCATATCATTTGGTGCTTAAGTATGAATATTTTAGTAGCAGCAAAATTAAAAGTATTTCAGCATTTTTTTGTAAAAACTTTTGGTATATATTGTTTTTTTAATCTGGTTGTGAAATATTGCTTGGAGCAGAAAATTTACAATATTATTGCCAAACAGCTTTATATATATTTTATACATTGCTAAATATTTAGACAAATCAGCAGACATTTTGTATATTATGTGCCTGAATTGTTCTATCATATTTCTAAAGGAAAGCAGCTTTCTGTATTCTAGAATTTTTAGCATTAAATTTAATGTCTGTACCAATAAATCTCTATTCTGCTTTTATTTTTTCAAATGTTTATTTATTTAGGGGCACCTGAGTGGCTCCGTCAGTTAAGCATCCATCTTCGGCTTGGTTCATGATCTCACAGTTTGTGAGTTCCAGCCCCACATCGGGCTCTGTGCTGAAGCTTAGAGCCTGGAGCCTACTTTGCATTCTGTGTCTCCCTCTCTCTCTGAACCTCCCCTGGTCACACTGTGTCTGTCTCTCAAAAATAAACATTAAAAAAAAATTTTTTTTAATGTTTATTGAGAGAGAGAGAGAGAGAGAGAGAGAGAGAGAGAATGAATCAGTTGGGTAGAGACAGAGAGAGAGGAAGAGAGAATGCAAAGCAGTCTTCCTCAGCGCAGAGCCCCAAAGCAGCTATCTCTCATGAACCCTGAGATCAAGACCTAATCAAAATCAAGAGTTGGATGCTTAACCAATGAGCCACCCCAGTGGCCCTCTACTCTGCTTTTAAAGAGAACCACCACTGACTAACAAATGGAGAAAAAAAAATAGGGAATAGAAAAGAAAGAATGAATAAATTTTCCTGTGGATATGAAGGTTGAAATTACCATTGTTATAGCACTTTCAATGATCCAGGTAGAAAAAATTTTGTTTTTTCATCAAAACAAAAAACTGAATTGCTTATACTTGCCATTACATATACAGTGTGTGACATTTTTGTGCCCTGTGTCAATACAGCAAATATGAAATAAGTCAAAAGTTTCTGAACTTTCATGAAATGCAGATAACCTTGCACAAGTTAGTAAGCTAATTCTGATTTCTAGTAAACTACTGTCCCTCAGCTTCACAAAAATTTCCCAATTTATCATTGAAGAAAATTTAGCTAATTTGGAATAGAATCCCCTTTCTGATTTTATCAAAATCTTCCTAATGCCTCCAGATTTTTGAGAGAGAGTGTTCAAATTATAATGCTTGTAATTGTATAATGGATAACTGGTCCCAAATTTTGTATTAAGTGGCAACCTCTGTATCTTGATCCTAAACAAACAAACAAACAAACAAACAAACAAACAAAAAGACTAATTGTGGGAACTTAGGTATGGAATGAGGATGCAAAGATTTGGATGGAGTGCTTGTTCCATACTCAGGCTTAATTATGTAATAAGGGGAAAGCCTGGCCTTATCCTTCCAGAGAGGTTATTTAAGTGTCCTTATCTATTAAATTATAATATTACTTTAGAAATAACTAACAGTATTATAAATAAAAAATGATCAATTTGAAGAGAGAGAAAAATCTCAGATTCAGATTTGAAAGTGAACTCTCATAAATATATATATTATTTCTTTATGATCTTTGCATCATTTGTAATCAATGCTCTGCTAAGCTAAGTTCTGTTTTGCACTTTATGTTTTATGTGTAAACATCAACTGCTGATGCCCAGGCTAATTCACATGAGGGTATTTGACCTATTCACAATGAACACAATAACAAATCCTCATAAATAATACGCTCTCCTTTTACATTTATAAAATAACATAGGAAAACTGAAATTACATGATAAACATACATATATACTATCAAACACTGTTTTTGATAATAGAATAGATACTCTATAAGATAGCCTACAAATATATAGCTACAAAGGACAATAATTCTGTAATAATTTAGAATAATTTTCTTAAAGAAAAGCATTTCATGAATCTAAAAATAAGAATTAAACCTAAGAAGGAATTACATTCATAAACATATAAAATAAATGTTGTTATTATCCTTCCATTATTGTTGTTTGTTTTTACAAAAGAATATAAATTCCCTTTTCTGTACATCCTCTCCAACACTTGGCAGTTTTTGTCTGACAAAACTTTTCCTAACAGTTGTAAGGTGATGTCACTATGATTTTGATTTGCATTTTTCTGATGATTAGTGATGTTGAGCTCTTTTTCATGTACCTGTTGGCCATTCATATGTCTTTCTTGGGGGGTAAATGTCTATTTAGGTTTTCTGACCATTTTTTAGTTGGATTATTTGTTTTGCTGTTGAGTTATAGTTCCTTACATTAATCCCTTATCAGATATTTGTATGGCAAATATTTTCTCCCATTCTGTATGTTGCTTTTTCATTTTGTTGATGGTTACCAGATACAAGTAGGTGGGGAAAATGGGAAGATGTTGATCAAAGGGTACAAAGTTGCAATAATGTAAAATTAATAAATTCTAGAGATCTAACATATAGCATGGTTACTATAGTTAATAATAATATATTGTATATTGGAAATTTTTTAGAATAGATCTCGGATGTTCTCACCACATCACACACCCACGACAGTAATTATGTGAGTAGATGGGTATGTTAATTACCTGACTGCAGTAATCATTTCACTTTGTATATGTATATCAAAACATCATATTGTACAACTTAAATATGTATAATTTTATTAAAAATAAATTTTGAAAGAAAAGAATATATAAACATCAAAATATTTATTATTTATTAATTATTGTTTATATTTTCGATAACTCTTTTTAACAATATTCAAAATCCTGTTAACTATGAGGATTTACATAATCTTTCAGAGGTAACCAAGCACGTTACCAAGCATGTTGTATCTACGATAAACTCCAAGGAGATAATTTTTTATTTCTAAATATATTATAATTTTGAGGAGCTTAATGGATCACTAAGAACAAGATAATTATATTTTAAATATCATCCATTAAATAAATGTGTTATATAAAATTTTAAGATCTGTGCTTTAATCCATCATTTGCCAATGACTCCTGTTTTGTCAATTATAATAATTCAAGGATATTAACTTTACTGAGTACTTACAAGCTAAACACTAAACTTTACAAATGCCTCATACTTCTCACGAAACCACAAAGTATTACCGTCTCTAGTGCATGTATTAGAAAACTAATTATCAACGGGTTATATAATTTGTCCAAAGTTAATAGTTCTTTAGTTAGGGCAAGTATTTCACCCTGGATTATTTTTTTGTTTTGGGGTGTAAATTCCTGAGGTACAAGCATGGCCACTGAGATTCACAATCTGAGTTAGAGAGACAGCCCTGAAATAATTTGTGGGGGGAAGGGTGAGACATAGCTGGCACCAAAAAATCATGTCCTGAAAAACCATCGTTCATAAAAGCTATTCAACTTTGCAGATTATTATTGGAGGCACTATTTCCAAAACTATAATTCCATTGTCAAACACTAAACACATTTTAAGGTTCTTTCTAAATAAATTCCAAAAAGCTTTAAATATTAAACATTGGTAACTTATAAACTCTATTAAAATTTCCATTTAACTTTTTCTTGTCACCATCATTATTTTTATTTAGATAACATTAGTTTTTAGGTTTTTGTTTAAATCCCAGTTAGTTGACATACAGTGTAATATTACTTTCAGGTGTACAATTTAGTGATTCAACACTTCGCTACAACACCCAGTGCTCATCCTTAATCCCCATCACCTAGGTCACCCATCCCCCCACCCACCTCCCCTCTGGTAACCATTAATTTCCCCTCTACAGTTAAGAGTCTATTTCTTGGTTTGCCTCTCTCTCTCTCTCTCTCTTTTAACCCCTTTGGTCATTTTTTTTTTTTTTTTGGTTTCTTAATTCTTAGATAACTGTATTTTAGTGGTGAAAATTGTGTCTCCTGGCATAAATGTGAATGTAATATATTTATATGACACTGATCAATTTTAAATATTCACGGACTATTGGACATGGATATGTTTTATTTTAATATGAACTTACACATCTAACATTTTTGTAATTAAATATTTTGAGACACAGTAATATAGGTCAAATAGGTGTTAGGTATAATAATTAATCTTAGTCATTCATTTTCATATAACACTTATGTACACAGAAAAGTAAGAGCATTAAAGTACATTAAAAGGAATATAAGAAAATAGATAAGTATTTAAAAACAATATATTTTTGTATTTCTGAATTGATTATTTTCAAAAATATTTGTTCTAATCACCATTCAGTTGCTAACCCCAGGGAATAATAAACTCATGTGTCTATCAAGATAGTCAAAATAACTAGAACTAGGTGAGACACTATGTTGGAATTTCTATATGCAGTTTTTTTTTCAATTTTTTTAAAGATGTATTTATTTTTGAGAGACAGAGAGAGGCAGAGTATGAGCAGGGGAGGGGCAGAGAGAGAGGGAGACACAGAATCTGAAACGGGCTCCAGGCTCTGAGCTGTCAGCACAGAGCCCGACGTGGGGCCCAAACTCACAAATCACGAGATCATGACCTAAGCCAAAGTCGGACGCTTAACCGATTGAGCCACCCAGGCACCCCTCTATGCAGTTTTATTTATTATTGAGGCATTGTTTGTTTTACATAATCAAACAAATAGTCATGAATAATAAACATCTGATCTATCTGTATTTGCATGGAGTGAAATCCCGGTTTAGTAAAAGAGCATAGGCCTAGAATCTTGCAGACACATATTCAAATAATAGCTCCAGCACATACCCAAATTATTTCATTAGATGTGTTATTCACCTATTTACCTCTCTTTATTCGTCAAACTTGAGTTAATATCTGCTTTTAAGATAATTAAATATATTAAAAAGATGGCTGCATAGTGCTTAGAAGCACTCAAGAAATGACAAAATTATTGTTTCACCTGCCAAGAAAATTATTCTAAAAAAATGTCACATTTTACAAAACTATTCTTGGAATTTAGGATTTTGAAAAAAATAATAGAAACATATTTCTATTAATGGTAAATTTATAGTTAGAAATGATGCATTTGTATAGTTTTTTTGGTCTTGAATAAGTAAGATAACAATGATAGACTAAATTAGTTGAATACCAGATACTGTACTAAGTGCTTTATATTTATAATCTCATTTAAGGCTCATAAAACATTTAGTGATACCATTTTTATTGAAATTTGACAGTTGTAGAAACTGTGACCTAGAATAGTCAAGAAATTTTTACCTAGAGTGCCCAGATAGTAAACAATAGGTCTAGAATTAAATTAATAGAAATTGAGATTTCATTCCCCTAAGCAAAATGCTACAGAACTTTCTACTAGAACTTAATATAAATTAAAAACAAATTCCCTCCCTCATTTGACAGTCAAGTCTTTCCCACCATGGTTGATGAATATTTACCAATAAATTCATTATTTTCAGAATTATTTTCAGATTTATTTTGAAAAATGTATAGTGAGTACAGTCTATTTACTATGGTCTGTATTCAGTTCTGGGGATACGGTGATAAACAAGCCAGAGCCCCTGCTCTGATAAATCTTATAATCTCATGGAAATGGTGCTAAGGAAATGATTTTACTGTTAATTATTCAATTTCACTTTTAATAAGTGTGAAGTGACAAAAGATTATGAGATGGGTAAAAGTGCAGTCAATCTAGTCCAGAAAGGTCACAGAGGGTGTACTTGACAATAATATGTTGGATTTTCTGAGCCAAGAACTAATGAACAATTAGGTAAACAGTGTTTAATTAAGTGGAGTTACTTCTAGATAGAGGGTAAAGGAGTACTACAACCTAACTGTGAAGGAGAAGGAAATATTAAAGAAACTGAGAGATGGTGAATTTGGACAGTGGAGAGAGAGATGTGAATGGCAAAATTGAGTGGGAGAGGTAAGCAGGGCCCATTTAATCAAATAGGTCCCATAAAGAATTTAAGCATTTCTCTATTAAATTAAAGAAATAACTTGTTCTGTAGGTCAGAAAATGGTTTGCTCTTAGAATTTTCATATGTTTCTACCTACAAAATAAAATGAAACACTTTGAAAACCTTTAATCATTTATAGGACATATTTGAAAGTGACAAAAAAGGAATTAGGAAAATCAATCAGAGATTGTTAAGTATTCCATTCTCCCTCCCACCAGTCCCTAGAAACCTCCATTTTATTTTGCAATTATGGTTATTTTAGATCCCTCCTATAAATAGAATCATACAAATTTGTCCTTTGAGAGGCTTGTTTTATTTAGTACCGTGTCTCAGGCTCATGCATGTTGTCTCTAGTTTCAGTTATGTAAGACGAATGAGTTCTAGAGATCCACAATACATCATGGTGCCTGTACTTAACAACATAGTATTGTGTGCTTCTATATGCTCAAAGGATAAATCTCATATTAAGCATTCTTACCACACACACACGCACACACAAGGAAATTTGTGAAGGTGATGGATATGTTTATTACCTTCATTGTGGTGATAGTGTCAAGTGTCGTGAATGTACGTATGCATTTGTCCAAACTCATAAAATTGTATACATTAAAATTGTGCAGCTTTTTTAGTATATCAGTTACACCTCAAATAAACTGTTAGGAAAAAAAAAGAGAGAGAGACTTGTAAATAGTTTAGAAAAATGAACCATGGATATAGTGTAGAGATACAAACAAGATCACTGACAGGGTTCTGACTTGGAAAATCTATTTTCCATTTAAAAGTAGGTTTATCATTTTCTGTGCTACTTGCTGTTTAACTGTTTCCATATATGTGCCTATTTTAGCTTGCTTTTTTATTCTTTCTCTGTTTCAGAAGTACATAAACAAAACATGTCTGTCAATTAGTAAATCTATAGAATTTGTTCTATTTATTCTAACATTTTATATTGAGCCAGAATTGCTAAGTGATCTGTTTGAGCTTATTCTGTAATGTTAAAACTTGACTTGAGAGTTAATTTTAATTAGAACAGAGATGTTAGTTTTATTGACTCATTACAAAGAAGCAACCAAAGGCATACATGATGTTTTATAAATCTGATTCTTCTGAAAGGTTTCCATCTTTAGGAATAAGCTTATAAAATTGAGAGAGAGACAGAGAGAGGGAGAGAGAGAGAGTTTTAGCCACTTATGCAGTTATAACCACAACAATCAAAATAAAAACAATATGAAAATGTGCTCAACATCACTCAACATCAGGGAAATACAAACCAAAACCACTATGAGATACTCCTTCACACCTGTCAGATTGGCTAAAATTAAAATCATAAGAAACAACCAGTGTTAGTGAGGATGTAGAGAAAGGGAACCCTCTTGTACTGTTGGTGGGAATGCAACTGGTGAAGCCACTCTGGAAAACAGTTTGGAGTTTCCTTAAAACATTAAAAATACAACTACCCTACAATCCAGCAGTTACACTACTAGGTATTTCTCCAAAGGACCCCAAAATGCTAATTCTAAGGGACACATGCACCCCAATGTTTATAGCAGTGCTATCAACAATAACCAAAGTATGGAAAGAACCCAATATCCATTGACTGATTAATGGATAAAGAAGAGGTGGTGTATGTGCATATATATATATATAGAGAGAGAGAGAGAGAGAGAAAGAGAAAGAGAGAGAGAGAGAGAGAGAGAATTACTCAGCAATCAAAAAGAATATTACTCGGCAATCAAAAAGAATGAAAGCTTGTCATTTGCAACAATATGGATGAAGCTAGTATGCTAAGCAAAATAAATCAGTCAGAGAAAGGAAAGTACCATATGATTGCACTCATATGTGGAATTTAAGAACCAAAACAGATGAACATAGGGACAGAGAAGGGAAAATAAAATAAGATGAAAACAGAGAGGGAGGCAAACCATAAGACTCTTTAAAACCAGTATTTACTTACTTACTTACTTACTTACTTATTTATTTATTTATTTATTTATTTAAGAGAGCACGAGTGGGAGAGGTGCAGACAGAGAGGGAGAGAGAGAATTCCATGCAGGCTTTGCATGGTCTGTGCAGAGCCCGACTCAGAGCTCGAACTCACGAACCATGAGATCATGACCTGAACTGAAATCAAGAGTCAGAAGCTTAACCAACTGAGCAACCCAGGCACCCCTATTTATTAATTTTTGGGAGAGAGAAGGAGGGGGAACAGAGATAAAGGGTGAAAGGGAATCCCAGGCAGACTCTGTACTGTCCCAGCAGAGCCCGAGTTGGTGCTCAATCTCACAAACCACATGATCATGACCTGAGTTAAAATTAAGAGTCAGTCAACTGACAGAGTCACCCAGGTGCCTGGAAAGACTCTTAAATATAGAGACCAACCTGAGGGTTGATGAAGGCGAGGTAGATGTGAGGATGGGCTAAATTGGTGAAGGGCATTGAAGAGGGCACTTGTTTGGGATGAGCACTGTGTCTTTTATGTTAAGTGATAAATTACTAAATTCTACTCCTGAAACCAGGAGTACACTACATGTTAACTAACTTGAATCTAAATTAATTAATTAATTACTTAAAAAACACCAATATTATCACCCCCAACAATTCCCAATGCCTTTTGTTAACATCCTAGCCCCTAGAAACCAGTGATCTGTTTTCTGACCTTATTTTCTTGTCTTTTCCAGAATGTCATATAAATGGAATCATACAGCATATAACCTTTTGATTATGGCTGCTTTCATTTAACATCATTCATCTGATAGTGATTGATGATATTGCATGTCTTAGTTGTCCACTTCCTTTTATTTTGTTATATAGAAGTAATGTAGTTTATCCATTCATCAGTTGAAGGATACCTGGGTTGTTTTTAGTTTGGAAGATTGTGAATAAAATTTCTATAAACACTTCAAGTATTTTGAGGTGAGAATACTTTTTTCATTTAATTTGGGTAAATGCCTAAAACTGGGATTGCTGCATTGCATAAATATGTTTTACTTTATAAAACCTCCAAACATTTTTTTCAGTGTTTTTCAATGCTGCTGTACCTTTATTACACAAAGTTAGTCAACTTACTCAGCAGCATTTGATATTATTATTATTACTATTATTATTTATAAAGTATTATTCTGTAGTGATAACTCCAAGTGGTTTTAATGTCCATTCATACATCTTCTTTAATAAAGTGCTCAAATAATTTACCTGTCTTTTAGTGGGGATTCTCTTTTCTTACCTTTGAGACATGTTTATATACATATATAATATTATTAGGGATAAAATATTTCTACAAGATATATATTTTGCAATTATTTTTCTCAGTGTGTAGCTTGTATTAACAGTGCATTCAATTAACAGTGCCTTTCAAAGAACAGAAATCCTTAACTCTAGTTAATTTTTCAATTTTTAATTTTATGGAATGAACTTCCTGTTGTATCTAAGAAATCTTTGCCCATCTGAAGAAAAAACACTTTTATTCTATGTTTTGTTCTAGATACCTAGATATTTTATATTTCACATTTAGATCAGTGATAATGTTAATGTTTATAAATGGTGAGATATAAGGATTGAGGCTCTTTTTTTATAGGTGAATACCATTCACTTAGCATGATATTGAAAATGCTATTCTTTCTTCATTGAATTACCTCTCCGTAGTTGTTGCAAATTAATTGCAATCCATTGGAAAACCTATACTTTTAAATTTAAATCTGGAATCTTAATTCAATTTCAGTGTGTCTATCTTTTTTTTTTAATTTTTTTTCAACGTTTATTTATTTTTTGGGGGACAGAGAGAGACAGAGCATGAACGGGGGAGGGGCAGAGAGAGAGGGAGACACAGAATCGGAAACAGGCTCCAGGCTCTGAGCCATCAGCCCAGAGCCTGACGTGGGGCTCGAACTCACGGACCGCGAAATCGTGACCTGGCTGAAGTCGGACGCTTAACCGACTGCGCCACCCAGTCGCCCCCAGTGTGTCTATCTTTGATTAATGTAGTTAAATCTTGGAGTTGAGTTGTTTGAAATATCCAACTTTATTTTTTTCCAAAAATTTTTTGGCTATTATAGTTCCTTTGTCTATCCATATATATTTTAAGATTAGCTTATTAATTTCTACTAAATCACTACTAAGACTTTGATAGAGATTGCATTGCATGTGTGTTTGGGAAAACTAACATTTGAGTTTCTCAAACTATAAGCATGGATTACCCTTCAATTATGTACATTTTCTTTAATTTTTCATTAGTGTTTGCAATTTCTGGTATACAGAACTCTATACCTTTGATTGTATTCTAAGTGCTCTGTTTTGTAAAATTTTAATTTCTAATTGACCATGAAAAATAGTAAAAAAATATGATTAATTTTCAAATATTGACCTGATATCTATCAACCTTCCTAAACACATTTATTAGTTCTAATGCCTTTGATTATTTGGGATTTTCTACGTGGCAAACATGTTGTTTGCATAGTTGCAGTTTTATTTTTTCCTGTCCTTTTGCAGTAGGTTGGACTTCCAGCACAATACAGAATAACAGCATTGAGAGGGCGTATCTATACCATGTTTCTGACACTAGGAGGAAAATATTCAGCCTTTCAACATTAGACTTGTTGCAAAATTAGGATATTGTTCATACCCTTATCTGGTACGTGATTTTTCCTTATAGTCCTAGCATTTTGAATGTGCTTATCATAAATGGATATTAAATTTCGTAAAATGTTTTTGCCTCATCTATTGAGATTATCATATGTTTCTTCATCTTTAATATGCTGATGTGGGGAATTACTTGGATTGAAGTGAATACCTATAATAATTTCCATTTGTTCACAATGCATTATATTTTAGACGTGGTTGGATTTAATATCTAGCGCTGTGTTGCATATTTGTGCATTTTTGTTCCTGGAGCATATTGGTCTCTAATTATATTGAATTGGCACGTTTTTTCTTTGTGAATCAAGGTGATTGCTATTTCTATAAAATGGGATGGCAAGGTTTGTCCCTTCTATATTATGGAGAATTTGTGTAGAATCAGTATTACTTCCTTAATGTTTGCTAGTATTTTCAGACGAACACATTGCAACCTAAAATTACCTTTCTTGATATGTTTTTAATTATAAATTCAATTTATTTAACATATATAGGGCCATTTGTGCTGTTTAATTCTTCCTGATGAGCTTTGGACATTTTTGTCTTTCAACAAATTTGACCATTTAGCCTAGGCAGTCAAATATATTGGCATAGACTTATTTGTAGCATTCATTTAGTAACATTTTAATATGTGTAGCTTCTAGAGTAAGGTACCTGTTTCATTTCTAATACTTGTATATCATGCCTTGGTCAGTCTGGCTAGTGCTTTATCAGTTTTATTGATTTTTCTAAGAACTAACTTTGGCTTTTATTGTTTTTCTCTATTTTTTCCCATTCTCAATATGTTTTCTGCTTTTATTTTTATTATTTCCTTTTTGTCTTGCTTTGTGCTTAATTGATGTGCCTTTTTTTCTGATATGTTATGGTATATACTTAGGTAATTGATTAGAGTCCTTTCATATACTATAAACATGTAATACTATAGTTGCCATCTACTTCTTTGAATCTAAAAAGAATTTAAGTTGTGTTTTATTTTAACTCAAAGTATTCTCTAATTTCCTGGGGTTTCCTCTTTAACTCATTGGTTATGATAGTATACAACTGTGATTGTGTTTTTGTGTATTTGTTCTTTCTATTCTATCATTTATGTTTAATATATTTTGAAGTTCTGTTCTTTTTTAAATTTTTTTTTTCAACGTTTATTTATTTTTTGGGACAGAGAGAGACAGAGCATGAACGGGGGAGGGGCAGAGAGAGAGGGAGACACAGAATCGGAAACAGGCTCCAGGCTCTGAGCCATCAGCCCAGAGCCCGACCCGGGGCTCAAACTCACGGACCGCGAGATCGTGACCTGGCTGAAGTCGGACGCTTAACCGACTGCGCCACCCAGGCGCCCCTGAAGTTCTGTTCTTATGTGTATATGCATTTAGGTTTATTATGTTTCTTGGTGAATTAATCCTTTTATCATTATATAATATTTTCCTTTATTCCTGGAAATATTATTTTTGAATACACTCTGATGTTAATATAGTCACCCCACATTTCTATTGATTCATGTTTATATGTTTTATTATTCTATATCTTTTTACTTTTAACCTAACTATATTCTTATATTTAAAGTTAGTTTTTATAGATAGCTAATTATTGGATTTTGCTTTTTGATTCATTCTGATAATCTCTGCTGTTCAACAGGTATGCTTAGATTCCTTATATTTAACTATTGATATAATTGTATCACAGTTTGCCATCTAGGTAGTTATTTTTCTATCTGTTTCATTTGTTCTTTGTTTTGTTGTTTTTCCTCTTTTTCTGTCCTTTTGGAATAATTGAAAAATTCTTATCATTTGATTTTACCTCCACCTTTGGCTTAATTTTTATACCCTTTTTAAAAAAGGTGTGAATATATAATATATACATATTAAGTTTTTTAATATTTATTTATTTTTGAGAGAGTGAGAGACAGAGCGTGAGTGGGGAAGGAGCAGAGAGAGGAGACACAGAATGTGAAGCAGGCTCCAGCCTCTGAGCTGTCAGCACAAGAGCCCCATGCAGGGCTTGAACTAATGAACCATGAGATCATGACCTGAGCCAAAGTTGGACGCTTAACCAACTGAATCACCCAGGCACCCCATATAATTAATATATATATATAAAAAAAATATATATATATATTTTTTTATTAGTCCCAATCAAATTTCAAATGTTATGCTCACTTTACATGTTGTGTAAGGACCTCAAAACTGTATTTCCAATTGATTGTCTATCTTTTTGGCTATCTTATCACATACTTTACTTTTACAGATTATAAACACAAAATTCATTGCTACTGTTTGTGCTTTAATCAGTCAATTATTTTAAATCAATTAAAATATAAAAGAAAAATCAATTTTCCTTCACTAATACCATTTCTAAAGTTTTAATTTCTTTGTGTAGACCCAGGTTTGTTTCCTATGCCATTACTCCTCTGATCTACAGAATTCACTTCACTATACCTTTAGGATAACTGCACTTAATAAGTTCTCCCAGCTTTTGTATTTCTGAGGAAATCAGTACTTACCCTTCATTTCTGAAAGATATATTTAGTAAGTAAAGGGTTCTGGGTTAATCCATTTTGTGTGATTAGATAACTTTAAGAATTGTATGGTTCTGGTGAGAAGTGTGCTATAATTCTTATCTTTGACCTATGTGTAATGAATCTCTTTTTCTTGATAACTTCAAGACTTTCTCCTCATTAATTTTCAGCTACTTAAATATAATGAGTCTAGGGCCATTTTGTTTATTTGTTTTATCCCTTTTGATGTCTCTGAGTTCTCAGATCTTTGTTTTGATGCCTTTTATTATTTTTTAAAATTCTCAAACATAATCTCCAAATATTTATTCTTTCTCTCTTCTTCTGAGATTCAAACTAAGTTAGACCATTTGATATTGTCCCATCATTGTTGGTTTTTTTTCACTCTTTATTTAACTTTGTTTCAGCTTGATTACTTTGTATTGGCCCATATTTTTTCTCAATTGTTTTAACTTGAGAGTGAATTGAAAGCCATGCATCTTTTACTGTGTTTTCACTGATAGCATATCCATTTCCTCATTACTTTTCTCATCTCTCAGCTGAAATTAACCATTTCTCCAAGCATATTGTTTATTTTCTCCACTATAACTCATAACATATTAATCATACTTGTTTTGAATCCCTTGTCTGAAAATGCTGACATCTGGTTCATTCTGGAATCTAATTCTGTCGATTGCTTTGTTTCTTGACAGTATAAGGATTTATTCTTGTTCCTATACAGGTCTCATTATTATTGGTTGAATGTCAGACATCTTTTGTATGACAGTAGAAAATGTTGTAAATATTATTCATTCCTGGAAATAAGCATTCATTTTCTTTCTACTGTGGGTTTTGAATCATTGACATCCTGAGTTGGATTTGGCATGTGTTGTCACTATAGTTACTCTCAGAGAACCATGACTTTAAATTCCTCTAGTGTTACTTTATGGGCACATTGAGGCTGATTTCCTATAGGATTTTTCTCAGTATTTTCTCCAAACTCAGTTTATGTCTCTCCTTGCTGTTCCCCCTCCTTCACATTCAATTGCAGTTCTTTTTCACTTAATTCTTGCTCGCTTTTCATTGGGAGTGCTGCTCTATAGCTATTGTTCATCATCAGTCTTGGATAGGTGCTGGGTCCCTTTGTCTCATGGATGGGACTTCCTCAGTGATTTTGTCCTTCCTCTCCTAGCAGAAGGTGGTTCTTAGTGGTCTATGTCCTACTTCTGCCTGCAGTGGGTTACCTGTGTCCTGTTGGTAGTGAGGTTCAGCACCCTTCCCGCTCAAGTTTAAGGTCTTTCTCCAGAAAGGGGGTAAAGGAGAAGAGGTCTACATGACTTCATGCTTTTTCCATAGCAGTTGCTCTTCTCTACCCTGAGGCTCGAACCACAAAGGTAACTTTCTTCAGTCTCTGGCTTTGACCCTCATCTTTTTGGTGTATGCCTCAAGAGTTTTGTAGAGAAGGGCCTGAGTACAGGTATGAATTCCTCTTGAGTATGCAGCTCATGAAGTTCTATACTCACATACTAGCCCAGATTCTGTCTTTAGCAATTGGTTAAACATTTTAGCTGAATTCTTCTAACCAGCTTTATTGACATCTGGTATAAATAGCTTATACGTACTTTCTTATGGCTAGAATACACTTAAAATTATCTAGTTCCACCTCATTATTTGATAAATGAGAGCTTTGAATCTCTGAATGATAAACTGACTTAACTCTAAAATATAAGTCTAGCTGTAGTTACCCAAGTTCAGTGTTCTTTCCATGTTTTCCATGTCACAGATAGATGTTTCTATATAAAATGTGTCTATGTCTATTTTTTTCCTATATTTGTATTCCCAGTGCCTGGAAATACTCCATACACATAGTAGGTATTCAATTAACATTTACTTAATGAATGTTTAATTGTACCAAATATGCTTACTCATCAATCTAACCCCCCAAAACAAAACTTTATGGAATTCTGTGAATAAACTAAACTAAGTTAAAATGAAAAAGGACAACATATAATGGATATAATTGTCTCAGTTATGAGCAGAATAAGGCAATTGTCTGCATATGTGATTAAATTAAGTACTAATGCCCCTATTCTTAAATCATCTGTTAACATCTCTATTCCATAAATGGACATTCATTTCTTTGTTTTAATATGTCCCTTTGGACTTATTAAAACAAAAACAAAAATACCCCTAGATGAGGATGAATCATTAAAATTTAGGTTACACTAATTGGGTTTATTCAGTAGAAAAAAGGCAAGGGCCATGTGAGAGTATTGTTAGATGATGAAGTTTTGGGGTGATAGTGGGGTGGTCTGGAGCCGATGACCAGGAAAGAATTCTTGAAGATGTCTTTGATGCAAACAGATGATTTTACTAAAGCACGGGGACATGACCCATGGCAGGAAAAGCTGCATTGGGGTTGTGCCGGGTAACTCATTATAAACCCTCAGGTTGGGATGGGGTCAGGGATAGAGTAAGTCTCTAAGAAATTTTGGAAGCAATGTTTCTAGGACCTTGAGGGGCTGGCTGATGTTAGGGAAATACCATTATTACTGTCTAGTAAAACATTAGTCATGAGACCCTTCAGATGTATATTAGGGGGCCATAAGCTTGGAATATGACTGCCAGCATATATCTTTGGGCAGTTGAGATAAAGGGACTTTCCAAAGGAATTTTTGTATGTTAAAATAGACTTACAGGATCCTGGAGGATCAGTATAATGTTAAGCTAAGATTCTCTTTTGCCCCTAGCAAAGTGTCATCATGAAGGCAGATGAGCTCCTAGAGAGAGGTCACTCTGCCAATTGCAAGGACTTGTCAGTGGGCTGTAGGCAGTAAGGGAATTTAGTTTTTCATTTGCCCTAGTTTCCCACAACACCATAGCAAGTACCTAAACCCTTTTCCTTTGTTCTTGAGTAGCCAGGAGTGTCCAAGGAATATCACACATATTCCACCTGGGTGGGGGAGGCGATTTGCCCTCAGCTGCCCCACACCCCCTTGCCATTAGGTATTGGGATTGGGTTTGGGGAAATGAGACTTGAATGAACATTCATGGAATGCATAATATGTAATTGCAGCTTTATAGGTGTTTTTTAATGTTAAAAATTTCTATATCCATCTTTTTCCAAAAGAAAAACATGGTACTCAGAAAATGTTTGGCAATTTGCCCTTCTTACTATATAGAACTAGAATTCATAGCTCCTTAAAATCCTGTGTTCTTTTTCACGATTCTGAAAGCCCTTCTTGAGGTAAGGGAGATGAAAATGTAGAAGAGGAAGTACAAAGACAAGATTTAGAATATTGTTCTCTGTGGTTGTGTTAGACGGGAATTTTAAAAGAAAACAATAACTAGAGATAAATGAAGATATAAAGATACACCTTAGATTCTGACAGGTTGAGGTGTTTTTAATGTTCTTTGGACTAATTTGAAACAGAACAGTGAAAAGCAGGTTATCACCATTTTATTTAACTTTCAGGTATATTTTAACAGGGAAACACTGAAAATGTGTTTCAATAAACAATCGCTTTAATTTTATGTGTTATTTCTTGTGACTGCAAGATATTTAGACTGGGCATTTATCGGTTTTTAAGACCTTGATCGGGCATAATTTTAAAGAAATTCAAATTCTTTCCCTATTTTAACAAAATGCATATTCATAGAAAAAGAAAAGGAAACTACTTACAAAATGGGTTTTTAAAATCTGTCTGACAAAAATAGACCTTTCTCTTTTTTGATGTTTTGAATAAAGCAGCTTTGCTACTTTCCTCCTTTTTACATAAAAGGATGAAGTAGTGTATTGTTAATCATTTTCATGCACTGTGACTATTAACATTCTTTAATTATCCTGTTAATCAGTGTAAATGTCACCTGTTACAATATTCATACACTGCATCTATGTCATCCATTAGTCCAATTAATTAAAAACTCAAAGTTATTTATTGATTCATAAAATAAGTGGATACAGTTCAGATACCTCCATAAAATTTGCTGAATGAAATGTTTGCATGTGAGCTACATTTATCTTTCACTTTCCCACCCTCGAGTCAGAAAATTCCGGGGTTTTTTAAATATTCTTATTCCTTATTTTGCCATGCTAGCCGTCACTTTGAAAAGCGTAATAGCCTTTTACTTTTGAAGTTAGGTAAAATAGGAAACAATCGTGAACAAAATAAAAGCTTGTCTTCACAGAACTTGCTTTTTAGTGGAGAAAGGCAGACTATTACAATAGACACAGCAAATGAGTAAGTTATACAGTACGTTAGAAAGTAATAATTGATATGGTAAAACACAGAAGAGGTTGGGGAGGGAAACCATGTGAGCAATTTGAATAAAATGGTCAGGAAAGACCTCATTAAGAAATAAAAATGAGACCTTAGACTATCGTTACCTTCAAAGGTTTTTGGAGAATCTAGTCTCATCTCAATATCCAAATATTCTTTCACTCTCTCCCCCTATCTTTACTAACCAGAATCCCTTGCATCTATTTAAGTATTAGAAAGAATCTGTAGAGGCTTGGCTAATAACTGCTTCTGGTTTAAACCCATCCCCAATCCACAAAGCAAGGAATTATAATCCCCAGTACCCAGTTTAAACTAAAGGAGAATTACATGAGGGAGAAAACATATAATAATAGTTCAATAAATAATTGTAACCCAAAAGTTTTTTACTCTCAAGGAGTTAATAAATCTAATGTGAAATTAAGACATACACATGTAAAATAGCAATTACTATTCAATTGCAGAAAGTCTATAGATTTTATATGCCATTTGATATAGTACGTGGCAGATCAGCAAAAAAATGTGGATAATACTGATTTTATATGCTCTTTATTTCAAGCCAGGAGGAAGAAATCATGTGATTTGCCATGTTTTGGAGCCCTTCAATGATTCAATTTTAAGATTGTTGTTTCTGCAAGCAGCTGTACTGTCCTAGAAATTAGGCCATTTAAATAATTTGAACTTCAACTTCTTCAAAATTAAAATGGATAAAATCTACTTTCCCACATTTTACCTAAAATTGCATGGAAAATAAACTAATATACAAAGTTATATTTTGTTTCTTACAGTATGCTATATCTCTCTGAATACCTTTTTAAACTTTATTTAAATTTATAAAGCTAGCATATTTTTATTACCTATAAAATAATATAGCATCTATATCTCATATAATTTCATCTAGCTCTCTTGTATTCAGATAAGCAAATGTTGTTAAGTATGACCGTTGATTACATATTTTCTCCTTAAATTCATCCAGGGAATATTTTTATTTTTGAGAAATTAAGAGAGAAGTAGTCATCTAGTTGCTCTGGTTTCATAATAATACATTTTTCAATTACCTGTAAACTTTGGGCAGCTGGGGTGCCTTGGTGGCTCAGTCAGTTAAACATCTAACTTCAGTCAGATCATGATCTTGCCGTTCATGAGTTCAGCCTCTGCGTCAGGCTCTGTGCTGACAGCTCAAAGCCTGGAGCCTGCTTCAGATTCTGTGTCCCCTCTCTCTTTGCCTCTCCCCCACTCATGCTCTGTCTCTGTCTCTCTCAAAAATAAACATTAAAAAATTTTAAAAATCTTGGACTACTATGAGACCATATTATATCATTTTAAAAAATGTTTTATTTTTTACTTTTGTTAAAAAAATCACTTCGTTAAAAAATAACAATAATTAGAATTTTACATTTCCAGAATTTGAGCAAAGCAGGAATTTTGATTGTCTAAATTTTATTCAGGTAGTCCATCTTTTCTAAAAACATGACAAATTCACTTAAAAATACACAGTCAAACATCACTATGACATCACTAGTACTGTAAACTTTCTTCTGAAGTCTACTATGACTGTGTAAACAAGCTAGTTGAAATAGTTTTGATCATTTTGGGGAAAGGGCCATGTGAGTACTGGAAATCCACTTTGCAGTCCTTGTTTTCCTGCATCTTACTGAGTACACCAAGAATACAAAGCTCTGACAGCTCTTAGTTTATGCCATTTCCTAGGTTCATGTTTGCAGTGAGCAACCTTGGGAGGTGAGGAATTATGAAACAAATATTAGGTTTGCTTACTGCTTGCTACAAAAGCAGTAGATTCCCCAACCTCAGTCCTCAACTATGAAGAAACCCACTGTGTATGCAGCATGAATGCTTCATTCATGGGCCCCTGGCCACTTCACATTGCCTTCATGAGCCTTGGGGGCACAGAGAAATGGCACAAATATGCTGATGGGCACACTGCTTGCTGTGCTATGGCTCTGACCCAGCACTTTCTTGTCTTCTAGCATACATAACAATTAAGGTCCACTTATTGAGTTGTATGTAGAATAGACTCAAATCCCAAATCCAAAAATGAACAATACATAAATTATAGAGGAGAAACAGTATTACTTAAAAAAAAATCAGGGAGCAGATATGGTCCCTTTTCAGAATTTATTCATACAACTATCTATATGCAAAAATATACATTAGAGACAGAGAGAGAGAGAGAGAGAGAGAGAGAAACTGCCCCAAATCTTACATATCGTGACAAATGTATCTTATTAACTTAAAGTTCCACATATAATTTATTTACCACTTAAAGTTTATCATGTTTTTGTCTTTTAGGTATATAAGATAATATCTCACATCTCTATAAATCTGTTTTCTTCTGTAGTGTTACTTTCAGATGGTACCATTCAGTGTAGGAATTCCACAGCATCTGAAAAATCACTCTCTAGAAAGCAATCTGTGGCACTATAAGCCTATGATAACTTACATGGCCAATCTAATATAAATTTTTACTTTAAAAAGATGACAGTGTTTTACTTACTAGTCAGAAAATAATTTGAAATCAAGTTCGCTTTTTTTAAATGTTTATTTATTTTTTGAGAGAGAGAGAGCACAGGTTGGGGAAAGGGGTTGGGGAGAGAGAGAGGGAGACACAGAACCTGAAGCAGGCTCCAGGCTCCAAGCTGTCAGCACAGAGCCCAATGCAGGGCTTGAACCCATGAACCATGAGCTCATGACCTGAGTAGAAGTCAGATGCTCAACCAACAGAGTCACCCAGGCACCCCTGAAGTCAAGTTCTTAACTGCAAAAATAATTTCCAGGGAATGTTAATAAAACAAATTAAAATATTCACTTAGGTCTGCTGTTTGAGATATCTGAGATAACAAAGGGCGTTAGCTAATAAAGAAGAAATTGAATTTATTTTTACAAAAGGTATCTGGAACATTTATGTTTTTTTCCTTAATCCATACTCCCTTAACTATTTTATTTTGAAGATGCACTGAGCTATTGTAATTGGGAGACAGCCCATAGAGGCAGCTTGCTTTAAATTCAAGATGTTCTCTTTCTGCTAAATTGAATTTTGTTTTAGTATTTATAACCAGGACCCATAATATTAGTCACCACAGACTGGCTTTAACTTTTTTATGGTCATTACAGTATTTTCTGTTTCTGTAATCATGATAAATATAGCAAAACCCACTTTTAATACTTTACTAGGGACACAGGGATCTCTTACAAAATAGGAGAAAATAAATTGGAGGGAATAAAAATCAATTAAAAAGGATGTTGCCTGAAAATTTTAATAGCATGGTAATAATAACATGTATTGAAACTAAAACTTATAATTTTAGTAAACAAAAACACAAACTCTCAAATTGTATAAACCCAAACGAAAGCAGGCATCTTCTAGCAAGAACATTCATGCCTTTAAAACCTGATATTATGGTTAGAGGACAATTGAGTAACAATAACCAGCTATAGAAGAAAATTCTCTTGATCAATAAAGATAATCTTTGGGACAGCATGCAGCCAGGAAATTTTAACACTGCCTACATAAATTTCAAAAGGCCTATGAAATCATACTCCACCGTCATTTAGGACTTATCACATTTTACTGGTATTTTCTCAGCTAAATGATGTATAATAGGGACAGAAATAAATACTAAGACTAGGTCATTAACAGTAAGTAGCACCAGCAGAAATGATAAGGTGGTGAGTTGGGAACCAGAAGCCTTTAGAAAATAACACAGATAGCTTGGGATTTCAGGCATAGTCGAAGGTTTACACGTTGACATTCTAATACTACAGACAAAATGCCCGAGAACCAAACCCTTTTGTATGGATCAGAGTATGGGAAAAGCAGGTATGGAATTTTCACATTCGGATGGATAGCTGGGAGAAGGGGAGCCAGCAAGAAAATGTCAGGGCTTTTCATAGTTAAACTGTAGATATAAAAAGAGAGCTATGGTAATAATAACAGACCTTCTTGGGGGGATTCCATGGTACTATTTTTAACCAGCTAATATTTTCTTGACCTCAAGATTCACTTCTCACCTTTCCACGGACTTGTGATAACATCTGAAAGCAGGGGTAACTTTGTAGAGTGCCTCTGTATTTGAGACAAGTTATATTTGTAATAAGTTGAGCATGTCTCAAGATATTTTGAAAGTGTATATAGGTGTCAATACATGTGCGTAGGACAAATATAAATTCTAAGTATTTAAGCCTACCTTTGTACATCCAATAATTTCTGCAAGTATCACATCAGTCAGGATACAAGAATGATATTTGGGGGTGATAGTTGTAGCCCTTGCTACAATCGTAATAAAAAAAATATTTAGGAGAATACATGTTTACTATTAGACATTCTGACTCCATGATGATACTACTTCTATCACTTTGACTGTTCAATAAAAAATTTGTAGAACAAATGTTGACTAATGAATCTGCATAGAGTGAAGAAGTCTACAAGGAGGCCCCCATGAAAGAAGAGTACAGAACCAGAGAATGAAGCTCTCAGTCCTTGGGTACTATCAGTGCTGCCTTACGGAAAGTTAAGTGATCCATAAAGCTGTTTTCTTTATCTCGCAGTAGGCCATATTTACCTGTTTTATATTCCTTGTCAAATTGTGTCATCTTCATGACTTCATTCATTGGGCATGTTAGCACTTTTCACTAATGTATAGCTGATTTTTAAATATAATTCCTGTCAGGATTTTAGAAGTACACTTTGACAAAGTTTGGTAAAGTTTCATATAGACACTATAGTGCCAGTTGTTAACTTAAGAATATCAGGCCTGAAGCCACATTGCCTGGGTTCAAATGTCTTTCTGGTCTTGTTATTTCATGTTCTTGACAACTCTATGGATGTTGAAGCCCTCTGAATCCTCAGGCAAAGAACTCTTAGCATCACCAAAGAGTGCTAGATAGCCAGTGGGCTCTTCAGAACTCCATGACCATGTTTTAACGATGTATCCATCCAAGCCACATTAACACTTCACCTTATATATCATACAGCCTATACTATCACAGTTGAATAAACAACAACAAAAATGAGCCTAGGTAGTTTCTAATCTTTATAAATGCTGCTTAAAAAACAAACAAAACAAAACAAAACAAAACAAAACAAAACCAAAAAAAAATGTTTTTCAGAGGTTCCTGAGAGCAATCACATTAATAGCTCTGCCACTCATGGTCTCGAACTCACAACGTTGTCTTGTGTTTCCCCCTTCAGTTTACCCATACAGCAAGCTCCCTAGGGAATTCCCAAGCATAATCCCTCCAAGTATTATTATTATTTTGGGGGGCTCTTTTTTTTGCTGGTCATAAAATGGTGACTCCCAAACTATTGTCATGAACTTGACCTTCAGTACCTGTGGTTAGCTGAATAACTACCCCAAAGATTTCCATATCCTAACCCCCAGAACCTGTGAATGTTGCTTTTCATAGCAAAGGGAACTTTGCAGTTGGGATTAAGAAAAAGATTTCGAGAGGCGCCTGGGTGCCTCAGTTGGTTAAGCATCAACTCTTGATTTTGGCTCAGTCAAGATCTCACATCCGTGAGATTGGCCTGTATTAGTCTCCATGCTGACAGCAGAACCTGTTTAAGACTCTCTCTCTCCCTCTCTCTGTCCCTCCCCAGCTTGTGCTCTTTCTCCCTCAAAATAAATAAATAAATAAACATTTGGGGAAAAAAAGAAGAAAAGAAAAAAGATTTTGAGGTGAGAAGATATCTAGGTGGACCCAATTTATCACAGATGTGCTTATAAGAGACAAGTAGGAGATCAGAGAAAGAAAAAAGATGATATGATAATGGAAGCAGAGATTAAATGGTATTGCCAGGAGCCAAGGAGTATTCTTTAGAATCTAAGAAACAAGAAAGCATCATAATTGATGAAACTTTGATTCTGGCCTGGTCAGGTCCATGTCAGACAACTGATCTACAAAATTGTAAAAAAGAATCATTTTTCTTGTTTTAAGTCACAAAGTTTGTGGAAATTTGGTACATCAGCCAGTGGAAACTACAGGCATACCTCAGAGATGCTGTGGGTTCAATCTCAGACAACCACAATAAAAGGAATATTGTAATAAAGCAAGTCAAATGATTTTTTTGGTTTCTTAGTACATGTTAAACTTATGTTTACACTCTACTGTTCTGTATTAAGTGTGCAATAGCATTATGTTTTAAAAAACGATGTACATACCTTAATTAAAAAATATTTCATTTTAAGACTGTAACCATCTCTGAGATTTCATAATTATTGATCACAGATGACCATATGATATATAATAACAATGAAAATGTTTGCAATACTGTGAGAATTATGAAAATGTGACACAGAGATACAAAGTGAGCAACTGCTATTGGAAAAAATGGTACCTGTAGACTTGTTTGACTCAGGGTTTGCCACAAACTTTCATTTGTAGAAAACATTATTTGCCAAGCACAATGAAACAAGGTATGCCTATGATACAATATTACTCTTCATATATATATTTTTGAGAAAGGTAGGTGGAATAATGTTAAAGGGAAGAAGAATGAAGTATCTAAAACTTCTGTGAGGCTGAAGTTGCCATGTAGAAAAGCTCATGTGTTTCCTAATGTAAATTAAAATTCTCAAAGAGCTTTTGCCTAACATATGTGATGTTTGTAATAATTTTCCACCGTCTGTAGTCCTGTAGTTTCACATTCTGTAATCCCACTTGGAGATGCGCTAGAACAAGATCTTTTTGCCCTCAAATGCCTCTACGGAGGCACTTATCAAAGTTGTGAATATAGAATCTGCTTATCCTGGTTGACTCACAAAATCTTTCAAAGGGACGCAGTATGTACTGTAGGAGCTCAATATTCCCCAAGCGTCTGTACAGGAGAGATTTCGAGGGGGGCTAAAAGTGACATTGCTATGTGCAAGTTATAAATAGCTTAACGTGGGGATCTTTTTCAATTTTTCAGAACTTCACAGCAGAAATAGAAGCATTTATCAAACTTGAACAGTGAGTGTAAACTATACGAAGTATGATGCAAAATTCAGGAATTGAGGATATGTAGACGCAGATATAACTTTTGAGAATAAGTATTATAATATTTGGTAAAATAATTTATTAAATATTGACAAGTAAATGGATTCCCTCAGTTCACAGAAAATGGGTATTCTCTCCATGTCAGAGAGGGATGCAAACATTTTCCTGTTTCTTCATAACTTTTAGGGAAAGAGAAACTCCCCGGAATAGAGCTTCTTAATCAATAATTTACTTACAGATATGAAACTGAATAGAGAATTTATCAGCTGGGAAGGAGTCACTACTGCAGGATATGTCAGTTTTCAGTTGAAGATTGAATAAAAGATATGATGGCTAGGACCATTTTAAAAGAATTAGCAATACTTAAAAGTACTAAAGATAGCTATATATATTTATTCCAGACACACATACAACACTACCTTTACGCGATTAAAAAAAAAAAAATGTGTTCACTTCCCCTAAAGTACAATTTTCTGGTAAGCAATATCATGAGTCAGATGAAAGCTGGATTCTAAAGTATAAGGAAACCGCCACTAGGATGGGGCAGAATCAAGAAAGGGTATGAGAAAGACATCTAATCCCTCAGAAGACCAGCCTTCTAGGTTTTAGTCCACTACTGAAGCATCAGCTCTTCTTGGGTTCATCAACTTGGTTGTATAGATGCTACTATTCCCCATTCTCAAGTGTACTTAATGATATTTCCTTAGGTTGAAAGACAAATCAATTGAAGTATACAAAAACGTATTTTAAAATTTTAGGTACTATATGAATTCTCACAATGAAAATGTCCATTTGAAATCACGATTAGAAGAATGTTCATCCTAGATGATACTCAGAAAAGATGTTGAACGCTTTGCTTCTAACCAAGTATTTTCTCTCTAAAATTCCTTTCCTTTCAGTGGGAGCACAGATGTAGCAGGTAGGTTTTACTATCATATCAGCCTCCAAATCTGTATCAGATAACATATTTAAATTAAAAAATGAATACTTGCAATATGCATTAGTTTTCTATAGCTGTGTGACAAATTGTTTCATACTTACCAGCCTTAAAAAAATACACCCATTTATTTTTTATCAATTTCCCTGGGACAGGAGTCCAAGTACAGTTTAGCTGGTTCTTCTCTGGTCTTAGGAGACTGCAATCTAAGCATAAACTGAGACTTCAGCTCTTATTGGAAGGTCACAATCCTCTTCCAAGCTTCTGTGGTTGTTGATAGAATTCATTTCCGTACCATTGTGAAACTGAGATTCTCAGATCCTGTGGTCATCTCTTTTCACAGGACATTCACAAAACGGTCATTTGCTGTCTTCCAGGTAACTAGGATGATGTCTCTGATGCTTCAGCATCAGAACTGCACCTGATTAGGGCAGGCCCACTGAGCATAATCTTTCTTTTTATTGACTCAAAGTCAACTGATTTGAGGCCTTAAATTCATATGTAAATGACTTCACCCTTGCCATGTAATATAATCATGGGACTAACATCCATCAGCTCCACAGATCCTGCTTACAGTCAAAGTGATTGAGTTATAGAGGCCGCATACACCAGCAGTTAGGAATCTTGGGAGCCATCTTAGGATTCCAGCTACCACAGTGTACAATAGAATAAAAGTTCAAGCAAAGTCTCCTAACTCTTTTTCTGCAATCACCTCCTAACTCTGTCTTATTTCCAATAAGATTATTATTTTGAAATTCCCTTTCCCCACAATATAGAAATTCTGGAGTTGCAACTGCTACTACTGTGTTTACCTTTCCTTAAGTCAGCATTTCTCAACCTTCTTTTCTCTTTTTTCATTATCACTCTGATGGATCCTTTTTAGGCATTTGTTTTGTCTAATCATCTCACGCGAAATTTTAATATCACAGATCATATTTGTATATGTTTATGTATTGTATATATTCCTGTGCTTTATACCTGAAAATAAAACGAGTAAACATTCCCTCAAGAACTGGTTTGTGCTCCCGTGGGTGCAATATCGCTTCTGTTGAGAATGCATGGTCGAAGTAAAGGTCCTTAATTCTACTTGCTCTTCAGTAGAGGAAACACCACTAATAGCAATTTCATACCGCATAGTTCTTCGAAATGGATGGATGCCTGTGTGCTTTGTAAAGCAAGCCCTGAACTTAGAGGCTGGCTATAGAATTTGTGAAAAGTGTTCTTTTCCTTTGATACCATTTCTTCTTCTTCATTACCCAAATTTGAATTATTTCATTTGTGGCAATATCCATATTCAGATATGGACAGATGCAAGAACTAAAACTTAGAATATTCTGTCACTGTTTTCTGACTATTAACAATCTAACACATGGTTGTATAGAATGTAACAACATCAGTGGAAAACAATTATTCATGCATCTCAATTATTCACAGTCTCCCTTTCTCCCAGGGTATGGATAATCACTGTCTTCTTTATGTGAAGCATGGATTAAAAATAATAACTGAAATAGTACTTGAAAACAATTAAGACAATCATAATAATAATTTTAATCATTATTGTCATTTTCTTTACTAGAGTCTTTGACATAGTTAACGGCTATAAAAATGTCACATTGAGAACAACACTTGAAAATGAATGAGAGTATTCATGGAATGGACTGGATGAAGGAGCATAGGCTGAATGACAGAGAAAGCACTACTCTCATGCTGGTAGAGACACTGTGTTACATTGTGTTAAACTGAGCCACACAATACAAGCTCTGTCTCAGGTATATATATCTGGGTAGAGAGTGTACAGGATGTCCCTATTGTGGGGAAATATGGATTAATCTCCACAATGCTATCAAGAAGGAGATCAATATGAAATAATAATAATAATAATAATAATAATAATAATAATACCTGTTCCCAGACTTTATGGACACCCTGTATAAATAAATTCTTAGTGCAAGATACTATATGGAACATACATTATATGAACATATAATATATGGCTATAGTAGCCCAGAATAAAATTTCTGTGTCTTGTTTACTATCAATGTTTTGTTTTCCTCACAGTGATTGAAACATAGTATATGGCATTCTTTCCCTGTAATTATTTATTTCAGGAAATATTCACTGCTTGTCTGCTATGTGGCAGGAACTCTCCTAGGTTTTGGAGACAAATGCTGAATAACATTGAAGTGTTTAGAATCTAGTACAACACTTCTAGAAATTTAATATCTATAACCTGTAAAGTTTGTTAAAACATAGATTCCTGGATCCTACCCTCAGAGATTCTCTTTCAGCAAATTTGAAAATGAGGCCCAGGATTCTACATGTGTAGTGGGCAAGCCAGAGTTATGTGGCTAGCCTACAAACTGCACTTACATTAGAGTTGATCAATGCCATAACAGGACACATGTTTATGGCAAGTTTATTCTGCTTCATTCATTCATTCCAGGCACACCCCTTTACTCAGATTTTTCACTACCCTGTTATTTCTACTACCTTTCCTTCATTCACAATTGCCTCTGGGGTGTTTGTCTTGGTACTTCTGAATTCTAGGATGACTTTTCAAAAACAAAACAAAACATCTCTTAATAGTAATATCTTTTCATTGACAGTGCTTTAAATACTTTATTCTCCTTACTAGATTTATAACCAAAAAGGAAAGGAAATTTGTTATGAGAAAATGCTGGATGATAAATAATGCAAGCAACAATTCAATAGAGAGCAAAGTATTTAGTCTGAGGAAGAATTCCTCGTCTTCTAAATATGTGAATTGAGGCAACCTTACCTAGGCAGTAAACAGAGTTTAATGTTGTTAAATAGGTAACACTTGCACCCAAAATAATCTGACATATTGGTATGCTTAATAATTATTGTAATATATACTGTTTAGGCATGAGTACAAAGTAGTATATTTGTAATAATAAAGGTAATCCAGTATTTTTCTCCTTCTTGAATCAATGTTACTTCTTTAGAATCTATAAATAGCACCAACACAATGCTTTTTCTAATAACATGCACAATTTAATATTCCTTTCTTACCCATACATTAAAGAGACACACATTCTTACATAATATACCCATCTAATTAGGATTCCTTTTCTCATTTCTAGTCACCAATTGAACAAGTACTAGAAACATTTTTCATTATGTACATTATCTGTGTTCGTGTTTAAGAAAGAGGGGGACAGTGATGAAGGGCCATGAGGAGGCAAGCAGGAGGCACGGAGGAAAGAAAAAGAGAAGGGAAATAAAAAATAATGCCACAGTTTTCATCCACAAATAGAGTAAATCTCCATTAAGTAAACCAGAATTAACTGTATGACCAATTCACTCCTTTAATTTAAAATGCCTGATGACCCTTGCTTGTTACATACTCGTGATAAATATATTTTTTAAAGATTTGGACTCAACACAGAGAAAATTTACTGAAAAAAAGTAAATCACTCAGAACATATGGTCAGTTGTTAATGAATAAGTAATAAAATGTGGAATTAATGGATTTGTAGGATAGAAGTTAGTGAGTAAACTGTTCGTATTGATGATTTTGACTCTTGTATTTCTACTGAACAGATTACATAATGTATTCTGATTACTGTAATGAATAAGTTTTAAAAACATTTTTTAATGTTTGTTTATTTTTGAGAGGGAGACACACAAATAGAGTGCGAGCAAAGAGAGAGAGGGAGACACCGAATCCAAAGCAGATTCCAGGCTCTGAGCTGTCAGCCCAGAGCTCAACACAAGGCTTGAACTCATGAACAGTGAGATCATGACCTCAGCTGAAGTCAGATGTTTGACTGAGCCACCCAGGTGCCCCAATGATGATCAAGTTTTTAAAATATGTATACCACAATGAATCTATCATGTATTTAAATTAGCACTAAGCAGGTTTCTTTAGTAAAATACTAAAATATAAGTTTCTTTCTAAAGATTACACATGCACACAAACATATAATACTTTGAAATTGTCAATTTCCTTCTTTTTCTTTGAGTACAAATCCCTAAGTCTAAAGCTAATTGCTACACATTCATATAGCACTAAGAAAGTCAAGGAATTTACAAAGTCTTGGACAGTGACTTCAAATCTTCAAAACCTCAGTATGAATAGATTAAGAAATACAATGCACTGTATATCCTTTCATTATGCTTTTATTTTATTTATCATAAAAAATCAAGATTGTTCATTCTCTTTACTGATGGAAAGGAAACTACTAACCCATGAAATACAGTTGGAATTGAATGCAGCAGTGAATGGATGAGCACTTGTCTCAATTTCAACTATAAATTAAAATGCATTAGCTATTTCTGATGCTTGGGTCTCTTTTTTTATCTCATTTGGACAGGTGCACACAAAAATTAACACCGTAGCTATCAGTGTTTAGCGTCTCACAGAATTTGTCTTACAGAAGTGTCTCTGATATACGGAGCACCTTGGTCTAGAGCAAAAGCCTCAAGTTTTGCTGTGCCCAAATACCATTTGGGAATTTCATTAAAATGCAGTCTCTGATCCAGATGTTTGGGGGTGGGGCTAGGAATTCTGCATATATAATAAGCTTAAAGTAGTGCTGACACACTAGCTCTCCTAAGGGTGAAATGTGGATGAGAACTTCCTTGGGTCAGATCATGCTCTACTACTAAACTGTAGAGACCAGTTGAGGGTTTCCAGAGATTTTCTAGGAACATAATAGTGCCAGGTTTTCAGATGTGACAATAAAAACTCTCAGAGATTTTATTTGAAATAATATTTCAATCATTTTTTAGTCATTGAAAACAAATGTCCTACAATGCACACATACAACCATGCATCCTCACATACACGTATGTAAGCATGCATGCAAACATAAGCAAACAATAAAAAACAAAAGCCAACCAATTATGTAATATTATATTCAAAATCAATGCTTGCAATCTCTGGCCAACAACCTCTGTTCTATCACGTGTAGTTATGGTCAAAAACAATGGAAATATTTGAGACCAGGAATTTTTGAAACCTGCTGATTGTAATTTACTGTTACTTCATTTCTTTTTACTAATTGTAGATTCAGTATATGAAAGCCTAAGCCATAATTATCTGAAAGGGGGAAAACGTTGTGCCTTTGTATATGTTGAAAAAGAGAGGTTGAAGTGGATTCAGGAGAGAGAGAGTGTCTACTTTCTATGTATGTTTTTCTATCTTCCTTCTGGTTCTGAGTTGTATAATTTTATACAAAAGCTTTTATTTCTGGTAACAACCTATCTGGAAAGGACCTTCAGCTAGTAGGCAAAGGAATAACGATTTTAGCATTTTCTTGTGAGTGGAGTGATGCCAGAAGCCATTATAACTGTAGTCAAGAAAAACATTAATTGTGTTATTTTGATGGCCCATTTTCTGGCAATATTTTTAATGCAACCTGGAGGCAACGTTTAGGTCAAAAGATCGATCGAATAGTATTCAATGACTTTGCCTTCAATCCCTGGCTATTGAGAATAATTTGGGAAAGGGAAACTATGTATTGGGACATCTCAGGGGTATTCCAAACTCAAATCCAAAATTAAATGAATTAATCCTAACTCTCTCTCACTATGCAACCCAGAGTTCTCATCTCTGGCCTTGATCTCTGTTAATGACATTTTTGTTTATACGTTAACCAATGTTAGAAGTCAGGAGTTTGACCCCCTTTCTTACTTGAAACAACCAAGCAATCTTCATATTGGCTCCTTAGATGTACCTTGAATAGATTTCTCCTTTCCGTGCCTACTGTCAACCACTTTCTTGGGTTCTCATCATCTTTCCTATGTATCTGGCCAGCGTCCTTCTACAAGGTTGCCTGTATTCAAGGTAAGTACAGCACTGCTGCTTATCCCAGCCATGAATCAGCTCAGCCTATTTCTTTAAAAATATTTTTAACTTATATAGGAAAACAAAAAATTGATGAATTTGAAGGTTGTCTCATTTCTCTCTTTCCTCTGTTGAGAATAGTAACAAGCAATTGAGACTGTCAAAGTACCACAGAAGGTAATAGGACGAGAGCATTGAGTCTAGGAATTCCCCAAACTCTACAAACCCCTACTAATCAAGAATTTGTTTTTCTCATGGCATTCATGTTTAAAATGTTGTTAATATTTTGTATATAATTCAATCCTACAGAATAAAGATCTTCCAATTACTATGGATGGGTTATATGACAGAGTAGAAGTTTTTGAGTCTTTTAGTAAATAAGACCTTTTTGAAACAAAAAGCATGGTCCATAACCATCATGAAGCAGCATGATATTTTCAGTTATCATTATTTCCTAATATGTATCTACTAATGTCTTTAAACACATTACTATGTTTAAAATTCTATCCCTATTCTTTACAGCACATAATGAAATAAAAATAATAGTATAAATAAAATAAGGTATGGCTCAACACAGAAAGTTGCATTCTCCTGTGGTTCTATAATCTTAGGCCAAACGTCATTCCAGGGAGCACTCTAGAGGTATAAACACTATAGTTCATTCCTCAGGAAACTAGTTTCTTTGGAATAACTATTGGATTATAATTCCCTTTACAGTAAGCATACTCAGCTAAGAAATGCCATCTCATCTATTTCCAAAGATTTGGTGTCACTGAAGTGACCAGAAGTCAACCATCTGGGTTATTCTGGACAAAGGCCATATCTGCAGCTTCAAACTGATGTTGTGTCATTTTAATTTTCCACCAAGGTTCAGACTAGGAGGATACAGGCTGTTTATAAAGAGATGTGATGCTAAATAACTTAAATATTCACTTTCTTTTAGTCAAATAATTTCCCATTGTTTTAAAAATGGGGCATTTGCAGGGCACTTGGGTGAGTCAGACGGTTAAGCATCCGACTTCTGCTCTGGTCATGACCTCAGGATTTGTGGGTTCAAGCCCTACATCTGGCTCTGTGCTGACAGTTGGGAACCTAGAGCCTGTTTCAGATTCTGTGTGTCTCTCTCTGCCCCCCTGCCCCCGCTCAAAAATAAACATTATTTTTTTTTTAATAAAAATTTAAATAAATAAATAAATAAAAATGGGGGCATTTGTAGAAATATGTTGACTTCCTACAATGAATATATTTTTAAGAACCATAATTACTGAAGATGTCAGAACAGCATAGAAGTTTTTTGTGTGTCTCAAGTCCATGAAATACAACCAGGCCAACACTGAACCATCCTACACACCTAGAAAACTGATTAGAGGATTGACACAACAATCTGCATAACCTGAACCACAGAATTCAGCAGGTATAGGGTGCGGAGAGTTGAACTTGGAGAGAGAGAAGCCGGCAGCCGGCAGGGAACCGCTTTTGCGGGTGGAGAGAGGACAGAGACTGGGGAGGGGGTGAGCATAAGGGAAAAGCACCCCTCCCCAAAAGCAGCTGGAGAGAAAGTGGAAAATTGGAAACAGCCTCAGGGACTAAACTAAAAAGGGAGAAAGGAGAAAGGAGAGGGTTTAAGTTCCATTAAGACTGTAAATAAGGGGAGCACAAAGGCTGCAACTCCGCAGCTCCATACCTGGTGGTGCTCTGGTGGGAAGGGCGAATCCCCAGGAACAGAGTGGGGTCCGGGAGGTTCTCGGGCCACACGGGGAAAAGCGGTTCCGCTGCTGGAAGGACATTTGGTAGAGACTGTTGAAGCCACCTGGTCCCAGCAGACCCCAGAAAACGGCTACATTCGCTGGTGCTGGAACAAGGTCATTAAGGGTGAAGCCTGGTGCCAGGTGTTGTGATTTTCCATAATCCCTGAAACGCTGCTGCTACACTACCTCACAAACTTTTTCTGGGGCGGGCTGGCACCTGGCCACAGTCTCAGGGCACCGACAGCAGCAGGGTCCAGCAAGCATTCCTGGGTGCAGCCAGCATTCAGCCATTGCTCAGTGAGACCCTCCTGCAGAGGGGCAGAACGGGTCAAAGCCGCAGTCCTTCAGAAGTAAGGGGCCGTGGAAAACAGCCGCATCTGAGACAAAACTCGGGAGACAGGTAGTGCCTGGGGCCTGGTCACGGAGAGTGAAAAAGCAGGGAGTGGGCGAAAGCTGAAGACAGAGGACAGGTGCGCGATTGCTGATCCTGGAGAACAGACTGGGCAGCTGGGCAACACCATTTTCACCCCTCCCACGCATGCGTGTACGCACCTATGAGCGCCACAACAATCCACTCCAGTAGGCTAAGCAGCGCCATCTGGTGGAGAACGGAGCTATTACACTGAGCCCACCCAACTGGGCCAACTTCACTCTTAGAGAACACAAGTCTCACCGCCTGCTTAGTTTATGGACTATAAAGCGCTACATAGACTGACTTCTAGGGAAAAACGAAGTAACTTCAGTCCTACTTCAATCTGTTAGCAGGTCCATCTATTCAATTTTCTTTCTTTTTTTTCTCTTTTACACTACTTTTTCTTTAATGCAAAAAGAGAAAAACTTCATTTTTACTTTCAATTCCTATTAAAAATATTTTGCTTTACTGTTTTTACTATAATTTTTACTTTTATGTAAATTATTTTTCAAATTCTATTTTACTTCCATCATTTTATTTTAGGCTACAACAGTATATTCAATTTTTCAAATTTTCAAACGATTTTTTTCTATTTTTTCTTTTTCATTTCTTTCCTTTTTCTTGAATACAGAAAGAGAAAAATTCATTTTTATTTTTAAATTTATTAAAAATATTTTTCTTTAATTTTTTTTACCATATTCTTTACTTTTGCATAAAATTTTTCAAATTCTATTTTACTCCTATAATCTCATTTTTGTCTACTTCAGTGTATTCAGTTTTTCAAATTCTCAAACGATTTCCTTTTCTCCTCCCCCCCTTTTTTTCTCTAATCTGTCAAACCACTTTCAACACCCAGACCGAAACACACCTGGGATCTAGCATCATTTATTTGATTTGTGTGTGTGTGTGTGTGTGTGTGTGTGTGTGTCTGTAGTTTTTCAATTTTAATTTTTTAATTTTAATTTTATTTAATTTTAATTTTTCTACCTCTAATTCCTTTTGTCCCTTTAAAATGAAACAACGAAGGAATTCACCCCAAAAGAAAGAGCACAAAGAAACGACAGCCAGGAATTTAACCAACACAGATACAAGCAAGATGTCTGAACCAGAATTTAGAATCACGATAACAAGAATACTAGCTGGAGCCGAAAATAGATTAGAATCCCTTTCTGCAGAGATAAAAGAAGTAAGAAATATTCAGAATGAAATTAAAAATGCTATAACTGAGCTGCAATCACAGATGAATGCAGTGGTGGCTAGGATGGATGAGGCAGCACAGAGAATCAGTGATATAGAGGACAAACCTATAGAGAATAATGAGGCAGAAAAAAAGAGGGAGATTAAGGCAAAAAGTATGATTTAAGAATTAGAGAAAGTAGTGACTCATTAAAACGGAACAACATCAGAAATATAGGGGTCCCAGAAGAGGAAGAGAGAGAAATAGGGGTAGAAGGGTTATGTGAGAAAATCATAGCAGAAAACTTTCCTAACCTGGGGAAAGACACAGACATCAAAATCCAGGAAGCACAGAGGACCCCCATTAGATTCAACAAAAACCAGCCATCAACAATTTCACAAAAGACTCAGGCAAGGAGAGAATCATGAAAGCAGCAAGGGAAAAAAGTCCCTAACCTACAAGGGAAGACAGATCAGGTTTGCAGCAGACCTATCCACAGAAACTTGGCAGGCCAGAAAGGAGTGGCAGGATATAGTCAACGTGCTGAATCAGAAAATCACGCAGCCAAGAATTCTTTATCCAGCAAGGCTGTCATTCAAAATAGAAGGAGAGATAAAAAGTTTCCCAGACAAACAAAAATTAAAGGAGTTTGTGACCACTAAACCAGCCCTGCAAGAACTTGTAAGGGGACTCTCTGAGGGGAGAAAAGATGAAAGTATATATATATCAAAAGCAACAAAGATTAGAAAGGACCAGAGAACACCACCAGAAACTCCAACTGTACAAGTATTATAATGGTAATAAATTCATATCTTTCAGTACTCACTCTAAACGTCAATGGACTCAATGCTCCAATGAAAAGACATAGGGTAACAGAATGGATAAGAAAACAAGATCCATCGATATGCTGTTAACAAGAGACACACTTGATACCTAAAGACACCTTCAGATTGAAAATAAGGGGATGGAGAACCATCTATCATGTTAATGGCCAACAAAAGAAAGCCAGAGTAGTCATACTTATATCAGACAATCTAGACTTTAAAATAAAGACTGTATCAAGAGATGCAGAGGGCATTATACAATAATCAAGGGGTCTATAGACCAAGAAGACCTAACAATTATAAACATTTATGTGCCAAATATGATGGCACCCAAATATATAAATCAATTAATCACAAACATAAAGAAACTCATCGATAGCAATACCGTAATAGTAGGAGACTTCAACACCTCACACACAGCAATGGACAGATCATCTAATCAAAAAATCAACAAGGAAACAATGGCTTTGAATGACACACTGGACCAGATGGACTAAACAGATATATTCAGAACATTTCATCCTAAAGCAGCAGAATATACATTCTTCTCCAGTGCACATGGAATGTTCTCCAGAATAGACCATATACTAGGACACAGATCAGCCCTAAGTAAGTACAAAAAGATTGAGATCATACCGTGCATATTTTCAGACCACAACACTATGAAACTCGAAATCAACCACAAAAAACAATTTGGAAAGGTAAAAAATACTTGGAGACTGAAGAACATCCTACCAAAGAATGAATGGGCTAACCAAGAAGTTAAAGAGGAAATTAAAAAGTATATGGAAGTCAATGAAAATGATAACACCACAACCCAAAACCTCTGGGACACAGCAAAGCCAGTCATAAGAGGAAAGTATATAGCAATCCAGGCCTTCCTAAAGAGGGAAGAAAGATCTCAGACACACAACCTAACCTCAGGTCTTAAGGATCTGGAAAAAGAACAGGAAATAAAACCCAAAACCAGCAGAAGACAGGAAATAATAAGAGCAGAAATTGATGCTACTGAGACCAAACAAATGGTAGAACAGATTAATGAAACCAGAAGACAGTTCTTTGAGAGAATTAACAAAATTGATAAACCACTAGGCAGTTTGATCAAAAAGAAAAAGGAAAGGACACAAATAAATAAAATAAAGAATGAAAGAGGAGAGATCACAACCAACACAACAGAAATAAAAACAATAATAAGAGAATATTATGAGCAATTGTATGGCGATAAAATGGGCAATCTGAAAGAAATGGACAAATTCCTAGAAACATATACACTACCAAAACTGAAACAGGAAGAAATAGAAAATTTGAACAGACCCATAAGCAGTAAGGAAATCAAATTAGTATTCAAAAATCTGCCAAAAAACGAGTCCAGGGCCAGACAGCTTTCTAGGGGAATTCTACCAAACATTTAGGGAAGAGGTAACACCTATTCTCTTGAAGCTGTTCCAAAAAATAGAAATGGAAGGAAAACTTCCAAACTCTTTCTATGAAGCCAGCATTACCTTGATTCCAAAACCAGACAAAGACCCCACTAAAAAGGAGAACTTTAGACCAATTTCTCTGATGAACATGGATGCAAAAGATATTAGCCAACTGGATCCAACAATACATTAAAATTATTCACCACGACCAAGCAGGATTTATACCTGGGATACAGGGCTGGTTCAATATCTGCAAAACAATTTACGTGATTCATCACATCAATAAATGAAAGACAAGAACCATATGATCTTCTCAAAAGATGCAGAGAAAGAATTTGACAAAATAAAGCATCCTTTCTTGATAAAAACCCTCAAGAAAGTAGGGATAGAAGGAGCATATCTCAAGATCATAAAAGCCATATAGACTGACCCAACACTAATATCATCCTCAATGGGGAAAAATTAAGAGCTTTCCCCCTGATGTCAGGAACAAGACAGGGATGTCCACTCTCGCCACTGTTATTCAACATAGTATTGGAAGTCTTAGTGTCTGCAATCAGACAACACAAAGAAATAAAAGGCATCCAAATCGGCCAGGAGGAGGTCAAACTTTCACTCTCACAGATGACATGATACTCTGTATGGAAAACCCAAAAGATTCCACCAAAAAACTGCAAGAATTTATTCATGAATTCAGCAAAGTTGCAGGATATAAAATCAAGGCACAGAAATCATTTTCACCATTATCTGATACCAATTCCAACTTGAAAAAACCAAGAAAAATTATATGTATTTTATTTTTTTGTTAAAGTATAATTAATACACAGTGTTATAGTAGTCTAAGATATACAGTATAATTACTATAATGATAAATATATGTCATTTTAACTGACCTTCTTGAACTTCCAACACATGGTTGGAAAAAATCAACGTGAAGAATAACAACAAACAGCAATAGGTAACAAGGGAAAGTGCATGTGGAATTAGCACAGTAAACATTCTCTCAATTCAACTATTATATAAAAGTAATTACTGGGATGCTTTGATCTGGTGCCATAAAGTCATATTATTTTGTGTAAATGCTTTTATAATCTACTGGGTGGCTTGAGTAGCCAAGACAAAAATATTTATATACAAATGAATCAGAGGTCAGCTGAAAATAAACTTGGAAAATACAATAAGATCAAACAAATGTAGGAAGTGTGCATAAAACAGTATGTATAATTTATTTATTTTGGAGTATCAAATTATACATGAAATGAAAACTCTTCTACATGTTAGTGAGATAAGGAACATCGAAGTCTCCTAAATATGTACCATGGTATCTGAGGCAGAAATATTACTCGGCTCTAAAGAGCGAGTTCAAGTTAATTCTAACCACATCTTCTAGATGTGATTCAAGAAAGTAACTAAAAATTCTGAGTCAGGGCTAGAGCTATGCACAGAGGTAAAATAAAAATGTCACCGAACAAGTAAAATATATTCAAGTTTTCCCAGGAGGAAAAAAAAATAGCCTCACCTGGGGAGAGTCCTGACTGCTCTAAAGAAATGTTACATAACACAGTATCCACAGAGGAACTAGCATAGATGATTTATGGAGCCTCAGGGAGATACAAAGTACACTGGAACATAAATATATGAGCAGGTGCGAAATCGTCCTGAATATGAAAATAGATGAGGGTGAATGGAAGTACGCCTTTCATTATGTATCACCAGTTATAATTTAATGGAAATGCAATACAGAATTTTCTTTAGATAGAACAGTAGAACTTTAAAACAGAACTTAAGACATGTAGAAAATAACTATTCATGTTAGGAGGAAAAAGACTCCCAAGAAGGCACTGCTGGTGAATAGCTTCAGATTTCGTTTTATGGTCATTAGTATATAAATATCTGTAATTAGAGGAAGAGACAGGTAAGTCAATAGCAAGATGTCATGTTTAATTTAGAGCTTTGACATTATCTAGCCTTACTCTAACTGTGAGCAGTTTTCCAGGGAATAGTTTTAGTTCTGCAAATACAAATGCTTCTGTATTTGGTATAATATGTGACAATTTTTCAAAAATAAAGAAGCGCTGCTGTTACCACTAAATGGCTTAAGATAGAATGTTTTAACTTGACTTTTTTAGTAGGTAAATAAATAAGACTTAAACACACTTCAACTGATAAACATTGTCTTTTGGAAATATGAAAGGATCTCCTGGAGAATCTGACTAGTGGGTTAATATAGAATATGTGCCTTGGATAATTGATGAATATGCTCATATAACTTGGAGGACCATGAATTACTCTAAGGGAATGGACATTTCCAAAATGTTCTAAATTCTCCTATTGGCATCAAAATACTTTATTTTTAATTTCTTACCCTGATTCTTCAGGGCAATTTAAAATGACAAGCGGACCTTTAAAAACTATTATTCTATATTTCCATAAACCCACATGTCTCTTCTGATGCTGCTCTTTAAACAATTAGACCGTTATAACAGAAAAGGTGTCAGTATCTGATTAAATTGAATTAAACTATGATATTCCATTGTTCTGAAAGCAGAGCTGCTTGACAGTCAAGTAAAATTGCTTGATTGTACCTGACGAAGAAACTGATCAACAAATACCATATTAGTGCTGATACTGATATTTCTTTTTTAAAGATGTTTAACATATATACATTGCAAAAAAATTGTTATTCCTCTTAATGTATTTTACTTCTGTAGCTTTTTGAGAAAAGACAGATCTGAATGTAATGAACCCTCATTCCCTGCCTCCTCCTCCTCCACACACACTAAAACTTTTTAGTACTTAGTAGAAAGTTGGTTCAGCTGGTCCCAGTTAGCTCAGCAGCACAGCCTGAATCTAGCTGCTAATTTTAGAGGCTCTTTGTCGAAAAGGCTCCCTCCTCTACCAGGGAGCCTCTATTGTTATGTAGTCACATAGAAGTTTCTCATCCACTGTCTCTATAAATATGGTGAGAATTATGGAGAAGGATTCCTCTTAGCTGAAAAGTTTGACTTTAATGCAGATAGTCCGTCAATCTCTGGAATAAGCTGTGTCAAAGTATAAGTTTGCTAAATTAGGTACTTCATTACCTCTGTGCTAGTAAAATTTTTCCCAGTAAATCTTATTTTACATCTGGCTTATTTGCTTACTTACATCAAATCTTATTTGCACAGATGGCTTTAGTGGTGAGTGTTGGTTCGTTTGGGCTGCCATAACTAAAACACCATAGACTAAGTGGCTTAAATAATAAATATTTATTTCTCACAGTTGGAGGCTGGAAAATCCAAGATCAAGGTACTAAAAGAGTCAGTGTCTGGTGAGAAAACTGCTGTGAGAGAAGCCACCTTCCTGTTGTATCCTCCCATGGAAAAATGAGAGAACTCCCTGGAGTTCTTTCGTAAGGGCATTAATCTCATTCATGAGGGCTCCATCCTCATGACCTAATCACTCCCCCAAGGCCCCTAATACCATCATGCTAGAGGTTAGAATTTCAACTCAAGGAATTTGAGGGAACACAACATTCAGTCGGTAACATCTGAGTATCTGTAACTACCGTATAGGGTGGGTATTGGCCATAAAAGGATGTACTCCAGTGGTATCAATGCTTTTGGATTTTAAAATAGTATCTGTCCAGCCCCCACGGATTACACCATAGTGGGAAACACCCCTTCTAGGGGCATTTGCAGGTCATATGGAATGCTGGTGGCCAAGTTCTGCAAGTATCCAAGTGGTAGGATGGTTATGAAGTGGCCCAGCTCAGCATCTTCCAAAAGGGCCACTGAGAAAATTGTTCCAAACCCTATACAGAGAGCATAGGTGTGGTGGCTCCCAGCCCCAGAGCAAGTATGGAAGCAATAGGATGTGCTAACATAGGGCCATCAAACCTTCAGAAAGGTTTGCTCCAGACCCTAAGGGTGACAAAGCAGCAGCAGTCTGTCCCTCATCAAAACCCCCAAACAATAGGCGATTTGAAAGAGCATAAAAAATGTAAAGCAAATAATGTCCCTAAAACACTCAGATCTTAAAAGAAAGGTTGATTTGCTACTAAAGGAAAACCTTGGGTAGTAAGATGAGTAACAGAGAAAAGGAGGCTGGATAATTTAGAGCTCAGAAAAACCCTGCAAAACACATGCACTTTATGACAGAAGTCTGAGGGAAGGGTAAGATCAAAGGGACCAACAGACTCACAGATATGAGGATTCAATGCACAACCAAGCCGATGATCTGATGCGAAAATTCAGAATGGATTTGGTTGAAGGATTTTTTGCCTCAATACCTGGGGTTCGTTGTCTCGCCGTTTAGAAGAATGAAGAGGTGGACGCAAAATAAAATGAGCAGCAAGAAAAAGTTTATTAGAGTATAAAATTAGAAAGTAAGAATAGTAGGAAAGCTCTCTTTACAGAGAGGGTGTATTTGAAAATGAATAACCCCAACTATGGGCAAGGGACTTTGTTTTATAGGGTTTTGGTCTCTTCCCTCTTTTTCCCCCTTTGTGGGCCTGATAACTGTAGGTGCTGGGTTATTTATTTCTGTGGGAAACATGAGGGAGCAGTAGATAACGCTTGTTACATTCTTAAGAAAAGCTTTATTTCTGAGGAAGCTTGTCTCATGGTCAGACCTGAGGGAGTTTTCTCCATGGTCAGACCTGAGGGAGTTTTACTCAGAAGTTCCCAGCAATGTTTTAAAATATGTGGTTTTGCTCCCAGGGACTTTCAAGCCCTAGCCTCTCCCTTTCTGCCTACTCTACCCTATCTTTCCGTATCATACTATGGAGCAACAATTACGTAAGTCAACCCTTCCCCTCGATTCTGGAGAATTAACAGGATAAATGAGGCAGAGACAAGAACCAGGTCAGGGGATAGATCTCTGTTTTTCCTTTCAGGGGAGAGGGGGATGTTCGAAATATTCCTAAAGTAACTCGATATTGGGACTTACATGGTTCCTAGTTTACTCTTGTGTGAGGATTGTCTTTGTCTTTCTTTTGTTAAGTACTGAAATCATATAAATAGTCTAGGTGCAAGATTGCATGGACATGTTGCTTTGCTACAAGCCTTATAGGTTCTGTTTTTGGCAGCTATGAAAGTTGGAAAATTTATGAAACTAAGTGGTTTGTGTTCATTAAGTTTGCTAACATTGACAGTTATAACAATGTCTCATTCCAGAAGAAAATGTAATGGTCTCATTTTGGGTTGAATTTACCACACAAATTTGAATTCTCACACAAATTTATATATTGAAGTTCTAACTTCCAGTACCTCAGAATGAAATCTGACCTGCAGATGAAGCCTTTCAGAGGTAGTCAAGTTAAAATGAGATAATTAGTGAGACCCAAACTCAATATGACTGGTGTCATTTTAAAAGGAGGAAATTTGGACATAGGCACAGGGAGAACACCATGTGAAGATTAATGCATAATGCTTTTGCAAGTCAGGGAACATCAAAAATTTTCACCAACTCACCAAAAGCTAGAGGAAAGTCATGGAACCTTTCTTCAAAAGAAACTAACCCTTCCAACACCTGGATCTTGTATTTCTAGCTTCTAGAACTGTGAGAAAATAAATGTTTGTTGTTTAAACCAACCAGTGTGTGGTATTTTGGTATGGCAGCTCTAGTAACTAATTTAGGTCTTCATCCACAAAATTCAGAATAGGAGAAAGTTCTGTGCAATGCTATCTCCAGCTTCAGAGCCCAGTCTGGCCAGTGGAATTCCTACTGAGGACTAACAGGGCTTCAGTAGGAATATGGCCACCATTGCTCCTTTATAACTGAGAATTAGGACCGTTTGCCTGCAATGGCTGGAACTTGCTATGTAGCCTTGGACATTGCTAATGCTCTCTATGTTTTGTATCACTTACTCGGTGAGGAAAACCAAAACCAGCTTCCCTTCATCTAACAAGCCCTGTTGTATGACTTTACGTTCCTGAACTCATTAGTGATACATCACCAAAACAGTAGATAAACCTAAGTGCAGTATGTAGTGCTGGCCGATGTTCAGACAATCTGCTACAGTGATATCTACACTTGGCAATACACTGATGCTTTTTTTTCTAATAGAAACAAAAAGAAATGTGTAGGTCCCTCGTTAGCTGTTCCCACAAAATTCAGTTTTACTTTCATAAGCATTCAGTTCTGAATATTTCATAATTTCCTTGGTGTTTCCATCTTTAATCCAGGAGTTAATTTGAGGTCTGTCACTCAGTTTAAATCCTTTGGGGATTTTCTAGATACCTCATTGTTACTGTTTACTAATTTCATCCAGTGTGGTTACAGATCATACTCTGTATGACTTCAATCATTTAATGTTTGTTGAGGGAGGACTTTATAAATGTCAATTAGGTTAAATGGATTGATAGCATTCAGATTTTGTAGAAATTGTGCCGTGGATTATATCTTTTCCATCTTCTCATTTTCAACCCACTTATGTCCCTAAATTTCAAATTCATCTTTTTTAATTAGCATAACATTTCACTTATCTTAGGGGAAACTGAGTGGCTCAGTAGGTTAAGCATCCAACTCTTGATTTTGGCTCAGGTCATGATCTCAGGTATTGTGGGATTGAGCCCTACATGAGACTCTGCCCTGACAGCATGGGGCCTACTTAGGATTCTCTCTCTCTCCATCTCTCTGTCTGCCCCTCCCCTATTTGCGTTTACTCTCTCTCCCTCTCTCAAAATAATAAATAAATAAATAATAAATAAATAAATAAATAATATAAATTTTGACTTATCCTAAAGTGTGTTTTTTTTCCCCCACCTTCACTTTGAAGTATATATTCACTGGTTAGAGAATTCTTTATTAATAGTTTTTGTTTTTATTTTATCTTTTAGCAATTTAAGTTTTCTGTCCATTTCCTTTTGTCCTTTGTTCCTAAGTCACCTATTCTTTTTCTTTTCTTTCTTTCTTTTTCTTCTGTATGTGATAATCTTTTTATCTTGGGTTTCTTTTGAGATTTCTTTTAACATATAGTTTTTAGCAATTGGAACAAAGTGTGATTTGGTATGATTTTCTTTTTAATTAATCTCTTTTGGGTTTTCTGAGCTTCTAAATCTGTGAACTGTTTCTGAGCAATTACTGCTAGCTTGGACCTACTTGATAGAGATCATCTCACAGAAAGAAAAGTCGTTACTCAAACATTCTCATTCTGCCACAGGTCTTTTCAGAAATAAATGCTCATAAAGTGAGACAAGTTTCACATAGTTCCATTATGAAATGGAAGCTATAACTCCAATGAAGTGCAAACCTTATAGTCCCAAGACTATAAACAGCCATTTCCAATTATACACTGGGAAGGCCTTTGTAATATAATGATAATTTTAAAAAATTGATTCACGAAGATATTGCTTATGATACTCAGCACCTAAATTGGTATCATGGTTAACTGATATAATAGCCCACCTCTAAAGTTGTGATAAAACCAGTAGAATACTATAACCAATCATCCTAATGATGATAAATTGTTGATACCCCAATCTATTAAGTGCATTTTCTTCTAATTATCTTCCTAAAGATAGGGTAGAGTTATTCAACATGGGCACTATTGAAATTTTAGATCAGATCATTGTTTCTTTGGGGGCTATTATGGACATTGTAGTATGATTAGTAGCTTCTCTGGCCTCTAGTTACCAGGTACCAATAGCATCCCCTACCACTGCCAGTTGTGACAATTAAAAATGTCTCCAGACATTGCCACACATGTCCTGCAGGGAAAATAACCTCCAGTTGAGAACTACTGCCATAGAGCATACCTCCCTTAAAGTAAGTCTTTATTCAGGATTTTTGGGAGAATGAGGGAAGGGAGGAGTCACTAATGGCCTATTTGAGTAGGAGTATTGGTCTGTATTCAGAACTGAATTAAAGTGTCGCTACCTTCTAGAAACACATACAACAGCTTATACATAAATTTGATCTTCACATAACACTTATAAATGCCTATGTGAATGACGCATCTAGAGAAACCATCTGGACTTACAAAGCCAACTAAGCATGTTAGCCATCATCTATTCTACAGCCCACTAAACCAATGTTGTGACCCGTCATAATAATGGAACCACCAGAAAGGATTAGAATGACCAGTGTGAAATTTTTCTGACTTATATAATTGCCACTGTGACAGCCTTCTCAACGATAAGTTCTATAGGACCAGCTAGTCCCATTCTAGTAAATAGACCTCAGCAAATAGGTAGATAATGTTGCTCAGATGACAGACACCTGATGAACATGAACAAGGACACAGGCTTTTTCAGAGGATTCCACAGCCACTGTACTCTGCCTCCAGCTGTTATTCATCGTGACAAAAAGATAATTATTGGGTTTCTATGAAACTTATCACTCCAAAAAAGGGAATAGGAACAGTCTGTCTTACCCATGAGAAGCCATGGCAGTCAATCTTGGAAAGAGTTAGGAGACCAGGGGAGTGTGGTAAATCTGTCTCTCCCTTTTAACAGACAGGGACAGAAAGCTCCAATCAACCTCCCATGATTTTCCCAGGTAGTAGCTCATAAAGTAACTTCCTCATATTGTTGGCTATGTCACTTCCCTTCTGATGCCATTATATAACACCTTATTTACTCTCACATCCCAGAAAATATCTCAATTATCTCTGTGATCCGAAGTGAAACAGATAAAAGGGAGAAAATGAAATAGTTCCATAAGTGAGTTCCCATGAGGGCTACACTAGGAAGAGATGGATCTGGATTATGTTGGTGGCTAATTTCTTCCCTTCTTTTTGTAGATCATTAAAGAGCTGACTTGGTAGGTTTGAGTTGGCACTAGAATGGTTTAATACCAGAAACTGCTGTTGGACATTTCTAATTTCTACCAGGCCTCCTTTTCAACCAGAGAACTTATAATTTTACATGTTTATACAACTGTTTCTTACAAGTTGGCCCAATAAATATAACTAATTAATTATAAGTAATTAATAAAGGGGGCATCTCTACTGAAAAGTTGGCCATGGTGGATACAGTCCATCTATATTAAGCCTAAACTGCGGGCTCAGGGTTAATCTCTGAGGTTATGATGTCCTTGTACTTAAACTTCATGTCAGTTTTTCCCCAATAAAGCTTACTTTATATCCACACTATGTGCAATTAGTGTTGTCTGTCTGTAACACTTTCATACCATAATTTTATTCTAGAATGTCCTATAATGCTCATAATTATTATAAACACATATTAAAAAGAAATATTTAACATGTTAACATTATTTTAAGTAGTTAGTATGTTGGAACTCTCTAAAATAGCATTAATGCATTCAATCAAACTTTAAAATCCCTTGTGTAAGTACATGTAGAGTAATGAAAATATATTTCATGACATTTTGATTAAGTCTCAAAATGCTCATAGACTTTAATACTGGCATTATCATTAAATGCTTTTTTCTGTAGAGAAAAAGTCAAACTGATTTGCTAATATATTCTTGATAATCAAGGTTATTATACACAATAAAAAAATTAAAAATGAAATGTCACCCAATATTGACTTGAAATTCAAATTCAGATTCCTTTTTCCTCATATAATCTTTACCATGTAAGAAAACTATTATTCCCAAAATTTTTTTTAACTGATTTAATTTTAGTGTATTTTATGTTCAAACCATTTTTAAGGTTTTTTTCCCCTTAATATGCAAAGTATTGACAATGGAATGTAATGAGTTTTAATAAAACTTCCCCAAGTTTTATTATGGTCAGGCATGGGCCTAGTATGGGATCCCCAGCCACTTTTCAGATGGGGCTGTGTTTTCCCTGTCCTGGGGAGTCTGCACCTCCCTGGTCAGATCTGAAAGAAAAAAGAGCAAAGTTTGCAGAGGCTGCAGAGAGAAGACAGGAGGAGGCTGCATGTTGGGATATTTTGGATATTCAGGTTAAGGAAGTAGAGAAAGAAAAAGAAAAAAAACATAGAAAAACAAATTGCTGCATCTGGGCCCCTATCAGAAGGTGAACATGGGTGGACAGTTTCATAAGCATAACATGAGTGGAAAAGTCTACTGCTAATAACAAATATCTGCTACCAAGTGGACGTCTTCAATTTAATTTGTTCTCTTTGAATAAATGCAGATTCAGACTTTGTAATTTTAGTACAGTTAAATGCAATCAGTGCTTTTTCAATATGGATATATTGAAAATGCTTTTGATTTTCAAAAATAGAAAATGGACACACCTTTCATTAAATATTTATTTTCCTGCATTTGCTCTTCTTCAGGTAGTGGGTGATTTGCCATTTTTTAGTAGTTAAAACATGGACCTGAGTAGTGAATACATGAGTAGTGAATACATGTAAAATGTCTGCATATATGAAAACATTCGAGTTTGCCATTGTATTTTCTCTCCTTTATAAATGACCTAGCAATCTATAGTTTTCTGCTTAGCCTAATATCTCTTTTTATTACATTATCTATGTAATATCTATGAAGGCTTTTGCTTAAACTTATGAACTTCATGCCTTTAAACTTACCATCAGGGAAAATCCTGAAAACTCACTTGAAGGGATTATGTGAAGGAACATTATAAATTTTTATAACTTACTAAGCAATATTTGTAGAAAATGTTGAATTTCTCCTAATTCATTTTCTATTTCTAAACGTGGCTTACAAAATTAATTCTGTTTCCCTCTCTTTCTGCCCCTTCTCTGTTCACACTCTGTCCCTCTCTGTCTCTCAAAAATGAATAAAAATGTTAAAGAAATTATTTTTAAAAGGGGGAGAGGTTCCTGAGTGGCTCAGTTGGTTGGATGTCTGACTTCAGCCTAGGTTATGATCTCACATTTGATGGGTTCAAGCCCCACGTCAGACTCTGTGTTGATAGCTCAGAGCCTGGAGCCTGCTTCAGATTCTGTGTCTCCCTCTCTCTCTATCCTTCTTCCTCCCATGCTCTCTCTCTCTGTGTGTCTCAAAAATAAGTATGGCCAACTAATCTTTGACAAAGCAAGAAAGAATATCCAGTGGAAAAAATACAGTCTCTTCAGCAAGTGGTGCTGGGAAAACTGGACAGCGACATGCAGAAAAATGAATCTAGACCACTTTCTTACACCAAACACAAAAATAAACTCAAAATGGATGAAAGACCTAAACATAAGACAGGAAGCCATCAAAATCCTTGAGGAGAAAGCAGGCAAAAACCTCTTTGACCTCGGCCGCAGTAACTTCTTACTCAACATGTCTCCGTAGGCAAGGGAAGCAAAAGCAAAAATGAACTACTGGGAACTCATCAAAATAAAAATCTTCTGCACACCTAGGGAAACAATCAGCAAAACTAAAAGGCAACTGACAGAATGGGAAAAGATATTTGCAAATGACATTACACATAAAGGGTTAATATCCAAAATTATAAAGAAATTATCAAACTCAACACCCCCCCCAAAAAAAAATAATCTGGTTTAGAAATGGGCAAAAGACATGAATAGACATTTCTCCAAAGGAGACATCCAGATGGCCAACCGACATGTGAAAAAATGCTCAACAGCCCTCATCATCCCGGAAATACAAATCAAAACCACAATGAGATACCACCTCACACCTGTCAGAATGGCTAACATGAACAACTTGGGCAACAATAGATACTGGCAAGACTGAGGAGAAAGAGGACCTCTTTTGCACTGCTGTTGTAAATGCAAACTGGTGCAGCCACTCTGGAAAACAGTATGGAGGCTCCTCAAAAAAACTAAAAATAGAACTATCCTACGACCCAGCAATTGCACTACTAGGCATTTATCCACAGGATACAGGTGTGCTGTTTTGAAGAGACACATGCACCCCCATGTTTATAGCAGCACTATCAACAATAGCCAAAGTATGGAAAGAGCCCAAACGTCCATCGATGGATGAATGGATAAAGAAAATGTGGCATATATATACAATGGAGTATTACTCAGCAATCAAAAAGAATGAAATCTTGCCATTCGCAACTACATGGTTGGAACTGGAGGGTATTATGCTAAGTGAAATTAGTCAGAGAAAGACAGATACCATATGACTTCACTCATATGAGGACTTTAAGATACAAAATAGCTGAAAATAAGGCAAGGGAAACAAAAAATCATATAAAATCAGGGAGGGGCACAAAACATAAGAACCTCATATACAGACAACAAACACAGGGTTACTGGAGGGGCTGCGGGAGGGGGGAATGGACTAAATGGGTAAGGGGCATTAAGGAATCTACTCCTGAAATCATTGTTGCACCATGTGATAACTAACTTGAATGTAAAATACAAAAAAAATAATTATAGAAAATAAAAAATAAAAGTATATCAAAATAAAAATTTAAGTACACCATATATAATCATAACCATTGAAGTTTAGAATTCAGCAAGAAGTTTGGGAAATGGTAATCAGAATCAAATATTTTGTAGTTGAAGTCAGTCTAAAGGATAATATTTTACTGGAAGGTCATCATGGGAGACCTTAGAACCAGTTCTAATCTTAGAACTCAATCTGTTCACATATTGGAAAACCAGAAGAAGACAAGTATGAAGAAATGAAATGGGATATTACTGGGGGTAAAATGAAGAACTGATCAGATGTGGTTAATAAAGCCAAGTATCAAGAACCATGATAGAACAAGGTGCATTAAATAACAGGGTGAGGGTGAGGCCCAGAGACAAATTTGAAGAAATCAGTTTATGCCAACATAATGTCTTTTTTGTTTTGTTTTGTTTTGTTTTATTTTATTTTGTTTTGTCTTTGGGTTTGTTTGCTTGTTTGTTTTTGTTTGTTTAGCCCTGAGTATTTTATCCTTTGTTGCTTTTTTGTCGGCCTTAAGGCAGATTAGTTTCAACAGTTTGTTTCGGATTTAAGGAAAATGACATAGTTTTATTCTATGTTGATTTCAGGAAGCCACTAGACACAATTTCTCATAATATCTTCAAGGGACTGATTGAATAACAAAATCTTGATGACAAATAGTTCAAACTATAACTATATGTGTGATTAAAGTTTTTAAAGTTTATTATTATAGTGAAGTCAAGCTAGAGAAAAGATACTAGAGACAGTATCTAGTAAAGATGCAAGAGAAGACTCAAAGGGCCATATGATATTCACTATATGTTTAACTTAGATGATTACACAGAAAACATGATTAAAATTTGCAGGTGAAATTGAGTTGGTTATCTTAGTCAATGAAATGATTAACGTTAATATCTTTATCAAATAGAAAACTAATATGAAATGAACAATGAAATCATATGTATAAACCTGAACAAATATAGTATCTTCCATCCAAGATGAGTGAGTTGGCTAATTTCAAAATACATTAACTGGGTTGATAAATAGTTTATGTAAAAAAAGTTATCATGGTTTTTATCTCACTACATGACAATAAGACTCACATGACCTTGATGGAGGCAATCTGGATCATCTTGTTTGTCTACAACTGACCATACCTGTGAGTCTGGGTAGCACACTTTAATAAGATTACTAAAAATTGTACTAAGTACTGGAATCAGGAAGGTAATAAAGAATGATGACAGGACTGTCAGCTGTGTCCTATAAATAAAGGTTGTTGGAATTAGAATCATTTAGCAAAGAGAAGAGAAGCGTTCGGGTGAGGGAGAGACATAATCTCAGTCTTAATTTTCATACATTACTCAAGTTTATTAGCATGCAGTGAACCAATAACTATTTCTCTGATTACTTGACAACACATGTAGTCTTGTTGTTCAAGTTGTCTTAGAGTCATTGATCCCAACATCAAAGTGTAGATGGATTTGAAGGGCTGTCATGTGAAAGAAGTAGACTTCTCTTTTCACTCCAGAGTGCAAAAGTAGAATAAGTGTATAGATAAATCAAGGAGACAGATATTTATCCCCATCTACTTAACAATTCTCTAAAAATTCTGCCTCTTCTCAGTAATATTTAAGTAAAGGCAACATACATAACTGTTTTTAATTGTATGAGATAAAGTAGATTCTTTTTAACAAATTTATTTATTTATTTATTTATTTATTTATTTATTTATTTATTTATTTTGGAGAGAGAGAGGAAGACACAGAATTCGAAGCAGGCTGCAGGCTCGGAGTTGTCAGCACAGAGCTCAATGCAGGGCTTAAACCCACTAACTGTGAGATCATGACCTGAGCTTGTGTCAGATGCTTAACCGACTGAGCCCGCCAGGCACCCCTGTAGATTCTTGTTTTAAGAGGAAAGTAGTCTCACTAGGCACGATTAGTGTCCATTTCAAATCTAGATTGTAATTTGGTAAGAAAAAAAAAAAACATTTTTCAGTTTTTCAGTTTCATTGAAATATTGCATATCAAATAATCACAATAATAGACTTTTTGATAAAAACTGACTCTTATGTGTCTTTATTTTCTGTTTCATCTGTACCCCATTCAGCAGGCAGCTACTGTTAGAGTGTTATTATTCTCCTCTATATTACTAATATCTGGCACATAGTATTTACTATCGATGTATCACTTTGTTGAATTAGAGATGAAAAAAGAAACTTCATACCTTAAAATTAATCTACAATCCTAGAATTTTTACCAATAGCACCATTTTGAATAAGAAACTCCTGAAACAATAATGATACAGTACCTATTTCATTCAGAAAGAGAAGCACATGAACTCATTATACATAGGTTAATTCATCATCTGGCAGAAACTGGGCCCCGAGGAAGTTAAATTTGAGGGTTCTAGCATAGGAAGTATTACCTAAGGAAAGCAAGTTCAGTCATAGTGTTGGTATTAAGACTCACTCATTGGCTAACGTGTTGTTAAAGTTATGTATCTAGTAAAGAAAATTCAGGCAAACTATTTTCTCCACAATTTTGCCATAGTCTTGTTTCTAAAAATTAACAAAAATAGTAACTTTTTTATTGTGGAAAGAACACTTAACATGGAATCTACTCTCTTAAATTTTAAATGCACATGGAAGTATTGTGATCTATACACACAAGGTTGTACAGATCTATAGAATGTATCAATCTTGTATAAATGATAGTTTATGCCCAATGAATAGCAACTCCCTATTTCCCTTTACCCACTCCTAAAACCACCATTCTATTCTCTGTTTCTATGAATTTGATTATTTTAGATATGTCATATAAGTGGAATAATGCTGCATTTACTTTTCTGTAATTGGCTTATTTCATTTAGCATAATGTTCTCCAGGTTCATTCATGTTGTCATATATGGCAGAATTTTGTCCTTTTTAAAGACTGAATGACATTCCATTGTGTGTATGTACCACATTATTAAATCCATTCACCTATTGATGGACACATGTATGTTGCTCCTATATCTTGGCTATTGTGAATAATACTGTATTGAACATGAAAATGCAGCTATCCCTTTGAGATCCTGATTTCAGTTATTTTGGATATATACTCAGAAATGGAATTGTTGGATTACATGGCAGCCTTTATTTATTTATTTATTTTTTTTTTTGGAGAAACCTCCATATGTTTCCGTAGTAGCTACATCATTCAGCATTCCTACCAAAGGTACACAAAAGTTTCAATTTCTTCACCTCCTCACAAATTCTTATTATCTTTTGTTTTTTGAAGTAAACCCACATTTGTGCTGTCAACCAATATTCAACAAGTGTGTCAGAAATAAACAATGGGGAGAGTATAGTATCTTCAAAAAAATCGTGTTGGATAAAATGCATATTCATATAATAAAGAATGAAATTGGATCTTTACATTATACCATACATAAACATCAACTTAAAATAGATTATAAATGTAAACATAAGACCCCAAACCACAAAACTCCAAGAAGATATGGGGGAAAGCTTCATGACATTGGTCAAGGAAATGATTTCTTGTATGGACACCAAAAACATAAGCAACAAAAGTAAAAAACAGGCAAGTGGGAGGACATTAAACTAAAAATCTCTGCACAGAAAAATTGTCAATAGAATGACCTATTTGAGATCCAACAGATTCTTTTTCCCACAAGTGCTTGGGAAGTCACAAAGCACATTGGCATATTGAAGGCTCTGAGGAGTCCTGAAATAAAGAAACCCTTTTACATATGTCTATCTCTACATTTCCCAAACCTATTTAATAAACTCCTAGAATCCTATCTACGAACTTTCTGAAAAATTAGCCACAAAGGCCACGAGTACACATGGGAGCATTCTACTCTATAAAAGAGCTAAGAAAATCTTTTGGAGTGAAGTCAGAACGTCTCATACAGCACTTCATAGGCAAAAAGCCTATGTAACCTATAAAAAATCTCATTGGAATAGCAATTTATAATTTTGCTAACCTTCAAGAAAATGATCCCCATTCTAAACCTGGGGAGAAAAACACTCTTTCTCTTTTTTATAGGTGAGACAATAATCTCAGAAAAATTCGGTAATGTAATCAGGATCCTCCAACCTGTACACTGCTCATTCATCCATTAACTGTAATGTATAGTGCATCACCCGTAGAATTGTTATATTTCTGATTTATCTACTGTGAGGTACTTTTTTCCCCTTTTAACCCAAACTCTCTTTCACAGAAGTGTTGACATTTTAAAGCTGCTCTAGTTCAATTGCATTTACTGCATCAGTGCCAAATTCTCCAATTAGTCTGACAACACATGTAGTCTCAGTAGTCAACTTGTCTTGGAATCATTGATCCCAAGACCAAGGAATAAGTACTGCTGATCTTCAAACCAGTGATCAGAATGGCCTTCCTAATTATGGTTGTCCTCTTTCCTTTTTATCTGTATGACACAAGCATTCTTAACAGACTTGAGTCATCTGCCTAGAAGCTGTTGTCATTACTCATTAGAATTTCACATCCAAGAGGTGTAAACAAGTCTGGTTTCCATCTTTAGACTAAAAAGCCTTAGGAACAATTTCTTTTTTCACACTGCAAGATTTAAAATTCTCTTTGTCATTTCATTTAATATTTCACAACATGTTTTTTGTTTCAAAGAGGAAATTAAAATCATTTCCTATAAAATTGTCTATGAATATAAAATTTCCTATAAAATTTATCTTTTTCTATAAATTTACCAAGTATACTTTGGTCCCCCATCCATATATCATGGCACAATTAGAAATGATGATAATTTGACAATTAGTTAGTCTGCCAATAGATTTGTAATACCTCCATGTGCACTGTTGCAATATTATTTCTCTGGAGTTCTAAGTAGATAAAGATTGAAGAAATGTGTCCTGAAATGGTATACTTCTTTTGTTTATTTGCCCAGATTTAGTTACTTAATTGGACTTGGATATAACCACTTAGATTACTAGTGAGGTTAAAACCCAAACTCTAGGTATTCAAAATTCTCCAGTTCAATAGACTATCAAGATATTGTTATTTCTCTCTCTTTTTGCCTGACTTTTGGCCTTTTCAATGATCTTTCACACCACTAATGAAGGATGAACAGAAGATATTATAGTTAAATTAGTCTACTTGTTAGTCAGTCACTGAGTCAGCAAGACCTGCTGGGAGTCCATAGCATACAGATTATAGCAATTTTCCCTTTGGTAATGGCTTAGTGAGAGGAAAGCTAAATTTTTTTTTACAACTATACTATAATCATTATGGTTTTCATGAATTTCAGCTATGCATGTTCCCTCTATCTCAATGTGTATTGGTTGTTAATAATTTTTATCACTGTGTATAAGTGTAATTTTCTCTTAGAAAAAGGTATCACACTGTAAATTTTGAAATATAATAATTTAAGTTCTGTATAAAGATGGTACCAGGCTACTACTGCTTTACAATACCCTAACTATTTTCTGTCAAAACACTGATAAGTGATTTTTAAAAATTTTATAACTTTAGTATAAAGAAAATAGTCAATATTTAGTCAATACAGAAATATTGTAGGGCTTCTGGTAACTACTGCAACCAGAAATACTGCGATTCAAAAAACATAATTGCTGACACACGCATTCTTCATTCTGGTGGACCGTAGTTTGGATTACTAGGAAATATATGGAGATGTCTGTTTATTGGCTTATCCACACCACCCTTCACCCCCATTTGCTCAGTCTCTTGAGGCATAAGCTCCACTGACTAGAAGAATCAACCCCTGAGCTTTATAAGGCTCCAGAGTTATGTGCTGTCCATTCTGTCAAACATGAATGGCTCTACCTCTACGTGTGATCAAAGATAACACAGTACAGCTCAGTAGAATGTGCAGTTCCCTAATATAAAAGAAAGAAGAGGGGCGCCTGGGTGGCGCAGTCGGTTAAGCGTCCGACTTCAGCCAGGTCACGATCTCGCGGTCCGTGAGTTCGAGCCCCGCATCGGGCTCTGGGCTGATGGCTCAGAGCCTGGAGCCTGTTTCCGATTCTGTGTCTCCCTCTCTCTGACCCTCCCCCGTTCATGCTCTGTCTCTCTCTGTCCCAAAAATAAATAAACGTTGAAAAAAAAATTAAAAAAAAATAAAAAAAAAGAAAGAAGAGCCCCTGAAACAGAGTCTAGCCCTATATTCAATAAAAGAAGAAATTTCACCTGATCAAGAACAATTGGAGCAAAAATTACCCTTAGCCAGATACTAGGCAGGAGACAAGGTTTGAGAAAACCCGATTTCAGTCCAGCATAGTTCCACTAGTGAGTCATATACCAGACACTGGAAAATGCATGAGGACATCCTCTGGCAGCCACCTTTCAACTCTTATTCACAAAGAAAAATTCTTCTGTACCCACATAAACCATAAATATGGGCAAGAAATCTTCAAGACATATTTGGCTACAAATGTAAAGTTTGGATGGAATTCATCTTGGTGGAAATACTAAGTTTTAAAATAAACAAAAATAATACTAGCCTATGGGTGAAAAAAAACTTTCTTTCTCTTATCTCTCTCTGAATTTCTATATCAATAAGATCTATATCCAAAGAATATAAATAGTGGAGCACCCTGAAGTGGTTAGGAAAAAAAAAAAAGATTCTTACACTATTAAAAAACTCTCTTTTATGACCTCAGTAGGAAACAAAATGATATTTCTTTTATAGCTCAAGAACCGAAGTCTCAAAGGAAGGTTTAGGAGTTTGAAAGTTTAGGACTGAGAAAGTCTAAAAATAATAAAGTGCTTAATCTAGTCTGCAAGTAGGTTTTTGTTGCTGTTTGTTTGTAAGAGGAAAGAGGTCATAAAACAATTTTGGACACATAAATTCCAAATATAGGTTGCAAAACTATATTCTAATATTTCACTTACAAGCTTTGTAATGTTGGCTAATGTTCTCTCAATGGTAAACAGTTCATTAAACTAGATGTCCCTCCCTACTGGGTGCCTTGAAGGAAGGTGCGTGTCTGCTGCAGCTCACACTAGTGTGTTTGTTTATTTCTTGGTCAAAATATAAAAGCAGGGGATTCATTTAAGATCCAGATTTTCCATCTCTCTTGAAAAATAAGAGTCTCTGGCAATGTCAATACTGGACCTGCATTGCCACAAGACAGCCATCTGTTTGAGTTGCCTGGTAATGGCTTTTTAGATGAGTCACACCCACCCTACTCATAACCACCACATCACCAGGTCTCTCACACTCAGATCGTTTTGCACATTACAAACCATCTAAATTTAAATTTTAATCTTTGCTCTAGTTTAGCATAACATATTTTCATGACAAATGTGTACACATTAATTAAAGCTACAGTTTTCATAGTTCCTATCATATTGCCATATATCTCCAATTCCTAAAAATAAATCAATAAATAGTTCAAAAAGGCATAAACTAAAGAATTTTTAACACACAACCTGTGTTAAGCAAGAATTAGGATTTCTAGAAATTTATTTTTTATTGTTCCAAGATTTGCTCAGAATACGATTACAATTAAGGCTGGAGGCAATCAAATTAACTCTGATGGATTTATATGAAAATAGCAAATGAAGTTAATAGTAGTTTACACTGTATAGTGAATCCTGCATCCTATATTCTCATCCAGTTGGACACTGGCCTGAGGAAATCTGATTTACACTTGGTTAAGGATCAAATGTCCCATAAATTAACTGGCCAGAACATATTACCTATGCTGATAATCTTGATGTGATAGCTTATGGGTGATTTTGTTTCATTAGAAATGTCTGTATTTTGTGAATTTTCACACTGAGTATATATTCATCAAGTAATCATATGAAATAAACATTATTTCTTAATTTTATCTTCATGTATCATACATTGAAACATCTCTATGTATAATTGCTTAATCAAATTTTACCACCTGAAAAGGCAGTAGTAGTACTTGCTTCATTTTTGATTTTAGAAGTTAGTTAAAATTAAATCTCACATGTTCATAATAATGTAATTAATCTGAACTCTTCTATTTTTTATTAATAAAAAACAATAACTAAAATAACTAAATAGAATTTTCTTAACTTCTAAAAGCAATCTTGCCACCAAAGTCAGAAACCAAAAGAACAGTTGGGATGTTAACTGTTCTATCTGTTCTTTTGCTTTTATAGGTTGCTATAGTGGAATAAAAATATATCCTTGTTAATAATAAGATTCAATAGAAGCTTTTTCTTCATCACTGACTCATCATTTTCAAGAGAAAATGTTTGATTTCCTTTTAACAAGTGATTGGGTTTAACTTAAAACTTTATTCTAAAATAAAATAACTTTACTTTCATAAATAACAATATATTTAATTATATTATGGTTCAGGGTGAATAAATAGAATAAAAATTTCTAGGGGCGCTTGGACGGCTCCATTGGTTGAGCATCCAACTCTTGACTTCAGCTCAGGCCATGATTCCAGGGTGGTGGGATTGAGTCCCATGTTAGGCTCTGTGCTTGAGTCTGCAGCCTGCTTGCGTTTCTCTCTCTCCCTCTTTCCCTCTCCCCTGCTTGCACTCTGTTTCTCTCTCTCTAAAAAAATAAAATAAAATAAAAAAATAAAACAAAATAAAAAATAAAATAAAATAAAACCACCTACTAGTAATAAATAAAAAAGAACAAAAATGTCTAATTCCTTTATAATAAAATAAATTGTTTTAACTTAAAATACTGACTTTTAAATGTATAAAAGCTATCGACATAAGGTCTATTATCACTATAAAGTATATACATTTTATAAATATATAAATGTGTACTTCATAAATACAAAACTTTTTAAATATTGAGAAATACATCAATACATAAAGAATGCAAAACATTAATTCCTAAATATATTAATAGAATTTTGTTAAAGTAAATCAATACTGAATGCGAAGAAACACCCTTCTTCACAACCATCAGTTGGCTTTGTGTTTAACAATGGCATTCCATGTTTTCTCCAACAATAATCATTTGTGTTAATGTGGCAGCATATGAGGACAGAAGGCCAGGTTGTCGTGCAATAACACCTGCCAGGATAAAAAGGCTGTAGCAGATATCAGAATAGCTCTTTCTACCACCTGTCTCTGCTTGCTCTTTTCTCTTGTGTCCATAACTTGTGAGAAATGTCTTTCTTTTCTCTTTTTTTTCTTGATGGTCGTTACTATACTTGGCCCCAAGATTTTATTCTTTAATGGTCAGCCTTGACTCTTGGATACAACTATTTAATTTTATTTTTAAACCCATTTAGGCTCTTAAAAAATGATTGAGAACAATGCACAATTTTCTTGGTTTGAGTTGTCATTTGATACTTAATATATTAGAAATTATAACAGAACTTTGATATGTTCATTTAAATGTAATATGTTACATTTAAATGTAAATGTTATATGTAAATATAACAGAACTTTGATATGTTCATTTAAATGTAATATGTTACATTTAAATGTAAATTTTATATGTAAATAGAACTTTGATATGTTCATTTAAAGGTAATACATGTTGATATACATAAGATAGTTTATAAAAAATAATTATGTTTTAAAAGAAAAACAGAAGAGTTGTGTTCAACATCTCTGCAAAACTCCTTTGTGTTGACTTTATAAACAACAGCTGGAATCTCATATCAGTGTCTGTGTTTTATCTGCTAAGATCTCGCATATCATGTAGTCCCTGGAGAAGATGACTGTACACTCATGAGAAAACAAAAGTGAAATTTTGGACATCTGGGTAGCATTATGAAAATAATTTGACCTTGCAAACCTCCTGAAGAGTCTGGGCACTCCTAGCTGTATCCACACCCTATTTGAGAACCACAGGCCTAGATAATTTGGTCTCAACAATGGTCAAAGGATCAAATTATATTATTATACTCTAACCACACAAATTAGACTCTTCAAGTTTCAACTAGAGAAAATAGACTCATCCAAATCTCAGAGTAACATGAAGATGGAAGAGACGGCTCTGCAATTCCTGCAATATTCCCTAGGGTGATTTTTATATCACCATCAAAAGTATGTGAAATTGACTACTTGTTTGACAGTATGCAAACATAATATGTGAATTACTTGATAAGTGAATGACAACTATTAAAAATTGTTGTTCCTAACCATCTAAAAAAGCAGCTTATTGTAAAGAAGGTAACATTTAAAAATGAAGAATCTAAGAACTGGAGAAATGCTTACTGAGAGTAAGACTTACTCTTACTGACTTTACTGAGTTAGATTGGCCTGACTCCAAACTTTGCCTTCCATTGAGGAGTGAACTATCTACCATCTACCATTTAGTCATATTTCATGACTACAACTGCTTGATGCTTGTAAAATAATAGCAGTGACATAATTAATTAATATTCACTGAGTGTAATGCATATTAACAAGTCAGAATCTTTAAAAAAGAAGAAATATAATTATATTTAGCAAGTACTCACAAGCTGTCAAAGAAGCTGATCATGTTGTTGTTGTTTTTGATGTTAGAGTACAGGTTTCTGTGTAAAATGGCAAAAAAAAACAAACATTGATCCTTAACACTAGGCATTGGTTTGAGACCTCCTTCTTTGTCATTGGGTTTCAGAAAAACTACATAATTATAAACTGTTGGTGTTTTGCCCAGGTCTTGCAAGCCTGGGTCTTATGTAAAATCCCATTTGATTTCATATCTGGATCTAGAAATTTCATTTTTTAAATATTTTTTAATGGTTATTTATTTTTTTAGAGAGAGACAGAGACAGAGAGAGACAGGGAGTGAGTGGGGGGAGAGGCAGAAAGAGGGAGACACAGAATCTGAAGCAAGCTCCAGCCTCTGAGCTGTCAGCACAGAGCCTGATGCAGGGCGTGAACTCATTAACCGCGAGATCATGACCTGAGCCGAAGTCAGACGCTCAACCAACTGAGCCACCCAGGCACCCCTAGAAATTTCATTTTTAATCAGACAAATATACAAGTATCAGGGAAATAGATTAATACATCCCAGGTAATAGTACACGTATTTTGAAAGTCTAATTATTTAATTGTAATAATTGAAAAATCTGCAACAAGTATCTAACCTCTGCAGATAAATTTGAAATGATTTTTATTTCATCTTGAATCATTTTTACAGCACATATTAATTCTATGACTATCAGTATATTACAATGTTGGTAAATTCATAATTTTTGAGGGGAAGTATTTAATTTATCATGTATATTTTACAATTATAGCTTTTTAAAAGTCTCTATGTAAAATTCAAAAGAAGAAAAATGTGTTTAGAAAACTGTATAATGTAAAAGAAAATACCTCCTTGGTAGCACTATTGCATTTACGCTATTCTCCAATATGTACACATTAAAGGATTTTGTGCTTTATTTTGAGCAAACATCTTTATAACTTGTAACTTTAAGTGTATACAAACTAATTTATAATAATACTCATAGATCTTATAAATATTTATAAATTTTAATTAATATTTTATTAATAATTATACCTCTGTTTATAAGATCTGTTTGCCCTTGGTCTCCTGTCTACCTTCACATACATACTTTACCTTATTTCATCATTATTGATATTGAAACAATATGTGCTTCTATGCCTGCTTTATTTTTTTTTTATTCAAAAATAGTTTTTGAAAGGAGGACAGTGAACGTGGTTACATTGTGGAAATATTCTATGAGCTTCAAAATGTAAAGATTGTGACTCATCATTTATATCAGAGATTCCCTTTGTTTTACGATTCAAAGTTTACTTGAAAAGATAATTACATATACTAGCCTGTTTATTTTTTTTAAGTGATGTAGCATTCATCATGGAAAATGTTGAATATAAAGTGTTTTATGAATTCAATTTTAGTGGATTAAGTTTCTATATTCACTACTTATAACATTTTTTATTTAAAATTATTTTATTTTTATTATTTTCTTTCTATTTTTTAAATTTTTAAAATTTACATCCAAGTTAGTTAGCATATAATGCAACAATGATTTCAGGAGTAGATTCCTTAATGCCCTTTATCCATTTAGCCCATTCCCTCCCTCCCACAATCCCTCCACCAACCCTCTGTTTGTTCTCCATATTTAAGAGTTTCTTAGGTTTTGTCCCCCTCCCTGTTTTTATATTATTTTCGCTTCCCTTCCCTTATGTCCATCTGTTTTGTATCACTACTTACAACATTTTAATCCATTTTCTCAATCAGCTAGATATAACTCTATAGTTGAAAGATATTTGAAAGATAAAAAATAATGTGATTTAAATCCGCAGGGAACAGAAATGATACCATAATATGAAATATTATTTTGGCCAACTGTTACTATAATATAAAATAAAACCAGAAAAAATCAATAGGATAGATGTTGAGTAAATAATTAATATATATTGTAACACATGTTATTAGATAAATCAAGCACTTTGCAAATCACTCATTGAATAAAGCACAATTTATACGAAGTCTGGGACTATTGGGAATGCAGGTCAAACATATATAAAAGGTGGAAACTGAAAGCTGGGATCAGTTCTTCCTTGATTGTTCTGGCATTTATGTCCCTCCCTTCGCTAGAGAAATGAAGAACAGTTTCCGGAGATTATGATGACTATATCCATATTATTATTTCCCTTATAACTTGTTAAACAAACACAGCTAGGAAAATTGGATACACAAAATATTTTTCCACTGAATCATTACTTGAATTTAAACAATAGAAGACCTTAGTACATAATATGAAATAAGAATTTTACTAAAGTAGGCTTCTGAAAAAATAAATTTAACCAACAACACAAGGATTACAAGAGAGAAGACAGTTATATTAAAACGTATTCACTGCCCAAAAAAATGTATGAGTCAAAATTAATAAGATGCAAATTAGACTTCAAGATAAAAAACAATTATTGGGGATAAAATATTTTGTTGCATAATATTTACCAGGAAGATATAAAAACCCTGGTTTGTTATAAATTTAACAATATACTTCTAAAATATACTTGTTACTGCATTATGGCAAAGTAAACATAAAAGTATATAAATAATGCTACACTTTTAAGAACATATACATGTGCTCATAAGTATAAATGTGTTTCAATATTGAAAGTTAGCGAAGGAAAGGCAAAGCAGAATGTGGACTTTAGTGAAGACATTGAACTTAATTTAGGTCATGAAACTTAGATCTGGTTGTAGTAAAAAAAAAGAGAGAGAGAAGGGAAGAAACTCTTATTTATTAATGTCTACAACATGGTAGTTAACTAATTTAATCACTAACAATTATTTCATGCATTCTCAGTAATAAAGTTGTTCAAAACACTCTTTATGGAAGAGCTGCAATAAGCTTGAAAACAATCTTTATTATAATTTTACTGATAAGGAGATTGATACTTAGCTAGGATAAAATGACTCATATTTCATACAATCATCACACCAGATCTTTAGAAAGACTGCTATTGGTCAGTAAGGTCAAACACATTGGCCAAAGACACATGCCTGGTAGGTAGTGGAGCCAAAATTTACTTTAGACTTTACTCAATACAATATCTTGCCCTTTTTCCATTATGTTATGCTACATATATCATATATAAGTAATTCAGCATAAGTAAAAATGAGCATGATGAGTGAGGTCTCTAAGAGAATCATCTGTGATAAAAAGCCACCTTTGCTGGGAAGAAATTTAAGTCACACAATAATTGTGCATAGGAAATAAAAGATTTTGAAATCTCAGCTGAGTTTTTGTGTGTGCACTTTCAACTGTATTTCATTTTTTCTCAAATTTTTTAACGTTTATTTTGGAGAGAGAGAGAGAGAGAGAGAGACAAGATGTGATGTGCAAGTGGGAGAGGGGCAGAGAGAGAGGGAGACAACAGAATCCATAGCAGGCTCCAGGCTCTGAGCTGTCAGCCCAGAGCCCAACGCAGGGCTCAAACCCAAGAACCATGAGATCATGACCTGAGCCAAAGCCAGATGCCCAACTGACTGAGCCACCCAGGAGCCCCATCAATTGTATTTCATTTTTTTTTCCAATTTACATTTTATTTATTTATTTATTTTAATTTTTTAAATCTTAAAGCTCTAAAGTTTCATGTTAAAATTAAATGTTAATTATGGAGTTAAAATAATAAGTCCTAAGTTGTAATTAATTTATGAGATGACTTAGTGCTTAAACAAGTTTAAAAGGCAGAGATTCTTAAGTATTTTTATTTCAGGACTCCTTAATACTCTTAAAACTTGAGAACCACAAAGAGGTTTTGTTTGTGTGAGATTATAGATATAGATATAGATATAGATATAGATATATACATAATTGTTAAATATATAATTGTTAAATATATAATTGTTATATATTTGTACATTAGATATTAAAAATGATAAATTTTGGAAATATGTATTAATAATCATTAGTAAAGTAATAGTAATAAATCCATTATCTGTCATGTAATATATTTTTATAAAAATAACTTTACTTCCAAAACACACAAAAAATCTGATAGTGAGTGCCATTTTTTACATTTTGCCAAAACTCTTTAATGTTGGCTTCATAGACCACAACTGAATTCTCCCCTTCTGCTATCAATCTCCTATTATATCAGATGTCATGCCGCCCTTAGAAAACTCCATAGTACATTTTTGAAGAATAAAAGTAAAAAATGATGAATAACGGTATAATTTAAAAATTATTTGACCTCATGGAGCCCTTAGAGTGTTCTGAGGATTGGCTCACTGAATGGGTGAATCCTGATGAAAAGAGAAAAAATCCAGTCAGTAGGCTTCTCGGGATATACTCCCTGCGTTCAAATCCTGACCCATAAGTTACTAGCTGTGTGACCTTGGGCAAGGTATGGAACTTCTCTGTCTTCATTTTTCTCACCTGTAATATAGCCACAACAATAACTATACTTTACTCACAAGACCAGCATTTTGTGTTGCTATTTGATCACACACTTAAAGTAGTGCTTGGCACAGAACACTATATGGTGTTTGATAAATAAATGGAAAAAAAAATCTAAAGCAGGGATGCATAGGGTCATAGCCCACGCACTCACTGGAAAACAGGTCATAATATTCTCATATCCATATACTTAGCTTGTAGATTTCATGGTAAAGAATCATTGCCCAAAGCAGTTTGACATCCAATATTTAAATAAAATTATTCATTTTAAAAATACCATTGATTAATCTTATTCTTTCATCAAACTTTTACTGAGACACATGAAAACTGGAATTTTTTTCTCCGAAAGTCAATCAAAACACAACATACCTTTAGATCTTGAGAAACACAGCTGCCTAATGCTCTGAAAGACCTAAAAAAGAGGTGACAAGAACATCTTAAAATTAGCTATTAAATTAGCTAATTTAAATGATATAAAATATGACCAGTTGATATGTGATATATTAAAAATAGTTATCCCAGAAATGTTTGCAGACCCAACTTATCCTTTGGGCCATATCTTTTGTTGGCACAATAGGAATTTAACTTCATCAATCCATTTAGGTAAATGCATCTTCATTCATTTGAATTGGGTAACACTGACAACAGAAACTAATTTGCATGACATCTGGTATACTAAGCCGTTTTTTTAAATTCAATTTTTAAAATTCCCTGACAAATGTTTTATTTTCTAAAAAATTGACCAGCAAAGGAATAGGAGATAAAATTGACAACAGCCTTTCAAAGCACCAGGAAAGATATACATTAATGAAACTTCCTATTTGAAGTTTTCTGATACCTCCACTTTATTTACCCTCTGTTGAAAGAGACTTTTTGCTCCTTAGTATTCTGATAACAGTTTATCTCACTACTTTTTCTGTGTGGAATTTATTTTAAGCCTTGATATAAAATGTTTAAATGTAAAAATAATATATCTTCTACCACAAAGACTCATTGAGGTTTGGAAAAGGAATCCCCTGCAGGCCTCAGGCAGGGCTACACACAAAGTGGGCACTTAATCTGTTCACAACAAGTAAATTAAAACCCTTATGGTAAAAATAGCTTCTACAAAGCTCCTGGAAATAGTACTTGAGCAATAGTCATCATACTGTCCTCTAAGGAACATTTTGTTGAGTAGAGAGAAAAAAGAATCATAAGTTTTCAGATAAATGCATTTTGCTCAGTTTTGATGTGATTTTTTCGTTCTTTTTGGAATTTCACCACATTACACAAAATTCACATATTATAAATATACATTATACATAATGAAAAATATTTCATAATGAATGACAGATTTATTCCAATTTTATTTTATGTATTGGGATCATGTGCATTTCATTTAAAATGTAAAATCAGGGTGCCTGGTGGCTCAGTGAGTTAAGCATTCCACTTTGGCTCAGGTCATGATCTCACAGATGATGAGTTCAAGCCCAAGTCAGGTGCTATGCTGACAAGTCAGATCCTGGAGCTTGCCTCAAATTCTGTGTCTCCTTTTCTCTCTGACCCTCGCCTGCTCATGCTCTCTCTCTCTCTCTCTCTCTCTCTCTCTTTCTCTCAAAAATAAACCTAAAAAATTTTAATATAAATAAAATAAAATAAAATGTAAGATCATAAGTTTCAATGTGATTTTCTTTTCCTTAGAATGTTTTTTCTTATAGAAAACTAAATGCTCTTTTAAAATAGAAGCTCACAAAAAGGCTATTAGAGGTCAGCAGTAAAATTTGTTTTTCTTTAAAACAATGAGATCATAATCTAATATACATGAATTATTATGCGTAACATGAATGTTAAACATTATTGAAATTATTTGAACATGTCTTGTTTATTTTTTGTTACAATACTTAAATATCAAGCATACCAATGATAAATACATTCTACATTATAATTAGAAAAAAATCTTAAAAATCTTAAAATTGACATACGGTACATATACAACAGCCTGGTCTCCAAGCCTGCTTCTTTCACCCTTCCCCAATCAAAAGCTGTGCTCCCAGAGATAATGTTCTAATTAACCAAAATGAAGCCAACAGAGTGAACTCTGAGTTCGAATGCAAAGTGTCATAGCAACCAGCAGAAAAGAGTGTTTTTAGTGTGTGTTGATGTTAGTTAAAAACAAAAACTCATTGAGATAAAAATGAGAAAGAGTGAAATATGGCCCTTTGTAGCAACATGGATGGAACTGGAGAGTGTGATGCTAAGTGAAATAAGCCATACAGAGAAAGACAGATACCATATGGTTTCACTCCTCGGTGGATCCTGAGAAACTTAACAGAAACCCATGGGGGAGGGGAAGGAAAAAAAAAAAAAACAGGTTAGAGTGGGAGAGAGAGCCAAAGCATAAGAGACTCTTAAAAACTGAGAACAAACTGAGGGTTGATGGGGGGTGGGAGGGAGGGGAGGGTGGGGGATGGGTATTGAGGAGGGCACATTTGGGATGAGCATTGGGTGTTGTATGGACACCAATTTGACAATAAATTTCATATATTGAAAAAAAATGAAATGGTAAATCCTCTTAAAACGGTAAAGCTTCAGCTTTTTCTGCTGCCTGACTTGATGATGAAATAATAGATTGAACATTTTTGTTTCACTCTTATTAGCATAAGTGATCATAATGATATATCCCCTAGGTTTCTTGCTTTCTTGGTTAGAAACAATACTCCTCCATGCCAGAGATTTACTGGAATTCACTGAATCTTCTTTTTTTTTTACTTTTGTTGAAGTACACTTTATATGGTTAGCTCATTATTAAAAAGAATCATTGCCTTACCCATACATGAGTGTTCATATATCACTATAATATGAATAAAAAAGAACTTGTCAAATCCTTTCCCAGCTTAACATTGTAGATAAAAGTCATCAATTAATACATAAGAAATAAAAGGAATATGTTTAAAAACATTTCTCATTTTTCAATGATTGTTTCTGAAGCAATTTTAAGTAAAATATAGCATCTTGCATTTTAGTGGAATCATTAGATGATTCATGAGTTACTTAACAATGTGACTCTGGAAATACAATACATTTGTAAATATAAGTGTGATAGTACTTATATTTTATGCTATGTTCTATGGTAATAATATATAATATATTAAATATAATTTAATAAATAAAATATAAAATATAAAATAATAAATAAAATATAAATAATAATACTGTACATTTTTTCTATATTTTATTTATTTTTTAAATTTTTTAAAGTTTATTTATTTTGAAAGAGAGCGTGCACACATGTGAGTGGGGGAGGGGCAGAAAGTGAGGGAGAGAGAGAATCCCAAGCAGGCTCCGCACTGTCAGTGTGAAACCTGATGCAGGGCTCAAACTCACAAACCCTGAGATCATGACCTGAGCCAAAATCAAGAGTCTGGCATTAACCTGACTGTGCCACCCAAGCACCACTATATATTCTAAGTAATATCTTTTAACCTGTAGAATTACTTTGTATGCTATTTTTCCTATGTGAATACATATTATGTTGATGTCAAATAGTGTCTAATTAAAATATAATATTTTTACTCTTAAGCATTATCTGATACTGAAAAAGTTATATTTCAGATTTGTATCACATATGTATGTATATATAAAAATACATATATATTGTATATATGTGTGTATATGTAATTACCGCTATAATATTTATTTTCAGGTAAGCATTATGCAATTCTTGTCCTGTAAGAAATACTATTTTCTAATACTATTAAAAATTTATGGTTAAATAATGCTTATATTGATAGAACATTTTTTTCTCTTTCCACATATTTAAAAGGTTGTTTTGTCTTTCCAAACACCCTGCGAAGCAAAGATAATGCATTATTAGTCCCCTTAAAAGATATAATATTCTAAGAAAAAATATATATATATGTGAATATTCCAAACTAATCTAATTAGTGGCAGAGACAAAAAATGTACCTTCTGACTTCTAAAGCTAGACGTTATGGGATTCATCATATAATTTGCCAACTATACACCAAATTTATTTCCAGGAATGCCATATCTGAAGAAAACAAATTATTTACCTCAACAGGAAAGAAAATGTAACACATGAAAATTTAAATAAATATTACATTAATGTGTAGAATAAAACTACTTGTGATATGAAAAAAAGCTGATAGTTGTTACAGTTGGTGAACACATATTGGTAACTAAAGTCCATGGTCTACATTAGGGTTAGCTCCTTGTATTGTACATACCATGGATTTTGACAAATGTGTAATAACATGTAACTCCCATTATAGTATTATACAGAAAAATTTTACTGTTCTAAGAATCCCACCTATTTATCCCCTCTGTCCTTCCCCCTTGGACACTTGAAAACCACTAATCTTTTTACTATCTCTATAGACTTCTCTAGAATGTCATATAGTTAGCATAATACAGTATGTAGTTTTTTTTTAGATTGTGTTGTTAGTAATATGCCTTTAAAGTCCTTCAGTGTCTCTTTGTGGCTTAACATTTCTTTTTCTTTTTTCTGGTATCACTGAGTAAATAGATGTGTGGGTGTAGCACAGTTTCTTCATGCATTTACCTGTGCTGAAGGACATCTTGGTTGCTTCCAAATTTTTGACAATTATGAGTAGAACTGCTACAAATATTCATGTGCCGTGTTTTGAGTGGACCTGTTTTCAATTTGTTTGGGTAAATCCCAAAAATCTCAAAAGCTCACTTGCTATATCATACGGTAAGAGTTTGTTTACCTTTCTAAGAAACTGCCAGACACTGTTAAATGATTATAAATTTTAATATCATTATTATAACTTTTCCCTTTCCCTTTATTTTTTTGTTTACCAAATTACTATAATTCCATTTCCCCATTAACCCTAATCAGGCACATATATTATTTATAAATAGAAAAATGGATTTTTCCACTGAAACATTATTTATCTTACCATAATACCCCAATTTTTCCACATTTCTCTGCACTTTTCTCTCGGTAGTATAAGACTTTTTAATCTTCTCTACCACATGCCATTCCTCAAGTTCCCAATTCCCAAAGTCCTAAATGTTATGGCTATTTTATTAACTATAATCCCCCCTACAATATATTTTCTTTGGCTCAACTTTCAAAATCCTATTTAGAAATCTTATTTAGGTGGATTAGTCAGTCGAGTGGCTGACTCTTGATTTTGGCTCAGGTCATGATCCCAGGGTTGGGCTTCATGCTTAGCTTAAGATTCTCTCTCCCTCTTCCTCTGCCCCTCTGCCCAACTTGTGCGTGTGCTCTCTCTCTCTCTCTAAAAAAAATAAATCCTATTTGGAAATCATTACATATTCTCATACAGTCTGCTTTTAACTATTACTCTCTATCCATTTCTCCCATCTCTCAAATGTGGTTTTGGAGTTTTTGCATATTTTCAAATATCTTTGTTTTACCCTGAATGACAATGTGGGTGGATAGAGGATCCCACTGCATTCAGGCTCCAGTGCTACATATCAGAAGTCTGATGCCAGTTGGACATCTTTGTTCTTTTTCTCTGTGAACTTGTAATATTTTTATCTTCTTAGAGTTCAGCAATTTTAACATAATTTGCCCTGTGTGTTTTCTCATTAATTTACCCTGAGTAATGGTGACACCTTTCAATCTGTAGACTCAGATCTTTCCTACTAAAGGGAAATTTTATTCCATAAATTGTTTAATTATTGCCTCTCCCACATCTGTTCTATTTCTTCTTTTCAGATCTTTCGAAGTCTTTTTTTAAAAAATCATGTCCTTCATGATTACTTCAATGTTTTGCTTTGTGCTTTGAGATCTTCTTGCCCTTGATTTTCCAGAGCATTTATTTTAGCCTTAGAAAGGACCTACTAATCATTTATTTCATCTATTTAATTTTAGCTTAAAAGTTATTTAAGCTCTGAGGAATATTATTTTTGTTGTAGATCTGTGTGTGTGTGTGTGTGTGTGTGTGTGTGTGTGTCGAGGGCGGGGAGAAACAGAGAGAGAGACAGAGACAGAGAAAAGCAGAGAAAGACAGAGATAGAGAGAGACAGAGAGACAGATCCATTCATTCCCTCTTTCTCCTGTTGCATTTCATTTGGCTTGCATTTTGGTTGTAATACTTCCCTGTCTGGTAGGCTGTTGTCTCTTTTTGTGAGCTATTTTTGTGATCTCCAATCCAATTATCTAAATATTTGTGATGGTGAATTCCTGTGGTAGGTGGGTGTAATGCAAGTGAGGTCTTAGCACAGTACTCTCTGGAAGTGCATAGAAAATGCCTATCTGCTTATTTATCTTCCTCACTATTCCAGACTCAAAGGTTGAGAAGATTCAGCCCATACGTTCAATTCTTTCCTGAACTTCAAATGTCTGGAAACATACACACTTATGTGGCATTGATACTGAAGTTCCCCTCAGATCACTGAGAGAGTGTCAGGTTCTCCTGGGACTCTGCCATTGCCCTGCTGCCCTGCTTGGGTCAGTTCATCTTCATGTATTGCAGGCACGTGGGGGAAAGGAGTAAAGGCCATCCACAGAGCCAGAAGCCTATTGTCACCATTCATTCCAACAGCTGCCTGACTCAGAAAAGGCTTAGAGTTGGAAACAAAAGCTGTGGCTCTCTGAGAGTCTCTCTGAGAGTCAGGCATTAGGACATGAATGACATGGGAAGCGCGTGTGTTCCTCTCGCTGGTTTGTGCTCTGGGTGAACGTGGTCTGGAGCAAGAAAATATATTGATTTAGTGTAGTAATTATAGATAAGTATTTAATTTTGGATCTATATAATATCATTACTTTATTACTATGGGATAAAAATGATAGCTAGACAATGTAGGAAATAATAATTGCAACATTTAAGTAGTGGAGGCTACTATGTATCCAACATTTCCCAAATATATATTTTTAGGACACATCATTTTCTCCATTTTACAGATAAAGGGCCAGAGAGTGAGAATCTTTAAATAACTCCAAAGTCACACCACTGATAATTTCTACACTCCACCTTTTTATTCACTGACACACTGCCCCATACCTCATATGTGTGAGAGAGCCTGACAAAAAAATCTGCCTTAATGCTTAACAAACACTCTTTCCCATATACTCCTATAATGCAAAGTCTACATTCAATTTGTCTTTCTGGTTTTTAGCTTGTTTAATTTGATTGATGCATGTGAAAATTATTTTTAACAGAAGGAGCTACAGCAATTTAAGCTTGTATTGAATGTTGAAAAACAACTCAGATTCTTGAGGTGATAAGAAATGAGACTTACTTCTAGATGCTTATATGTAGAAAAAGCCTTTTATATTATTCATACACTGCGGATATTCAAATAAATGTAGTTTTTTAAATATTTTTTTAAATTCATGTTTATTTTTAAGAGAGAGAGACAAAGAGAAACTCGAGAGAGTGAGTGGGGGAGGGGCAGGGGAGAGAGAGAGAGACAGAGAGACAGAGACAGAGACAGAGACACAGAATCTGAAGAAGGCTCCAGGCTCTGAGCTGTCAGCACAGAGCCCAATATGGGGCTCGAACTCACAGATCGCGAAATCATGACCTGAGCTGAAGTTGGACACAACCAACCGAGTCTCCCAGGCACCCCCAAATAAACGTAGTTTTTTAATGAAAAAAGTAATCCACCTCTCTTTGGTCATTGGTACTTTAAACATTCAATAATTAGGCTCAAAAGAAATTTTTCTGAGGTCTCAGAAGCATGGAATTTTGCACTATTTTAATTTTTTATTCATTTTGGGATTTTATTATGTGAACATGAGACTTGGGGCTGAGAGATAAGAAGAATATTTTTAGTTCACCCATTAATTTAATAATTCAGGAATTTTTGAATATCTACCATCATCCGGGTTTTGTTTAGGTGATGCAGATGGAAGGAAGGACAGGAAAACATCTCCCTTACCTCAAGTAATTGAAAATACTAACGTTATAGTTAGAATCATGTCTTCTCTTCCTTTTATCTTACTCTCCTAGATCCTCTCATTAGTTATTAATGTAGAAATTAGGAATGGTTAATTTTTTACTTTGAAATATTAAAACAATAATTTACATGGTTCTAATTAACTAAAATTCCAAATAGAATTATTACTTAAAATTCAAACAGTTAACTTGGAATGTGAATAGATATTAGAATAATCTCCTTTGTAGAATTTTTAAAAAATGTTTATTCATTTTGAGAGGGACAGGGTGAGAGAGAGGGCACTCGTGAGCTGGGGAGGGGCAGAGAGGAAGAGAGACAGTCCCAAGCCAACTCCACATTCAGCTCAGAGACCAACAATGGGCTGGACCTCATGACCCTGAGATCATGACCGTGGATCATGACTTGAGCTGAAATTAAGAGGCGACACTTAAGGGACTGAGCCACCCACTCCTCCTTTATAGGATTTTTTTTTTAACACAATGATGTTAAAAAAAATTAACGATAACAGTTGGAGAGAAACTTGATTGCAAAATCAAATCTGATAATTCTCCCTTATTACAGTAGTCTTGTTGTTATCTTCATGTATTATATACTATGTCTTTTGAAACTTTTATATTGTAGTGCTTATTATAATATTTAAGAAAAATTAACTACTGCTTTAAAAACATGAACACATGCTAGCCATCAGAATTTCTTTTTAAATCCCATCAATTCATAATCATGAATCCTGAGTGCAAACTTCTAAGCCAGGAAATCCAAAATGATCCTTGTAAATCTAAAATGTGGTTCCAAGTTTTGTTTGAATTAGCCCTTAAATAACAGGTCTTGTTAATCTGTAAACAGTTAAATAACTCTGTGTACTATTTATTGGTCTAAATCTTTGCTCTATTACCACCTGATCATATTTCATGTTGAAATAGAAAACTTAAAAACAACACTGAAAAATTTTAGTTTTCTTAAAATGTGCACATGCCCACCTGGCAAGTAAGAAACATTAAGTTAGCAAATTCACCTATTAAAGTAAATTTGGAGATTAAAGGTCTCATTTACTATCCCCCAACTTTTATATCTGAGGTGAGCAGCACCTCACCCACTTCCTGAGGCCTAATTTTCATCAACTTAACACTTAAGAATACCCCGTATTACTGAGAGACTACTTTGGAATAAAAACAGAATAATTGCTGCAAATTTTACAGGTGAATTTATAGAGCCTGATAGATTTTTAAAAATCAGTATAAATTGTCACTATGATGTATTTTTTAAGTGTTTGAGATAAAAATGCTATGTCCACTGCTAAGAAATCATATTTTAACAGGCATTATTTTTTTTTAATTAAAGATACCCATATTGATTTTTTTAAAGGCTTGCTATGAACACATATCATAAAGCAGTTAAGAAGTTATGATCAGAAAGAGTAAAGCCTGGGATTATAATTAAATATCTTAATTAAAATATGGTAGCATTTAAATAAGATGACTAAAATATAATGTATCATGATATCGAAATTTAGATATCCTCTTACTAAGGAACAGATAATGAATGTGTTTATAGTGAAAGATTTTTTAAAAATCTCAGTCATTGATTTTGTAAAAATAAATCTCAATCACATGAGAACTAGAGAATTATATAAATTGAACATATTTCAATGAGATTAAACAATGTACAATTAATGAACATTTATTGAGTATGCAGAATCCTGCATTAGCAACTGCAGAGACATTTACAAATAAAAGAAGGCATTTGGGTGGCTCAGTCTTTAAGCATTCAACTCTTGGTTTGTGCTCAGGTCATGATCTCACGGTTTCAGGTGTTTGAGACCTGCATCAGGCTCTGTGCTGGAGGCACGGATCCTGCTTGGGATTCTCTCTCTCTCTCCCTCTCTCTCTGTCCTTCCCCTACTCATGCTCTCTCTCTCAAAAATAAATAAACTTAAAAAATAATAAAAGAATGTGAGCTTCAAGTAGCTTACATTATAGCAGAAGAGTCACATATACACATAAGCATACACAGACCACCTTGAAAACATTAATAAATATTTGCACACTTAATGTGACTTCATCAGGGGTGCCTGGGTGGCTCAGTCAGTTAAACGTCAGACTCTTAATTTTGGCCCAGGTCATGATCTCACAGTTCATGACATTGAACACCGTACTGTGGAGCCTGCTTAGAATCCCCTCTCTCTCTCTCCGTCTCTACCTCTCTCTCTCTCTCTCAAACTAAATAAATAAAAACATTTAAATATAGCTTGATCAAACACTGACAAACTAATGTTGGCAGGTTTTGGAGCTAGCAGGCCTGGTGCCAGTCATGGTTCTGCTAGTGACTGGCTATCTGGTAAATCAACTAACAACCGGTCTAGAGCTGGGTTTCCTCTTTGCAGTATTAGGATAATTATCCCCAGGTCATAAGACTGTATAGAGGGTTAAATAAAACAAGATATGGGATATTATGTTTGTGCAGGTCAATAGCTAAGACGCTCAAACCCTACTAGTAATTATTTTTTTATAGACACCTATGTAAAATATTTTATAAAGACTCTGTTCCTAGGTACATAGCAAAGAAGTCAACCATTGGAGAACTTTTCTTAGGAGAAATTAGTTTGCATCCAGAACATTGTAAGGTCCTGAAGGATATTAAATGCGTCAAAAGGAGGAACTTCAGCTTGGAAAAGCAGCATACACCTAGGCATGATAATAAGTTATGTTTCTGGAATTATGGGAATATTATACAAGAAATTTGCTTGGGTTGATGTTGTTTCATTGTCTCAGCTGAGTGTTTGGGAAACATCTGCCTCACTATTCCCATACTCTTCATCTTCAATGAATCCATGTAAGTAATATTTTAAGAGCTACACTTTCAATCATTGTGACTCAAATGCTGGTTTAGAACAAGCTAGCTCATTATAACTGAAAGTCCAGTATTTCTTAATAACTTTATCCAGAAATTGAGATTAATTGGTCAAGTCTTACTACAAAGAAGCCGTTATGCAATATCAATGAAATGTCCCAGAACAGCATTAAAAACCACATTCTCTTCCATTTGAAAATGTTTTGAATTTATCTTTTGGATTATGACTCTGATGTGATTGCATCATCTACTTTAAGTGAATTTTATTTCATTTTGGACTGTCTTGATGATCAGTCTGTGAGTTTCCTGTGTTCATGAAAGGTCTTACTGATCTTTATGTCCTGGGAACCTATAGTTGGTGTAAAATATAATTGAACAAATGAACAAATTAAAATGTTAATGAATGTTATTTTTAATGTTTTTCCCAATATAATATCTCTATGCAACTTTTGATTTAAACCTCTGTCTTAAAGGCAGACAACCAATTACTTTCAAATTCTTTGTCCATTTTTACTAATTAACATGTAGGCATCCACATGGTCCAACATAATGCATATTTTACCGTGTGTTGTAGAGATTGTGGAAAAGAAAATTGAAAACAAAATATATTGTCTTTCACAGTAAGACAATTGCAGCTGAACACATAGCTGCTCAAGTAGAGACATTTTCAGCAACTTTTACCATTAAATGTGGCCATGGGATGAGGTCTTGCTAGCAGAATAAAGGAACATGGCAGGTACCACTTCTGTCCGGGGCCTTAAAACATTGCAATGCCCTCCCCCATGTTCTCCTTCTTCCTCCCTTACACAGAAAAGTGAATATGCTTATGTGTCATTCATATGAGGTCAACAACTTAGGAAAAGACAGAACAACTGGAAGAAAACACATTCCCAAATGACCAGGTGGAACAAAACCATTCACCAACCATGACTGTCACTATAGATTTGTTACATAAGTTACATGTTACATGGTAAATATATGTTTTCTTTAAGACACTAAATTTGGAATCTCTGTTAAATCAGTTTAGCCTTCACCTTAACTAATATAAGTAGTTTGCACACACTTGGAAAAAAACAAATATTATAAATTTCTTGGTATTTTGCTGACATGTCGTACATCCATACAACAGCTTGTGAAGTAATCTCGTAGAAGATGGGGTGTAATTACAGCAAAAACTGTCATTTTTATCTTGCAAAGAAAAGTTTAGAAGTTCGGCCTCAGTTAGCAGGTAAATAAACTTTGCTTAAATAAATGTAAATTCTTGTTTTTCACTATAGCATATAGATTATAAGGATAATATTCTGATAAGAAAATCAGGCAAGTGATTCTTTGCTTATAGATTCTATTACAGAGGCTTCAAAAAAATCCTAACTAAATGGGGTAATTTTTCTTTTGTGTCACCTCCGTGAATTCATATATTGTAATATAAGTATGCTTATTTGTATCTATAAGGCATAATATGTTTGCATATTCTGATATCCTAATTAAGAATATAATAAATGAAAATATGTGGTAGACTGAATAATGACTCCCCCCCAAAGAAAGTCATGTCTTGATTTCTTCTGGACCCTGTGTTATCTTTGACAACAACAACAAAAAAGGGCTTCGCGGTGTGATTAGATGTAAGATCTTGAGATAGAAGATCATTCTGGATTACCTGGGTGCACCTTAAATGCACACATAGAAAGGGAGAGGCAGTGGGACCACAGACATGAAGACTGAAGTTAATGTGTCCACAAGCCAAGGTATATGGGCAGTCACCAGGAGCTGGTGAGGCAAGGGACTCATTCTTCTTAGGGCCTTTAGAGATACTGTGGCTCTGCCTATACCTTGACCTCAGCCCAATGAAACTGATTTCAGATTTCTTGCCCCCACATAGTTATATATGATACATTTTTATAGTTATATTTTATATATACTTATCCTATAAATTTAGTAGCTACATAAAAGTACTAATAACAATTATAAATTTAGAGATAAAATGCCAGCAAATGTAGTCCTGCTGAAACTAATTTTATTTTATATTATTTTTATAAAGTTTATACATTTATTTTGAGAGGGGGGTGGCTAGGGGTAGAGAGAAGGAAACAGAATCCCAAGCAGGCTCCGCTCTATCAGTACAGAGCCTGATGCAGGGCTTGAACTCATGAACCATGAGATCATGACATGAGCTGAAATCAAGAGTCAGATGCTCAACCAACCAAGCCACCCAGGTACCCCTAAAATTAATTTTGGAAGTTATAGTGTATGTAGGTGTCTATAATTTTCTCATATCTTAGAATATTCTTCATGTTAGAAACATAAAGGTATTATCCTCATTTTGGTCAGACTTAAAGTGGTGTGGTATTAAAAAAGCCTTTTGACAACCCCAGCAAAATTTACAACTAGTTTTAAATCATGGGCATTACCATTTTGATCTGGGAGTAGTAATTTACTAATCAATAAAACAGGAAAACTCTTACTAGAGATAATGTTTATGTCAATCTCAATAAGTACAAAAAAAAAAAAAAAACAACTAAGCTTTATCTTCTCAAACAAGCATAGTCCTTTTTATATATTGTTTTAATTTTCTTCTCAAGAAACTACACTGCAATTTTTTTTTTGTTTTTGCTTTGCTTTACTTGCTTAATTAGATAAGAAGTATAAAAAGGAATCATTATAGGTTTGTGCCACCATAAATCTTATCCAGAGAGAGGTGTTACCTAAAGTAGAACGAAGGTAATATAATTTTTTTTCCACAAATAATGGGTAGTGTGCCTACAGGGCTTAGAGTATCAGTAATTAAGATATTTTTCTCAATTTGTTTTGGTTCATCACAAATTTTAATGTGATCTGCATAAAATATATATGTAGTGTTTCTAGGGTAATGAAAAACAAGCACCAGTTTATTGATCGTTAACTTCAAGTAATAAATTATTGCCATTATAGCAGGAGCCTCACAAGTATCCCTTTCTGAATGTGAATCCCCACATTTCCCAAAGGAACTATTCTGCTGATTTCTATTGCAACCCATGCCATGCTTTCAATTCTAGGTGTATACATTTATAAAGTATGTAAGCATACTATTGTTTCTTTTCAAACTTTGTATAAATGTAATCATAGTGCATATATTTTCACTAAATATTATTTGAGTTTCATGTATATTGTCTACAGCTGTATCTCATTTAATTGTTATATTTTATTTTTATGTACTCTACCATGATCTATTTATCATCTTTTTAAATAATTTGTGTCAGATTTGGACAATAATAAACAACGTGTCTGTGACCATTTTTGTATATAATACTGGCACACATGTGTGGGTAGCTCAGTCCGTTTCAGCATCTGACTTTGGCTGGAGCATCTGACTTCGGGTCAGGTAATGATCTCGGGGTTTGTGAGTTTGAGCCCCACAAAGGGATCGCTGCTGTCTGCACAGACCCCTCTTTGGATCCTGTCCTCTTCTCACTGACCCCCCCCCCCGACTTGTACTCTCTCCAGAGTAAATGAACATTTAAAAAATTGTTTAAAAAAAAGAATTTATCTAGGTGTGTATCTAATAGTGGAATCACTGATCTGTAGAGTTTGTGTACTTTTCATTTTACTAGACAATGCCTAATAGTTTTTTAAAGACCTTGGACTAATCACACTCCCAGACAGTATGTTAACGTGCTTGTGCCACACTCCACTCCCCTGCTTAGCATTGCCATATGTGTTTTTGATAGTTGTTTCCTGCCAATATAGTCTCCCATTCTGTGGTTTGTCTTTTCATTTTCATTGTAGTGTCATTTGATCAACAGAACTTGTTTTTTAAATACAGTGGAATTTGTGAGTCTATTTTAATATTTATGTATTTAGTGTCTTGTTTAATGTATTATCCTCTCTCTCAAGATTAAAAAAATACGTACATTTTGTCTGAAAATTTAGTAATTTTTCTTTCACATTCCTTAATCTACTTGCATCTTTTGTATTATGGGAAGTAGTAGTACTATTTTACATTTTTCTATATGGATGCTCAATTTTCCCAGCCCTGTTATTAAAATAAAGCCTTTTAATTCACTTATCTGAAAAATATAGTATCTGTTCTATATCAAATTGACAAAATAAGGCCTTCTGGGGTTTTTATTTTGTCAATTTATCTGTATGTTGATGCTTGCAATGCAAGCCCAACCTTTTTTTTTTTTTTTTTTTTTTTTTGCCTTCTTTTCATCCCAAGACACATACACACATACATTTGGTGAGCCTTTGATTTGAACTGTGCTCAAAGATAAATTGGAAATATTGGACATCTCTGTTATAATTGCAACCTATGAATATGGCGGTGTATCTTGTCAGTTAGTCTTCTTTAATGTCTCTGAATAAAGTTGTATAATTCTCTTAATAGAAAATCCTACATTATATGTTAGATTTATTACTAGTTATTTGACAACTTTAGCTGTTTCTTGGTTGTTTCTGGAATCTTGAAATAAAAATAAATTACGCTAGGATTAAAATGATAATTGAAGCCTTACTAACCCCCTTTATTAATTATGATAATTTATACACAGATATTTGAATTTTGCATATTTTATATAATCTGTATGTAACTTTATTTGTACATTTTATATATGTATAATTTTAAATTATATGTATGTATGTATGTAAAATCATAAATATATTTATAATATTTATGTCATATATAATATAATCATTATATAATATAAACAAAATTGTATTGTATATATTAAAATATGCTGTACGTACACATTTTTATTTTTATTTTTTTTTATTTTATTTTTTTTTCCAACGTTTATTTATTTTTGGGACAGAGGGAGACAGAGCATGAACGGGGGAGGGGCAGAGAGAGAGAGGAAGACACAGAATAGGAAACAGGCTCCAGGCTCCGAGCCATCAGCCCAGAGCCCGACGCGGGGCTCGAACCCACGGACCGCGAGATCGTGACCTGGCTGAAGTCGGACGCTTAACCGACTGCGCCACCCAGGCGCCCCATGTACACATTTTTATATATTTAAAATTATATACTATAATATCATCTATTTTATTTGTCATATAATATATTTTACTTAATATATAATATATATTATGTATAATCATAGCCAACAGTAAGAACTTTGAAACTTTTTATTTTGAGAGAGAGAAAGAAAGAGAGAGAGAGGGAGCATGACTGGGGGAGAGGAGCAGAAGGAGGAGCAGAGAGAGAATCTTAAGCAGGCTCTGTGTCTGTGAGGAGCCCACCTGGAGCTCTATCTCAGGACCGTGAGATCATGACACTCAACTGACTGAGCCTACCAAGCGTACCTTTTTCATACTTTTAATGCTGACACTATACATTATTTTTCCCTTTTTTTAGACTGTGAGCTAGAATTGCCGCATCATACACAGAAGTTGTGTTAGTGAGCATTAATATCTTGCTCTTCTTTTTTTAAAAAAAAAATTTTTTTTCAACGTTTATTTATTTTTGGGACAGAGAGAGACAGAGCATGAACGGGGGAGGGGCAGAGAGAGAGGGAGACACAGAATCGGAAACAGGCTCCAGGCTCCGAGCCATCAGCCCAGAGCCTGATGCGGGGCTCGAACTCACGGACCGCGAGATCGTGACCTGGCTGAAGTCGGGCGCTTAACCGACTGCGCCACCCAGGCGCCCCAATATCTTGCTCTTCTTATGAAAAGGTAAGATTGGAATGATCTTTTCCATGCTCATCAGCATGATTTCTTTACTTTTTCGAAGGTACTTTTGTAAGATAAAGGAGCTTCTCCATATCAATACTTTGCTTGGAGACATGTTTTAAATCAAGATGAGATTATGACTTTTATTATACATATTTTCTACATCTATTACAATAGATATATACATTTTTCCCTCTTTTGAGCTATATGGTAGTTTAGATAAATTGATATTCTTTTAATGTGACTCAATCTTGAATCCTATGGCCAAATCTTATTAGTTGATAATATATTATCCTCTTTACATATTGCTGAGATTTAATAATATTTGTTGAGAATTTTTGTTCCTTTGCTCATAAGCAAGAATGGTCTATAATTTCCCTTTCTCAAGCTGTCCAAGATGTTGGTATCAAAATTTTCCTACCCTGATTAAATGGGAAGTTTTCCCTCATTAGTATTTTATTTAAGGAACTGTGTTAGATTGGTATTAATTTTCTTTGAATGTTTGGTTGAATTCATTTGTGAAATTATGTGTTTCTGTAATTTTCTATGTGAGATGAATTTTTATCATTGTTGTATAATTTGGTATGTTGTGTAACATATTTTTCTAATATATATATTCTAATATATATCTAATCCTCAAATTAGTTATTCTTGTCCTTTTTATTTTCTTTTTCCTTTATCATTCTTCCCATAGGTTTGTCAACATACTAGTATTTTTAAAACTCTTTGGGTTTTGTTCATCCTTCTAGTACTTGATCTCTTATTATATTAATTTTGATTCATACTGGTGTTCCTTCCTTTCTTCTTCTCCCTTCAAATTTACTACACTGCATTTCATGCATCTTCATTGGATAGATGTTAAGCTCATTATTTTCCCCTAAAATCTGCTTTTGAAGGTAGATATTCCTCTCTGATAATATTTAGATATAAACCACATTTTCAAATATGTATCATTTGCCATAAGAGGCAGGTACAAACTTTTTAATGTCCAATATTATTTCTTCTTTGCCCCTGTATATTTTTGTCTGGCTTTCCAGAAGAAAATGGTAGGCCTCCTGAAAGGCTCCAAACCAAGTAGGTATGGTTTAGGTTAATGCAAATCAGTTTAGGTTAACTACAAGAGTGGGACCAGAACCTTCTATCATTCCAGGGTAAGAGTTGTACACTCCCATAGAAAATGAACAAACACTTCTACTAACTTATCACAGTATGCAGTTGCAACTGGGAGCTTAGACTCCACCTGACTATGGCAGGGGTGGGGCTGAGGCTCCCAACCATAAATGAGGAGCTGGCTGGACAAGCCTGCAGTTAAGTTTATAACATGTCTTATTGTTATCATATCTCAGCCTTGATTCCACCACCAAAGGCACCACCAAAGGAGGTGCTTGTAGTTCTCTAATTCTATACCTTAAAAGCCCCACTACTCAGTGGTCAGATTTTCTCTCTTGGGATCTAACACATAGTTCTACCAGATTGCTCTATATTGCTCTTGAATGGGCAAGAGGTGGAGAGGGGTCCATGTACTCATTACTATTGCTGTTCTTGTGATTATCCCCAATAAGCATTGTTATAGCAGGTCTGGTGTATGATTTGCTGAAGCAATCACCTCTGGTATTTGGAGATATATATATATATATATATATATATATATATATATATATATATATAATTTTTGCCTTAAATACTGACTTGTTAATATCTCTCTAAAAAATTTTTAATATTCATGGTTTGTTTACTTCCAAACTTTCTTCAATATTACATTTTAGATAGAGTTCTTGTGAATCACCTATTGACATTCTTTTCATTGAAAGATTCAATCAAATTACATTTAATTAACATAAAAAGCACTGTGCTTTAAAATGAGTACTCAAGGGGTGCCTGGGTGACTCAGTCAGTCGAGAGTCTGACTTTGGCTCAGATGATCTCACGGTCCGTGGGTTTGAGCCCCGCATCGGGCTCTGTTCTGACAGCTCAGAGCCTGGAGCCTGCTTCAGATTCTGTGTCTCTGTCTCTGTCTCTGTCTCTCTCTCTCTCTCCCCCTGCCCCTCCCCTGCTCACTCTCTCGAGTTTCTCTTTGTCTCTCTCTCTTAAAAATAAATAAGCATAAATTTAAAAAAAATATTTAAAAAACTACATTTATTTGAATATCCGCAGTGTATGAATAATATTCTTTTTGTTTGTTTTTTCAAAGCTCACACTCTTAGTTGATACACTACCATATGCTAGAATATGTTACTTCTTTTATACATATTAGAGTGGAATTAAAAAGAAACCTATACTTAGCTACTAACTCAGAAATAAAATTTCTTTTCTACTTCTAAGAAAGAAAAGTGACCTATTGAAGTTGAATTGTTTTATTCGAAAACTTTCGAGTGAATTATTATCTTTAGAAGTATATTTTTATCTGTATCCATTTATAGTTTCAAGTCACTGACTACACCATTTTCCTGAAGATATTGATTTCAGAAACAAAGACAAAATAAAGATAATAATAAAAATCAATGAATTTGATATACTATCTTAGCAACTAGAGCAAATTGGGAATGAAATGAGCAGTTAATATGTATAGTTTGCTGCCTAACAGAATCAGAGGGATGACCATTTGTCAGAAATATTATAAGAAGAATTCCATCACACAGTGATAAACTGGGCTACATAATATCCAGGGATCTAGGGTCATTTCTAGGATTTGCATTTTGTGATATCTGTATAGGGTCAATGTTTTGAAACTAAAATAAGTTAAGGGAAAGTTCCTATTGATGGATACACACACACATATATACATATGTACACACATATATACATACATACATATACATACATACATATACATATATATGTCCTTTAGTGATAGTTATCATCCTGGTAACCCTGTAACTTCAGTTTTAGTATCTATACAAAGGTTGTAGATCAAATCCCTGGGCTCTTGTGAGGCAGTGCTTTGGAATGAAATTCTACTGAAAACTGAACACTTGAAAGACTATACCCAGGATAAAACATTAAACCAAGAAAAATATTCCTTATCATTGTAAAGAGACAATTTAAAATCATTACTGATCTCTGTTTGAGCTGTAGGTTGAAAATGTTTGTCTCAGAACTAAATGTAATCAGACCCTGTGCTTCATTTGAGATTTGGTTTGAATTTCCATTGCCTCACAGTCCAGAAGCTTCAAAGTTGTCTTAGTTATATAATACAATGAGGAAATCTAAATAAGAAAGATTCTTAAAAGGCCTTATTTGTCTTGTACTGTTGGTGGGAATGCAAACTGGTACAGCCACTCTGGAAAAAAAAAAATATATATATATGTGTGTGTGTATATATATATATATATATATATATATATATATATAAATATTCTGGATATATATATATATATACACATATATATATATATATATATATATATATATATATATTCTGGATACACACACACACACACACACACACACACATACACACACACATACATACACATGCATAGAGTGGAATAGTATATCTTGCCATTTGCAATGACATGATTAAGCCAGAATGTATTATACCAAACAAAATAAATCAGAGAAAGACAAATACCATATAATCTCATTCATATGTGAGATTTCAGAAATAAAACAAATGAACATGGGGAAAAAAAGAGATGAGAAACCATAAAACAGACTCTTAATTATAGAGAACAAACTGAGCTGGAGGGAAGGTGGGGTGAGGGATAGTTTCAATGCGTGAGGGGTATTAAGAAGGGTACTTATTGTGATGAGCCACGGGTTTTGTATGTAGGTGATGAATCACAAAATTCTATTACTGAAACTAATACTATACTATATATTAACTAACTGGAATTTAAATAAAAACTTAAAAAAAAAGAAAACAAGAAAATCCCAGCCCAATTTTTAATGATACTTTAAATTCCCTTCTATTTACCAATTTCAAAAGAGTGTGTGATCATATGTCTGGGATTTTATGAAAGTGATTTTTCTATCAAATAGAAATATCACAGTAGAAATAAATAGCTTTTATTTTTTAAAATTCCTTTTTAATGTTTATTTATTTTTGAGAGAGAGAGAGAGACAGAGTGCAATCAGGGGAGGGGCAGAGAGAGAGGAAGACACAGAATCCAATGTAGGCTCCAGGCTCAGAGCTGTCAGCACAGATCCTGACCCAGGGCTTGAACTCATGAACTGTAAGATCATGACCTCAGCCAAAGTTGAACACTTAACTGATGAGCCACCCAGGTCCCCCAGAAATAACTAACTTTTAAAAGCTTCTAGCACTCCTAGCTGGAGTCTAAATTTTGTAGTATGGACAACTAAATTTACAACATAAATTGCAAAATTATTTTCAAAAATAGCTCAAATTTTCAAGTAAAGACATGATATACAGATGGTCCCACACTTACGATGATTCCATTTTATTATGGTGTGAAAGTGACACTCATTCAGTAGAAATAATACTTTCAGTGATCTTTTCTCAGGCTAGCAATATGTGATGTAATATTCTCTCGTGATGCTGGGCAGTGTCAACATACAGCTCCCAGTCAGCCACATAGTCACAGAGGTAAACAAGCGATACACTTGCAACCATTCTGTATTCACAGATCCTTTGTGTTTTTCACTTTCTGTACAGTATTCAACAAATCGCATTAGCTATTCAACACTTTGTTATAAAATAGGCTTTGCGTTAGGTGATTTTGCTAACAAAACTGTTCTGAGTACAGTTAAAGTACGCTAGGCTAAGCTGTGATGTTTGGTAGGGTAGGTGTATTAAATGCATTTTTGACACGATATTTTTTTTAAATGTTTATTTTTTGAGGGAGAGAGAGAGAGCATGAGTGGCAGAAGGGCAGGGAGAGAGGGAGACAAAGAATCGGAAGCAGGCTCTAGGCTCTCTGAACTGTCAGCGCAGAGTCCTACGCCAAGCTCAAACGCCCCGACCAGGAGATCATGACCCAAGCCAAAGTTGGACCCTTAACGGACTGAACCACCCAGGTGCCCCTTGACACAATGTTTATAACTTACAGTGGAGTTATGGGAACATAACTCCATTGTAAGTTAAGGATTATCTGTATTGTTTATATGAAATCACAGTTGTTGAAATGCTTTTATTTGGGAGGTTCTTTTGTAAAGGACTCGAGAGCCATCAATGCCTCTCATGTTATAACTATTTGTAAAAAATGAAGCAAAAATTTCATCTCTTTATTACAGAAAAAAACTTAGATGAACACAATATTTGTATGTAAAAATTTAATATATAAATATACAAGTGACAAAAAATATATGCGTGAATATTTTTAAATTCTAAACACAGGAAATGTTTGGTGGAATTTGAAATAATATTAAAAAGCCACAAAGGTAAAGATTGATATATATGACTACATAGGATTTGTCAACTTCTGTTAAAATATAAGAAAAAATAAATCAAGTCTGAAGATAAAATAAAAATTGTAAAAATATGGGGCACGTGGATGGCTCAGTTGGTTAAGCATCCGACTTAGTTGGTTAAGCATCGGCTCAGGTTATGATCTCATGGTTCATGGGTTTGAGTCCTGCATCAGGCTCTGTGCTGACAGCTCAGAGCCTGGAGCCTGCTTTGGATTCTGTTTCCCTCTGTCTCTGCTGCTCCCCCACTTGACTCTCTCTCTCTCTTTAAAAATAAATAAACATTCTCTTGATGGGATCCCAATAGTTCATTTTTGCTTGCCTCTGGAGACATGTCAAGTAAGAAGTTGCTGCAGCCAAGGTCGAAGAGGTTGTTGCCTATTTTCTCCTCTAGGATTTTAATGGCTTCCTGTGTTACATTTAGGTCTTTCATCTATTTTGAGTTTATTTCTGTGTATGGTTAAGAAAGTGGTCCAGGTTCATTCTTCTGCATGTTTCTGTCCAGTTTTCCCAATACCATTTGCTGAAGAGACTTTTTTTCCACTGGATATTCTTTCTTGCTTTGTCAAAGGTTAGTTGGCCATACGTTTGTGGGTACATTTCTGGGGTTTCCATTCTGTTCCATTGATCTACGTATTTGTTTTTGTGCCAGTACCACACAGTCTTAATGATTACAGCTTTGTAATACAGATTGAAGTTGGAATTGTAATGCCTCCAGCTTTAATTTTCTTTTTCAGGATTGCTTTGGCTTTTCAGGGACTTTTCTGCTTCCATACAAATTTTAGGATTGTTTGTTCTAGCTCTGAAAAATGCTGGTGTTATTTTGATAGGGATTGCACTGAATATGTACATTGCTTTGGGTAGTATTGACATTTTAACATTATTTGTTCTTCCAATTCATGAGCATTGAGTGTTTTTTTTTCCATTTTTGTGTGTGCCTTTTAAAATTTCTATCATAAGCTTTCTACCATTTTCAGTGTATAGATTTTTCACCTTCTTGGTTAGGTTTATTCCTAGGTATTTTATAGTTTTTGGTGTAATTGTAAATGGGATCGGTTCCTTGATTTCTCTTTTTGTTGCTTCATTATTGGTGTATAGAAATGCACCTGATTTCTGTACATAAATTTTATATCCTGTGACTTTGCTGAATTCCTGTATCAGTTCTAGAAGTTTCTTGGTGGTCTTTTGGGTTTTCCACATAGAGTATCATGTCATCTGCAAAGAGTGAGAATTTGACTTCCTCCTTGCTGATTTGGATGCCTCTTATTTCTTTGTGTTGTCTGATAGCTGAGGCTAGGACTTCCAACACTATTATGAATAACAGTGGTGAGAGTGGATATCCTAGTTGTGTTCCTGACCTTATGGGGAAAGCTCTCAGTTTTTCTTTCATATATTGCTTTTAAGATCATGAGGTATGATCCTTTTGTCACTACTTTCTTGAGGGTTTTTATCAAGAAAAATGGTGTATTTTGTCAAATCTATTGAGAGATCAAAATCTTCTGCACAGTGAAGGAAACAATCACCAAAACTAAAAGGCAACCAATGGATTGGGAGAAGATATTCTCCCAATATGACATAATCAGATAAAGGGTTTGTATCCAAGATCTATAAAGATCTTGTCAAACTCAAAACCCAAAAATCAAATAATCCAGTGAAGAAATGGTCAAAAGACATGAATAGACACTTTTCCAAAGAAGACATCTAGATGGGTAACAGACATGTGAAAAAATGCTCAACATCACTCATCATCAGGGAAATAAAATCAAAACAACAATGAGATACCACCTCACACCTCTCAGAATGGCTAAAATTAACCACTCAGACAACAGATGTTGGCAAGAATGAGGAGAAAGAGGAATCTTTTTTCACTGCTGGTGGGAATGCAAACCTGTCCAACCACTCTGGAAAACAGTGTGGAAGTTCCTCAAAAAATTAAAAATAGACCTACCCTATGACCCAGCAATTGTACTACTAGGTACTTATCTAAAGGATACAGGAGTGCTATTTTGAAGGGGCACATGCACCCCAATGTTGACAGCAGCATTATCAACAATAGCCAAAGTATGGAAAGAAACCAAATGTCCATCGACTGATGAATGGATAAAGAAGATATGGTGTATATACATATATATATGGATATATAATGGAATATTATCTGTCAATCAAAAAGAATGAAATCTTGCCATTTGCAACAACGTGGATGGAACTGGAATTATTATACTAAGCAAAATCAGTCAAAGAAAGACAAATATATGACTTCACTCATATGTGGAATTTAAGATACAAAACAGGTGAACATTAAGGAAGGGAAGCAAAAATAATATATAAAAAAGAAAGGGGGACAAACCATAGAGACTCTTAAATACAGAGAACTGAGGGTTTCGGGAAGGGTTATGGGTAGGGGGAATGGGCTAAATGGTCAAGGGGCATTAAGGAGAACACTTGTTGGGATGAGCACTAGGTGTTATATGTAAGTGATGAATCAGTAAATTCCACTCCTGAAATCATTATTACACTACACGTTAACTAACTTGGATGTAAATTTAAAAAATAAAATGATTAATTAGAAAAAGAGGGGCTCCTGGGTGGCGCAGTCGGTTAAGCGTCCGACTTCAGCCAGGTCACGATCTCGCGGTCCGTGAGTTTGAGCCCCACGTAGGGCTCTGGGTTGATGGCTCAGAGCCTGGAGCCTGTTTCCGACTCTGTGTCTCCCTCTCTCTCTGCCCCTCCCCCGTTCATGCTCTGTCTCTCTCTGTCCCAAAAATAAATAAACGTTGAAAAAAAAAAAAAAACTTAAAAAAAAAAAAAGAAAAAGAAAAAAAAGAAACATTAAAATTTTTAATTGGAAAATATTATCAATAGTTTAACTTATTTTAGTATAACTTATTTTATTTATATAGAAAGACTTTCTAAAGATCAATAAAAAATAAAAGAAAAACCCAAAAGAAAAGTAGATAAAAAAATATTTAGAGGTAGAGAAATCCTCATAGACAAGGAATACTTAATGAGCTATTACATAATCATTAATCAGAAAGAAATTGTTAGGAAGCCTAGGAAATGTGCTTTCAGAAATAAAACTGCTTTTGTTATATTTATGTATTTAATTTTGAACCAGGGGGGTGTGTGTGGCTTTTATAATGTTAACATTAATAATAATAAATATTAATACACTGCAAATATATATGGCATAATATAAATTCTTAAAATCTGGATTTATTATCATTTTAAAACAGAGAATTTTATACAATACTGATAAAAGTGATTATCTCTATTGGAATTAACAAAAATTTTGGGAGGAATGCTCTTTTATTTTGTAAACTTTATGTTTAAAACAAATACATACTGGGGCGCCTGGGTGGCGCAGTCGGTTAAGCGTCCGACTTCAGCCAGGTCACGATCTCGCGGTCTGTGAATTCCAGCCCTGCGTCGGGCTCTGGGCTGATGGCTCAGAGCCTGGAGCCTGTTTCCTATTCTGTGTCTCCCTCTCTCTCTGCCCCTCCCCCATTCATGCTCTGTCTCTCTCTGTCCCAAAAATAAATAAACGTTGAAAAAAAAAATACATACCAATTTTGAAATGTGAAATATATGTATATAGATTCAAATTCACGTGTTACCACTAAAAACTGTTATCAACATAACTACAATCACTCTTTCCCAATCAAATATAAGTTCTTGAGCTACTGTCATAAATATTCATATTCAAAATATGTGCCTTCCAGTAAAACTGCACAAGTGTCTTTTGTTCTCCCCCTTACACGGAAAGCATATAGATAACATTTTAATTAGAAAAAAATGATTGGCTATATTAATTAACTCCAGTAAATAATTATAAAGTCTCCTGAATGTGGTTCTGGAAAAAAATAAGGTTGAAATGTAATTTCCTTGGTCTTACTCATTTTTATAACTAATATAAATAATGCCCATGACAGAAGAAAATCATGCTATAAAAACAAAAGAAATATTTTTATATTTGAAGTACTCATGGGGCCTTCTAAATCTTGATGACATTTGTACTTCCCTTAGCTAATTCTCTTACTCTGCCATGCTAACATTGTCTTTGTTTCTCTATGTCCTACCACACCTCACGGCATTCTTCAAGATTTTTCATAAAGTTCCTCAACTCTAAAAGGGTATGAGGAACTGTTAACTTATTTATTTTCCTGGCAGTAACTGCTACAATAAAATCTAGTTCATGGATTCAATAGCTAAATGAATGTGATTGGTTTTCCTCTACAAAACTGGCATAAAAGATTTTAGAGGAAGCATATACACAAATCTATAAATTAGATCTATTCAAAAAATCTCATAACATTTTAAGATATATTATATATACAAATATGTGTATATAAATTAAAATAATAAATATAAGAAAATCATCAGTGTATTTTTTCAAAAAGTCTATGCTTTTGAATAAATTATATATAATTATTAGTTATATATAAAAATTTATGGAAATTATTAAAACATCAATATTTTAAAAAATAGTTTATATCTTTTATTTATATTTATGTAATTATATATTTATAAAATATATAAATACATATTTTCATTTTATATATATTATGCTATATTATCACTTCTACACATAACAACTTCTTGATAAAGTCTATACAAATAATTGAATCTCTGCATAGATAGTATCATATCTCTTTATACCAGAACAGATTCTCTTTAAATGAAATGGTAACTCCTCCATCTGCTATGAACAAAACAATCTCTTGAACATATACCAAATTGGGCTAGCACTGCATCCTCTGGATAGGTTTATCAAATTCATAATGCTTGGCAATACATGTGAAAAGTATTTACACTTGAAATTGAAGGAAATCATGCAATATCTTACATTTGTTGATATTCACATATCTAGAGTTCCTTCTCAATTAATAAAGTAAGAATTCAAATAAAAATTATGTACATTAATTTTTTTATGTTTATTTATTGAGAGAAAGAAAGAGAGAGAGAGAGAATGAGCAGGAGAGGGGCAGAGAGAGGGAGAGAGAGAGACAGAAGATCTAAATCAGGCTCTGCTCTAACAGTAGAAAGACCGATGCAGGGATCAAACTCACAAACTGCATGGTCATGACATGAGCTGAAGTCAGGTGCTTAACCAACTGAGTCACCCATGTGCCTCCATATCAGGTACTTTAATTTCTAAGAGATAAAGAGATACCACGGTAGAGAGGTCTGCCAACGAATAAAATCGAACTGTTTTAGAAACTGGACAACAGTGACATCTGACTCACAGCAACATAATGATGGTATTCACCTTCTTTCTTACTTCAATGAATCTGAGATTTATGAACAATATAAATAAAAATATGGTGAAACCCACATTACTACTTCAAACTTGGAAGGGTATCTTAACAGACATCACCAGGGATTTCTGTTAAGTGCACTTAACAGGTGACAGACATCTGTCAGAGAAGAAGACACCTGATTTCATTTTGAATGTTCTATTCAAACAGAATGCTTTATTTGAAAAAGAAAGCTATGTACTCATGAAGTAATCCAAAGGAGGAGGACTGTGTATGGTCATTTTCTTAGCTCCAGGAGGGCTGAGAACTTCTCCTTCCAAACATTATTTTCTAGCTATAGTTATGTTTCTCACATGATACAGGACATCACCAAATCTTCAAGGAATGAAAGATGTGACCCTAACACACAGAATATTTGGGTAGTAGGAATTCCTCTTAGACTAAGTAGCAACAGCAAATTGAAAGCTCCTTGATCTTTGGCTGTTATAAACATGGAGAACATCAGTGGAGGTCTTTATACAGAGTCAGCAGTTACTACAAGCAAAGAATTATTTATAGGGATTTTACTAAATGACTACAAAAATGAAAACTATCACAATTATGTAAATACATAATAGGTGAAAAGTCAGATTCTTCTACTGTTAATCAAAGATACTACCCTGAAAACATTTTGCTGCCATAACAAGAGTAAAACGTCAGAACATTTTTTATTTTGTCCTCCAGCTTCAAGAGAATATATGTTGGCCAAAAAGCTAGACCAAGTAGTCATAAAGAGAAAATAGTGTAAAAATATGAAAACTTTTCTTTTTTAAAAAATTTGATAAACATGATCTTATCAGGGAAGTATCAAACAACTTATTGGAAATTGTGGAAAAATAAATTCATGATAATTGATAAATAACGAAAAAAGATAATTACAGGAAAATGTGAAAACTTGAAAGATTAAGAGAATCCAATCTATGAACAAGATGCAACAGAAAATTAAAATGATTTATTACTCAAATTAATAGAAGACTAATACGAGGTGTGCCTGGGTGGCTCAGTCGGTTGAACATCTGACTCTTAATTTCATCTCAGGTCATGATCTCATGGTTTGTGAGATTGAACCCTTTTTTGGGCTCTGAGCTGATAGTGTGAGTCTGCTTGGGAATCTCTATCTTCCTCTCTTTCTGCCTCTCCCCTGCTCTCTCTCTTTCTCTCTCTCTCAAAATAAATAAACTTAAAAAAAAATAGAAGACTGACGAATCTATGAGCAAACCCAAACTATTCTAATATCAACTGTTATTTCATTGAAATATTTTAATTTCAAGTATTCAAAAATTCCATAAGCATACGAGTTACACAGAAAGGAAATGAGGGAAAAACACAGGGGAAAAAAATGGGCTGGAAACATTAAAGGACTTTGATAATAAAGCTACAACCAAATAACTTCCTGGGGGATGGTAGGTAGGGAGTTACACAAAGAACGCTAACAATTCAAGAATTTTCAACTCTGCCATACTTTTTATGCACTAAGCAAATAAATGGTCTTCTCTGATCTATAGTAGGTGCTTACAAATTATTCTTCAATTAAAGTCATTGGAACAAGGCTTCAGTAATTACATCACTAATGTACCTTCCTGAATAAATTATACAAGAATAATTTGTCTTTTAATAAAAAATAAAAGAAAATACAAACTTAAGAAAGAGAAAGACAATGCAAAAAGCTTAGTGTTGGCAATAAAACAAACTAAATATAGAGTCAAGTCTACACAAGTATTATACATAGTAAGGCTATAAAATATACTGTAGGGGGCTCCTGGGTGGTTCAGTTGGTAGAATCCCAATGTGAATAGGGTGAGGGCTAGGGGATCATTTATATAGGTGCACCACTACTTTTAAAATCACAGTCTCAGGGTGCCTGGGTGGCTCAGTCAGTTAAGCGTCTGACTTCAACTCAGGTCATGATCTCACAGTTCATGGGTTCAAGACCCGTGTTGGGCTCTGTGCTGACAGCTTGGAGCCTAGAGTCTGCTTTGGATTCTGTGTCTCCTTCTCTCTCTCTGCCCGTCCCCCACATTCTCTCTCTCTCTCAAAAATAAATAAAATTAACCAAAATTTTAAATCACAATCTAGCATATCACTTTATAATTTTGTATCCAATTTTTTTCAATAAATATTGACTTTTAAAATTAAGAGTATATACCACTAGATAGAATGCAAAATATACCCACTGTGAGACTGAATCTTGAAAATACTAGAGTTTTTTAAATTGAATAAATGAATTCCAGCTCACTTGAGCAAAGAAGATAAGAAAACTTAAGTGAGAGTAAAAAACTAAAAAATAAACCCAAAAAACAAAAAACACACAAAAAAATACTGAATTAATGATAACATAAAACAATAAGTTTTTTTTTTCCTTTTCCTTTCTCCTTTATTTCAGAGAGAGAATGTGTGTGCATGTGTGAGTGGAGGAGAGGGACAGTGGAAGATAGAACCTTAAGCAGGCTCCACGCTCAGCGCGAAGCCTGACTCTGGGCTCGATGCCATGCCCAAAAACCTTGAGATCATGACCTGAGCCAAAATCAAGAGTCGGGTGCTCAATCCACTGAGCCACCCAGGCGCCCCTAAATCAGTAAGTATTTAAAACACACAAACAAAAAGATGATTGTTGTAGGACCGAGCATGAATCTCACCTTTCATCTTACTTTACTCAGTCCACTGGCCTCCTTGCTGATCCTCAGATACACCTGCGGTGCTTATTTATTACTTTGGCTGGAACAAATGAAGCTAAACCTTTTCCTAACCTCTGCTCACATGTTATTTTCCAATGAGGCTTAGTAGCACCCTCTTTGAAATTCCAACCGAACACCATTTCCTACACTCTCAATTCCCTTCACCATGATCTGTTCAATTTATTATCTTTAAAATCTACCCCCTGTAACCAAATGTATAGTTCGCTATTTACGGTAATCGTTTAGGGTGTGATTCTTGCCACATATGACATAAGACATAAGAACCATATGGCAGAAATTCTTTGTAAATTTGCTGATGGATGTTTACATTGCAGTTAAAGTTGTAATTGCCACTTAGTAGACAATGTTTGTTTGTTTGTTCGTTTTTGAATGGATTTTAAATAGAAAGATACCTGGCAAAGAACTTGTGTTATTATCCCCTTGCTATATACCATATAAGCAATAATCTGTACTGAACCTTAGAGTATATAAATAACTTTTTTTATAGCCTTCTTTTTTAGATCAGTTTCAGGTTCATAGTAATATCAAGCAGAAGGTACAGTGATTTCCCACATACCCCTTGCTTCCACACATGCATAGCCTTCCTCATTATCAACATCCCTCACCACAGTGGTACATTTGTTACAATTGATGAACCTACACTGACACATCATTATTACCTAAAATCCACAATTTACATTACGGTTCACTCTTGGTCTATGGGTTTGGACAAATGTATAATGACATATTTAATGTATTCAGCCTTATAGTGTCATACAGAGTAGTCTCACTGCCTTAAAAGTCCTCTGTGCTCTGCCTATCCATCCCGCTCTCCCTTAAAGCCTGGTAACCACTAATCTTTTTACTGCGACTACAGTTTTGCTTTTTCCAGGATGTTGTATAGTTAGAAACATACAGTATGCAACGCTTTCAGATTGGCTTCTTCTACTTAGTAATATGCATTTAAATTCTCTTCATGGCTTTTCATGGTATGATAGCTCAATTAGTATTACTACTAAATAATATTCCATTGTCTGATATACCACAGTCATAAAACACCTTTTTATCCAATTGATAGTATCTTTACTATCTACTTTTTGTTCATTCACTAATTCAAACTGATAAAAATATGCTCACAACACCAAAATGTATACATCACTAATATGTGCACCTGCTACCAAAACCTCTTTTTTTACAATCTTAAAATTTAAAAATAAATCCAAGTGGATTTTCAAATAGTAGTTTAATACATATCTAAAAATTAATTAAAAGTTTTCCACTCTGTCAGACCTCTTCCTCTCAATTTCCTAGCTCAAGCAGAGTACATCACATATGCAGTAATCGAAATCACAGGCAAGAGTTTCAATCATGACCTCTGTGTCCAACACTCCTCTTAACGAAGAATTTACTAAGTTGTGACAATCCTAACTACTTGGTTCTGGATCCACTGGCACTTACTCTCTGTCACTATCATCACTAAAATAGGCTAATACTCTAGCTTCCAACTAATACTTCTCTCTAATTTATTCACTTCTCTGGAGCTACAACAATCTTGAAAATATGTAACACTGATCTTTATGAATTCCAGGAATGGCTTCTTTTTGGCCATTTCAATCCTCTTAATAAAAGATATAAATTTCTTGGCACAGATGATAAGCCACTGCAAGAGCTGACTCCTTACCTGTCCAGCATTGTTTCGTAACATCCTACAACTTCCCATCATACACTCAGGCCACACTTAATGCCTTACAGTTTCTAGCTCTTCTTTCAGAGTTTTTGCATGTGATATTTCCAGTGTCTGGAACATTCTTCCTTCTACCCACTGCAACTTAATCTTGTTAAGAACTGCTCACCATTCATGTCTTACTGTGGGGGTCATTTTCTACCAAGAACTTCCTCTGGGTTTTCTTTGATTATACTGGATGGTAATTAGCAGCATACCAGTACTTTACATATATTAACTTACTTGATCTTCCTAAATGAAATTCCCAGTGAGGGAGTGTGGCAGGTTGCTTTCATCTACAAGGAAGCCGACTTTGAGGTGCAGATTAGGATGGAGAAGATTTATTAATGTTTATTCCTCTGAACACATCTGTGGAAGGAAAAGAAGGAAGTGAGATTAGGCAGAGGGAGAAATCAAGCTGTGAGGTAATCCCAAGAGACCCCTTAGCCTACCATATGAGGAGTTCTGAAACTAGGACAACTGTGAGAACTGAGTGGAGGTGACAGAGACGAGGGACTTAATTCCCTTGTGCTAATCAACCATGGGATGCCAGACTCCTCGGGGGAGGGGGATTGAGTGAAGCAGCTCTCTAAAGCTGAACCCCTCCCTGAACAGGCTGACAGATGAAGCAACCTGTTGACAATGGCCTCAGCAGTTGATAGAATAAGTGTTAGATAGTATTATTATCCCAACTTCACAGGTAAAGAACCTGAGGGCCAAGTGTGTTGAGTAATTCACCCTGTTTATACAGCAAATTTATTGGTTTAAGGATTAAAACCAGAGAGTCTGGTCCTCTACTTCACAACATACACCAAATCAGTTCCGATGGATTAGAGGTAAATACAAAATATAAAACATGTTTTAAAATAACATACAGTAAAACCTTGGTTTGCAAGCATGATTCATTCTGGAAACATGCTTGTAATCCAAAGTACCTGTACATCAAAGTGAATTTCAATAACCGTTGCGGGGAAGAGCCAAGATGGCAGAACAGCATAGAAGTTTTTGTTTGTTTGTTTGTTTGGTTGTTTTTTTTTTTGCGTCTGGCATCCATGAAATACACCCAGATCAACACTAACCTATGCTGCACACCTAGAAAACTGATTTGAGGATTAACAAAACAATCTGCACAACCTGAACCACAGAACTCAGCAGGTATGCAGTGAGGAGAGGTGAACTGTGGGAGAAAGCTGCAGAGGGCAAAGAGCTGTTTTTTGCTTACAGAGAGATGACAGAGACAAGGGAAGAGTACAGAAAATCACCCCCCCCCAAAAGCACCTGGAGAGAAAGAGGCAAATGAAAACAGCCACAGGGACCGAAAAAAGGGGGAGAAAGGTGAGAGTTGAAATTCCGTTAAGACTCTATAAACAGGGGGAGCACAGAGTCTGAAACTCTGCAGCTTGATACATGGTGGTACTCTGGTGAGAAGGACGAATCCCGAGGAGCAGAGTGAAGTCTGGGGGTGGTTCTCGGGCCACACAGGGAGAGGCGGTTCCCCTGCTAGGACAACATCTGGTAGAGGCTGTGCGATGACCTGTTCCCAGCAGACCCCATAGAACAACTGCATTCGCTGGTGCTGGAACAAGATCATTAAGGGTGAAGCTTGGTGCCTGATGTGTGTTGTGATTTTCCATAATCCCTGAAATGCTGCTGCTACACGATCGCGTGAACTTTTTCTGGGGCGGGCTGGCACCCAGCCACAGTCTCTGGGCATCAGAGGCAGCACAGTCTCGTGAACATTCCTGGGTGCGGCTGGCACCTGGTCATCGCTCAGTGAGACCCTCCCCCTGAAGTTCTGAGCGGGTCAAAGCCACAGTCCCTCAGAAGTGACGGGTTGGGAAACAGCCACATCTGAGATAAAACTCAGGAGGGAGGTGCTGCCCAGGGCTGGGTCATGGAAAGTGTAAAAGCAGGGAGTGGACAGAAGCCAGAGACAAAGGAGGGGTGCATGATTGCTGGTCAGCAAGAATAGAGTTCTGATACTAGAGACTGGGTAGCTGGTGTCGCCAATTTCATTCCTCCCATGCATGCGCATACACACCTACAAGTCCGACAACAATCCAACCCAGTAAGCTAAGCAGTGCCATCCAGTGGATAATGGAGGCAACACTGAGCCCAGTCCAACCAAGCCAACCTCACTCTACAGGAACACCACAACTCTCTCTGACTTCTTAGTTTATACACGATAAAGTACTTCATAGTTTGACTTATAAGGGAAAAAACTGTAATTTCAATCATATTTCAATCTGTTCGCTGGTCCATCTATTTAATTTACTTTTTTGTTTCTTTTTTGGTTCTTTTTCTTGACTACAGAAAGGGAAAAAATATTTTTATTTTCAATTTTTATTAAAATATTTTCCTTTAAATTTTTTCTACTATATTTTACTTTTTTGTAAATTTTTCAAATTCTATTTTACTTCCATCACTTCATTTTATTCTATTTCATTGTATTCACTCTTTCAAATTTACAAATGTTTTCCTTTTTCCCCCCATCTTTCTCTAATCTATCCAACTCCTTTCAACACCCAGACCAAACACACCTAGGATCTAGCATCATTTATTTGATTTGTGTGTGTGTGTGTGTGTGTGTGTGTGTGTGTTGTTTTTAATTTTTTTAATTTAATTTTTTACCTTATTAATTCCTTTTCTTCCTTGAAAATGACAAAATGAAAGAATTCACCCCAAAAGAAAGAGCAGGAAGAAACGATAGCCAGGGATTTAATCAACACAGATAGAAGCAAGATGTCTGAATGAGAATTTAGAATCACGATAATAAGAATACTAGCTGGGGTCAAAAATATATCAGAGTCCCTTTCTGTGGAGATAAAAGAAGTAAAAGCTAGTTGAATGAAATAACAAATTCTATAACTGAGCTGCAATCACGGATGGATGCCATGGTGCCAAGATGGATGAGGCAAGAAGGGAATCAGGGAGGGGGCGCCTGGGTGGCGCAGTCGGTTAAGCGTCCGACTTCAGCCAGGTCACGATCTCGCGGTCCGTGAGTTCGAGCCCCGCGTCGGGCTCTGGGCTGATGGCTCAGAGCCTGGAGCCTGTTTCTGATTCTGTGTCTCCCTCTCTCTCTGCCCCTCCACCGTTCATGCTGTGTCTCTCTCTGTCCCAAAAATAAATAAACGTTGAAAAAAAAAATTAAAAAAAAAAATAAAAAAAAAAAAGAAGGGAATCAGGGATATAGGGGACAAACTTGTGGAGAATAACGAAGCAGAAAAAAACAGAGAGACTAAGGAAAAAGAGCACGATTTAAGAATTACAGAAATCAGTGACTTATTAAAAAGGAACAACATCAGAATCATAGGGATCCCAGGAGATGAAGAGAGACAAAAATAGGTAGAGGGTTATCTAAGCAAATCATAGCAGAAAATTTTCCTAACCTGGGAAAAGACATAGACATCAAAATCCAGGAAGCACAGAGGACACCCATTAGATTCAACAAAAGCCAACCGTCAACAAGGCACATCACAGTCAAATTCACAAATTACTCAGGTAAGTAGAGAATCATGAAAGCAGCAAAGGAAAAGAGTTTTAAACCTACAAGGGAAGACAGATCAGGTTTGCAGCAGACCTATCCACAGAAACTTGGCAGGCCAGAAAGGAGTGGCAGGATATATAAAATGTGCTGAATCAGAAAAATATGCAGCCAAGAATTCTTTATCCAGCAAGGCTGTCATTAAAAATGGAAGGAGAGATAAAAAGTTTCCTAGACAAACAAAAATTAAAGGAGTTCATGACCACTAAAGCAGCCCTGCAAGAAATTCTAAGGGGGACTCTCTGAGGGGAGAAAGAAAAAAACAAAAACAAAACAAAACAAAACAAAAACAAAGATAACAAAGACTAGAAAGGACCAGAGAACACCAGAAACTCCAACTCTACAGGCAACATAATGGCAATAAAGTCATATCTTTCAGTACTCACTCTAAACGTCAGTGGATTAAATGTTCCAATCAAAAGACATAGGGTACCAGAATAGATAAAAAAAGAAGGTCCATCTATATGCTGTTTACAAGAGATCCACTTTAGACCTAAAAACACCTTCAGGTTGAAAGAAAGGGGATGGAGAACCATCTATCATGCCAATGGTTGACAAAAGAAAGCCGGAATAGCCATACTTACATTAGACAATCTAGAGTTTAAAATAAAGGTTGTAACTACAGATGAAGAAGGGCATCATATCATAATTAAGGGGCTATACACCAAGAAGATCTAACAACTGTAAATATTTATGCTCCAAATGTGGTAGCACCCAAATATATAAATAAATTAATCACATACATAAAGAAACTCATTGCTAATACTACCATAATAGTAGAAGATTGCAACACCACATTTACAGCAATCAACAGATCATCTAAAAAGAAAATCAACAAGGAAACATTGGCTTTAAATAATACACTGGACCGTATGGACTTAACAGATATATTCAGAGCATTTCATCCTAAAGCATGGAACACACATTCTTCTCCAGAGCACACGGTTAATTCTCCAGAATAGATCACATACTGGGACACAAATCAGTCTTCAGTAAGTACAAAAGATTGAGATCATACCGTGCATATTTTCAGACCACAACACTATGAAACTCAAAATCAACCACAAGAAAAATGTGGAAAGATAATAAATACTTAGAGACTAAAGACCATCCTAGTAAAGAATGAATGGGATAACCAAGAAGTTAAAAAGGAAATTAAAAGTACATAGAAGCCAATGAAAATGATAACACCACAGGCCAAAACCTTTGGGACACAGCAAAGTTGGTTATAAGAAGGAAGTATATAGCAATCCAGGCCTTCCTAAAGAAGGAAAAAAGGTCACAGACACACAACCCTACCTTACACCTTAAAGAGCTGGAAAAAGAACAACAAATAAAACCCCAAACCAGAAGACAGGAAATAATAAAGATTAGAGCAGAGATCAATGCTATCCAAACCAAAGCAACAGTAGAACAGACCAATGATACCAGAAGTGGTTCTTTGAAAGAATTAACAAAACTGATAAATCCCTAGCCACTTTGATGAAAAAGAAAAAGGAAAGGACCGCATAAAATAAAATCAAGAATGAAAGAGGAGAGATCATAACCAACAAAGCAGAAATAAAAACAATAATAAGAAAATATTATGAACAATTATATGCCAATAAAATCGGCAATCTGGAAGGAATTAACAAATTCCTAGAAACATATAAACTACCAAAACTGAAACAGGAAGAAACAGAAAATTTGAACAGACCCCAAACCAGTAAAGAAATTGAATTAGTAATCAAAAATTTGCCAATAAACCAGAGTCCAGGGCCAGATGGCTTTCCAGGGGAATTCTACCAAACATTTAAGAAAGAGTTAACACCTATTCTCTTGAAGCTATTCCAAAAAAAATAGAAATGGAAGGAAAACTTCCGAACTCTTCCTATGAAGCCAGCATTACCTTGATTCCAAACCAAACAGAGACCCCACTAAAAAGGAGATATAGATCAATTCCCCTGATGAACAAGGATGCAAAAATCCTCAACAAGATATTAGCCAAACCAGATCCAACAATGCATTAAAAAAAATTCTTCACCACGGCCAAGCTAGGATTTATACCTGGGATGCAGGGCTGGTTCAATATCCACAAAACAATTAACGTGATTCATCACATCAATAAAAGAAAGGACAAGAACCACATCATCCTCTCAATAGATGTAGAGAAAGCATTTGACAAAATACAGGATCCTTTCTTGATAAAAACCCTCAAAAAATAGGGATAGAAGGATCATACCTTGAGATCATAAAAGCCATATACGAAAAACCCAATGCTAATATCATCTTCAATGGGGAAAAAACTGAGAGCTTTCCCCCTAAGGTGAGAAACAAGACAGGGATGTCCACTCTCACCACTGTTATTCAACATAGTATTGGAAGTCTGAGCCTCAGCAATCAGACAACACAAAGACAGTTATCCAAATTGGCCAAGAGGAAGTCAAACTATCACTCTTCACAGATAACATGAAACTCTACATGGAAAACCCAAAAGATCACACCAAAAAATGTCTACAACTGATCAATGAATTCAGCAAAATTGCAAGATATAAAATCAATGCACAGAAATCAGTTGCATTCCTACACACCAACAGTGAAGCAACAGAAAGAGATCAAGGAATTGATCCCATTTATAATTGCACCAAAAACCATAAAATCCCTAGGAATAAATCTAACCAAAGAGGTGAAAAATCTATACACTGAAAACTATAGAAACCTTATGAAACAAACTGAAGAAAACACACACACACACAAAAAATAGAAACATATTCCATTATCCTGGGTAGGAAGAACAAATATTGTTAAAATGTGAATACTACCCAAAGCAATCTACATATTCAGTGCAATCCCTATCAAAATAACACCAGCATTCTTCACAGAGCTAGGACAAACAATCCTAAAATTTGTATGGAACCAGAAAATACCCCAAATAACCAAAGCAATCTTGAAAAAGAAAAACAAAGCTGGAGACATCATAATCCTGGACTTCAGCTGTATTACAAAGCTGTAATCATCAAGATAGTATGGTACTGGCACAAGGACAGACACTCAGATCAATGGAACAGAATAGAGAACCCAGAAATTGACCTACAAATGTATGGCAAACTAATCTTTGATAAAACAGGAAAGAATATCCAATGGAAAAAATACATCTCTTCAGCAAGTGGTGCTGGGAAAACTGGACAGTGACATGGAGAAGAATGAATCTGGACCAGTTTCTTACAACATACACAAAAATAAACTCAAAATGGATGAAAGACCTAAACGTAAGACAGGAAGCCATCAAAATCCTCGAGGAGAAATCAGGCTAAAACCTCTTTGACCTTGGCCACAGCAACTTCTTACTCAACACATCTCCAGAGGCAAGGGAAGCCAAGCAAAAATGGACTATTGAAACCTCATCAAAATAAATGCTTCTGCACAGTGAAGGAAACAATCAGCAAAACTAAAAGGCAACCGATGTAATGAAAGAAGAAATTTGCAAACTACATATCAGATAAAGATTATCCAAAATCTATAAAGAGCTTATCAAACTCAACACCCAAAAAACAAATAATCCAGTGAAGAAATGGGCAAAAGACATGAATAGACACTTTTCCAAAACAGACATCCAGATGGCCGATCAACACATGAAAAAATGGTCAACATCACTCATCATCAGAGAAATACAAATCAAAACCACACTGAGATACCACTTCACACCTGTCAAATGGCTAATATTAACTCAGGAAACAACAGATGTTGGCAAGGATGCAGAAAAAGAGTATTTCTTTTGCACTCCTGGTGGGAATGCAAACTGGTGCAGCCACTCTGGAAACCACTATGGACGTTACTAAAAAATTAAAAATAGAACTACCTTACGGCCCAGCAATTGCACTACTAGGTATTTATCCAAGAGATACAGGTATGCTGTTCCAAAGGGGCACATGCACCCCAATGTTTATAGCAGCACTATCAACAAGAGCCAAAGTATGGAAAGAGCCCAAATGTCCATTGATGGATGAATGGATAAAGAGGATGTTGTATATATACACAATGGAGTATTACTCAGCAATCAAAAAGAATGAAATTCTGCCATTTGCAACTAGGTGGATGGAACTGGAGGGTATTATGTAAGTGAAATTAGTCAGTCAGAGAAAGACAAATATCATATGACTTCACTCATATGAGGACTTTAAGATTCAAAACAGATGAACATAAGGGAACATAAGCAAAAATCACATAAAAACAGGGGGGTGGACAAAACCTAAGAGACTCTTAAATTGGAGAACAACAGAAGGTTACTGGAGGGGTTGTGGGAGGGGATATCGGCTAAATGGGTAAAGGGCACTAAGGAATCTACTCCTGAAATCACTGTTGCACTATGTGCTAACTAACATGGATGCAAATTTTAAAAATAAAAAAAATAAATACACCAAAAAGATACAGGCAAATAAAAAAGAAGAACCATTGGCTAAATTATGATCATGCGACATTGGGTGAAATACTATTGGTATTTCAAGACATCTCTCATTTATCAAGTTAAAATTTATTAAAAATATTCACTCATCTTGGGGAACGCTCACAGAACAAGTTACTTGAAATCCAAGGATTTACTCTATAGGGAAGCAACTTAATGCACTTGATGTATTGCAATGTTTTTAAACACATGATGCTAAAGCAATAATCCGAAGGAAATGCTTGATAATTTGGTCTATATTATGTAAAAATCATCAGAAGAAAGAGAGATTGACAAGACAAGCCACAGGTTGGGGCCTAATATTTAAAATAAATAGCTGGGGGCACCTGGGTGGCGCAGTCGGTTAAGCGTCCGACTTCAGCCAGGTCACGATCTCGCGGTCCGTGAGTTCGAGCCCCGTGTCGGGCTCTGGGCTGATGGCTCAGAGCCTGGAGCCTGTTTCCGATTCCGTGTCTCCCTCTCTCTCTGCCCCTCCCCCGTTCATGCTCTGTCTCTCTCTGTCCCAAAAATAAATAAACGTTGAAAAAAAAATAAAATAAAAAAATAAAATAAATAGCTGAACAAAGTCTTTGCATGCAGAATACTGGTCAGAAAAATACTGAGATATCGATTTTTGAAAACTGTCAAAGATTTGAACAGGAGCTTCACAAAAAGGATATCCAAATGGTCTATAAACATCTGAAAATGCTTCTACCTTCATAGGAATCAGAAAATGCAAAATAAAACCGGTCTGAAATGCTATACCCTAAGATGCTCCCCTTCCAAGGATTAAAAAGGAAACAAAACAACTAAAAGAAAACAAAGCAGAAATGCAGAAATAAAACAAATAAATTGTGGTAAGGATGTGGAGCAAGTGCAAGTCTCATCCACTGCTGGGAGAGAGTGGAAATTAGTGCAGATGCTTGGGCAAATTATTCAGCAGTATCTACTGAAGACGGATGTAGAAACATCAGCACTTCCATTTTTGTATAAACCAACAGAAATGCAGGTATGTTCACCAAAACAGTACAAGAATGTTTACAGGCAGCATTATTAAAAATGGACCCAAACTGAAACCTATCCAGTTGCTAATAAACAGAATGGATGCATAATTATTCATGGTGTATTTGCACAAGGACACACTATTTGTCTATGAGAAAGAATGGGATACCATTATAGTCAACAATATGGACTGAACAGCAAATCCAAGCACAAATATATGTCCAATGATTCCAATATTATAAAATTTATAAACAGACAAGACTAATCTATGAGATTAGAAATAAAGATAACAGTTGCTCTGGAGGTATGGTGACGTCATACTGGAAAAGAAGAGAAAACCCCTGTAGTTGCCAGTGATTTTCAGTTTCTCAATCTAGGTACTGGATACAAAGGTAGGTTCAATTTATGAGAATTCATAAAGCTGCATACTTATGATCTGCAAACTTTTCTGAATGCACTTCAATTATGCACTTTAATTCAAAGGAAAAACAATCCCAGGCAGTCTGGCTACAATGTTCAGAATCTTAAGGAAAATGTTCATTTGTCATTTTATATATGTTGCTGCTGGGAAGGTAAATTATTATAACCACTTCATTTAAAAAAATACCTTTTTTCTTGGGCTTGTATTTTTTTAAGTTTATTTATTTATTTATTTAGAGAGAAAAAGAGAGTGAGAACATGCAAGGGAGGGGCAGAGAGAGAGAGGGAGAGAGAGAATCCCAAGTAGGTTCTGTGCTGTTAGCATGGAGCCCAACACGGGGCTCGTCACAAACAGTGAGATCATGAACTGAGCTGAAATCAAAAGTCAGATGCTTAACCCACTGTGCCACCCAGGTGCCCCTGTTATAACCACTTTAGATCACAAAGTGAAATCATACAATGAAGTTGAAGGTTCAAATATGATGCATTACTTCTGTTCCTACATAGGCATCTCAGAGAAATTCTTGTACCTGTGCAATGAAGACATGTACAAGAATGCCCAGATCTACATTATTTGTTTAAAAAAGAGGATAAAGAAAGATAGAAAATATGGTAACTATTGATCAACAAGTCAACAAGTAAATAAATTGTAGTTATTAACACAGTAGAATATTATACATCAGTGAGGAACAAATGAACTACAATCACCCACAACAAAGTAGAGTAATTTTAGAAATCAAAAGTTGATTTAAAAAAACAAGTTCCAGAAGTATAACAAAGCATAATAAAACTTTAACAAACCTTCAAACAGTAACAACTAAACACTATTATATTTAGGATTATACAAGAATGCAATGTAATTAATTTTCAAAACTGTAAGCTACTGATAAACACCAGAACTAGAGGGAGGCTGTTCTTGAAAGGGAGGTAAGGATATAGAATGTAAAAGGATTACATGGTAGATAGAAAATATGAGTAATGTCCTAGTTCATGAGTTATGATTTCAGTTTACATTTGTCCATTTTACATTATGTTTATATCTCACATGTTTCATACATTTATATATGCATATATATTTGATATTATATTTGGAAGATGTTGAAGTAGAAAACAATGTAGAATATCCTCCAAATACCTTGGCTGCGATGGGAAGGAGAAAGGTAAAATGTGAAAAGTTGGAAAATGGAGTTTAAAGAGACTTGTCTTTATATGGTTAAATAAAAGAGCCAACAGAAAGATAAAATAACAAAAGATGTTTTTATAGGTTCTTAGTGAGAGTTTCCTGGGTTCATCCAAGTGGATTGCTGAGGTAAGAACCAGACAAGCACATTAGATTTCTTCTCCTCTGAGCCCTACTTGCAGAATCCTCTGATTCAATTACATCCATTTCCTTTTGGGTGCTAGATTTGAATGTGTAGATGGTTATAAAGATACTAAAGATAAAAATAAACTTAAAACTTTTTTTGCATTGTAACTTTGTTTATATGCCCATGTTCTCTTATCTGACCATGCCTGTCAGATGTGTTTTTAGATGTATGTTTTAGATACTCTTAATATCTAACATAATTCTTTACACACACTACATGCTTTTACAAATATGTTAAACTGGGGCACCTGGGTGGCTCAGTCAGTTAACTGTCCGACTTTGGCTCAGGTCATGATCTCATGGTTCATGAGTTCGAGCCCCTAGTCGGGCTCTTTGCTGACAGCTAAGAGCCTCGAGCCTGCTTCAGATTCTGTGTCTCCCTCTCTCTCTGCCCCTCCCCCACTCTCACTCCATCTGTCTCTCAAAAATAAACAATAAAAAAATTTTTAAAATAAAGCTAAAAAAAATCAAACTGATATCAGTTTAACTGATAAATTCCATGTTTATTATTAGGTTGAACCATAAGAAATTGTCGTGTTTAATAACTGATCTACTTAATGGCAAATTTATATGAATCATCCTATTATTAAGAGAATTTATCTCTTTCTAAAAGTTGCTTTAGTTTCCAAGGCAATTACTTCAAGTTCTATTACAATGAAAACAGGGAGAACTGATGATAATAGTGAGTTAATACTGGAAGAGTGTCTGAGGATGAAAATATAAGCTCTAAGGCTATATTACAGTTTGGAATATTACAAATTAATCCTTCCAACACAATCTTGAACTTCTAAAACTCTGCTAATATTGATACTCCTTAGAGGGGAATTTCTTGGTGTAGGCTATGAATAGATTACTCAAAGAAGTCAAGATCTGACCAGAAGTTAAATTATACACACACACACACACACACACACACACACACACACACTGTGTGTGTGTGTGTGTGTGTATATAATGGAGATAGTATTTGAAATGTAATTTATTTCAAAAATATATAGAACTATGAGATTACTTTATTAATGCATAGGCATAATTTCAGCATGGAGAATTCTTAGTTTTGGGTTCAAACTTCCAGATCACTACTATTAAACTTTGTGTAGATAGATCAATTGACCAATAAACCAAACGACAGATAACGTAATGGATCTTTTATTCCAAAAATGTTAAATAATACAGGCATTAAAACTAAATCTCCATATATAATGGCATCTTTCTTTCTTAATCTCTATAGCATTAACTCATAAGTAAAGTTATTGGTATAACAGAGAGAATTAAACACAACTTAATTGGTGTCTTCTTTGTTTTAATAAATACAAGTTATAAAATAGAGTGGCTTTATTAATTCTTTTTCTCTTCTTCAGATGCCATTGAACATTTTAATTTCTATTTTATGTAGAATTCAAATCATGATCTAGGTTTTGTGAAAGGAAATTGAAATCTTTTCACAAGGATGTATAGTTAGTAACAGTATACCAAATTCTTATAAACATCCAAGTACTCAGCTAAGCAAGGGACTCCAGCTGCACATCAATTCTGATGCTTTTAATTGCAAGGTTTATACTTAAATAGCTGCTTAATGATCTGTGACCCTGGCTTGAAAACAGAAAACATTTCAGTGGTATCTGACTTCTTGATATTCATGAAATTTTCATGAATTCATGAATTACAACACCTTAAATCAAACTTTGCTTATTCTTCTATTCTTTGAGATTGATGCTACATCTGAGGCTTATTCAGAAAGTGTACATAGTGCTAGGCATTCATATTCAGTAAACCAATCATTTGTCTCTGTGCTAGCTTGATTTCTGACTATAACTTTGGGTACTTCACTTTAACTCAGGACAGTTGGTAGTATGATACTCTGTGGTGTGTGTGTGTGTGTGTGTGTGTGTGTGTGTGTGTGTGTGTGTGTGTTTACCCTTTTATTCAAGAGATCTTTTCCCCCATTCCTTCTTAAATAAAGATCTACTCCCTCACAACCCAGTGTTTGAGTGATTGATTTTTTTTCCATGCCTGTTTTATCTGGTGTTCAAATCAATGATCTATGATGAGGAAATCCTGTTGGAAGTTCAAATTTAGGAACTACATCAAGATCTCCATGGAAATGTGATACACGCCAACAAAAACTAGATTCCTCTTTCTCTTACATTTCTCATATCGATGGATCATTATTGAACTAAAGTAGAAACAGCATGGAATTAATTTAAATTTCATTGAATCCATTCTTGTCCATGGGATACAATTAATTAAATGTAATTCAATAAACAATTATATGTCATTTAACATGCAAAACACTAGTGATTCATTCAATATCTATTCAGTGATCAGCAGCAATGTACCTGCAAATTGCTACATGGCACACGAAGAATGAGAAGAAGGAGGAGGAGGAGGAGGAGGAGGAGGAGGAAGAGGAGGAAGGGAAAAAGGGAGAAAGAAAGAAAGGAAAGAAAGAAAGCAAGCAAGAAAGAGACAAAGGGAGAAAGAAAGAAAGGAAGGAAGGAAGGAAGGAAGGAAGGAAGGAAAAAGAAAGGAAGAAAGAAAGAAAAGAAAGAAAGAAAGAAAGAAAGAAAGAAAGAAAGAAAGAAAGAAGAAAGGAAAGAAAGAAGAGGGGAGGGAAGGAGGGAGGGAGGGAGAAAAGAAAGAAAACAAGAAAGAAAAATACAGGTAAGGTGTTTGTATACAGATTTGTTTTATATCCTTGGATCTTAAAATTTAGCATGCATCAGAATTACTTGGAGGGCTTATTAAAACACAGATGGTTAGGGACGCAGTCCCTTGAGTTTCAGATTCTTGATTTCAGCTCAGGTCTCTCCCTCTGCCCTTCCTCTGCTTGCATATGTGCTCTCTAAATAGATAGATAGATAGATAGATAGATAGATAGATAGATAGATAAATAATAAATAAAAGATTTAAAAAATGCAGATGGCTCGGACCTTTCCCCAGAGTTTAAGATTCAGTTTTTCTGGGTGTATTACCCCCTGATGCTGATGCTGCTGGCCTAGGAGCCACACTTGGAAAAGCACTAATTTAGATAAATGACTGTATTCTAAATGAACTTTTCACTTATGGAATACAGTGGCAACATTGTCTGTCAAAGTATTCATTTCCTTTTCACTTTTATAGCTCTGTTACCTGTATTCACCACAGTTATCACATTGTTCACTCGCTGAAACAGTAAGTAGGTGAGACAATTCTTTCTGGGTTGGAATGTTCAACACTTTCTTGGAGCATCACTTGTGATTATTTAAGATTATTAAAAGTGCTTGCAAATTTTAATACTGCTAACCACTTATTGTATAATGTCAGGTGTACTGCATTTTTTAATAAACTCTTTTGAAGTATAACATGCACACAGAACGATGCAAAAATCACTAGTATACAGCTTGATAAAGTTTCATAAATTTAGCACACACATTGTAACCACCATCCACATCAAGAAACAGAACATTATCAGCACCCCCCAGAAAACTCCTTATGGACCCTTCTCGCCAGCGTCCCTTCTAAGAGTCATAATCATGCTTACTTCTGTTACCAGGTTGCTTGGTTCTTGTCCCAGACACACGGAAGTATTAGAGCCTGGGCATCAGAGTGGGGAAATAGTTTTATTGAGCAGACCAGTATATAGGACACTTTCAAGAGTATAAGCTGGCCACTGCCAGAGTAAGAGTGGTAATAGCCCTTTTTAAGCTTGCTTTCTGCATATGTAAATTTGGCTTTGATTGACATTTTTTATTGAGAGCTGGGGGGTTGTATAACATTTTGGCTTTTGCACATGTGTCTACCCATGATGCAGTCTGTAATCATTCATTTACGCATTGTATATTTATGCCTCATGCACTTTGTTATGATGTTTGAGGTATGTTAAGGGCAAGTTGCACCTTTTGTGGGCATGTTCAGCTCTTGGAACCCCCCTTGTGGTTTTTGAGCGACTTGGTGGCTAAGCTTTTCTTGTTTTGTTAGCCCTTGAACATGGCTCTGAAGGTGTGGCTGTTAATTCTCCCTCAAGGGTGGCACCCAGGGTGTGGACAGCACCTGCTTTATCTCTTCTCCTCATGCCTAACTGCCTAACGCTTTTAACACTATCAATGAAGTAGACCTGCTTCCACACATAAATAAATATAATCACAAATGTACTTTATGTGGCTGCTGGCATTTGGTGTTTGTTTCTGGATATCATTTTGGCAAGATTTATCCTATTATGCATTGGTAATAGTTTTGTGGGTTTCTTGGGTGTGTCTTCCATTGCCCTATGTAAATATGCCACAATATATGCATTCTTTTGTTGCACAGTTGTTTCCAATGTTTGGCTAGAGCTGTTATGGACATAATCGCTCATAATTTTTGATAATAATATGAATGCAATTTGATAAGGCATGTACCCAGAAGTGTGATGCTAGATAATAGGGAATGTACATTTTCAACTTTAACAGCTACTGCCTAACAATTTTCCAGAAGGATTTTAACAATTAATACTTTCACCAGCAGTAAATCAGATTTGTAGTCAACATTTTGTTTAGGTGTTTTGTTTTGGCTTTGTCTGTTTTTTATTTTAGCCATTCTGGTGGGTCTGTGTGGAGTTCAGCCCCTTCCACATGTGTCCTGCAATGTAGGTAATAGGTATCCTCCTCTGTACAAAGCTTTTCAGTCTTTTGTTGTTGTTAGTGGTTTCCCTGCCTTCTTTTCTTACTGATTTATCAAAAAAAAATCTTTTGAAATATAAAAAGATGTCTTCTTCCCTTTTGTGCCTTGCTTCTCTCCCTTATTTCTGTCTTGTGAAATACAAATTTCTTAATTTTAACATATTCTGTATTGTCATTTTTTTTCATTTTGGTTTTGGTTTACTGCTGTTGACACTAGTAGATGGTAGTGGCCCCTCCTCAGTCCAGGGTCCAACCCTCCAGAGTTTCTAGTTTGGAGCATGGCACACTTACAAATTTCCATCTCTCTTGGAGTCCTGAATCCTGGTCCTTATCTTCTCAGCACCACAAGGCTGCCAGAAAGGTCTCCTCTCCTTTTTATTGACTTTCTGATTCATTTTTTTCAACGTCTACTTTGCACAGCTTTATAATTCAGCAAATTTGTTTCTTTAAGGGAAAAATATGCCTGTGGCCTTTAGACTCCTAAATTTCTCATTTGCCTCAACAGATTTTATAGCAAGATAAACCTATTTTAAAAGGAGGAGGAGGAGGAATAGGAAGAAGAGGGGAAAGAGAAAGAGGAGGAGGAGGAGGAAGGGGGAGGGCGAGGAAGGAGAGAGGGATAAAATCAAGAACAAGAGCCAGCAGAAGCAGCATCTGGTTTCTGTCCAGCAGCAGCAGCAAAGCAAATATTCTTGGACTCTTGCCTGTCCTAAGAATCAGCAAATGCTCAGAGGGAAAGTGGTTTACCTTGTCAGCACCCATCTCTGCTTTCCAAAACCTTGGACTCCCTTGTCCATCTTCCAGCAGTACCCGAATGTCTTTAAACTGATGATTTTTAGCTTTTATAAAACTTTTCTAATTGCTTTTGGTGGGAGGGTTGGTTTGCTGCAATCTCAGACCTATATATTTCTTATATTTCTCCCACAGGATTTTTCTTTTTACAAACAAATGTTCTGCACTCGGTAAAACTATAAAGAAAAGGATGAATAAGAAATATTTGAGTCTATTAGAATTATATTTATGTCATGGTATTAAAATAAATAAAAATAGTATTTTAATATTAATACAGACTATATTTGTAAGTCACGTAATTTTTCTGTCAGGTTAAATTGGCAATGAACTAAATCAAAAACAGCACACAAAATACTGAAAAGCAGTAATAATAAGTAAATAGCAAGGAACTATTTCACATGGTAAACAAATATAGATAAATAATACCAGCAATCTACAAAGTAATTCCAATTATAAAGTACATAGGTACATTTAAACTTTTCTATATTAGCTGAGAAGATCATGGGGCCATTGCTTACATAATCTTTCTGGGAGTAGTTTTTAAAAGCTTCAAGAGACAAAATACTTTTTTTTTTTTTTTTTTGGTTAATAGGATTGTACCATTTTCACACCTCTGATTTTATGTAACTATTATCAATTATATAAAATTGGAAACAGAAGAAAATATATTTTAAGGATAAGTGTATGAGTTTGAGCCCCGCGTCAGGCTCTGGGCTGATGGCTCAGAGCCTGGAGCCTGTTTCCGATTCTGTGTCTCCCTCTCTCTCTGCCCCTCCCCCGTTCATACTCTGTCTCTCTCTGTCCCAAAAATAAATAAACGTTGAAAAAAAAAAAAAAGGATAAGTGTATGAATTCAAAGGGAATATGTAAATGTTTCAATATACTTGCTCAGATTAATGTCATTTTTGGAAGATTCACAAGAGGTCTCAATATACATTCTGAATTATATATTACTTCTTTTTGCTCAATATTATTTTTATAATATCTAACGAAATATTGGGCTTAGTATATAGTACTCAGAAATACTATACTTTCTGTATTTAATCTAAACAATTGCTAAAATGAAGCTTTGTTTTTTCTTAATAATTCTTAAAGTGTAGCTCTTTATTGGGTCCATGATTGGGTTCTTTATTGTAAAGAAGAGTCATTGAATTTTTCCTGTCATACAGTTTTATGGCCCAGTTTTGAAAATGAAAATGTACCATTATTGAACCATAGTAGAAAAGAAGACTTTATAAGATAAGTTACCTGCGACTTGGTGTTGCTTTATCTTTCTCCAAATAAGTTTTTGGCCTTCAATTTAAAATAATTAAATACTACAAAGGCAACTACAGAAAACTTACTTTAAAAAAATGGGGAACTTTGTACAAAAATGGAGAGTTTTCCAAATTTTCTAAGATCATTCCATTAATTGTTAAATATTCAAAATTAACCCCATCTCCTGAATTAGTTATGGTTTCCTTTCTATAATTTAATTGCCTTAATTTGTATGTTTTAATATTTAGTAATTAGCTTTCAACTTTCATTAATCACTAATATTTAAGAGAAAATTAAAAATAACTTAAAAGACATTGATTTTTAAAAATTATTTATGATAAAAATTATTAAAGCAAAATTATTGTACCATGTTATGCAAAATGAAGATAAAGTTACACTTCTGGAATCAGGTGTTCCAAAAAAATTATGAGAGAAGTTATTATTCAATTCTACTCTACTGAATAGTAGGTACCAAAAAATAAGGTAGAGTAATTTTCTGTTATCTTTACCACTCAGATGTTTCTTACTTTCTTTCAATGGCTTATCTAGTTCTACAAAAGAATCATATTATCTGATATGTTTTTATAAGAGTGGCTACTGTGCAGACTAAAGTGACAGACATTATATTATTCAGGATGACAACTTACACTATGATAGCAGAAATGAACTATGGATGTTTATTTTTTTAAATTTTTTTTTCAACGTTTATTTTTATTTTTTTGGGACAGAGAGAGACAGAGCATGAACGGGGGAGGGGTAGAGAGAGAGGGAGACACAGAATCGGAAACAGGCTCCAGGCTCTGAGCCATCAGCCCAGAGCCCGACACGGGGCTCGAACTCACGGACCGCGAGATCGTGACCTGGCTGAAGTCGGACGCTTAACCGACTGCGCCACCCAGGCGCCCCTGAACTATGGATGTTTAAATGTAAACCTGAACATACTAGGTTTTTAAATACTTGAGTACACAGAGAGAATTAGTAACAGTCTCTGATGTGTTATGCAAAAAAAAATAATAATAATTTGTAAGTAGAAATATATTTATTCAGTTATCTTTATATTTTATGTATATTTAGTGTAAGAATGTAAGTACATGGGAGGGGAACTGTATCCCGGTATGGAGGTGAGTTGATTCACCAGTTTTTTCACTGTTGTTTAAAAAAAATTAAATAGTTGTAACCATGAAGTATGTATAATAAATTCATAGCTTAATCAAATATCATCAGATGAAAAAGAAGCCAGGAAAACCTTGCTCTCATAGTTTAAAAAAAAAAAAGTGCCATGATCGAGAATCCACTTTCCATTATTTTCTACTTATTGTTATACATAGGGTGCTTTAATATTTAAAGCTCCAGTTTTCTCCAATTTCCTACTGCAATTCCTTCTAGGTCTCTCCTTCTTTTGATTGGAAGACAATGCTGAATTTGAAAGTCAAAAAAGCTTATTCTATCAAAAACCATATAGTTTCCTAAAATGTATGTTTGGTTTTGGTTATAGTTAATAAACATACTTCCTATTTTGCTCTAAATTCCACTGAAACCCCATTCAAATTAGAAGAGCCCAACACTAATCATTTTAGTACTCCTGGAAAAATATTTGGGTATAAATATAAAGTCATATGTTGGGAGAAGAAATGATAATGTGTTCTTTTGTCTTTATTCCAACTGCTACCTGTGAAATACTTAATAACAAAATATATTAGTCAGGGTTGTTCAGCGAAGCAGAACCAATAGGATATACAGATATACCTCGGAGATAGTGCAGGTTCAGTTCCAGACCACAACAATAAAATGAATATTTCAATAAAGCTATTACAATTAATTTTTGGTGTCCCAGCACATATAAAAGTTGTTTTTACACTATACTATAGTCTATTAAGTGTGCAATAGTATTAGGTCTGAAAAAAGTACACATCTAATTGAAAATACTTTATTGCTCTGAAAAGGCTCAACATCATTTGAGCTTTCAGCTCGTGGAAGGTTTTGCCTGGATGTTGATGTCTGCTGACTAATCAGGTTGTTGAAGATTGGGGTGGCTGTGGCAATTTCCTAAAATAAGATAATAATAAAGTTTGTTGTATCCATTGGCTCTTCTTTTCACCAGTGATTTCTCTGTAGTATGTGATGCCATTTGATAGCAATTTACCCGAAGTAGAATTTATTTCAAAATTGGAGTCAAGGGGCGCCAGGGTGGCTCAGTACATTAAGCTTTGGACTCTTGATTTCCCCTCAGGTGACGATCTCACAGTTCATGAGCTCTGCACTGACAGTAAGGGGCCTGCTCGGGATTCTCTCTCTGCCTCTCTCTCTGCCCCTCCCCTGCTTACACGTGCTCTCTTTCTCTCTCTCTCTCTCTAAAAAAAAAAAAAAAAAAAAAAAAAATTTTTTTTTAAATTGAAGTCAGTCCTCTCAATTGGGTATAACTGCCATTGTTTTATCACCTAAGTGTATGTAATATTCTAAATCATTCGTTGTCATTTCAATAGTATTCTCAGCACCTTCACCAGGAGTAGATTTTATCTCAAGAAACTCAGTAACTTTCTTGCTCACCCATAAGAAGCAACTCTGCATTCATTAAACTTTTGTCATGAGATTGCAGCCATTCAGCCATATCTTCAGTCTCCACTTCTAATTCTAGCTCTCACTATTTTCACCACATCTGCAGTTACTTCCTCCACTGAAGCCTTGAACCCCTCAAAGTCATCCATGAGGATTGGAATCAACTTCTTCCAAGCTCCTGTTAATGTTGGCATTTTTTCTCTTTCCAGTTTGTAAAACACACAGTATTTGTGAAGTGCAATAAAACAAAGCACAATAAAATAAGGTATGTTTGCATATTACAGGACTTGGCTCACACCATTACAGAGGCCAAAAAGTCCCATGATCTGTTGTCTGAAAGCTAAAGGAGAAGGAAAGCCAGTGGTATAATTCAGTCTAAGTTTTGAGGCCAGAGAACCAGGAAATCTGATGGTGTACATTCCAGTCCTAAGCTCCAAGAATGGGGCATGAGGGTGATGATGTAATCCCAGTCTGAGACGAAAAGCCTGAGAACCAGGAGTGCCAATGTTGAGGGTAGGAGATGATGGACATCTCAGCTCCAGCAGAGAGAGTCAATTCACCCTTCTTTCACCATTTGTTTTACTCACCCCTCAGTAGATTGGATAATACCCACTTAACACTGGTGATTGTAATCAGCTCTACTCAAGAGTACTGATTCAAATGAAACTCTTTCATAGACACCCTCATGGACACACCCAGCAATAATATTTCACCAGCTCTCTGGGCATCCCTAACCTCAGTTAAGTTGACACCTAAAATTAACCATTACACCATATAAAATCTTTTAAAAAATTAAGCCCACTTTATACTAAATACATTTACAAAGAAGCATGTAGGATTTGTATAACGAGTTAGAAAAACGTATACTAGTCACATCAGAACTTTGAAAGTTTAAATAAAATTAAATTCTTTTGTCACCTTTTGCCCCACAATTATGTGTGAAGAGAGTTTCTACATGACTTGCAAACTCTAAGAGTTTCCGTTGGATATCAGGTATATGCGTGTACTACTTTATCCTGAGTACCATAATCCAGTGACATAGTGCTTCCTCTGTGTCATTTCACAGGCAAGTATGGCTTTTCTCTGTTCATGTGTAGTTTATACTTTTTCCTTTGGGTTTGATTTTAACTTACAGATTAATGGTTCCCCCTCCCCCCCCCCCGTTTTTATCCTAGCTAGGTTAATGACTTCTTGTAAATGTCAAATGTCTTCTGATTCCCTTTTTCCCTATTCTTCTGAACACAGGGATCAAAAGGACAAACAACCGCTGTGACCCATGTCGTGCTCTTCTGACTTCTACTTTGAGCCTTAACATGCCTTGGTGATGGAAGAACCCTGCTACAGATAGTGAGACAGTCCTTGTTCCTGCCTCATTTATTCTCAAAGGATCTGGGATCAGATGATACATCCTATGGTCACCTTACCTATGGTCACCTTACCTTACCTACCTGTGCCCAGCATATTTCTCCAATTCCTGGTAAGTGCATGAAATAAACGGTGTATCCTTTTTGTGTTTTGTAGCCAATCACTTTCCAACTTCAGGCTGAAACACATTCCAGAAATTATAAAATCAAGTTACTGGGTCACAATTAGATACTATTTCTATTTATTTATTTATTATTAATTTTGATAGAGTCAGAAAAGCTAGATACAAAAGGATTATTGTTTCAAGAGCCAGATAGCCAGATTAAGTGTCCTATAATCTCTACCTGCCTTATTGAACCTATCTTTTCTCCATACTTTAGACTCTCATCTTGGAAAAATGTTAATGTTTGGTATTAAATATCACCAATGCGGAATAAGAGGTAATTACATTACAAAGTGTTTTGAATATTTATAAGGGAGGGGAGAATCTAGTAAATGAAAATTATCTCTTTAAGACCTTTTCTAAAATTATATTTTATAACTAACATTATGACATGCTAACTCCTTCTTCAGGAATTATCCTAGGCAGAAAGATCGTGCCTTGAACAAGGTGACACATCCACTCCTCGGGTGGCCTATATCCAATGACTGTCTACTAAAGGGGTATAAAATCCTACCAATTTCGTCTCAATTATGACAATTTTTAAGATACATTCCAACTCCCTGTAAGATTAATTGAGTCCCTTATTGGAACTACATCACAATTTGACTGCCCCCATTCCCAATTCTGAAATATTTTGCAATAAACCTCTTTTATGCAGATCTCAGAGTCTGTTTCCCAGGCACTTAAAGTAGATCTTTTTCTCTCCATGATTAGTCCAAATATGGGGCTTAGGAAGACAAAATAAGTAGAAAATCAAACATGCAAAGGTGATTTCTATACTATATATTCAGTACCTTTTAAGGATATTTCAAGCATTTTTTTCATTTATTCATCAGATCTTTAATAGTGACTTCCTACGTGCCATATATCTCGCTAGACTTTGGGGAATGTGCAAACTGATGTCACTTTAAATTCATGTCCACAAACTTTAAGCGGATACTTGGTTCTGCCCTGCAATTAGTATAGTATATTACAGTATATTTTATGGGCTCACTCATTCCTCTACTCTCTTAGTCTATTTCACATTATATCCTCTGATATCAAATCTACAACATATCCCTTCCACTTTATCACTCTTCACTTATGCCCATTTGTTGACCATTTCTCTTCTTTCTGACTCAGTCAGTAGAGCATACAACTCTTGGTCTCTGGGTTGTGAGTTCAAGCCCCACATTAGGCATGGAGCCTACTTAAACATACACACACATACAACACACATGCCCCCCCGCCTTTTTTTTTTTTTTTTTTTTTTTTGCTCTTCTTTACCTCCTATTGCTATAAACAAACTCCTAGGACTCTTGCCTGAGACTCATCCCTTCATTTATGCATTGAATTCCATTGATTCTCACCTTGTTGAAATCTCCAGTCTGAATATCTTACCCAGTCCTATACATTTTTTCTCACACATTTCCTATCAGCATGCAAATATGATGTCACTGCTTTTCCCATTAAAAATGAGGGGTGCCTGGGTGGCTCAGTAGGTCGAGCATCCAACTTTGGCTCAGGTCATGATCTCATGGTTCGTGAGTTCGAGCCCTGAGTTGGCTTGGAGCCTAAAGCCTGCTTCGGATTCTGTGTCTCCCTCTCTCTCTGCCCCTCCCCCACTCACGCTCTGACTCTCTCTTTCAAAAATAAATAAACATTTTTAAAAAATTAAAAATGAAATCCCCCTTGCATGGTATCCCCTGTCTCCAAATACTTTTCTACCATCTTTTCTCAAACTCATTCCAGGCAGGTTTTCACCCACCAAAGCAGTCTGTTAAAGTCATCAATATATTCTATGTTGCTAAATCAAGTACTCAGTTCTCAGTCATTCTGAAACTATCACTTATGTTTGCATACCTTTACACCTTTTCCACTCCTATCTACTGGAAATATAATATAAGCTAAATACGGTACAATACAGTACAATAAATAAAATAATTCACTTGGCTCCCAGGACACCATACCCATTCTCTTTGTTTTATTCCTACCTTGGTCACTCTCTCAATCTCATATGTTAGTTCTTCATCTCTCTAACTTTTCAAAGTTGGAGTTCTAAGGCTTAGGTTTTGCCTCCACATAGAGATTTTTAAAAATCTTTAACATGGCACTCATTTCTTTGGGAAATGTATACTCTCTTATGGTTGTAAACACCATTGATAATCTAAATGGCTCCCAAATTTATACCTCCAGCTCAGATGTATCACCCAAACTCCAGACTAGGATACCAGTTTTTGTGACTTTCTACTCACATATTTAAAAGATATCTTAAACTAATCATGTACACAATTAAATTTCTGACCCCCTTTTCAGATCTGTTTTAGCTGAAGTTTACTTCATCTCCATTGATGACAAGTCCATACCTCCACTGTATCAGACCAAAATGCTTATACTCATTCTTGACTTCTCTTTCACCTCACATACAATTAATAAAGAAGTTCCTACTTTCAAAACATATACTAAGAGTCCTACTACTTCTCAATGGCAGCACTTTACCAACTGGATCTGAGCTTTCATCACCGCTCTCCTGAATTATTGCAATTCTAAGTGTAGTTCGTTATCAAAACTAACAGCCAAAATAATCTTGTTAAAAATAACTCAGAAGGGGGTAACTCAGTCGGTTGAGCATCCCACTTCAGCTCAGGTCATAAGCTCATGGTTCATGAGTTCAAGCCCACACGGGGCTCTCTGCTGTCAGTGTAGAGCCTGCTTTCACATCCCCCTCTCTCTCTGCACCTTCCCCACTTGGGGTCTCTCTCTTTCTAAATAAATGAACATTAAAAAAAAATAACTCAGACAACTCTGGCACCTGGGTGACTCAGTCGGTTAAGTTTCGACTGTTGATATCAGTTAAGGTGGAGATTTCACTGTTGTGAGATTGAGCCCTATGTAGGTCTCTGTGCTGAGCATGGAGCCTGCTTGGGATTCTCTCTCTCTCTCTCTCTCTCTCTCTCTCTCTTTGCCCCTCCCCCACTCACACTCTCTCTCTCCTTGTATCTCTCTCAAAATAAATAAACATTTAAAAAAATAACTCAGACAAGTCATTCCTTTGCTCCAAAAATTCCATTAAATCGATATTTTTAGTAAAAAAAAATTGATATTTAGTAAAATGCCTGCTGGCCCTATGTGATCTTCTCCCATCTCCCCCGTCTCACCATTAATACAAATCCCTCCAGCTTCATTTCTTGCCACCATTTCTCATTTCACTCTACAAACAATGTCCTCTTTTTTTTCCCCACGAACAGGCCTGGTAATTCCAACCCTAGGACCTTTGATACAGTTGTCCCCGCAATGTACATTCCCTAGAAATCTGCAAGGTAACTCCCTCCCAGACGGAACTCTCCAGCCTATTGGATTTTCTCCTGGTATTCATTATCTTCTAACATATTACAACATTTCAGAATTATGTTTATTGTCTATAGACTGTTTCCCTTACTAGATAATTACTTCTTCTGTGGAAGTTTTGTAATTTTTACTCACAGATGCATCCCAAGAAACTAGAATAGAGCCTATAACTTAGTAGGCACTCCCTAAATGCTGTGGAATAAATTACTGAAATAAATAAATCATCTTATAAAAAGTAAGATTTCCATAGAGTCCCTCCATTCTCAAGATTATCACATAAGTTAATATATTGCATATGACATAGGGGATATGTTATTTATTAATATGTTATGTTACATATTAGAATATTCTTGATTATTTTAACCTATTACATTGTACTTTACATCTAAAGGTGTCACAGCGTTTCATTATAATACATTCTTGTTAATGTCTTGAGATTAAAGCTCAATGTGTGGAATAATTGAAAGATAACTTCTAAATTCAGAATAAACATGAGTAAGAGCGATCTTCAAAGATTCATGCAATTTAAGGTTATAGAATAAAGAAAAGCATTCTTAACATATGTTAACAAATTAAAGGACTTTTTCCTGAGTGGAGGACAGTGTTCACTCAAAATTTTAAAATTCACTTTTATTTGAATGCTGTTTAAGAAAGAACAATTTTCCTATGAAGGGTTCTTATAAGACATACAGATTATTTAAATTGAGTTCCCATTTCCTATGTAAATCTGTTTTCCAGGAGGTCTAATGAAGCCACTAAGGCTAAGACCCCCAAAAGATGTTAAGCCAGCTGGGCAAATGTAAACTTTCAGTAAGAACAGATCTCATGCATATTTCATATGTAGAAGAAAACTATGCGAGGTAATCACTTGCCCTTTCCCTGATATTCAGGCAGTAGAATATAAAAAAAGGGAAAAGCATAAAAGAAGGGCCCCAAACAGCCCTTTGAAAGCACATCTGGTAAGGTTGGAAGAATGCTGTGGTTGTTGAATCTTGTTTACATATTTATAAGCTGAATGTTTCTCAAGATGGTTCAAGTTACAAGATTCCACTTTTTTGTTATTCAGATATTCAGTCTTTGGGTCTAAACATTTCATACCTTGTAATATCAGTAAATTCTAAAACAAAACCCAAACACCCCACATTCTCTTCAAACAAGCTGTGAATGTTTTCATGGCAAACAGTGATTACTGCCATTCTTGGTACACATGTACCCCCGACCTTCAAATACCGTTATCCAAAAAAGATGCAGGATTAAGGAAAATATTAATCATTATGGTGACCCAAGTACATATCACAACATTTATTTTTCCTTTTGGGAGCATGGTAGGGGACTCTAGATAAAACATCTAGATGAATGCTGTGCACTTAAGAAACATGTGTTTAATTGAATAAAAATGGAAAAATTGTATATTTGGTATATGATGACTAAAACAGAACAATAATCTGTGAAGGACTACTGAAAGTGAATCACTTGGTCCCTAAATATAAGACTGGTAAGCTCAGTTTCACCCAGAGTTGTAGTGCTAATTGCCATAAGCCTAGGAAGCACAAATTTTCCATTTTGTAATACCTTTAGACCCAATTTCATTTCTTACGAAGAGGGTCAATTTTGATTGAAAGTCTCAGAAGCCAAGGACAGAAGTAGAATGTTGTCTTTCAACTACCATGTCAATGAGAACCCTTAAAATTAGACCAGCAATGAAGGTTCTAAGAATTTTGAACAATTTGTAATTTTTTAGTTATCTCTTGTCTGATTTCCAAAAGTAAAACCCTCTCAATGGGTGTTTCTCTTAATTATTTACGGAAGCTGCCATGGGATTGGAGAGTTGGGGAAACACCATCTTCCACAAATTCGGGTTGGTATTGGAGAAGAGAGAGGAATCTCAAGGCATAAAATGATCAGTGACAAACACTTAAAAAAAAGGAAAAAAAAAAAAAAGAAAAGTAGACTGGGATTTATGGTCTTGCTATTAACAAACAAAGAGAAACAAATAAACAAATGTATCTGAGTATGAAAAAGGGTAATGGAACTGAACGGTGGAAAGAGCTACTAGTATTTCTCCCAAAACGTCTAAGCCTGTTATCACATATATTACAAGGTCAATCAACAGCAGTGGCCTGCCCTGAAGACACGGCAGCAAAGTGAGGTTACTTGGTCTTGTAGCACTTCTTTTTAGGTAACTGTATTTGTCTCCTACTGTTGCTACAAACTACCACAAACTTAGTGGCTTAACACAACACAGATGTATATGATCTTATTTCTCCTGGAGGTCAGAAGTCTAAAATGGGTTGGCAAGGTTGTATTCCTCTAGATCCTCTAGGGATGAAACTATTTCCCTGCCTTTTCTGGCTTCTAGAGGCCACTACATCCTTTGGCTTTTGTCCCTGTGTCACTCCAAACTTTGCCACCATGATACATCTCCTTAGTTGATTCTGACTCCCCTGCAACTCTTTTATAAGGACTTTTGTGATTTCACTTAATGCCCCTGGATAATCTAGAATAAACCCTCCATTTCAAGATCCTTCACTCGATTACATCTCTAATGCCCCTTTTGAAAGGTAAGTAACATATTCACAATTTTCAGTTATTATGGCGTGTCATCTTTGAGAGGCCATCATTCTACCTATCAGCCATTATGTTCATTACCCTCTCTTTTCCTCCTTCATCAATCCCTTACTTATTTCCAATATGTTACTACAAATGTCATCCTTTATGCATTAAACTCCAGCAGTGGAGAGGAGGGGATCTTTGTCTCATTTTGTTTCTTAATTGGCCACGGACATGGAACTGTGTCTGAAACACAGAAATGCTTTCATTTGTTAGGATATAATGCTTTCAGTGAAACCCCAATCTTAGTGGTTCAATACAGTAAAAGTTTATCTTTTGCTCATGCAACAGGTTCTAAAAATGTGCTCACGTCCGGGTTTATGGGGTACCCTGCTCTACACAGTGACCTTTAGTTGTACCAGCTGAAGTTCATGGTCTCCCCCACTCCTGAAGTAAAGAACAGAGGATCCTGTATAATTGTAAAGCATATTTTTATGGTCACAGAATAAAAATAGCATTTTCATTTTATTTCATATTTGATTGACCAGAACTAGTCACATGATCCTGATTGATTTCAAAGGTGCAAAATGTATTTTCCTGCTAGCTCAGTAAGGAAAGAATAACAGGATATTGTAAACACTAGCACATATGATAAATATTTGTTGAACACTGAATGTGATGAGAATAGGGAACAGGAAGAGAACATAGTTATGCCATAAAAACTTCTTCCCTAAACAGACAAACCCCAGATACATAAGAAAACATTCTGTTTCTCAGACTAGAACTTTAGGGAGCTGGGGAGCATAAGGTAATATTTTTTTGTTATCACAAGATTTGTCTTAAAATGTATTACAGTGTTTTTAAGTCCTACTCTATAATGTATTTATGTCTGATTCAGTATAAAACCATGGCTTTTTTTTTTTTATTCAAGTTCCCAGGAAATGCATTATACTTATTCTACTCCTTGCATGAGTACCTAGTTTAAGAAGTGCAGATGAGCAGAAAGGGAAAACGGGCAATTAATTAATCAGTATAGACAGTGAATTTCCAGTTTGGACGATTTAGGACTCAGGGTTCAGAAGGGATATATAAATTTAATGTAGAATGAGTTTAATTCACCAGCTTAAACTAAATAAAAACACCAGTTTAACTAAAATGCATTTTTTTAACTTGACCTGTCTCTATAGGTAACAACCTACAGGTATTTCATCACTGAATCTTACTGATCCTTATTTACACATTCACTTGTACATGTCTCTTCTCTCAAATATGACTACTATGACCACCACTACCAAAATGAATTGTTCAAATTCATTTCCAGGAGTCAGAAAACTAGGATGAGATTATAGTGAATAATTCACACATTCCAGCTTTGTTCGTGAGGCTAGATCTAATTTCTATGTATTTCAGTCAAATTAGTCTAATAGTATCAATCTGTTTGTGACTGCTTTTACAATGTCTTATACTCTTGATAAAATTTAAAGTGAAATTTACCTATACATATTTAATTCAGTTCAGTCTTACCTTCCTCCTAAATAGATTTCCTTCTTCTTTTCTAGGATAATTGAAGCCATTCTCTTTCCAGCTCCAAATCACTCCCTATACTCTCATATATTCACTCTGTATTTCTAAATCAAATCTTCTTGGGGCATCATGTTCCATCTTTCATCTCCTCAGAGACATCTCTCCATATGATAAGATTAGGTGTCATGCAAAGAGAAAATGGTCATTGATGCAACTAGGCTGAGATGGATTTTAGCCTATTTCCTGTCTTAGAAAAAGATAGAAAACTGACTCTCAATTTGAAATGAGAAGACAAACATTCAACATGGTGCCCAATTTGGCAATGGAGCAACTGTCAGCACAGAATTCTTGCTGTATTTCCATAAGCTGAAGACAGCAGCAATTCATATCAATTTAATTTGTGTCACTAAGCTATAGGTGTAAATGTGTACACATATATCCTTATGACTGAGGGAACACATGGACACAGAAGTCAAATACGTAAACACATATGGTTTAAGATTTTTATCATGCTTATGGGTACTTGGGTGGCTCAGTCAGTTGAGCATCCAACTTCAGCTCAGGTCATGAACTTGTGGCTCCTGAGTTCCAGTCCTGCATGGGTCTCTGTGCTGACAGCTCAGAACCTGGAGCCTGCTTCAGATTCTGTCTCCCTCTCTCTCTCTCTGTTCCTTCCCCACTTGCTCTCTCTCTCTCTCTCTCTCAAAAATAAAGATTAAAAAAATTAATCATGCTTATCTAAATTTAATAAACTAATTAAAATGTATATGTATACATATGTATTTTAATCATCACATTTTTAATATATAAACATGCTAAGGATGTATAGTATGAGTCGCTTGAATATATATGTGTGAATATTCCATTTTAAAAATAAAATATTAGAAAAGGAAAGTAGAAAAGTTATCATTAATTCACATATAATGTTTAGTAATTAAGTTGACATACTAAAAGGAGAATTCCAATAGTATATCTTCTCTGAATCCATACAATACATAATTTACCTCAATTTATATTTTATTTTCAACTGATTCAGTTAAGAAACTCATCACTAAGATAATTTATCTCTGTTTCTAATTGCTATCTCTGGGCTTCTAAGGATTTTTCCAAAAAATAAGTCCAAAATAACAAGCAAGACCTGAAATCTGTGTACTTAACCACAAAAAGTTAGTAAATGCAATTTCTTACCTTTTAATAATAAAAACATGTACTGAAATACGGTAAATGGATGTACCTATTTAGGATATATTTTGGTATGCAAGAACTTGTCAATTAGATATTTTTTCATGCAGGTTATTAATATATCCTCAGTAATGCTAAAGGGAAGATGAATCTCTTTAGGTTATACATCTAAATAATATGTTCCTCCATCAAATTATTGGATCAGTGGTTCCTTAGCTTCATATTAAACCTTCCTTATCCCTTTTCCCCTTTACTTACAACTACTTCTCTGTAAATCCATTAAACCTGCAGCAAAGTTGAATTTTATCAACCTTAGATTTCTCTTGTCCTTAGATTGTCCTGAAAGCCAGGATTGTCTGGAAGTAGGTGTTTCTTACAATGGGTTTCAGTTATGAAGTGATTGGTTCTAATTTTTATATGATCTACCACATTCAATATTTCACATTTATGAGCAAATCACTTAAAATTACTTTAAAAATTGTATCTAGTGTTCCTCTTGCTCATCTGTTTCTTAGTAAAAAAATTCAAATATTCAAAATGTAAGCGCTCAAAAATTTGGCTCTCCTTGTTATGCGTCCTTTCTATACAAGTAACCTCCCAATGTTCAGCTATATGGCATGAATGCTTTCAGATTTTAATACAATCTAGAATCTGAAATCTCATTGTAGTAACTCTGATTTATCATTTGGCATTAAATATGGTCTGTAGAGAAATGCAGAGAGACTTGAAATTTATTATGAAATAATACTTGATATCCTTGGTAAGTCAGCATCTCAAAGCCATATATTAACTTTCATCATTATACAGGATGATACATGGTGCTCACTTCTTCCCATTCATGTACCATTTTCAGTGTTGCACAAGTTAATGACCACTTTCATTTCTATCTCATCAATAAAAAGTACCCTGGAGATTCTCAGGAGATCAAGAAATCATCTAAATCTTCAGGGCAAAATTCATAGTTTTGCACTATTTCTGAAATATAATTAAAACTTCTTTACGTATGTAAAGGTCTTTATGTATGTATGGAAAGGTCCACTCCTATGTAGCAACCTGTGGTTTATACTTTTTTGCTCAAATTCTGGTACTGCTCTTTCCACAGGGAGTGAACTCTGACCACAAAGCTTTACTTCATGATCTAGACCCTATAGAAACAGAGAAAAGCAGAGCTATAAATGAAGAAATCATTATACCTTAATTACTAAATTGAAATGACTGATTTTTTCTATTTTTTTTTCTCATTCTGTAAGAAATATTGATATCTGAGTGAGGCAATGATATCCTAGAAATTAAACTGACCATATCTGGATGCAAACAGATTGTGTTATGGACCCTGAACTCTTCAGTCTCTCCAAATCACATCCAGTTGTGTTTCTTTTTTGTGAAAGTAATTGAAGATAATTGTAATTTTATACTTCATTCACATTACAAATAAACTGCAGGAAGATACAGGGGCATTTTTGAAAGTATTTGAATTGATACTGTATAAGCAATTCAGAACAGCAGCATATTAGATATGAATCTGTAAATAGAGTTCAAATTTTCCTCTCCACACATTCTTCAGAAGTGATATTTATTGTAAAAGAATGTCCTAAGTCTAAAGAAGTTATGTATTTATTTATCTAGCTTTGGATCAAGTTGAGCAATCAAAAGGTTATACACTTGAAATGCATGATTTTGGCTGCTAAAAATTGTTTTTGTTTAATTTTTGATACCTCATAAGTATAGTGAGAGTTACCCAAAATGATTTGGAAAGAATATTTGCAGAGGAGAAATTCCATGACATGTGAAAATCTGTAGTAATGAAAACAGCATACATTGAATATTGGCTTTTTGATGTTTACGCTTTCAAGTTGTTTTCATATAATATTGACTTTTTTTTCAATTAAGGATACAAGCTCAGAAATCTTATGTGAATGTTCTAAGGACACACAATATTTGAATCAAGTCTTGATCCATAATACAAGACTGCACCCATCTGATCCCAGAGACAAATCTCTTATCTCTTATAATATACTGCTTGTCATCTTGAACATGTATTTTCTCTAGTTAAGAGTGGTTCCAGATCTTTGCGCAAGCACTATCTTGATGAACTAGGCAGTGCTTCATACAAAATGTAAGACTCTCTCTTTTTCCTTCTTCTGAGCTCCATCATGATTCTCACTTAGTATTTTAAGTAGGGAGAGGGGAAGGAGGAAGAAATGGTATATGACTCTTTCCAAATAGTAGGAGATCACAATTCTTTTATCATATCTTCTACATGGCAAATTAAATTCAAGGACAATTTTGTTTTACAAAAAAAAGGAAAAGAGGGCCACCTAGGTGGCTCAGTTGGTTGAGTGTCTGACTTTGGCTGAAATCATGATCTTAAGATTCATGAGTTCAAGTCCCTCATTGGGCTGCTGGCTGCTGTCAGGGCAGAGTCCCCTTTGGATCCTCTGACCCCTTTTCTCTCTGCCCCTCCCCCAATTATGCTCTCTCTCCCAAAAATAAACATTAAAAAAAAAGAAAAAAATTGCTTCAGAATATCATTTTAATAATTTTTGATCATTTCTACTTCCTTAGTAGACATTACAGACCCTAGTTTTACACACACAAGCAAACAAACACAGATACACACACACACACACACACACACACACACACACACACACACACACTTTAGCCAAAAGCAATTTAGTTGAAATAAATTGCAATAAATATAAACATATTCTTAGTAGCTAATACTTAGTTTAAGCCAACCACACACATATTCACTAGTGATGTTACAATAAAGTACTCAATTAGGTGTACCAATGGTAGGATAGTAGCAGCAAAAATCCCCTTATGCCGGCAATAAAAGAGTGTATGATCAGTTGAGAATATAAAAGCAATAATAAAACCAAACAAAGATGGTTTGCATTGTATGATCACCACACACTGGCCATTGTAAACAAAATCAATGAGAACTTCTCCTGGCAGAAGCAAACTTCGTACTGCCACCCAACTTATCCTTCACATGCACCATCTTAAAAACAAAGAAACTAGAGAGAAGTGAACTCAGTATTAGACAGCCTTCATTTTTGTGCCCCCTTGACATCTAAAATATACTTGTATTTGACATTCCTCACAGCTTCTATCAAACTCTACTTAAATTAATAGCTGATTGACTTGGGTCAAAGCTGTTGTGTGTAAGTACTTTTGGAGACAGTCATTGGAGCACAGGCACACAGTATGGATTCTCAAAAGATGTATTATCACTTTTTTACCTGTTATTTTGAAAAAAAAGATTATTAAAATGGAATTCAACAGCTGTTTCCAAGTTATGTTGTGATACTTAAAGTATATATAGAAGAAAGATTGTATCTATGGCAAAGTCTAGTTTACTGTTCACAAGAATTGTAAACGTGGGTTATCACCATAATTATTTTTCTGATGGTAGATTGAGATCATTTTTCAAATTGTACTGACTAAACCTATTTAACATTTGGGTATATTTTAATGCCTCAAACACGTTCAGCTCACGTACTCAACCCCATCAAGAGTGATCTTCCTGTAGATCTTCACTGGTTTGCTTCTCTTCATTCAACTCTCAGTTCCAATGTCACCGCCTAAGAAATACTTTCCCTTGAGAAGTTCCATAGACTGGTAATACCCCTACTGCAGCCTCTCTGTATTCAAACAGCTGGTTTTATTTACTCTATAACATTTATTAATATATGAAATCATCTCATTCAGTTGCCCATCACCACATCTCTATCATAAGCTCCTTGAGGACAAGGAGTTCACTGCTGTATTTGCATCACTTAGAAAAAAGCTTGGCATATAGTAGGTGTTGTACAAATATTTGTGAATAAGTTAATAAACTGAGGAGAATTATCCATAAGCATCACCTCTGTAGTAATACATATTGTTTCACATTTGCAATCTTCAAATTTGTGTGATGTAAACATAGCCAAAAGATTCTATTTGAGAGAATACTAGAAGAGTTCATATTACCAAAAGGTATGTTTAACATATAGAAGAATATTAGATTAAGTTAGCTCCTAAAACATAAGTCTTCTTACTCTATAAAGCAATGTTCATAAAATTCTGTTGAGAAAATTTTCAATTTTACATTAACATTCACTTTAAGCTTAACAAAATAAAGATCAGTTTTCTCATATCTCTATCTAGAAACTTTCTTTGCTTAACTTAACGATAATACCAAAGAAACTTAAAATAGTCTTACACATTTTTTTCTTTTTGTCACTATATTTTGTTCATTCCTAGACAATTCCATTTATTCTATTGCTTCTCAAGTTGTCAATTAAATTCCTAGAACAATCTCTTCTTTACTCTGAAAGCATTTGGTAAATTATATGCTTCTATTTGCAATGGCGTCTGCAGATGCTTAAAAAGTATCTTCATATGAAAAGATCTTTCACAGTAAATATCACTAAGATTTCTTCAGTTCACAGTCTTGACCCTCTCTGCTTGCAATGTTTACTCACTGCAAGATACATATTAGTGTACAATGGACTGTCATCAGAAGGAGCTATACGAAGCTCAAAACCATGATTCCCTCCTAAGTCTCTGCTGTCACTTTAGAGCACTGCATCACATTATCTGTTTACTTCAACAAGCAGTAATACTGTTCTGCCATTAAACTTTATAAGTGAGGGCCTCCTGGGTGACTCAGTTGGTTGAGAGCCCAACTCTTGATTTCGGCTCAAGTCACGATCCCAGGGTCCTGGAATCAAGTCCTCTGTCAGGCTCTGCACTGAGCATGGAGCCTGTTTCAGATTCTTTCTCTCTCTCCTTCTGCCCCTATCCCCTGCTCATGCTCTCTCTCTCTTTCTCTTTATTAAAAAAAATTACAAGTGTCAAAATATATTTTGTCTCTCAGAGATTCACATATGTGAATGGTGTGACATAATCCCCTGTATCTAATAACACTTTCCAATGCCAATGCAATATGGCAGCTTCTGTATTATGAATATTTAAGAATCATTAAACTGTGCAATTAGCCAAATATAAATAGGAAAACTAAATATATATAAATTAAATTAGAAACTAATGTTTAAAATCATTAAAGATTTTATTTTAATCACTAATTAGTATCTGAATTAAATCTATAAAGAGAAGAGTTTGTGTTTCGATATAGCAAAAATGGTGGGAATATAAATCACTTCTGATGTAAACTGAGTAATACAGGTTTTTGGCTTTATGTTTTTTATTTAAGCGAAATTTTGTTGAAAGTAAGAATATGAAATAGGAATTATTTTAGCCATTGTTGAGTGGAAGCTTTCCTAAGACACTCTATTTTAATTAAATTGATAACACATGACAGGTAGTACTCCAAAAAATAACTTAAAGATGACCTTCTGAGGTGGAGTAAATAATAAAGGCAGTGCCACATCCACCAACTCTGTAGAGCAAATTCAAAGTCATATTTCTTTTCCAACAAGATTACCTGATCTTTTCTCTAGAATATATTCAGCAATGATTAGCTTCATAGCTTCTTTGAACAGAGGAAGAAAAATCTTGGTTCTAACAACTTTTTATTGCCAATAATTATGTCTCCAGAACTATAAAAATAAGAACACTTGGCATTTATATAGAGTGTTACAATTTTCCAAAAGAGAAAAGTATAAGCTATTCTAGGATTTTCATAAGAAAACTAAGACAATAAGAGAAATGTGAACTGACTTATGTGGCTACAAACAAGAAATAAAATTTAAAGAAAATTATGACATTTGATGGAAGAATGATTTTCCAAATGGTGGCATTATCCAGAAAAAAGAGAAGAAATAATCTAGAATCAAAGTTAAGAAAATTTGTCTTTACTCTGTTAAGCTTTTAATCAAGGTTTAAAGTTTCCCAAGAGAGTTAATCAAGAATTGATTAAGTGGTAAGACAATCACATTTTAAGAATTAAATATATTTTTTGTAGAATAATGATTGCTGAAGTAGAGAAATTAATGAGTTTTGTATAATAACTTTTTCTGTGTAGCCCCTGAAGCTTTTATTTGAATTTTAACTAAAGTAACAATAAAACTTGGGGAACCTATGTTGCTTAGTTGGTTGGGTCTGATTCTTGATTTCAGCTCAGGTCATGATTTCACGGTTCATGAGATTGAGCACTGCATCAAGTTCCAGGCTGACAGCAAGGAGCCTGTTTTGAATTCTCTCTCTCCCTCTCTCTGCCCCTCTGTTTTGTTCTGTCTTTCAAAATAAACAAGTAAACATTTAAAAAAACAACAACAGCAAAACAAAAAGCACATTTTTACAATATTTTAATTATACAAACATCTGGTACATATTTTGCCAAGAAAATATTTAAAATTATTATTAAAGCTGTATATAATGGAGAAATTATTATAGTAATTCAGATTAATATTTTAACAAGCATTCATTTTATTTGAAGATAGACTTATCGTTAAAGAACAGGTATTTTATTTGATATTTTTATAAGTTTGTTGCCCATATTGATTCATCTGGAAGTTGAATTTCAGTTACTTTTCAATTCACCTTCCTAATTCATTTTTATAGTTAATTACAGCAATAATATTAGGAAAACACATTGTTATTAAATAAAATTGAAACATTTGTATAGTAAATTTAATAACTTATAAGAAACTCTACTAACTAATATAATTATAAAATACTGTATTGAATTTAAATTTAGTAATCTTCTGTAATTCAAGTTTGTATTAGTAAATAATGTATGCTACAGAAACCAAGACTTACACCTGAAAAGTTGAAGTAAAATTCAAAAATTATATAATCCTGGGGCAGCTTTATAAAAAATTATTTATCTCCCAAGAGAATGAAATACCAGTCCAAAGACAGAGTCCTTAAGATCAAGAGATCTAGCATTTTCAGATACTGGCAGTATTCTGATTTGTGCTAAAATTTGAGATAATTAAATAAGATCCTAGTTAGTTCAGCTAGTCTTCTTTTTAAGTCTATTCATTTATTTTGAGGGGGGGAGAGAGAGAGGGAGCAAGGGGCTTGATCTCACAAACTGAACTCTGAGATCATGAACTGAGCCAAAATCAAGAGTCCGATGCTTAACCAACTGAGCCACCCATGTGCCCCAACTAGTCTTTTTACTACAAATGTTAATACTTTACTTGAGTCTGCTAATTTAGATACTAAAAGTGAATGTTCCAGACTACTGCTTTTGGATATAGTAGAGTAACTGTTAGCAAACCATTGACTTTTGTGTACTAAAAAAACTGTATATTATATTTTTTAAAAATCACTATGAGAGCATCTGCAAGCTTCCAAGCCCACCACTTCTTAAGGAGTCAAGATCTCCTTGAGGAGGGAAGGGAGCCTCACTGAAAGTGAGCCAATAATATGGACCTCACTTTTGCCCTTGGGTTATTATAAAGTACTAAAAATTTGAACTACACCCCAAAAATTTTGTGTTGTATTCTTATTAACATTCAGTTCAAACTATTTTCTAATTGTTTTTGAGATTCTTCTTTGATTCCTAGTTTATTTAGAAGTATGTTGTTATTTCTAGACAGTTGAGATTTTTCTTGATAAAAGATTGTTATTGCTCTATCTATCTATCTAACTGATTTCTAATGGATAGATGTTATGGTTCTAATTCAATGTGCTGCAGTTCTGAGGTCTTATTTTGTATGATGTAAATTATTTTAAATATACTGAGACTTGTTTTTATGATCCAGTATACGGTCTATCCTGGTGAATATACCATGTGGATTTGAAAAGAATGTGTTTTCTGTAGTTTTGGGGTAAAGTGTTCTAAAATATCTATTAAAAGTGGTTGATAGAATTTTTCAGATCATCCAAGATGACTGACTTTTTTTCCTCAAGTTTTATAAATTGCTGAGAGATGCATTTAACTTAACAGTTGACATTTTTGTCTGTTTAGTACTGATATATCTCACATTTATGTCCATAATAAGCTTGAGTACTATGGGTTAAGAGAAAGGAAAGCAAGGAGATACAGAGAAATATGTTAGCAAATACAAACACTTCAGATTAATAGTGATCACAATCGCCACCAGTAGAAGAAATGCTAGAATCCTCCAGATTCAATTCATTCCCTGTAAAATGCCTTCAGGTTACAGCACAATGACAATCATACTTTATATAAAATTAGAAAAATGGAAGCTTGGGAGATATATTTTTAAATTCAATTGTAGAAGAGATTAAAAACAGGCTCAACAGTTTATAGAGATTTGGTGTGGTATTTTACTTCTGTTGAGGGACAGGAAAGATGTTAGGGAAAATAAGAGATTGGTTACTTAAGCCTGTATATCAGTTCAAGGTTTTGGAGTAACCCCCTTGACACTGAATTATGACAAACTCAACTATATGATAAAGTCTTTTATATTTGGTAAACATCCTTTTCTTTAAGAGAATTCAAACTCCCTAAGGTGCTCTTGTTGTTTTTACTGTGATTTAGAGTGCTCAGAGTTAACCAAATAGTACTTTTTAAATGAGAATGTGCCTAATATTTTTTAAAACTCATTAATGAAGGACTCAGCAATATGGTGGAGTTGAGTCAAAGAGAACTTGAAAAAGAATTCTAAAGTAAAATTTTTAGGTTAAATGTTGAACTGAAAAGAAAAGTAGTGACTGTTGATGGGCCATTGGACATCTTTAATTTTGGAGAATAAAAACATTCTCATTTACATTTATTTCTGTTATTTAACTTGCTACCCCAAGATGACAATTTCCTTCATAGGAAACTGCTTCTTCCTGTCAGATTTTGTGTAGTTGGAGTAAAGTATTACCAATGGTGTTTACTCCCTTCTAGGGAAGAGAGCATTCTAGTCTTCTATAAATTGCATCTATTCTTATTTAGGGCTTTTATTGAAAGGCTTTGATAAGCTGTTTCATAACATGAGGTACATAGGTCTCAATGGTGCTAAGTTGTGTCCTTACTAGAATTTTAAAAATTGATAAAATTTCAGCCTTATTATCTACACATAAGATATTCTATTAGCAATAATTAATTTTTAATTATGAAGACCATAGTAATATAGATGAGGACTTATGAATTATTAGTGTCACACAAATTATATGTGTATATATAAATACACACACACTTTCACAAACACACATATAAACTTTCTCAATAGCTAAAAATTGCAAAGATCACATACCTAAAACTATTTAAATTATATAAGTTTAATTATATTAAACTTAATATAAGTTTAATTATATTAAAACTATATAAATTATATAATTAAGTTATCTTATTCAAGAGAATTAGTTATCTTATTCCAAGTAGACACAACAATTGGCTTAAATGATGAAAATAATGGTATCAATACTGACTAGGTTTTCTGAGTTAAACTATTGAGCTATGTGCCATTATTATTCTCAGAGGCATTTTGTTTTCAATAAAACATCACGCAAACACACAATTTATGAAGTTTTATGAGTGCCACTTAAAATGACCTCTCCCATATTAAAGTCCTAATCCAGGACTAAATTTTTGTAATCAGTATCATCTGTGTTTCATCACGAGCATGCTCAGCAGCAGACTTTAAGCTGTCATGATGTAAGATATAAAGCAAAAGCTCATATGCTAGGAACTAAAAGTAGAAGAACACATTTAAAGTCATCCTTAGCTTCTTTGCAGGGAAACTGATAACAGAATATCTGCTTTTATCCAACTTTCTTTTAACACATTTTTGGGCGTGATGATTCCATCTGCTAAAGGCATAGTATTTTCAAAATTACCTTCTAGTTTAAACTTACTTTGTGGCTATTTTTATGATAGTAAGCTTCCAACCTATTCTTTTATAACAGTGTATTCACAGTGAAATAGCTGATCACACATGATATGAATGTTCATAATGACGATCTGTCCAAGGAGAGAGTTGAATGACCTCACCGCCATCTTTGGCAGCACATCTGATAGCAGGATGTGGACTATTTTGCCCTGTAATCCTCCACAGATGTTCATTCAAATAGGGATTTTTCCAAAAGTGGGTAATAGCTGTAAAATAGAAGATACAAGGAAAACGATAGTTCTTGAAACATTATTCAGTGTGAGCAAATATTGTGGCCCTGGAGAATCAAACTAGGGATTATGGGTTAGAAATTACTGTGAAGCAGATTCAGTTCTAAATTAACAGAGTTTACTGGCAATCAGATTAGTCAACAACTGTGAAATAGGATGTTTACAATGGCTGGTGCAGGAGGAGGCCCTGCCCTGGCTGGTGCATGCTGCATTGCTGATGCAAAGACGAAATCTGAAGCCTGACATTTAGATAAAAGCTTCTGTGAGTTGTACAGTTTTTAGCAAGTTTCTTAACAACGCTTAGACATAATGTCCTCAATTGGTAAACGAGTATTGGAAAATATATGCCTCCCACATCAAAGAGATTGACATATAATAATTTATTAAAAAGATTGTGAAAATGGAATTTTATTATTAGATTCTTAAGTCGTATTTCAAATCTTAGACACTAGGCCTCTAAGATGCTTACATGTAAGTAATTGGAAAAAAGCTTTGTACCAACGGATTCTCCTAAGATACCTTAAATTAGTCTCTCTATGACACTGTAACCAATTCATTGCCATATTTGTTTGGATATTTGGAAAGAGAAGGCTCATAGACATTTCACCATTTGCCCCACATTACTTAGCCAGCAAGTGGTTGAAAGGGAATTTAAATCTTGTCCTGTTGGATATTAAAGCTCATGACCTTTTCATATGATGTTTCTTTATGAGGTGATTCTTCTAAAGTTAAAAACGGAGAATAGAAGAGGGCCCATTCTTGTTGGTTAAGAAAATACGTTTATTTCTTTGAAAAATCTATGCCCATTAGACATGGGGAATTCACAGTAAAGTTTGAAATTTCAGTGTGTTTATAATGAAACCATTGTAATGGCCAATACAGCTCTTTGAGCCACCTTCTCACCAAAACAGAAGCCAGGACTATGGCCATTAATTTCATAGTTTTAGCAAAAACTAGGGTTTTCAATCATTACATAGTTCAGTTAATTATGGCACAGAGAAGAGGGTGGATTTATATCAGTGACATTTGTAAGTCACACAGAGAAATCAGAATTATACTGCAACTAAGTATGTTTTCTTTTTTTACCTCAAATAAAATTAACTCTTATTCACCAGTTAATACTATTTTACTGCTTCCAGAATTTAAATCCATACCTAAGTATCTCCATTTTGCAAATGACTTTACACATCAAGATTCATGGAATATGCATATAAAGGACAATGGAAACATTGAGAAAGTTGAATTAGGCATAAACAAGTGTTGGACTTTAAAAAACAGTGAAAACTATTGAGGCTGTTTAGACAAGAGAGAATACAGGCTTGACCTGAAACATGGGTAGTGAGAGGAAAAGAGGAAAAGATACCTAAGAGCAGAAACCACAGAAATTGGTCATCTACTGGGCTAAAAAAGGAACACGTTAAAAATAAATATTACAGGGTGCCTGGGTGGCGCAGTCGGTTAAGCGTCCGACTTCAGCCAGGTCACGATCTCGCGGTCCGTGAGTTCGAGCCCCGCGTCGGGCTCTGGGCTGATGGCTCAGAGCCTGGAGCCTGTTTCCGATTCTGTGTCTCCCTCTCTCTCTGCCCCTCCCCCGTTCATGCTCTGTCTCTCTCTGTCCCAAAAATAAATAAACGTTGAAAAAAAAAATTAAAAAAAAAAAATAAATAAATATTACATTTGAGAGTCCGATGTTTTGGCAAAAAAGGAGTTTTATGCCATTAGCAAAACAATAAAAAAAGAACATTGGGAAAGAAGAAATTCTTATGTGTATGTGAATTCTGAGAAGATGAAATGATAAGCTCAGATTTTCAGCTGGTATATGTGAGATATTTAGAAGAAATCCAGATAAAAATTTTAAAAAATTGTGTGTGCGTGTGCTCAAGGAACCAGGAAATAAGCATTGATTAAAAATATTTTTTAAAATGATAGAGAGTCTAAACTAGCTTCAAGTTATTTTTTTAGGTTCATGTATTTATTTTGAGAGAGAGAGACGCAGGAGGGGAAGAGACAGAGGGAAAGAGAGAAAATCCCAAGCAAGCTCTGCACCGTCAGCACAGAGATGGATGTGGGGTTGGAATTCATGAACTGTGAGATCATGACCTGAGCCAAAACAAGAGTTGGATGCTTAACAAGCCACCCCAACTTCAAGGTATTTTAATTAATAAATGCCACATTCAAATTAGGAAATAATCTGATAAGGTCACTATTTTGAATTGGTAGCAAACATTTGGTTTGAGGGCTATGGCTTCTCTGTTAAAATATGATTCTGATGACATTAAAATCTTATGTAATATTTGAGAGGAAGGTTTATATTTTATATTTTCTCTGCAACTCCAAAATGTTTTCTTCTTCTCTTACTGAACAGTTATTTTATTTTTATATTTCAATATGTTTGTAAAAGATAATAAAAAGGGAAATCACTTTATATTAATATCAAAGAGTAACCAAAAATAAATATATCACAAGATAATTCAAAAATCTCCATAGGAAAAAATTAAAGTTTTTAAAGGAGGTAAAAAGGAAACATATAAAAGGAGATTAATTGCATGATGAAATATAGGAAAACTAATCATGGCATGTCATTTTCCCCCAGATTAAGCTACGGACTCAAAGAATTACAATCAAAATGCCAATAGAAAGTTATGGGAATTGATAAAATGATTCTATTTTGTGTCTGTGGAGGGTGAAGGAGATTAAATTATCAAGAAGAGATTATCACAAAGCTCATGAACGAATGGGAACAATAAGGGAAGACATGCCCTCCCGGGTATCAAAACTTATTATACCTATAATATGCATGACTATGAAGGACTCAACCAAATGACCAATTAACAGGATAAGGGTGACCAAAAATAGAATCATATATGTTTGGAACTTTGATGCATGACAGGTGTGATGGGTTGGATCAGTGGCTAAAAAGAAAAAAACCTAAATAAATGAAGAAGTAGAAATGGTTCTCCATAAAGTAGAGGATGAAGTGAAATCATGTTTTACAATGCATGTTAAAAACAGACATCAAACAGATTACCCTAACACAGAACTATAAACATTCGTAGAAAATACAGCTAAATGTCTTTAATTATTGGAGGAGAGAAAAATTTCCTATGTAAAATACTAAAAATATTGACTCTAAAAGAAAACAATTATTGGGGTGCCTGGGTGGCTAAGTTGATTAAGCATCTGACTCTTGATTTCGGCTCAGGCCATGATCTCGTGGTTCATGAGATCCAGCCTGGAATCAGGATCTGCATTGACCGTGTGGGACCTGCTTGGGATTCTGTCTCCCTCCCTCCCTCCCTCCCTCCCTCCCTCTCTCTCTCTCTCTCTGCTTCCCTCCCCAACTTGTACTGTCTCTATCTCTCTCTCTCAGAATAAATAAACTTAAAAAAATTAAAGAAAATAATAATGTAACTATTACAATTAAGAAAGTTGGATATCAAAAGTCACAGTAAAAGAAGTGAAAAGACAGTAAAAACTGGAAGAAGATATCGGCACCATACAAAACTGACACATCATTTATAGCAAGAATATATAAAGAACTCTGGCAAATTAGTATCACAAAACAGCCCAATGGAAAAATGGGCAAGGGACACAAACACGAATTTAATTAAAAAAAGAACATATATGGACAATACATATTTGAAAAATATTTTACTTTAATAGTGACCATGGAAATGCAAATCAAGACCGAAACTAAATGCCATTTTAAACACAAGTGATTGGCAAATACTACTACTACTACCACTATTCTGACAATACCAACATTGGAGATGTTAGAGTCTCAGGATCTTGAATACATTGTTGGAAGCAGTACAGAGTGTTTACAATCCCCTTGATACATTGTTAGACATTATTATGGACTGAATATTTGTGTCATCCCAAATTCATATGTTGAAATCTAATGCCCATGTGATGATATTAGGAGATAGGACCTTGGGAGATAATTAGGTCATGAGAATGGATGGAGCCCTCATGAATGGGACTCGTGTCCTTAGAGAAGAAACCAGAGAGCTAGCTTGCCCTCTTTCTGTCATATGAGGATATAATGACAAGTCAGCAGTCTGCAACCTGGGAAAGAGCCCTCACCGGAACCTGACCGTGCTGGCACCCTGATCTTGGACTTCCAGCCTCCAGAGCTGTGAGAAATAAATTTCTGTTGTTTATAAGCCACACCATCTATAGTGCTTTGTTATAGTTGCTTAAACTGACAAAGATGGGGATTTTCCTTATAGTCGAACATACATGTCTTTTATGACACTTAACTTCTGCCCTAAATATATATCCAAGAAAAACCTCTTGTACTTTTTCCAGAAATAACATGTACGATAGTAATTGTAGCCAACATTTATCAATTAGCAAAAGAATAGGAAACAACACAAACACCTACCAACCTTAGATGCAAACACATGTTATATTTACAAAATAATTATTGAATAACAATCAAAATAAATGAATTTTACTGTTATGCAACAATATATTATGCAACCTGGGGTCAGGTTGCAACAGCTCGGCAATATAAAATTATTCTTTAAAAGAATATACATAATGGGGTGCCTGGATGACTCAGTCGGTTAAGCATCTGCCTTCAGCTCAGGTCATGATCTTGCAGTCCATGAGTTAGAGCCCTGCACTGGGCTCTGTGCTGACAATTCAGAGGTTGGAGCCTGCTTTGGATTCTGTGTCTCCCGCTCTCTCTGCCCCTCCCCTGCTCTCACTCTGTATCCCTCTATATATAAGAAATAAATAAACATAAAAAAAAAGAGTATACATAAGTGGAATTAAATTATGTGAAAAAGGAAACCAAGAAAAATGACAAATATTATTCAAGGATGATGGTTAACTCTGGACAAAGAAGGCAGGTGTTAATTGGTGGATAAATCATATCCTGAGGCAAGGTTATCGTTATATAACTCAATGGTAGATGGACTATATGGATCAATGATTAGAACTAATGATTAGGCATAAGCTTGTTCTATGCACCTGAGATCTAAAAATCAAACTTTGGAACCACCTCTTTATATGAAAATATAAACAAGCTCAAACATTAATGTAAATATTTTGAAATACTTGAGTATCCATGAGCACAGTGACTTCTACTAGAATGCTTAACTATATTAGAAGTTTTAGTCAGAGGTATGTAAGAAAAGTGCTGTTAGCTAAACTACTATACTTTCAGGTAAGTGTAGGCATACATTCTACTTGATTTGTTATAGTTAAATTCACAGTTCTTGCATTTTCCTCCATAGTATCGCTTTGTATTTCTGAATAGATTCATTAATACAAAAAATATTTCATGCTTCATGAAAATTTCTAGCAAAGGCTCAATCGGTTAAGCGTCCGTCTTTGGCTCAGGTCATGATCTCATGTTTTGTGAGTGCGAGCTCCACGATGGGCTGTCTACTATCAACACAGAGCCTGCTTCAGATCCTCTGTCCCCTTCTTTCTCTGTCCCTCCTGAGTTTGTGCTCTCAATCTCTCTCAAAAATAAACATGTTTTAAAAAAAAATTTTTAAGTTTTTTAAAAGAGAAAAGATTTCCAGGAATTAGTCAATCGAAAGGTAGTATTTAAAATGACCTGGTTCCTGAAAAATTTCAAAAGCCACTGATTAGGACAATGGGGTCAGAAAAGGGAATGCAGAACCATCATCGGAGGTAGGTAAAATGGGGGCAAAGTGCAAACAAATTGTGAGAATTTGATGGCCATAGTTTGACTTGAAGTTGGACTGTGTATGCAAGTTGAGGTAAGAGGACAGAAAACACTATGTATAGGTGAGGTGGGAAAGATCAAATCTGGAGACATAGTATGAAGAGCCTTGAATGTCACACCACAGAGGATGTACTTTACTGTACTGCCAGTGAAAACCCAGTGAAATTTATTGACCATGGGAGTGACATAATCAGATTTGAATCTGAAAATTTCCTCTAGATAATACTTGTTTATCTTTTAAATATAATGAACTATGGATTTAGACAGTAAGTTGAATGTAAAGACTGTTTTAACGAATATGTATCATTTTGGAGAAGAATATTTTATTTTTTTAAAAGGTTTCTTATTGATGGATATAAATTATTTTCTTTTGTCTTGACTGACAACAAATATATAACCTATATAGAAAGAAGTTGCTATAAGATCCCATATTAGTTTCCCTTCTACTCAAAAATTATCTAAATGGCACCCAAAGGTATCTAAAAGTACATAAAATCCTCATTTCAGAGTAGTAGTTGCTATGGTATACCATGAGATCACCTCTTCATATTTGAAGCACTCATTTCTCCAGGAGCCAAGAGTGTTGGCTGCTGACAGCTCTCAGACAAGTTCTTCTGGGAATTGCCACCTGTCAAAAGAAACTGCCTTGCCCAAGGTTATGTCTCATACTTGGGTGAAGCCAACATCTAATGACTGCTCATGGCAAGAATATAAAAGCCTGCCCCATCTCAGGAGGTTCAGGCTGCTATAACAGAAGTAAACTGAGTGGCTTAAGCAACAAATATTTATTTCTAACAGTTTTAGAGGCTTGGAAGTCCAAGATCAAGGTGCAAGTAGACCCAGTATCTGGTGAAGGCATGACTCCTAGCTTGCAGACAACATCCTTTTCCCTGTATCCTCACATGACTGAGACAGCAAACTATTTTTGTTCTTGTAAGAGTACAAAATCCCATCACTAGGGCTTTGCACTCATGATGCATCTAAACCTAATTATCTCTCAAAGGCTCCATCTCCTCCATTGGGGGTTAGAGTTACAATATGAAATTTGGAGAGACACAAACATGCAGTTCATAAGACCCTTTAAATTCTACTCAGAAGAACTCAGAAGGACCACCTCCTCCAGCTCCAGAGTTTCCTGTTGATTAGATGAGATGTTTGTTACCATTACAACATATTTTAATGTCTTTCTAGTGTTTGTGTGGGAGAGATCCAAGTGAAGTCTGATGCCTCCCCAGTGTTCCCAAGAAGAACTTGTGCTCAGTACAGGACATGCTGTCATGCTTGCAATCACAATGCATGCAAAGAGCTCAGAGCACAGTCAGCATGTCACTGTTCCCTCTGTATAGGGAACATGTAAACTTTTCTTGGAACTGCTTAGCCATGCCTATATCAATGACTACCAGGCATGCTTCCAGCTTTCTATATTTCAGACCCCAAGGAGCAAGGTTGGGCTCCTTTTACTGGAGCATGAGGTAGGGTACATGCAGGCACCATGCCTGTGCTTGAGCTGCAGGACAGATTTGATAACCACAAGACACTGACACATTGTGAGGAGCTAGAACTTGTACACTCTCTCTCTCCTCTTATAAGTAAATGCCTGTATCCCTTGAGCCTGGGATACATATTTTCTATTCTCAGTCACCTCAAATCATGCTCTGGTCTCTGCCTTGGGTGGCACTTCTCTGCCTTCTGACCTTGACTGAACTCACGTTATATTCTATCCTATCTCACAGCCCAACTACCTCATGAGACAAGTTTAGCACAGCGAACAGAATCACTTTGACAACACTCAACCTTGGCATAAAGGAAGAGTAAGGGTTCATTCCCTAAACCGCATCCCAGGGTTGTGTTGGCTCTTTGGAGGGTGGTGAGACTCACTGGGAGGACTTCAGTTCACTTTGGACTACTGCAGGGGACAAATGGGACACCACTGATGGCAGGAGAGACTCCAGTGAGGTTCACTACTGGCCATGCCGGGACGCTACTGCAGGGCTTCACTCCAGATTCAAGGGCAGCAGACTCAGTCGCTTGTCAGATTGCCACCCTGGGGTACACAGATGCACCCCCTCAGTCCACACCTAGCACTGCATTGTGCCACCCTTATTATCAGCTGACAGAGGAGGAAAAGGGCTGAGTTTGTTTCAAGGATGAGTTAATTTGGTATGTAGGTACGTGCTAAACGTGGGTCCCTGCTGAAGTAGAGCTCCAAATTCACCATGGCTGTGGTCATGAGGGGACATTGCCCCAAAGGAAGATCTTCAAGTGGGAAACCAAATTACGCACTTTTATTGTGCAAAGGGAGGTGATATCAAGTGAACTAGTGTATTGGTCAGCAGCTTGAAAATAAAAAATAAATAAATTAATAATAAAAAAGGAAGCTGGGGAACAAAGAAGTCATTGGAGTAAGCTTGTAGATGGGCCTAGGGGAGTGGGTACAAAGTATAAAGAACTTTTTTTGTATGACCATGCCAAGAAGAGACCGTCCAGTATTACCTGACCTAAACAAGAATGCAAAATGGCTGAGCCAACTGATGTCATGTAGTCACTGTTACCAGACATCACAGTATTACCATAGTGGGCTTGGTGGGAGGGACGGTGACTATTCATGGGCCCAACAACATGGGCTCCTGCTCACCACAGCTGAACCAGCTACTGTAACAAGAGTCCATTCTACTAGCTAGCAATTGCCATGCTGAGGCTCTGCTACGGCATCTTCCATTGTAGAGAGCAACCATTCACATGGTGGGATATTGATTACATTGGACCCTTCCCATCTTGGCATGGCAGTGACACATCTGGAACTGAACTGATAATATGTTGGGTATGATTATGCCTTTCTTGCTCATAACACTTTGCCCCTCACTACTGTCTGAAGATGTAGAATATTTGACTCATCAGGACATGATTCCAAATAATATCACGCTATAACAGGCAACCCACTTTACCACAAAGAAGGGAGGCAGTGCATACCTGTATATGGGATCCATGGCTTATATCACATACTGTAATATACAAAAGCTGCTGGCCCCTTAGAGTATATGAGTTAAAATACAAGAGGTGAATGTATGAATGGGCCCAACAGTGACCCACTTGGAAACTTTGGTTTCTCTTATACACAGTTTTAGGTGCTCTGTATACAGAGATCCTGGTTTCCAGAGTGGATCATTTCCCCTGGGAATTCAGTGACTGTCCCCCATTCAGCTTTACACTATGGCAAACCACCTAGCAACTTCTAGGCTTCTCTTTGCAAGAAACGAAAAGGCAATGGAAAGTGAAATAATTTGATCACCAGGATGAAGCTGGGTAGCTGTTATTCAGTGGGAGCAGGAAGTAATATGTTTGAAACACAGATGATTTGCTGGTATTTCACCTGGTACCTCTCTGTTCAATGTTAATAACAACTATGACAAAAGTGTTGCTCACTAACTTACAGATATAATTCATCACATACTGCAAGTTAAAAAAAAAATAACAACTCCATTGGTCTGCATAAATTCATTCCTTACCCAGTTCACACATGCACAAAATCTATATAGCAACCCACTGTTCAGCAAAAAAATAATCTTAAGGCACTGAGTAGGGATGCAAAATTGTAGGAGAAAAAAAGCTATTATGCTCATATATAAATAATTTCCCCTTTCACAAAAACATTAGTATGTATGTGAAAGTTTTCCCATTTTGATATCTGAAGAAATCTAAGCAGGGATAGCAATGATTTTGTGTACCAGCACTGTCCAGACACTTGATATGTCTTCTGTGTCAGCCCTGAGGTCTGACAAGGTGTCTGGCAGCTTCACCTAAAGCTCAGTAAGTAGCTGGCTACTCCCTGTGAGATGATGCCTGCCTCAGCCAACCCTCTGTCAGAGAGCAGTCATGCGGCTGCCAGGGAATTTGGAGTCAGTAACAGCATATGGAGCCATACAAAACAGAATCTGCAAGCAAAGGAATTGCTGAGCATTGATGCTCTAACAGTGGGAAAGGATCAATGTCGCACTGAGTGTGATGGTCTAGTTGTATACGGTGGCATCTGGAGAAGATTTTTAGTGGTCACATTTTAATGTTGAAATCATAGTCTGGTTATTATTCAGTTACTACTGTAAAAATCCTAAAGGAATATTTTACTTAAAAATCAATAGCCCTGTCAAAGAAATTTTTTTCCTAAGTAAATAACTTACGTGTTAGGAAAGTCAGCTGTGTTTTTTATGTATGTAATTTCTACCTAACACAACACATTTGCTATATAGATCCTCCTATCTTGATCTATACATTCTTCAACTTCTCAAGTAAAATAAACATTAAAAAAAATAAAAAAGAAATCACTTTTGGGATCTGAGTTTACTAATGAAAATCAGTATCTTTTGCTTGATATTTGATCTTCTCTTGTAACTTCACACTCAAGTATCCTACTTCTACTTTCGTAGAAAGTTCGTGCTTAGCATCATGTGAGAAGAGAACGCATTCTGGGACTTAACAAAGACCTATCCATGTAGAGGGGGTGCAGGACTGAGCATAAATTTGTTCAGCAACCATAGAGGTAAAACATAGATATACTGATAGACAGTATAGAATGAGGAAACAGCAAAAATACTTTAGGATAGCTGAAAGAAATTTTACATAATCACGGAGTGTCTGCTCCTGAATAACAAAGAATTAGGTTCAAGCCACTTGACACTTGATGTATCTGATATAGGCAAATTATATAAACCTTCTAATCCTCCTGATGTGTAAAAGTGGGACCATAATAAAACCTTTCTATGGCTTGTTATGAGGATAAAATGAGATAATACACGCACAACTGTTTGAATTGTGCCTAAAAATAATAAAAAGACAATAAAAGTTATAATGTTATTATATGTCAATATTTCTACTTGAGAATTAAGCATCCTGGAACCGCTTTTCAATTTGACACAAGTGCTTTATCTTGAATGGTCCTAGTTCATCCATAGCACAATTTGCGAGAAGCACAAAAAAGCTGGGAAATAATGCAGGGCACATATGGACATGCAAACCTTTCCCATTTTAATAGGTATTTTGAGGGTGGTTTCTGAAGAAAACACATTGCTTTAAATGTCCAAAATGAGGGGAGCCTGGGTGGTTCAGTCATGATCTCACAGTTTGTGAGTTCAAGCCCTGCCTCTGACTGCGGTAACGGCGCAGAACCTGCTTGGGATTCTCTCTGCCCCTATCTCTATCTTTCTCTCCCAAAATAAATAAATAACTTAAAAACAATGATCAAAGTGAAAATGAGGTTTAATCCTAGACTTTTGGATTGTGTTTATTATTTTGCTTTGCATCTATCTTTAATTAGGAAAACAATCAAATGGGAAAGATAGAAACTATTCAACAAAATTAATCATTGAAATTGGTTACACATATGGAAAAAAATATAATGTAGATCTGTTCTTCACTCTACATGCAGAAATTAACCCACACAGATTAAGGACAAATGATGAAAATAAAACTTTAATATGTTCACTTAAAAAAAAAAAGTTCCACTGTGAATCATAGAAAGTACCCCAGACTGTTTCCTCTTCCTTCATCCTGGATTCAGCATGGAAATTATCACTTTTTTAATGGTTTTTATAATTCATATTTGAAATAATTTAAAATTAAATTATATCAATGACTCATACATGAAATCTATATTATTTTTAAGCAAATGAAGATTGCTGGGTCAAAGGATATATGCATTTGATATGCATATATGTTCCAAATTATGCTCCATACTATTTCATCAACTTACAGTCCCAGCAACAATTTGTGGGTGTATTTTCATCTCAAAAACTATTATCAACATTATGCAATTGTATGCCATCATATGTGACACATTTCCTCATTTAATTTGCATTCTTTTTATTGTGAAAAATGAATCAACTTGGATGTTTGTAAGTTCTCATTTTTGTTTTGTTTTGTTTTGTTTTCTCCTGTGAATTATCTTTTGGCAATACAGTCATTTATCTTTTGGATTTTAGGAATTCTTTATATATTGGGGCACCTCGGTGGCTCAGTTGGTTGAACGTCCAGACTCTTGACTTCGGCCCAGGTCATGATCTCATGGTTCATGAGATGGAGCCCATCATCAGGTTCTGCACTAACAGCATGGGGCCTGCTTGGGATTCTCTTGGCCTCTCCCTCTCTCCCTACCCCACTCCACCCCACCCCCAAAATAAATAAATAAACTTTGGGGAAAAAATTCTTTGCATATTAAGAGAATTAGTTCTTTGCCTTTTGTATGTGATCTAAAATAATTTTCTACCTTGTCATTACTTTTTGAATTTTAATATTTTTTTCTGTGCTTTAATTTACTATCTAATAGAATGTAACAAAATATAGTCAAATCTCTGAATCTTTTGTGAGATGTATCCTCTTCCTGGATATGCTGCCATATCTAAAATTGATGTTTCTGTTCCAAATATATCATTTTAAAATCCACATTTTTTTTCTTCTAATAACCTTCTCAGCTCATTTTGACATTTAAAAATTTGATTCATCTGGGATTACTTCTGATACAAGTAGTGAGTTCCAAGTTATTTTCTACAAACTGTTAGCCAGTTGTCATAATGAATACTTAATTTTCTACCAAACTATTTGAGATGTTTTTTTGTGCACCTATGGAATTATCACGCATATTTGGGTCTATTTTGATCTTCCCATTATATCTAATTAATATATTTATGTCTTCATATGTTAGTTTCAAACCGGGCTAATTGCTGTACCATTGTGTTTAAATAAACAAAGATTACTTTGTCTCTTTGATCTACTTTTCAAAAATTTTATAAACACTATTCACACATATTTCAAAATAATTCTTTGCACGATTATTTTTCCACATGAATCTTGCATTATTTGTTAAAAGTGGATCCTAGAGGAAGGGGCTATAATTGCCTCTGAAATGTCATTTGTGTGTAAATGTATGTTGGCTAAATATTAAACTATATCACAGGGAATCTTCATATGAAAGAAAAAGTAGCATGAGTTTCCACTTATTCAAATATTTTTGTATTTCAGATATTAGTTCATGCTCTAGAAATACAAATAATTTTTGTTAAATATACACCTAAGGGTTTTGCCATGATTACTGTTAATGAGAAATATTCGACATTTTATTTGTTATTTTTGAAATATAGCAAAAGCATTTTTTGCCATTTTATTTTAAAATTAGTAAATTTGATAAATGGTCTGTTTCTAGTACTTTTGCAGTTTATTATTTTGTTTTCTAAGTAATCAATCTTGAAACACAATAAATTATTTTTGTCTCCCTTCTATCTTATATTTATAAATCTAACTCTTTCCTTTTGTACAAGTACTCTGAGGCAATGTTAATTTTCTAAATAATTCACACTAAAGATAGTGCTGATTATGTGGCTGAAATTATATATATTTTACTATACACCTGCTACCTATATTATTTTACTTCAATTATGTCAAAAGTTATAAGAAATATTAATTTTATTTGCTAACATTTAAAATGGCAAATTGTAATAGTTAATTTTCTAGCTTGGTATTTCTTACATTCTTAAAATCCACATCACAGTTTTGGATTATGATATGCATTAATATATTTCTTGATATTTATTTTCCAATATTTAATTTTTTTACATTTAAATTCATTAATGAAGTTAGGAGCTTTTTTTACTACTATTTTTGTCATGTGACGTAGTCTTAGGTTAGCATCAAAAATGAATATGGAGAACTTTTCTCTACTGTGTATTGTGGCATTTTAAATTGTACCAGAATTATCTCATTCCTCGAATGATAATTCATTGAAATAATTCACTGATGAAAATTTCTTGACCCAGAACTTGAGGAATATCATTCCTTGTAATTTCTTAGTATTTTCAGACATTTGAATTAAAAATATCCTTTGTTTTTTAAGATACAATTTGGAAATCTATGTGTTCCTAAAAAATAATCATCATCAGATCATTCAAGTTTCTGTGCACAATATTGAGCACATGATAATTTACATTTATTTTAATTTTATCTGTATCTATATACCTTTATTAATTTTATGGCTCATTTTTCAATATTCTTGAATCTTACTTTTTTTCTTTTTTTATAGTTTCATTTTTTAAATCTTCTTAATGTTTATTTATTTTTGAGACAGAGACAGAGCATGAGTGGGGGGGGGGGCAGGGAGAGAGAGGGAGACACAGAATCTGAAGCTGAGCTGTCAGCAGAGCCTGACGTGGGGCTTGAATGGAGAGATCATGACCTGAGTCGAAGTCAGACACTTAAATGACTGAGTCACCCAGGCACATCAATCTTACTTTTTTTCTAGAAGAGAAAGACTGGAGTTTATATATCCTTCTTCATCAAATTATTGTTTCATTCATTCATCCATCTATTCATTTAACAAATCTTTTATGCATCTGCTATGATGCTATTATTTGTGCTTGAAATACATCAATAAACCAAATATACAAATGTCCTTGCACAGTGTAAATTCTACTTAAGGAGTTGGAGGGATGAGGACAAAAACATAATAAATACATAATATAGAATGTTTGAATATGATGATCGCTAAGGGGAAAAAAAAGAAATATAACAAGGAAAGGAAGGAGAATGTGGAAGGTGGTGTGAGGGAAGTTTGCAGCATTAAATAGGAGGGAAGAGTTGGTCACCTTGAGACGACGACATTGAGCAAAAACGGGGAGAAACTGAAGAAGGTTGTCATGCAACCATGTCAGAAAAGGCAGAAGGTAGGGGCATCTGGGTGCCCCAGTAGGTTAAATGTCTGACTTCAGCTCATGATCTCACAGTTTGTGAGTTCAAGCCTCACATCAGGCTCCGTATTGACAGTGTGAAGCCTGCTTGGGATTCTCTGTCTGCTTCTCTCTCTCGCTCAAAATAAGTTAAAGAAGAAAGAAAGAAAGAAAGAAAGAAAGAAAGAAAGAAAGAAAGAAAGAAAGAAAGAAAGAAAGAAAGAAAGAAAGAAGGAAGGAAGGAAGGAAGGAAGGAAGGAAGGAAGGAAGGAAGAAAAAAGGAAAGGCAGAAGGAACATGTAGTGTAAGGTCTCAAAGGGAAGGCATAGTGGAATATCAGGGAATATCAGATACCAATGTGACTAGAGCTGTGATCAAGGGGATGGGGTCAGAGAATTAATAAGGACGGAAAAGATGTGAGGCTTTATAAGTAGTTCCAAAAGTTTTCTTTTTTCCTCTGAGTGAACCGGACAGCCAATGGAATGTTAGAATGGAAGCATGATGTCCATACTCACATGAATTTATAAAAACATAGACAATTATATATTTGCTCTTCTTTTCCATTGAAAGACTTCTCTATTATAGAGGAACATTTTAATTTTTATTTTTTCGATATTTGATACTACTTTTTAAATTTTAGTATTTGGTTTAAGAACCAGACTACTTCCTTATTGCCTGTGATTAATATGTAACAACTTGACTGGGCCATAGTGCCAAGATACCTGGTCAAACATTATACTGGGCATTTCTGTGAAGGTGTTTTTTTGTATGAGATTAACATTTAAATTGAACTTTGAGTAAAGCCAAAGTCCTCCATAATGTGGGCGGACTGTATCCAATCAGTTGAAGGCCTAACTAGAACAAAGATTGATGCCCCCTAAGCAAGAAGTTCTGCCACCTGACTGTCTTTGGCCTTTGAACCACAATTCATCCCAGAGTCTGCAGCCTGCTGGCCAACTCCATCAGATTTTGGATTCACCAAGTCTCCACAATTGACTAAGCCAACTCCTTAAGATAAATCTCTTTATATTTACATCCTATTGGTTCTATTTCTGGGGAGAATCCTCACTACTATACTGCTGTGTTAACTTTTGAATGAGATCAGTTCTAGGTGGTTCAGCAATTTGCTGAAGCATGTTGTGGAGAGGGCAAAGGGCATGATTCACAACAAGGAGCAATTGAGGACAATTGTTTAAAATACTTGCTCACCAATTTTGTCTTGCTCATACATCTGCCCTTGGTTTTCAGCCTTCTTCCCTGTTCAGTTCTCTACGCGGTACTTTTAATGATGTTCCATTTGATGCTCTACCATTTACTATTTTAAATCTCTGATCCCCCTGCTCTGGTCACCAATTACGAAGTCAGAAGTCACATTTCCCTTTTCCTCTACCCTGTCTCATTTCACAACTATTTCTCAAACTGAGATTGTTAGGTAATAGAAACTGAAAAGTCGCATCTCCTTGCTGGTTACAGTTAGTGTCTTTTTGGTGCTATGCCTCTCACCAGAGTCTTGAACATTGTAATTCAAAGTAAATAATTGCAGGGGTGCCTGGATGGCTCACTTAGTGAATGGCTGACTTTTGATTTTGGCGCAGGTCATGATTTCACAGTTCATGGGGTCAAGCCCTGTACGGGGCTCTGCACCGAAGATAGAGCTTGCTTGAAATTCCTTCTCTCTCCCTCTGCCCTTCTCCCCCCTCTCATGCTCTCTCAAATAACTAACTAACTAACTAACTAACTAACTAACTAAATAAATAAATAAATAAATAAAATTGCCAAAAGGTTTTTCCATTTCCTTTACTTTCTTGAGAAGTCTGCAAAGGTGACACATATATGCATGCAATGCTCTTATAAATTTTCAGTTTCATCTAAACTCTACTGCATTTGGCCAAGATGTATCATTATTCTGGTTTTTACTTGTGTGATTATCCTAGTGTCATTAGAAAAATGAGTTAGTCTTTAAGTTGTTTTCAGTCAGTTTGAGAGGATTAAAGTTATTCTTTTGTAGGGCTGCCCATGAGAAAATTTCTCCTGGAGATACAGTTCTTGTCACTAAGTAAAAAAATACCTAGTGATCACTTTTCCATAAAAACACAACTTTTAGACATTATTTTTTCAGGAATGAACTCACTGCATATTCAAAATATTTATGAAATATGTTTTATTACTTCTATCACCAGACAACTAAAGATGATAAAATTAAGTAAATGTAACATAATGTACCATAGCTGTGATAAGCAAGATTTGAAACTGGGTATTTAAATTCCAATCCAATGTTTTTTCTATGCTGCCATGATGAATTTCTCAGTTTACTTGTTCCATGTTTGATACTCTTAATCCTGAGCTGATCCAAATTTTCCACTGAACACTCAGTAAAGTCTTACATTTATCATGTAACACTGGTTATCTCTAAGTCTTATTTTTGCTCAAATTGATAAATAGGATAAAAACAGAAGTTAACACAACAATAAAAACAGCACACTAGAACTCACTAACTTGCTAAAAGCATTCTTCTGTTGAAAGCATTGCCTGGGATTTGTTTTTAGACTAAGCATTGCTTGTAGTTAAAGCACAAGGAAACAGTTTGTGCTTAAAATAAAATTCCGGGCATTTATTATAATTATTCATTGAATTCCTCTTTCTTAGTACCATCGATAATACTAAGAAAAATAGCAGAAATTTTGCAGCACTGACTTTGTACCTGGTATTTTTCTAAGTTTTTTTCATACATTAAGTAATTAAACCTTCAAATAATAGCATAAGGAAGATATTACTATTATGCTTATGTTATTTACAAGGACATTACAGCATGGGGATATTAAACAACTCATCTAGTTGGTAAGAGTTGGAACCAAAATTCCAACCTTGGCAGTCTGGCTCTAAAATGATAAAATATTAGGAATTCATTTTATTTCTGGGTTTCCTAAATAGGACATCAAATAAATGAAAGATCACATTTAAAATTATAAAATGTTAGTAAAAAGAAAAAACACAGTCATTTAGAAAATTTGGCATTAGTACCTCAAAATAATTTTGCAAGTTAAATTTAGGTATAAATATACCTTTAACAGATTAATTCTAAAAGCAAAGTCAATCACTGGTTTTCCTGCAGATTTCAGGGGAAAAAAAATGAACCAAATTTGTCACTGCTACTAATGTCCACTGAAATAATACCACCTTATCATCATGGCTCACAATATAAAGGGTGGAAATGAACTAATTAGCTACAAATTTTTAAAATAATATCCTAAATGGGAGAATGTTTTTCATTTATTCATTTTTTTAACACTTATTTTTGAGACAGAGAGAGATAGAGCATGAATGGGGGAGGGGCAGAGAGAGAGGGAGACACAGAATCAGAAGCAGGCTCCAGGCTCTGAGCTGTCAGCCCAGAGCCCGACGCGAGGCTCGAACTCACGGACCGCAAGATCGTGACCTGAACTGAAGTCGGACGCTTAACCGACTGAGCCACCCAGGCGCCCCTTGGGAGAATTTTTTTAAAACCTCTTTGTATATAGTTGCAAGGTTTGCTTTAACATTGTTAACCAGTTTTAGTCATGCTTTATAATTGGACATTGTATTTTACTATCCCCAGGTACAATTTGTCTTTACATCCATCACAGAGGAAAAAAGATAAAGAAATTACCACAAACACCAACTTGCTTTTTTAAAAATTACACCAAATTGCCTTCACTACAAGCTTTAAGCAGTCCATGTTTTGTTTTGGTTTGTTTTTGTTCGCTTTTCTAACACCATCTTTACAAATGGGATAATGTCAGTCAGGGCATTTCTTAAAACATGAAGACTTTATTATTAAATAACACATTTGTATTGAGATACAGAATATACAAATAGACAACGGCCAGATCATATATAAAAATAAAACTCTGATCCCCCAATCCCCAATCTACAGCAACCAGTCCAGGAAACCCAAGCTATTTTTTATAGCAACCAACTCAAGAAGCTGGGTCTGTTTTCTGTAAGTCTGACTTTTAGAATGGCAGGCTGCTATGTCTAGCAAGGGACCTAGAAAGCCAAACAATAGCCCTCATAATAATTGACCACAAATGACCAGAAGTTGACAATAACTGACAGCTTCCTTAATTTCTGACCCCAGTTTAAACTTAGGACAACCAGGGAAAGACAAATACACACTCCTAACCAATCACATATGATGACCCACTTCTAGTTAGTCCACTTTTGGCTTCTCCACACCAATAACCTCCAATCAGGGCATACATCAGCCTTCCCATTTTCTATTATAAAGCTTTCCCACTCCTCTGTCTGGTTTTGAGTCTGCCAAAGGGATGGTGGCTGACTCCCCTATCACAGCAAGCTGTGAGGAATTATCCTTCACTTGTTCTTACCTGGTTGGTCTTCATTTATTTCCACATTATATGTCCAAATTCATGTAATTTCAAACTGTTCTGCTGAACTCAAAATACCCCTGTTTATATAAATACATGTTGAAACATATGAGCCATTTTTGTTGGTCCAAAAATATGTGGGACCATATAAAGAGTAGAAATTGTATTCTGAAAGGGTAGTTATAGCCAGTTCACAATTAACATGGGGCTTGAAAGGAAGGGTGGGGGGGAAATAGTGCATACTCCTTAATTAAAGCTTAGTGAGTATGAGAAATTTTTTACATGTAAGAATTTTTTTTTCTTTTGAAAGAGAAAGTTTGAAAGAGTAAAAAACAAAAATAATTCTAACCAGTATTTATTGATTACTTATGTGTTTGGCAATGTTTCAAGCTCTTTGTTGTATTATTTCTTGTAATCCTTACAGTAACACAGAAAGTTAAACATTTTTACAAGTGTGAAGGCTAAAGTTCAGAAAAAATGATTTTTTCCAAGGTCATATGCTAGAACATGTAAGGAGTGACACATGAACAGAGAACTGTTTGATTCCCCAGCTCTTGCTTTAATCACTCTTTTATAGTGTTACCATTAACTGAGTACTACTATGTGCCATCCACTCAGGGCTGTGACATGTTCAAGGCTGAGAGCAAATATGATATGAAACCAGAAGCCAAAGTTAGTTCTACTAGAGCTGTGCTCTTTTTACTGTATTATACCACTCTGTACTACATGAAAATATTCACTCATCTCTGAGTTTATTTGTTTTCATGAAATAAATACAGGAAATTTTATACTTCTAGTTGTTAAAAGTATCTAATGGAAACAACTAGATTAAGATGTTAGAGAAAAGAATCCTAATTTAGTGTTTCACAAAGTATGTTCCTAGCTTAGCATTATTGGTATTATCTGGGAATTTAATAGAAATGAAGTCATGGCACCAAGACTTACCTAATTATAAAATTTGGTAGTGAGGCACAGCAATCTGGGGTTCGATAATGTAAATCTGATGATCACTAAAATATGTGAACCTCTTGCCTAGTATTTAAGCACTAGCAGAAATCACTTCTCAAATACCTTGAGTTAATTATGGGCTCCTAAGTTCTGGTGGTCCTGCACTATTTTTTCTTTAACATCAATTTTGTAGTCAAAGATTTAAAACTATATCATGTATTACATATTCCCTTCTTTTTTAATTTATCCATTTCTTCAACAAATTTTTATGGAGTGCCATGATCTCTGTCCCCCAAAAGCTTACAATAGAAAGGATGAAATAAGAAAAGTACAGTATACATGTTACTTGATTTTTTCTAAAACTTTGATTATGTCTCACTAGCTACAAACTATACTCCGAAACCCTGATAAGCCAAGCCTAAATAAATCCTCTTTCTTTTATCCTACGTAAACTCCAACTTCAGTCACTATCCTTGCATACATTCTGCAAATCCTTTACTCTTCTCATCTTCCTCCCAGAAATAATCTCCCAAATTCTCCCTGCTGATTTATTTCCTACCCATCATAATAGGTCCATGATAAATTCAAAAAATGTCTTCTTATTTCCATGTTCCATGCTCTACATCATTTTCTTTTATTATCTCTGTCACTTCTCCCTCACACTTTGTATTCTGTGGCCTCTGTTATTTTTTTTCTTTTTTTTAAGTTTTTATTTAAATTCTGGTTAGTTAACATGCAATGTGGCATTAGTTTCAGGTGTGCAATATAGTGATTCAACACTTTCATACATCACCCAGTGCTCATCACAAGTGCACTCTTTAATCCCTATCATCTGTTTCACCCATCACCCTACTCACCTCCCCTCTGGTAACTACCAGTTTGTTCTCTATAGTTAAGAGTTTGTTTTTTGTTTTGTTTTGTTTTCCTCTCCATTTTTATCTTCTTTGTTCATTTGTTATTAATTTCAATTTCAGAATATTTGTTCACACCATTTTCTTAGGTAAGAACGACCTTTATCATAACACAACTTCTAAGTAGCATATTTAATTTTTAAGGCACAATGTAAATCACCTTTTCCATGAAGAATCCTTATCAGAAAGGATACTCCCCCAGAATTTGTCCTAGTACTTATGGCTTCTAATGCACACATAAATCAGTCATATGCTAGGTTTAAAGATTGTGGGAGATTTATGTATAGAACTCATCTCCTTTACTGAATGGTAAACTCTTGGAAGGCCAGCCTGAGTTTTATATATCTTTAAATTCTTTACATAACCTAGCATCATATTTTGCATAGGGGTAAGTTATGAGAACTTTTTGTAATTATTTTATTCTTTGAAAACTTACATATTTCTGTAATTTTTAAAAGGGTAATATTGCTTCTGACTTTAAAAATATTTAATTATATATGGAAAGAGCCTAAATGTCCATCAACTGATGAATGGATAAAGAAATTGTGGTTTATATACACAATGGAATGAGAAAGAATGGCAATGAGAAATAATGAAATATGGCCTTTTGTAGCAACATGGATGTAACTGGAGAGTGTTATGCTAAGTGAAATAAGTCACACAGAGAAAGACAGATACCATATGTTTTCACTCTTATGTGGATCCTGAGAAACTTAACAGAAGACCATGGGGGAGGGGAAGGAAAAAATAAAGTTACAGATGGAGAGAGTCAAATGATAAGGCTCTTAAAAACTGAGAATAAACTGAGGGTTGATGGGGGGTTGGAGGCAGGGGAGGGTGGGTGATGGGCATTGAGGAAGGCACCTGTTGGGATGAGCACTGGGTGTTGTATGGAAACCAATTTGACAATAAATTTCATATTAAATAAATAGCAAGTAAAATAAAAAATATGTAATTGTAGAAATACAAATATAAAAAGAATAAAATGATTGCATATAATTCCACCAATAAAAACTGAAAATAGTTAATATTTTTATGTATCTTCTGCTTTTTAATGTTTCTTTCTTTCTCTATTTCTTTATTTCTTTCTTATTTATTTATTTTTGTTTTAGAGAGCGAGAGAGAGATCATGGGCATGAGAAGAGGGGCAGAGGGAGAAAGAATCTTTTTTTTTTTTGAGAGAGAGAGGGAAAGAGAGAGCAAGGGAGCATGGGAATAGGCAAGGGGCAGAAAGAGGGAGAGAGGGAAACTTAAGCAGGTTCCATGCTGAGCATGGATCTCACAACTGTGAGATCATGACATCAGCTGAAACCAAGAGTTTGAAGCTTAACCAAATGAGCCACCCAGATGTCCCAGTGCCTCTGTATATTTAGATCTATGGATTATCTTATCCATTTTCACATAAACTTTGGTGTTGAATTTTTTACCATATCAGTAATTTTATTAGGAGCAAAATTGATATACATTTTCTTCAAAGCATTGTTTTCTTCTTACTTCTTGAGATAGTCCCCCTCCTATTTTCATTGGAATTATTGAGTAAAATGGTATGGTCTCCTGCATTATTTTATATCTCTCATTGTGACAAGAAGAGCTTCTTAATTATATTGAGACCTGATTGATTTGACTTATTGACAAAGGTTATCAAAGACTTCAAAAAAATAAGTCAAAATCAAGTTTATTATTGGGGGAGAGGGCCACCATTTTTAAAAATCTTCACTGAGGTAAAATGCACATACTGTAAAATGCATGCCTTTGAGGTAATGTTTTGTTGTAGGATATTCACAATGTGCACCCATCACTACAATCTAAGTTTAGAACATTTTCATCACCCCTAAAAAGAAAAAAAAAAAAGTGATTTCCCATCTCCCCTCCATGTATCAATACTTCAATGATTTTTAAACATTCCATTATATGGGTATACCACATTCCTTGTTTATCCATTTATCTGTTGATAGACTTTTGGGTGTTTCCACTTATGGACTATTATGAATGATGATGCTATAAATATTTGTGTATGAAATTTTCATGCAGACACATGCTTTCACGATTCCGAGTAGAATCTCTGAGCCACAATCCTAGTGGTGAGTGTGGACAGTGGCTTGCTTTTCTCAAAGTGATCCCTGCTTTAAAAGCAGAGCTGTGGGACTGGTAAAAATCTTGACTTAAAAATCTCTGCTCCATGCATGAGCTTGGGTAAAGGTGATTGGGGGCCCTCACATTATTAGCCTGCCTTACCTGAATAGAACTTCTTCCCTAACAGTGGGGATGAGTAGATGAAGACAGTTCCAGACCTCTGAGCCTTTCTTGTCTTGAGTAAAACTGCAACATGGAAGACAGGAGACACTGAAGCACTCAAGTGAGAGCTGAGAGAAGATGAAGCTCTGTGTTTTAGGCTGCATCTACCTGGGGTAGAGCCCCCATCATGCTGAGCTCAGGGGTGAGAGAAAGGAGGTTGCCACAGACTCTCACTGCTCTTATGATGATTTATACATTTCTTAAATAAATGTTTCCTCATATTCTTTATGCTTTTCAGACAATTTCCAGAGACTCTAAATCATTGCTATTTTTCTAATATTCACCAATGATGGTTATTTCTATGGGGAGAGGGTTTGCAGGGCTCCTCATGCCACTATTCCTGACAAACTTCTACAGGGTCAATATTTTTTTGAGCATTTTCCCTTTTCAGATACTATTTTAAGGTCTGTTGGCAAATAAGTACGTTAAACTCTTCTGACATAACAGTAATACACTTATTTTATAGATAGAAAAACTGACACTTTCCCATAACTAGTAAGCATTAACATTGGAATTTAAATCCAATTTGTCTCAGTCCAAAGTTCATGCCTTTAAACACTATGTTAATATACAGAGCACAGAGTGAGGTCTAGAAGATTACAACCTGGTCAGCTTCCAAACACTGATCTCAGGACTGAGACTGTAGGAGATAAAATATTGGACAAGGGGGAATGGTATAACTAGGCAGAGAGAGAAGAAAGTGATTGTTGGTAAGTAACCAAGAATACTCCACTCATCTTCACATTCCTCGTCAGGGTTACCTGCTTCTAGCAATTGCTTTGGGCTTACTGAAATGGAATAAAAAATACGCAAAGGCATGTAACTGATTATATAACAATTTTCAGATTCAGCAAAGCTCTTCAAATTGCCTACCTGCCTGAAAATGACGATGAGTGTATTATAATCTGTACAGGAGAAGCTCTTAATATAGCCCAAACTTTTGGCTAGTAATGCAGCACTTAAAACCATCAGCCAATTTGTGTTATTTCTTCATGTTATGTCAAATGATAGGCAAGGATTTAGAGGGAAAAAACTGAGAAACCTATAAACATTTAAGAAGGATTAATTTACAGATTTGGATATGTATTTTTCAGTATCACCTCCAGAGTAAATTAGCATATGAACATTTTGAGGCATGATTTTCACCCAGTGACCACCCCAACTCCAATGATAGAGTTGGTGTCTGAAACTAGATCCTGAAATAAAAATTATTTTCCATTGATAGGACAGATTCAACAGTGATTCATATTTTATGCTGTGCTATTACTTTTGGATTCCTTTTAAACCAAATATTGCAATAGACTGTCTTCTAATCAGTCCCTCAGAACCCTTTCAGCAACTATTATTTGGGCCTGAAATATTGTATAAAAATATGAGCAATAATTTTGCATAAAATATAACAATAAAGCATGTGCTGCTATGTTTGTTTGCTTTTGTATGTATATATAGTGCAGTTGCTCTTGACCTACATGGGTTTCAACTATGCAGGTCCACTTCTATGTAAATATTTTTAGATATAGTAGAGTACTGTAAGTGTATTTTTTCAAGCTTATGATTCTCTTAATAACTTTTTTCTCTAGCTTACTTTAAGAGTACAGTAAAAGTACAGTATACAATACATGTAACATACACAGTGTGTGTTAATTGACCACTTATGTTATTAGTAAGGCTGATCAACAGTAGGCTATTACCAGATTTGGGGGAGTCAAAAGTTATGTGTGGATTTTCAACTATGTGGGCGGGGGGCAGGCAAGCGCCTCTAATTCCCATGTAATTCAAGGGTCAACTGTACAATGCAACATATTTAAACCATACCCCTGGAGAAATGTGTACTCTAGAATACAATCCAAAATGATACTCTGATACAGAATGATGGTAGTAAGGAAGGATAACAGTGATCTTTACTTCCTTTTTTATGTGCAAGCTACTGTATTGTGGACACTATGTCTGATCCTCAAAACAATGTCATGAACTTGGTACCTGATATTCTCCTTTTGCAGATGTGAAACTAAGATACCAAAATCAGTGAGCAGCAGAGCCAAGCCTCAGAGCTCCATATCCCAAATCTACTCCTGTTCCCTCTGTCCCAGTCTCCAGATCACAGTAGCAGATGACATACTGGGTTACCTTAAAGTGACTTAGAGTACTTATTTCTCTTCCTTTTAACAGTGATCTTGTTACCTTAAACACTCTTTAATAGCAGGTGGTTAAAAGAAAGGGAGGGGTGTCTGGGTGACTCAGTCCATTAAGTATCTGACTCTGGCTCAGGTCATGATCTCACGGTTCATGAGTTCAAGCCCCGCTTTGGGCTCTGTGCTGACAGCTCAGAGCCTGGAGCCTGCTTCAGATTCTGTGTCTCCCTCTCTCTGCCCCTCCCCTGCTCACTCTCTGTCTCTCTGTCTCTCTCTCTCTGTCTCTCATTCTCTCAAAAATAAAAAAACATTAAAAAAAAATAAAGGGAGAGTGATTTATTTTCCATGGACAAGGGGAAAAAAGGACTCTATCCCTACCCCTTTGTGCACAACAAGCGTGTGTCTTACTACAAAGGCAATAACAACAGGCTTTTCCTTGGCTGCCTAAGTCCTCTTACTAACATCCTGCCATAAGCCAGAGGATCAGAGCCAGTTCTAACACTGGATGTAATAATGCTGCAGGGCCAGGCTACTAGGGCTGAGATTGTTTATGGGGCTCCCCTCAATTACTTGTTATAAAAACAACTGGACTCCATTTCCTTAATGCAATTACACCAGAAATTATAAGAGTTCTTGTTGACCCTGCTAGGTTATCTGACTTAAGGAAACAAATGTAAAAATCAGAACTTCTTCTTCTTCTTTTTTTCTTTTTTTTTTTTTTTTTTTTGGTATTGGGATATTCTATTTAGTCCAACATTAACTTGGTTTAGAACAGCTTTTTGACAACAACCTATTCATTAATTTATGGTTGGCAAATTGATGGCTATTATGAACTGACTTTTGTCTCCTCAAAATTCATATGTTGAAGCCCTACCACCCAATGTAAGTGCATTTAGTTATAGGGTTTAAGGAGATAATTAAAATTAAATGAGGTCAAAAGGATGGGGCCCTAATATGATAGGACTGAAGGCTTTTCATAAAAAGAGGAAGAGATACCAGAAATCAATCAACCAATCTCTCTCTCTCTTTCTCTCTCTATACATATGAACAAATAAGAAGGTGGCTCTCTACAAAACAAGAAAAGAAACCTCACCAGAAACCAAACCTGCTGGCCTCCTGATCTTGGACTTCCTGCTCCAGGGAACTGTGAGAAAATAAATTTCTGTTGCTTAAGCCACCCAATCTGTGGCATTTTGTTATGGTCACCCCAGTTGAATAATACAACCACTGAGGGAAGATTTAACTTTACAGAAATTCATTGTTGTTTGTTTGCTAGCATTAATAATAATAATGATGATGATGATGATGATAATGCTTTGCATTTAAATACTTTTAGATCCAAGGCTCAATAACAAATTCTACATTTTAAAACACTTCAGCTTCTTCCTACTTTGCCAGTGTAAGAAGTCATATGAATTCATATGAATCTCTAAATGCAAAATGCTACAACTACTTTCAAAGGGAGAAAAAAGACTACTTAATTTGTCTTGCTATATCTGTCTGGTTCCAATGAAGGAAAAATTAAAATTTTGATTACTTGAAAGAAATAATTTTTTTAACGTTTATTTATTTGAGACAGAGAGACACAGAGCATGAACATGGGAGGGTCAGAGAGAGGGAGACACAGAATCTGAAACAGGCTCCAGGCTCTGAGCTGTCAGCACAGAGCCCGACACGGGGCTCGAACTCACGGACCGCGAGATCATGACCTGAGCCGAAGTCGGCCGCTTAACCGACTGAGCCACCCAGGCACCCCAAGAAATAATTTTAATGAGAGAGAGAGAGAGAGAGAGAGAGAGAGGCACTAATGTAGGCTTACTCTTCCGAAAAAAAAAAAAAAAACTTCATAGAAGTGGTAGCTCTTCAGCTAACTATCAAAGTATTAAAAACAAGAAGTTAGGGGAATTCACAGTCATCCATAAGGCATGATCCTTACCTAAGAAAATTCCCTTTACCTATTAGAAATTCAAACATAATCAAAAATAAAATTGATACAGTTGGAATAAAAAGAAATATTTTACCTGCATGCACAAGCCTTTAAAAAGTGCACTTTTGAACTTCTTTTGCATTGCAATCACCTAAGAATAAAACTCAGACCACTAACTTGGATGTTCTTTAATAGAGGCAATCTACAACCATCAAATCTCCAGACACAGTACAGTATGATTAAAAGAGCCATCTAGGCATTAGAGCTTTTTTTTTTTTTTTAATTTTTTTTTTCAACGTTTATTTATTTTTGGGACAGAGAGAGACAGAGCATGAACGGGGGAGGGGCAGAGAGAGAGGGAGACACAGAATCAGAAACAGGCTCCAGGCTCCGAGCCATCAGCCCAGAGCCCGACGCGGGGCTTGAACTCACGGACCGCGAGATCGTGACCTGGCTGAAGTCGGACGCTTAACCGACTGCGCCACCCAGGCACCCCTAGGCATTAGAGCTTTTAATTGCCTTCTTAACTTCTACTTGAACTTGGACAGGTTGAACTTTCTCAAGGCATAGTCTGTGACCACTGCAAGCAGACCTGCCTCTCTTTATTTGACAAAACTATTATTAATGAGAAATGCATGGATGTGTTCTTTAGTGCTTGTGATTTCCTCTGGAAAGAATCTTGATTACATTTAAGAAATTTAAGTTAGAATTCGATTATAAGTATTTCATGATGAAAAGATGCATGTTCTTTTTCTTCATCCTTCATATTGAACTATCATCAGAACAAATAAATCTACATTGGAATGTGAGGTCAGCCAAGATAAATATGGAAGTATGAATGCTAATACTATAATAAATGCAATCTTACAGCAGTTACCCCATCGCTGCTTGCCAATATCCTATGAGAGAGAACATTCCCATTGACTTTAAAGGGCTGCATGTCTCAAGTTCCCAAGAAATAAAGGAAATAGAAGGAAAACTTATGGGAGGTCAGAGTATATAGTTCAGGGCAAAAACCAATACGGAGAAACTCTTTCCTCAGACATATTTTGATTATTGGTAGATAGAGTAAACATTCTTCTCAGAGTTGAAAGTTTAGTTATGCTAAATTAAATTATGAGACCAACAGTATTCTAATTATGTTTGCCAATCACGAGGTGGGTCATAACTCAAAGAAAAATTAAAATCAGAGGTGATACTGACAATTTAGACTAGATAAAGCAATATACACAATGTTAAAATTAGTCTGGATAATCTTACAATTGCAATTAAAAATTGAGAAATTAATTCACAGAGAATGAAATGCAATGACTTTGTGTAAGTATAACTACACAGAAATGCACACTTGAACCTAGACAGGGAAGTGTAATGCTAATCATTATACTGAAAATAATGTCAAGAACCCCTGGATTATTCTTTCCTTAAATATGAATTGACCAATATAAAACAAAAAAACTATCATTTTTACACATTGTAATTTCAGTATCAAAAGGAAAATACAGAGACAAAGATTTGTAAACACCTACAATTCCCCCTCCCCTTAACTCCCAATTATGAATATTAAAATAAGCATCTCAAAAATAAAAATATTTTTTCTTAAATATAAAATATAAAATAAGTAAATCTTTAAATAATAATATAGAGAGGGACACCGTGAGTATTTGTGCCATTTCACTAAATATTTATCCAAAAACTGGATTATGACGAAGGCAGTAAGAATTTCTATATGTAGTGTGGAAAGAGTGGAAAGAACATGTATCAAAATTAACATTTTGGCTTCCTTCATACACACTGCATAACAACAGATCTTTAGGTATTTAATTATGAAGGTTAGTAGAATTACATTAATGTTTGAAGTGTCTGCCTACATTTCGCCTTATCCTCAATATCACTGTTCATGACTGCTTAGTTCTTATACCCTTTTCTTCCTTGTTCCAGCTTTCTTTCTTTTTCTTCTCTTTCTTTCTTCATTCTCTTTCTTTTCTCTTTCTTTCTTTCTTTCTTTCTTTCTTTCTTTCTTTCTTTCTTCTCTCTTCCTTTCTTTCTTTTCTTCCTTTCTTTCTTCTCTTTCTCCCTTTCTTTCTTCTCTTTCTCCCTTTCTTTCTTCCTTCCTTCTTTCCTACCTTCCTTCCCTCCTTTTTCCAGAAACACTGAACATCACATTCCATCTTTTCAGAAATACCTTTTTAGAAAGGCTTCATAGGTTAAAGAAACAGCATTAAGTTTACATACATGCCTCAAGGACCATGTTATTGGAAACTGGAAATGTCTAATAACTTCTGTGGTATCTTTAAAATATTCAATAAAAATCTAAATAAGCTCACCCCAGGTAAAGAACACCAAAAGAATTGTTTATAATTTGCTGAACAGCAATATGTTTAGACATATCTAATAGTTTCTATTTGACAATTTATGCTACAACAACTACAGGATAGAAACTGCTTTTGTATCCAATTTAAAAACATGAATGTTCCTCTCTTTACCCTAGAGCTTAAAGACAATTTACAGAAGTAGGCCAGTATGAAGTATTGCCACAATAAACTGTTCTTTTACTTCCCTTTTGTAGCAAAAATTAGGAAAACACTGCAATGCTGTTGAATCATAAAATATGTTAGGAATAAAACAAATAAAAGCTATCAAGTTTATTTAATTTCTACTGTTACCATCATTATTCAGAGACCTTTTTAAAGTCTTTCATATATTTTAATTTATTTTGAAAAAATATATCAGAGTTGGAGTAATAGATTTTTTCAAAATGTTCACTTATAAGCAAAATCATCTTTTATGAAAACAAAATATAAGAAATTTCCTTTTTTCGTTTCACTGCAGAAAATATTATTTGAAGATAATCTTATTTCAAAAACATAAATCTTAGTGTAAACACTGTGACAATATTCCTGATATTCTTTTTAAAACAATAGCTACTGTTATTTGTCCTTATTAGATCAGGACCAATGATATGGAGTAATCCTGAGTTAATGACATGTATACTGTTCTGTTTCCTCCATTGAAAACACTCAGTTGTTAGAATGCCAAAACTCAGGCCTTAATTATTTTCATTTTTGTCTGCTATACTATAATTTTCCTATTTTAAACACTAATCTTGCAATAAAATATATTATAAATAGTTTTTTGTAATTGACCCAAGTTACAGGAATCGTTAGTAAAAATGACACAAAGAGTAAAACTATGAGGGAAAATCTTACAAATTTAAACAATTATTTTAAAATTGTTAAATTGTCATTTTTAAATTAACAACACACTAAAATTCTATGTAATTTTTTCTAATTAATAAATAAATTTTTATAAGTATACCAAAAAATATATGGAAAGTCTATAAATGACACTCTGTATTGACTTTATTTTGCAAATTTGTTGTATCAGAAATTATTTTCGAACTTCCCCCAGAGAATTAAATAATTTGACAGAGTTTCTCAAAGCTGTCAACTGGGATTAAAGAGAAGACATATTCTTTTTTGGCACAACTCTCTTAAGAGGTGTGAAAATGATCCAGTACTATGAGAGAAAATGACACCCATTATAAGAAGACAAGGAAGGTTGGTAGGCTTTGAGTAACTTCTAGCTTCCCAGGAAATTCTCAAGTTATAAGCAACAGTCAAGACAGAACACAAACATTAAAAAGTAACATTTTTCTTACTGCAAAAGTCAAGAGAGAACGACTATGAAAAACAGTATGAGGTTCCTGAAAAAATGAAAAATAGAAATGCCATATGGTCCAGCAATTCTACTACTGGCTATTTACCGAAAGAATATGAAAACACTAATTTGAAAAGATAGATGCACCACTATGTTTATTACAGCATTATTTACAATAGCCAAGTTATGGAAGCAGCCCAAGAGTCTGCCAATAGATAAATGGAGAAAGAAGAAATGGTGTTTGTATACAATGGAAAGTTACTCAGCCATAAAAAAGAATGAAATCTTGCCATTTGCAACAACATGGATGGATCTAGAGAGTATAATGCTAAGTGAAATAAGTAAATCAGAGAAAGATAAATACAATATGATTTCACTCATGTGGAAATTAAGAAATAAATGAACAAAGAAAAAAGAGACAAACAAACAAACAAACAAAAAGACTTTTAAGTATAGAGAACAAACAGATGGTTACCAGAGGGGAGGTGGTTGGGGGATGGGTGAAATAGGCAAAGGGGATTAAGAGTACATGTATCATGATGAGCCACTGAGTAATGTACAGAATTGTTTAATTACTATAATATACACCTGAAACTAATATAACACTGTATGTTTACTATACTGGAATTAAAGAAAGAAGGAGAAAGAAAGAAAGAAAGAAAGAAAGAAAGAAAGAAAGAAAGAGGAAGGAGGGAAGGAATGACTGAGGGGGGGGAGAGAGAGAGAGAGAGAGGAAGAAAGAAAGAAAGAAAGAAAGAAAGAAAGAAAGAAAGCTAGCTAGCTATTTGCAAACCAGGAAAAGGGTCTTAACCAGATAACAAGTTGATCTTGGTCTTCCCGGCCTCCAGAACTATGAGAATTAAATTTTGTTTAAGCTATCCAGTTTATGGTATTTACTATACCAGTCCTAACTAAGACAGGTTGATTAAGATTTCAGTTACCTTGAAATATTAACTGTTGGTAATCACATAAAGTACAAATTTCACTCCTAGGTCTTCATTCCATAATCCCTATATAAATAACAAATACATAGTATAATCAGTGACCAATATGTCACTCCTCTCAATGTCTGCTGGTGACAAGCCCCTGTGCAGCTTTTATACACTTCATGTACAAACAGTGAAGCATGCGATTGTGTTGCCTCCTGGCCTACAGGTAATAAACCAGCATGACATTTTCAAAACTGGCTAATCAAAAGAGGGAATTGGCCTACAAAGATGAAAGGCCAACAAAGAGCTAAACAGTGAAAGTGCTACATAGGAAGTTGGCCATGATCAGAAGACAAGTGTCTATGGGGATGTTGACAAGGCTACTGTTGAAGAGACTCGCCAGGCAGCCAGAGGCACTTCATGAAGGCAAACATAACAACACGAATGAAGAAAGTGATTGTGTCTAAAAGGATGTTGATGTACTAGAGAAAATGACACCAGAAAATAAGATCACATTAAAGTAATTCTTAGAAATACTTCACAACATCAAAAATACAAAGGACAGACGTTGGAAGATAGTCCACACTTAGAAAAGAGCATGGCAGCAGATCGGATTGAAGATGGTGGCATAGGAGGATGCTGGGCTCACCGTGTCCTGCTGATCACTTAGATTCCACCCACACCTGCCTAAATAACCCAGAAAACCACCAGAAGACTAGCAGAACGGGTTCTCTGGAGCCAGGTGTAGATGAGAGGTCCACGGAAGAGAATAGGAAGGGCGGAGAAGCAGTGCATGCTCCACGGACTGGCGGACTGGCGGGAGGGAGCCTGGGCGGAGGGGCAGCCTGACAGCAAAGCAGAGCCCCTGAGTCTGGCTGGCAAAAGCGGAGGGGCCAGACAGAGTGTGTTCAGACAGCAAGCGGGACTTAACATCTGGAAGGTTATAAGCTAACAGCTCTGCTCTGAGAGCGGGAGGGCTGGAGGACAACTGGAGGGAGAGTTGTTGAGTCCCAGAAAACAGAGCTCAGCTTGGTGGGGAACAAAGGCACTCACCAGCACCATCTCCCTCGCCCATCTCCCAGCCAAAATCCCAAAGGGAACCAGTTCCTGTCAGAGAACTTGCTTGCACCGCCCAAACACCCAAGGCTGTGCTTCTGTGGGTCCATCCCTCCGGCTGCCGGTCTGACTCACTCCCGGTGTCACAAGGCCCCTCCCAAAGCAGATCACCGAAGGAAAAGTGAGCTGAGCCTACCCCTCCCACCCCTGTGCACCTTGCCGATCCACCCCAGCTAATATGCCAGATTCCCAGCACCACAAGCCTGGCAGTGTGCAAGTAGCCCAGATGGGCCATGCCACCCCACAGTGAATCCCGCCCCTAGGAGAGGGGAAGAGAAGGTACACACCAGTCTGACTGTGGCCCCAGAGGTGGGCTGGGGGCAGACATCAGGTCTGACTGCAGCCCCGCCCACCAATGCAAGTTATTCAAGACAGCACAGGGGAAGTGCCCCACAGTTCTGCACCACTCCAGGGACTATCCAAAATGACCAGATGGAAGAATTCCCCTCAAAAGCATCTCCGGGAAATAACGACAGCTAATGGACTGATCAAAAAGGATTTAAACAATATAACAGAAAGTGAATTTAGAATAATAGCCATAAAATTCATCGCTGGGCTTGAAAACAGTATACAGGACAGCAGAGAATCTATTGCTACAGAGATCAAGGGACTAAAGAACAGCCAGGAGGAGCTAAAAAATGCTATCAATGAGCTGCAAAATAAAATGGAGACAACCACAGCTTGGATTGAAGAGGCAGAGGAGAGAATAGGTGAACTGGAAGATAAAATTATGGAAAAAGAGGAAGCTGAGAAAAAGAGAGATAAAAAAAATCCAGGAGTATGAGGGGAAAATTAGAGAACTAAGTGATGCACTAAAGAGAAATAATCTACGCATAATTGGTATTCCAGAGGAGGAAGAGAGAGGGAAAGGTGCTGAAGGTGTACTTGAAGAAATAATAGCTGAGAACTTCCCTGATCTGGGGAAGGAAAAAGGCATTGAAATCCAAGAGGCACAGAGAACTCCCTTCAGACGTAACTTGAATCGATCTTCTGCACGACATATCATAGTGAAACTGGCAAAATACAAGGATAAAGAGAAAATTCTGAAAGCAGCTAGGGATAAACGTGCTGTAACATATAAAGGCAGACCAATAAGACTCGTGACGGATCTCTCTACTGAAACTTAGCAGGCCAGAAAGGAATGGCAGGAGATCTTCAATGTGATGAACAGAAAAAATATGCAGCCAATAATCCTTTATCCAGAAAATCTGTCATTTAGAATAGAAGGAGAGATAAAGGTCTTCCCAAACAAACAAAAACTGAAGGAATTCATCACCACTAAACCCACCCTACAAGAGATCCTAAGGGGGATCCTGTGAGACAAAGTACCAGAGACATCGCTATAAGCATGAAACCTACAGACATTACAATGACTCTAAACTCATATCTTTCTATAATAACACTGAATGTAAATGGATTAAATGCGCCAACCAAAAGACATAGGGTATCAGAATGGATAAAAAAACAAGACCCATCTATTTGCTGTCTACAAGAGACTCATTTTAGACCTGAGGACACCTTCAGATTGAAAGTGAGGGGCTGAAGAACTATTTATCATGCTACTGGAAGTCAAAAGAGAGCTGGAGTAGCCATACTTATATCAGACAAACTAGACATTAAATTAAAGGCTGCAATAAGAGATGAAGACGGGCATCATATAATAATTACAGGGTCTATCCATCAGGAAGAGCTAACAATTATAAACGTCTATGCGCCAAATATGGGAGCCCCCAAAATATATAAAACAATTACTCACAAACATAAACAACCTTATTGATAAGAATGTGGTAATTGCAGGGGACTTTAACACCCCACTTACAGAAATGGATAGATCATCTAGACACACGATCAATAAAGAAACACGGGCCCTCAATGATACATTGGATCAGATGGACTTGACAGATATATTTAGAACTCTGCATCCCAAAGCAACAGAATATACTTTCTTCTTGAGTGCACATGGAACATTCTCCAAGATAGATCACATACTGGGTCACAAAACAGCCCTTCATAAGTATACAAGAATTCAAATCATACCATGCATACTTTCACACCACAATGCTATGAAGCTTGAAATCAACCACAGGAAAAGTCTGGAAAACCTCCAAAAACATGGAGGTTAAAGAACACCCTACTAAAGAATTAATGCATCAACCAGGCAATTAGAGAAGAAATTAAAAAATATATGGAAACAAATGAAAATGAAAATACAACAATCCAAATGCTTTGACATGCAGCAAAGGCAGTCCTGAGAGGAAAATACGATGCAATCCAGGCCTATCTCAAGAAACAAGAAAAACCCCAAATACAAAATCTAACAGCACACCTAAAGGAAATAGAAGCAGAACAGCAAAGACATCCTAAACACAGCAGAAGAAGAGAAATAATAAAGATTAGAGCAGAAATAAACAATATAGAATCTAAAAAAACGGTAGAGCAGATCAATGAAACCAAGAGTTGGTTTTTTGAAAAAATAAACAAAATTGATAAACCTCTAGCCAGGCTTCTCAAAAAGAAAAAGGAGATGACCCAAATAGATAAAATCATGAATGAAAATGGAATTATTACAACCAATCCCTCAGAAATACAAGCAATTATCAGGGAATACTATGAAAAACTATATACCAACAAACTGGACAACCTGGAAGAAATGGACAAATTCCTAAACACCCACATGCTACCAAAACTCAATCAGGAGGAAATAGAAAGCTTGAACAGACCCATAACCAGCGAAGAAATTGAGTCAGTTATCAAAAGTCTCCCAAAAAATAAGAGTCCAGGACCAGATGGCTTCCCAGGGGAGTTCTACCAGACGTTTAAAGCAGAGATAATACCTATCCTTCTCAAGCTATTCCAAAAAATAGAAAGGGAAGGAAAACTTACAGACTCATTCTATGAACCCACTATTACTTTGATTCCTAAACCAGACAGAGACCCAGTAAAAAAAGAACTACAGGCCAATATCCCTGATGAATATGGATGCAAAAATTCTCAATAAGATACTAGCAAATCGAATTCAACGGCATATAAAAAGAATTATTCACCATGATCAAGTGGGATTCATTCCTGGGATGCAGGGCTGGTTCAACATTCGCAAATCAATCAACATGATACATCACATTAATAAAAGAAAAGATAAAAACCACATGATCCTATCAATCGATGCAGAAAAAGCATTTGACAAAATTCAGCATGCTTTCTTAATAAAAACCCTCGAGAAAGTCGGGATAGAAGGAACATACTTAAAGATCATAAAAGCCATTTATGAAAAGCCCACAGTTAACATCATCCTCAATGGGGAAAAACTGAGAGCTTTTTCCCTGAGATCAGGAACACGACAGGGATGTCCACTCTCACCACCGTTGTTTAACATAGTGTTGGAAGGTCTAGCATCAGCAATCAGACAACAAAAGGAAATCAAATGCATCAAAATTGGCAAAGAAGAAGTTAAGCTTTCACTTTTTGCAGATAACATGATATTATACATGGAAAATCCGATAGACTCCACCAAAAGTCTGCTAGAACTGATACATGAATTCAGCAAAGTCGCAGGATACAAAATTAATGTACAGAAATCAGTTGCAGTCTTAAACACTAATAATGAAGCAACAGAAAGACAAATAAAGAAACTGATCCCATTCACAACTGCACCAAGAAGCATAAAATACCTAGGAATAAATGTAACCAAAGATGTACAATATCTGTATGCTGAAAACTATAGAAAGCTTATGAAGGAAATTGAAGAAGATATAAAGAAATGGAAAAACATTCCGTGCTCATGGGTTGGAAGAATAAATATTGTTAAAATGTCAATACTACCCAAGGCTATCTATACATTCAATGCAATCCCAATCAAAACTTCACCAGCATTCTTCTCGAAGCTAGAACAAGCAATCCTAAAATTCATATGGAACCACAAAAGGCCCCGAATAGCCAAAGGAATTTTGAAGAAGACCAAAGCAGGAGGCATCACAATCCCAGACTTTAGCCCCTACTACAAAGCTGTAATCATCAAGACAGCATGGTATTGGCACAAAAACAGATACATAGACCAATGGAATAGAATAGAAACCCCAGGACTAGACCCACAAAAGTATGTCCAACTAATCTTTGACAAAGCAGGAAAGAATATCCAATGGAAAAAAAAGACAGTCTCTTTAACAAATGGTGCTGGGAGAACTGGAAAGCAACATGCAGAAGGTTGAAACTAGACCATTTTCTCACACCATTCACAAAAATAAACTCAAAATGGATAAAGGACCTGAATGTGAGACAGGAAACTATCAAAACCCTAGAAGAGAAGCAGGCAAAAACCTCTTTGACCTCAGCTGCAGCAATTTCTTGCTGGACACATCTCCAAAGGCAAGGGAATTAAAAGCAAAAATGAACTATTGGGACCTCGTGAAGATAAAAAGCATCTGCACTGCAAAAGAAACAATCAACAAAACTAAAAGGCAACTGATGGAATGGGAAAAAATATTTGCAAATGACATATCGGACAAAGGGCTAGTATCCAAAATCTATAAAGAACTCACCAAACTTCACACCTGAAAAACAAATAATCCAGTGAAGAAATGGGCAGAAGACATGAATAGACACTTCTCTAAAGACATCCAGATGGCCAACAGGCACAAGAAAAGATGCTCAACATCGCTCCTCATCAGGGAAAGACAAATCAAAACCACATCCAGATACCACCTTACACCAGTCAGAGTGGCTAAAATGAACAAATCAGGAGACTATAGATGCTGGCGAGAATGTGGAGAAAAGGGAACCCTCTTGCACTGTTGGTGGGAACGCAAACTGGTGCAGCCGCTCTGGAAAACAGTGCGGAGGTTGGTGGGGGGTGGGAGGGAAGGGAGGGTGGGTGATGGGTATTGAGGAGGGCACCTGTTGGGATGAGCACTGGGTGTTGTATGGAAACCAACTTGACAATAAATTTCATATATTAAAATAATAATAATAATAATAACAATAATAAATAAAAGAGCATGAAATTTCTTGAGACAATGAAGTGCTCCCTCCATATGGTATTGCATATTATGATGACATATCATTATTATAAGATCAGAAGAAAGCAAGTGGTGTTTATCTACTTGGTAAGTTTTTTATAGAGAAATAAAAAACACTTTAATTCTCTATGTTTCTAATCTGTAAATTACAGTATATGACATAAATACTAGTTTTATTATGTTTTCCCTTTCCTATGTATTTATAACCAACAATAAAAGAGTTTTAGGTTTTTGACAAAAATTTTTAAAGATTAAAGAACAATGCAATTTTCCCAATGAATATTAAGTATGTTTAGTACAATTGCAGCTTGTACATTTTTATAATTATCAGCTATTGTGCAAGGTAAGGAATATATATATAACACATTTATATATAATATTATATATTAATTTATGTGTATGTATTATATATTATATACTTATATAAATTACTATATATTTATATAAATTATATACACTTGTATATATAGATGTATAATACTGTGACCAGCTAACTTACTCGTTTGCAAGTAAGGTAAAATGTCAGTCTCTGCACATTTCTTGACAATATTATCAATAAGGATGGGATGTAACATACATGACTTTCTAAAAGAGAATGGACAAGGCCCTCATAAGCCAATTGGTAAGATTTGAGAGAAGTCTATCTAATCGGAATTGAAAATGATGACCAGGGTGACTGGGTGGCTCAGTAGGTTAAGTGTCCGACTTCAGCTCAGGTCATGATCTCATGGTTCATGAATTTGAGCCCTGTGTTGGGCTCTATGCTGACAGCTCAGATTCTAGAGCCTGCTTCGGATTCTGTGTCTCCCTCTCTCTCTGTCCCTCCTCTGCTCACGTTCTGTCTCTCTCTCTCTCTCTCTCTCTCTCTCAAAAGTAAATAAACATTAAAAAAAAAAACATTTAAAAAAAAGAAGAAAATGATGACCAAACTATATGGTTGTCTGAACAATACATTTTCTTCACCTTTCGCCTGTTAATGAGAAGGTGGATGTAGGTTGAGTCCCAGGATAGGTTCAAAAGTAGCTCTGTAGTTGTTGCTCTCTCCTCTGGGCAGGGGAACTTCCTCACCAACTCAGCAGTCAATCTTGGTCTACTTCACTGTCATAACAGGTACTGAGATCTGTCCCCAGTTAGCACAAGATTCTGACCTTTCCCAGATAACAGAGATGTGTTCCTACACTGCATGTAAAAGGAGGGAAAATCACAAGTGCTATAGGTATAAACAAGGAGACTCATTAGAATAATGACTGGTTCACCTGAGAGAGGGAATGACAAGATGCTTGAGGCTTCTTAAGAAAGAATGTCAATCATTGAACAGACTAACAGCTCAGACATTCCTATGGCCTATTATGCCAACATTAGATACACTTGGACATGATAGTAAAATGTCTTCTTGTTTTTTTTTTTTTTTTGGGGGGGGGTTGTTGTTTTTTGTTTTTTGTTTGTTTGTTTGTTTATTTTTAGGTTTTTGCAGTGGTTCCTGACTGCTATAAGGGGATTTGGGCTCTCCAGGGGAAATTTCTCTGAGAAAGATAAGTTCCTGTGGTAAACCCAACATAAAGCATTAACTTGAATTTGGGTTCTTTTTTTCCCAGATTGGTTTTCTAGTTGTGATGCAGGTAACTGATGGAGAAAGTGACTCAAAAAGATCTATATAAATATTTAGGTCAGGCTTGCCTCCCATCCCTGGAAAATTCCCTTGGTGCTTACATTGAAACTAGGCTAAAAAGCAGCAGATGCTCCCAAATAAAGTGGACTTATACACAAGCTAAACCTGAGTCAGACAGAGGATTCAAACCCCAGAGTCCCTCCCAGAAATCAAAGTGACTGTGACTGCTGAGCCAAGGGGCTCCCAAAGCTGAAATAGATGCTTTCAGACATGACATAGAACATTAGATAGGCTAAAAATACTAGAGGCTCATTTGATTGAGTCCCATGACATTGGCATGGCACTTGTAATAGGATGTAAAGGTGAAACCTTGCTTACTGGCATGGAGCCACTCTCTCCACCCAACCCCCCTACCTTCCAATGCCAATGGCTCTCTCCCTTCACAGTTACTTTGAAGGGAAATTCAAGCCTATACCCATATGAAGATATCAGGTAACTCTGGAGAAGGAGGAAATTGAAATGCATTGTTCTGTTGTTAAAGATGTCCAAGCCACTGTCTTGTGCAGACCTGTGGAAGGAAAAAGTGCTGCATTTAGCAAATGCAGTTCAGGCAGTTGATCTTGTGTTGTAGTAGGGCCCTTTCGATCAAGTAAATATACTGATGTTGTTTCTTCTACATCTGAATTAATGGTATAAATGTATGTGTTATATTTATAGACTTCCCTCTCCCATAAGTGCCAGAGAGGATTCTCCCAATTGGGAACAACTGCATATAGAGAAGACTTATTGAGACAGGTAAATCAGGTAAATCTCTTCCCTAACTTTGGTCACAGTCTTAATGCCCCCTTCGAACTATAATTTTTTGTGACTGATATAGTCAAAGCCTTAGGGCTTTGATACTTATTCATTCCTTCCCCCTATAATATTCTTCCCCAAGATTTTCACAGGGCTTCTTGCTAATTTGATCTTAGGGCAACTGTTATCTCTTCAAGAGTGCCATCATCTCCAATAAATATTAGCTCTTTTATAGACTCCCATCTATGATGCCAGTTACTTTCTACTGTATCCTGAGGGTTTTCTTTTCTTTTTTAAATTTTTAATGGTTTTATTTATTTTTGAGAGAGAGACAGAGAGACAGAGTCCAAGTGGGGGAGGGGCAGAGAAAGAGGGAGACACAGAATCTGAAAGCAGGCTCCAGGCTCTGAGCTATCAGCACAGAGCCTGATGCGGGACTCAAACTCGTGAACCATGAGATTGTGACTTGAGCTAAAGTCAGAGGTTTAACCAACTGAGCCACCCAGGCACCCCCCTCCCCCAACCCAGGGATTTTCTTTTAATGATAACATGAACAGGGAGCTTGTCTGTAATGGTGATTTCTAAGTCACAGTTCCTTGAGCAGTGTCTCACATACAACAGATATTTAGTAAATATTTAGTTAAAAGACGAATGAATGAACAAAGAACAACACAACTTATGCAAAATTAAATGAACTCATTTGTAAGTGTGGAAAATGTAATCGAAGTAGAGATAATAGAACATAGAATAACTGTGACTGTATTCTCTAAAGTCCATGCTCCCCTTGCCACTCCCCTAATCAAGAAGCTGAATCCATTTCTCAATCCTACTGAAATGAATCTGGTTGAATTTTCTGATTGCTTTGTTAGGATTAGGGTTAGCCCTTAAACTAGTCTGAAAGGTCTGCTTTCTATTTCTGCGTGTTATAAATGATACTACCTTGAGACCACCAGCTTCTGAGAAAAAGCTCCAAAAAAAGGGCCAAAGGATGAAATGCCACATGGAAAGAGAAAAAAAAGGATGTCAAAAAGAGCCATGGTGCCAGATATGTGAGTGAAGACAGAAACAGGAAATTCTCTGGCCCCAGCTGATACCATGTGAAATGAGGTCATCCCATGTACCTGAGACTTTCTCAAATTCCTAACTCACAAATCATGAATAATATAAATACTTATTCTAAGGTGTTAAATTTTATAAGAATTTGTTATACAATAGCTGATAAATACAACAATAACTAACATGTAATAGCAGCAGGCACTGTGCTAAATGCTTTACAGGATTGCATCATTTGTTCTTTTCAATGCTCCTAAATGCTGGGTCCTATAAGTCCCCTTTTTAACCAAGAGCAAAAAAGTAGGGATTTGAACTTGGGAAGTCTCAGTCCACATCATGCTCTTAACCCTGCCATGTATGAAACAGCAGCTAACAAAAAAATGGGAAAAAAATATCTAATAATGATGCCAAATGTGTTTGAATGATTTATCTGCCATTTATCCCCAAGTCTCAATAAATACTGAAACCAAACATGCAGCTGATATACCTCCACAGCTCTTCAACCAAGCCAAAGGAAAGTGTTGGAAAAGAGTAAAGGGAACATGCAAAGGAATTGAAAATGAGGGACAGGTGGTTTCTATTATATGTACAAAACAAAATAAAACAAAAAACAAAAAACAGATTTATTAGGGATGCTTGCATTGTTGTCTAAAAAGGAAAATATATTTTATTTAACATTTTTGTAGGAAGAAAGTTACATTTAGTCTTTGGGCTGTGGTGGTTTTTACTTGTTTTTTACTACTCTATTTTCAATAGATCTAACCATATAAAAGCCCTCCTGAAAGTGTATTTGAACTCCTTAAAATTTCTTTCTGAACCTCAAAATTCTTAAAACAGAAAAATTATATTCTAGTAGCCCTCCACTAACCAATGTTCTGGTCTGAGAAATAATGGTATTAGAAAAAAAAACAAATACTTTTTTTGAGAGAGAGAAAAAGCACCATGGGGGAGAGGAGAAGAGTGGGAGAGAGAGAGGAGGTAGGGAGGGAGGGAGGGAGGGAGGGAGGGAGGGAGGGAGGATGATCTTAAGCAGGCTCCACAAACAGCACACAGCCCAACATGGGGCTCCATACCATGACCTTGGGATCACTCCATACCATGACCTTAGGATCAGCCAAAATCAAAAGTTGGACACTCAACCAACTGAACCATCCAGGTGTCCCCCAATAATTCACAAAGTGTACAGTGAGTGTCTAATACAAACCAACCCACTCCTGCACTCTTTTTCACAAAATAACACTCTCTTCTATTTGCTATTGTTTTCATGGTATAAATAACTTATATCTGTAGTATAAGGCAGTTTACATGTTAAAATTAAAAGATAAAGGCATGTTTATTTTTTTAATTTTTTTTTTCAACGTTTATTTATTTTTGGGACAGAGAGAGACAGAGCATGAACGGGGGAGGGGCAGAGAGAGAGGGAGACACAGAATCAGAAACAGGCTCCAGGCTCTGAGCCATCAGCCCAGAGCCCGACGCGGGGCTCAAACTCACGGACCGCGAGATCGTGACCTGGCTGAAGTCGGACGCTTAACCGACTGCGCCACCCAGGCGCCCCGATAAAGGCATGTTTAAAGCAAACTCATAATGAGACATTTAATATACATAATATATATACATAATATAATAGTTTATAGACTAGTCATTCAATTCCTGAATTATAGAATTTAAATTTTGATGAGCCTCTGTTATTTTTCAACTGCCTTCAATTGTTGTTATTTTCTTTGGAGAAAAAAAGTAAAACGATAATACATACTCTGAGGGTAAGGTTTAGGAGGCTTAGAAGTCCTCAGAGTCCTTTTGCCCACTGACTTAATTTAAGCCAAAAGCACAGGATTTAATTTTGTACTGTCATATACATTTATATATTCTGTATATGAGTGTAACAACCCTTTAAAATGCAGGGAAAATTATAGGTCTCCACAGTAAAGAATTTTGAGTAATGTTAAAGGAAAATTGCACTGGGCAGTTAAAGAGGCAAGGAAGACTTTATCCAAGATGATTGCAAGAAGGTCAAGAGACTATTCAGCTGCCCTGAAACAAAGGGTTTCAAGAGTTTTAAAAGCTGAATTGGGGGGACTCCTAGGCCACCTGTGTTTACTGATTGGACTTACCCAAAGGATATTCAACTTTCTCATATCTTCAGGGCAGAAAGTATTTTTATAACTTGGAGGGAGCTACCCACCAAAATTAGGCTATGACCCTCCCACAGAGACCAGGAGATAGAAGCATTGTCTTCCTTGATGATTTTATTTCAAAGGGATAGTTCCCAGGTCCTTGAAGAAGACATTCTCTGGGTCATAAAAGTGTCAAGAGACTTTTAAGGGGATTTATGTACATTTCAAAGGGGTCAAAGAAAGAATTTTCAACTACAAGTTTTCTAAGGTAAAATCTCTAAGAAAAGGGAGGCCAGAAAACTATAGCCAAGAACAAGCCTGTCTGAAGTTTAGTCAAGCCGAGGGGGACAATAAAGCCATCATGATCAGTAATGTATTGATTTATAATCTTTGTAATAAAAAAACCCAAAGTATCTATTGTTCTATTTTATATAATAAAGAATATATCTGTGTGTGCTTACGCCCTGTATGTGTGAAATGAGGAAACTATAAGGAGCAGATTTCATTGAGGAAATAGTTTGTGGCTGTAACCAAGCGTCTTGATTTTAATTAAAGACCATCTGTATTTGGAATGCAAACCCATTGGAAACTTAACTGTTGTAACGATGATACAGATACTCTGAAAGTTTTGAATCCTCTTAGAGTAATTAAGCCTCATATTTGTTGGTCAGTGAGCTGATGTATCAGGATACAGAAATATACAGAAATTTTAAGCCTTTTTATGTACTTGAAAGCACATTTAATGCCAACTCATAATGACTATGGTTATTCTTTTGGAATTTTTTTTTCCTGGATGTAAAAAGGGGGATTCTTAATGCCATGGGCTGTGCTGAGCCTCTTCTGCTCCATTCTGTGCACTCGTAATTTTGTATAAAGCATTTCCTCTAAACGGCTAATTAGGTCTATTATCTATGAAACTATGGGAGGTCAAGGGACAAGCCACTAGTTAAACCCCTACTAAATATCTTACTAGATCGATAAACTAAATTTCTCAGATTGAGTTTTCTGTCCTATTCTCTTGTTGATAAAGGTGCTAGAGCTGGAGTCTTGGGTTTAAAAAAGTGAGCAGAAGATAAGTGACAGAAAATGCAAAAATAAAAATTATTTAAAGTGGCTATATTTAAAATCTGAACTTTGCAAAGAAAGTTATCAATACATGCGGCTCCAGGCTTCTTTCAATGCATGGATTTTTGATTGCTCAGAATGATTTCTAAAATTTAAAATTACCAAGTTTTCACGTCTTTCCACCTACTCACTTTGTAATACACTCTGGAATCTTCCATCCTCTATTTGAAATACTTTGATTTGCATTTAATATCATCTTAAATTGGATGATTTTTTAATTTTTTAAGTAAGCTCCGTGCCCAGCATGGATCCCAACTTGAGGCTTGAATTCATGACCCCAAGATCAAGACCTGAGCTGAAAATGAGTTAGACACTTAACTGACAGAGCCACCCAGGTGCCCCAAATTAGATGGTTTTTTAAAGAAAATTTCCAAATAACTTTTCCTTTGGGTTTCCTCTCCTCTCTTGAGCAAATGTATATACACACCCTATATAATGTTCCATTCTGCAATCTATAAAACATTCTTTGTAATGTGATTACACCAGATACATTGAAAGAGGACTTCTTCTATCATTGTTAGGAACAAGAAATTGAAGAGGAAAAACTCAGTGTAATTGCCACTTCAACATGTACTCATTGTGTTATTTTGTAAATTCATTGATCTCCTCGAGGTACCTAATTTCTGTAATGGGACCGAGGTTCACACAGAGTCGTGACACTGAGACTCTTCTTTCCAGGAAGGAGCTTTATTCATGCCAGCACAGATTCATTGAGTTCATACCCAGAAAACTGAGCCTCAAGGGCAGCAGGATGTAGTCTTTTATACGATTTCTACTGGTCTGTCTCCCATACATGGTAACATACAGACAAAGTCTGATGGTGTGGTCTATGTTACTGAGTCATGACGGATGTCACATACATCCCTGGCACATGGCCAGGTTGCCTTCCCTTGTCTTGAAGTTTTCCACCACATTCCTTAAGGAGGGGCTCTACCACATTTCCTCATCTATAAAATGGTAAAAACATTACACCTACCTTACGGAGCCACTGTGAAGATTATGGTTAAGAATGCATGTGAACATTTGATACAGTATCTGGAACATATAAAATACTCAAAAAGATTAGCTATTATAGTGAAAGGACTCATAGTCATAGTGCAAGCGTACCTTGGAGGTATTGTAGTTTGGTTCCAGACCACCATGATAATGTGAATATCATAATAAAACAAGCCTAATAAATTTTTTGGTTTCCCAATGCATATAAAAGTTGTGTTTACTGTAGTCTATTAAGTGTGTAATATCCTTATCTCTAAAAATATATAGACACATTAATTAAAAAATACTTTATTACATAAATGCTAACTATTTTCTGAGTTTTCAACAGGTCATAACCATAATCTTTTGTGGGCAGAGGATCTTGCCTTGATGTTAATGGCTGCTGACAAACCCAGGTGGTGGTTGCTGAAGGTGGGTGGTTTAGCCGTGGCAATTTCTTGAAGTAAAACAACAATGAAATTTGCCACTTCCATGAGCTCATCCTTTCACAAATGGTTTTTCTGTAGCATGCGATGCCATTTGATAGCATTAACTCACAGAACTTTAAAATTGGAGTCAGTTATCTCAAATCCTGCCAACTGCTGTATCAACTAAGTGTATGTAATATTCTAAATCCTTTGTTGTCATTTCAACAACCCTCACAGTATCTTCACCAGGAGTAGGTTCCTGCTCAAGAAGCCACTTTCTTTGCTAATGCGTAAGAAGCAACTCCTCATCTCTTGAAGTTTTATCATAAGATTGCAGCATTTCACACATAATAATAATAATGAAAAAGTTTGAAATATTGCAAGAATTACCAAAATGTGACACAGAGACACAAAGTGAGTAAATGTTGTTGGGGAAAAAAAATGGTGCTGATAGGCTTGGTTGACACAGAGTTGCCACAAACCTTCAATTTGTAAAAAAAAAAAACAAAAACAAAAACAAAACAAACACAATATCTGTGTAATGCAATAGAATGTAACATGCCTGTATTTAAAATAGAGGTGAGTTTCAACTTATTTTTATAACATTTTATGAAACTATGTATCATTTTGTCAAACTACCTTCTGAATTTTTTGGCTCTTCTAAAATGAATTTTCCCTCTAGAAATTAGAAGTTCAGAAAAATTAATATAATAGTATAAAATCAGTAAAAGTAAAATGAAAGAAAACTACCCTCATCAAAATAATTCTAAATGTGGGGGCACCTGGGTGGCTCGGTTGGTTAAGCATCTGATTCTTGGTTTCAGCTCAGGTCATGATCTCACAGTTCATGAGTTTGAGACCCATGTCAGGCTCTGTGCTGACAGCTTGGGATTCTCTCTCTCCCTCTAGCTCTGCCCTTTCCCTGCTCTCTCTCTCTCAAAAAATAAATAAATAAACATTTAAAAAAACATTCTGAATGTATATAATTTGTGTTCAATATAAACATAATACTGTATATTTTTATATTATATTCTCTCTATATTCTTATCAAAATCCATTCCATATTGTTTTTATAAAGTGCCTCTCTAGGAAAAATCTTTGAAAAAAATATTAAACAGATTAATTATAGTTTCAGTGATTTAATATGACATGTATAAAATATGGTATACCTAAAATTGGTTTCAGGAATCATTTATATTTTCTAATAACAGATATATTCAAGTGTCAATTTAAAATAAGTGTCATTTATTTTCTTTCATTTTTCAGCTAATCACACATGTGTTTTGCTCATGTATGCTTTTTTTTTTCCTGTTCAACAAAATTATGCATGCAAATGTTCTATGAATCAAATGGTATATAATGATTTAGGATAAAAAGGAGTAATCACCCACCTCATCTTTTCTCTCGTCTAATGCCACTCCCTAAAGAGGTTATACTTTCATTGTTTCTGGTTTTAGTTTCTCTGATGATTGCCCTGCAATAGATTGAATTACTGACCCCATATATGCATCCTCATTTTTAGTATATGCCTTTCCATATGCTTGGCCATTAGACTTGCTCTAGCCGATGAGTTTTTGGTTGTTTTCTTCCTGTTCTCTGTTTCTATCTTCACCATGAAAAGAATTTGCACCAACCAATATGTTGGTGCAGGAGGATAAGAGACATGAGGAAGAGAGATAAACCAAACCCACAGCACGACCCAAGTCCAAGCAGATGTACAGATTGAAGCAGAACTGTCCGGATATCCCAGAGTAGCTCGGATGACCCCCAGGTGACTTGAAAACACATGAGTGGAACTCTATGCTTGTTTGAAGTTGCTAAGTTTTGAGATGGTTTATTTCACAGCAATGGCTATTTCCTAGGTAAAAGATCTCTAGCTTCTTCTTTATAACTCCATATACAAATTATGACATTAATATTATATATTAAAATATCAATTATTAATACAACAATATATTACATATATTACATTATGTTATAATGTCTACTACCAATATACCTATTAATATATTAATAAATTAATTATAAATATATGGTGGTATATTATCACACATATTAATATGTTATCTACATGTTAATATAATTATAATTAATATATAATGTATAATGCTAATTGTTAATTATAATATCATATGATAATATGATACACTATACAATGTATATTACAGTATTGTATTATAGTATAATTATTGTAATCTATAATATATTAATATATAATTCATATAATATGTAATATAATATACCATAATACAAAATAAATACTACTAATAATATATAGATAATATATTATGTGTAGCTTACATCTGTAATTTTTAAAATGCTACAACTTCTTGGTTTTTTTTCCATCATTTTAGTAATATTGACTTTCTACTCTGCAAGATGAAAATAATAGTATTAATACTTTCCATTTTTCTCTCTACATTTCAGGGCCCATTTTCTTTTATCTTTTAATCGTTCCTAGGTTTGCTATGTTTTGTTCCATGTAATGTTTTACAAAGCTGAAAACAAAAACAGGAACATATAAAAATAAAAATAAAAATAAAAATAAACAACAGAAAACAGTAACAATAAGAAATACAAAGTAGTGTGTCAGGGTTACATTTCCCTTTGTATGCATATAATGTTAGGATCTTTGGGTCACTTTAAGTAGGATTATCCTATTAGTAGTGCATTATTAGCGTATATGCTTTTAGGTACAGAATATAATTGTCAATACTCAGTAATAATTCACAACATGTTCATCTTAAAATACTTTCATTAAAAGGAGTGGTCGTGCAGGGCACCTGGGTGGGTGGCTCAGTCAGTTAAGCATCCGACTTTGGCTCAGATCATAATTGGGCAGTCTGTGAGTTCAAGCCCCAGGTCCAGCTCTGTGCCAACAGCTCAGAGCCTGGAGCCTGCTTTGGATTCTGTGTCTCCCTCTCTCTCTGTTCATCCCCCTCTCACACTGTCTCTCTCTTGCTCTCCCAAAAATAAATAAAGCTTAAAATTTTTTTTAATAAAAAAATTAAAATTAAAAAAAAAGAGCAGTGGTGCAAATTTGCTTTTCCTATTTTTTTTTTTTTTTTATTCCCAGCCATTTAAATACGTTGTTAAATTTGGCCATCCACTTCGGTGTGGATATTGATAGACGACTGAGATCTGATTCAGACTACAGGGTGGTAGGTGATATTAATTGTCCCAGAACCCTGGAAGGTAATAGCTTAACTTCAGTCAATCAAGCTGAGTTAGTTTTTAATAAATCCCATTTCTATTATATTAGAAAGGATTGGTTTATTGTATTAACAATCAAGTTCCTTGAACAGAATATATTCTTAAAGTATTTTTTTCTTAAAATCATGGTTGTTTCATCTATGAATATGAAGTGAATTTTATTATACAATCTCTATATTTAATCCCTACAGTAAGTGTAATTTCAGCTATACAACTTGAATAATTCTGATAACTATTAATTTTCAGTAAAAGAAAAATTATAGACCATTTTAACATTTTGATAATTTGTATTTACACTACATTTTAGTGCAATAGGGAATTGACTTAGAGACTTACAATTATTAACCATTTATTTTTATTTTATCATGTATTTATTGTTATTTATTAATTTAAAAATTTAAAGAAATATAAAATAGCACCTTACTCTCAAATTTGTTGTGGCCATACTCACATTTACAACTGCTATCAAACCCTTTCTCAAAATTTTCAACTTTTCTCTCTCTCCATGAGTAATTTAGGAAAAGGTATGCATTATAATATCCCAGTAAATACATTCAAATTATATTGAAACATACAAGTAATGACCTTAGGGATTTTAAACCAATTAACAAAGTAGTTCAAAATTTCAACAGAATATTGTCATTAGGGAGAGGTTAATTTTTAGAAAGACCTACTAGATCTGTGTGCCACATTTATGAGACAATAAAGTTTTTCAATATTATTGCTATAATTCTGGTAATCTTTGGAATTTCATTCTTGTGATTTAGTTCAAGGTCAGTTTTGTGAGCTGACCATGACATTTAGTCTTATTACTTTATTTATATTGTTTTTCTTTGGTTTAAACAGTATCTTCCAACTTAATCACTCTCTTATTTACCAAATTTGACTAAAAATCAGTTATGTGATTTCCCAAAACTGAACCTACCTTTAAATGATAAACATTTTCCATGACAGAGCATATTCAAAAGAATGTATCATAGCCTCTGAAAACTATCCCAAGCGAAGATCCAGAAATATGTAGAATAATGTCAGCATATTTAGAAAAAATGTATAATCTTGAATTGTCACTACTCACTATTCTTTCTACTATGCGTGTGTTTAATTATCTTGAGGATAAATCTTATACATCTTTCACAATTACTACCTAGAAAAGACAAATTTTCTCAGCCTGAATTTATATTTAACTTTAGTTTTAAAGGAATTTTTTTACCTTTGTAAATTCATGAAACTAGCAAAAATTCACTTTATTTTTTTGGCAATTTGCCCATATAGAAACAAGAATACATTATTTTAAAAGCAACAGTAAATTTCATTGATTTTGAGTCTGAAATGATAGTTGCTTTTTGTTTGCATACTTATTTATTCATCTTTCTATGGGTTCCTAGGAACTTAACCCTCACTTGACTCGATTTTACTTTGTTTTCAATCCATAAATATTTACTCTACAATCTGTAATGTCAGTGATTCTGCAAGGTGAGTATAATAGACATGATCTTTTTCCTTATTGGAACTTGCATTTTAGTGTAGGAGAGATATAAAAAATAAACAAAATATGCTGATGATTGCTTTGAAGAAAATAAATGGGATTGAGAATATGGTTTCTATCCTAGAAATCCTACTGATTAGGGACAGAATCTACCAGATTCTTGGAGAAAAAGAAGCAGCCAATCAAGCATTCCAGAAGAATGTTACTCTAGGATTTGAGGAAAGACCAGTATGGACTGATCACAGAGAGCTTGTGTTAGCGAAGTAAAATTGAGTGATCCTGGAGTAATAAGCAGAATCTAGACCAGGGAGGGTCCTGTAGGAAAGGAAAGAATCAAGATGATTCAGAGTGCTCTGTCATATGATTTTAAATATTTTAGTTGCTATGAATAACATTGCCAAGAAAGATGAAGACAGACATTGTGCAGAAAGGCAGAAATAATTTGGTTTTTGGCCATGTTAAGTTTCAGAGATTAATATGTTGACACATACATATATAATATCTTTTGTACAAGTAAATGGGTGGGTACAGTGTATATAGACAAATTAGGTAGAAATATATATACATATATATATGTATAATATATATCTTAATGACAGAATAATAGAGTCAAAAATATTCATTTGGAAAAGTATATAACAGTAAAATCACAACACTCTAGTATATATGGGTTATCTTGATAAAAACTAAAAACATCAATTGTAACTTGCACACAGATAATTGAGTAATTTTTGTTTGATGCTATATACCTTCCACATAGAGATCTTATCAATTCCCATGCTTCAACTCTTAATTTCTTGTATTGCTCCAATTCATATTTTGCATGGCATATTTTTGAAAAAAAAAACAAGAAAAAAATCAATAGCTCATTACCCTATTGGTCTCTCGTACATGAGTAAAATTTTAAATGTCTCCCAGAAATATACATTAATGTCCATTTATTCTTCTAATTTCAGCATTTTCTATGAAAAGCAGAAGGAATGTATTTATTTGTTTTTTAAATATGAAGGAATAAAGAAGTTAATAAACATTCTAAGATCTATTTCTGCTGAGTTTCTAAACTAATACTATTGTATGATCTTATAAAAATATATCTGATTCAACAATTCCACTCCTGGGTATCTATACAAAAGAAATGAAAACCATCATCCATACAAAACTTGTACATAAATATTCATAATAACCAAAAAGTGGAAACAACTTAAATGTCCATTAATGGTTGAGTAGATGTAAAAACTTGGTATATCCACACAATTGAATATTAGCCATATAAATGAAAGACATACAGATGCATGCTGCCACAAAGATGAACCTTGAAAATATGATACTAAATGTAAAAAAAAAAAAAAAAAAGATGCAAAAGGCCACAAATTATATTATTCCACTTACATGCAACATCCAGAAGAGGCAAATCTATAAAAAGTAGATCAGCGGCTCAATAGGCCTGGGAGTGCAAAAGAAATGGAGAGTGACTGCTAATTTGTACTGGAGTTTCTTCCCAAGTGATGAAAATGTTCCCAGATTGATTGTGGTGGCAGTTGTACAACTGTGAATATACTAAAATCCAACAAATGATATACTTTAAATCTAGGAATTGTATGGTATGTTAATTACATTTCAGTCAAGCTGTTAACGATTAAAATTCAAGTGCACAGTGGGGAAATAAAAGAACTCAGACATACATTTCATAGGCTCTTATAAAATAAATTTGTATATTTAGATAAAATGCTAGTTTTCTAAAAATATGTGAGCCTCCAAAATGACCTTTAGAAGATTTAGGAAACCTGAAAAGTCCAATAACATCTAAATAAAATGAGCAATTGTTTAAAATTTCACCTCACTTAAAAACACTGTGCAAAAGTGTTTCACAGCCAGTTCTTTCAAATTGAAAGAGGAATAATATGCTATTCAAAACATTTTACTACATAGACAAAGAAAATAAGCAAAATAAAGCAAAATAAAAAAAGATGATGAATTTAGCATAAGCACATACAAATTCATTTATGACCATTGTGGCAAATTATAAAGTATTATTAAATTTGTTCTCCATATATATTAAGAATATACCATGACTAAATAGGTTTTACATTGAGGATGCAAAGATAGGTCCATAGTATTTTTAGCAAATTAATAAATCCAATAAATCCATGGGGGAGCAAGTTTATATTCTATTAATAAAATACTAAATGACATAAATAACAACACCTAATTTTTTGTAAATCTTCTCTAAATCTAAGAAAACAAGAAATATTTATTACTATGTTTCTCTCTCTCTCTTACTATGACTATGTATACATACAGTAAAAACTTGGTTTGTGACCATAATTTAGTTCCAGTGTTATATATCACAGAGAATTTCAAGAACCACTGGCTCATTTGTGATCATGTGACATTCAGCATTATGTACTACCTACTTATATTACCAGACATGGCTCATTTATCAAGTTAAAATTTATTAGAAATGTTTGCCCGTATTACAGAACAATTGCTGAACGAGTTACTCACTATCCAAGGTTTTTCTATATATATAGATCTATGTATCTATATATAGATCTATATAGATATCTATATAGATCTAGATCTACAGATATCTATATACAGATATAGAGATATAGAGATAGAGAGATACTGCATATCAATATAACTTCAAATTAACATCCAACATCATGCTCAATAAGAAACACTAAAAACACAGTAAAAACAAGAACAGGAATATAATGTTCTAACTCCATATTATTTAACATGGTTCTTGACATTTCAACAACAAATTTTGACAAAACTGTGAAATATAAGCTATGAGTGCTGGAAACAAGGAAGAAAAATTAATCATTAAAATACAGGCTCTCGAGTCATATTTTCTGTATTAGAATCCTAACTTTTGTTTTATCTCATCAAATACTGGTTAGAAACATGTGACATTTATGTTTGGAAAGACATATAAACATTTGCACACAGAGAGGATAACAGAAAGATGTCAAGCTGCTGATTCAATTTGTCTGGTGAATGCCTGCTATAGTTTTTCTCAATCTATCTTTGTCCCAGAAATGTTTATCCTGTGAACTGACTTCTTGCTGCTTTAGAGATCCATGTACCTGAGGTAAACATGGGATACAACAATCCATGTGTGAGTCTCCAAACATTTTCAACATGTATTTTTATCACCTAGAGACTCGAATATACATTCTAATAAATGTATATGCATTTATTTGAGAATTATATCTATGTACTACTGTATTTTTTTTAATGTTTATTTTTGAGAGACAGAGAGACAGAGTGTGAGTGGGGAGGGGCAGAGAGAGAGGAAAACACAGAATCTTAAAGCAGCCCCAGGCTCTGAGCTGTCAACACAGAGCTCGATGCGGGGCTTGAACTCACTAGCTGGGAGATCATGACCTGGGCTGAAGATGGATGCTTAACCGACTGAGCCACCCAGGTCCCCCTGTACTACTCTATTAAACAACAAAACTATGAAAAATTTACAAGGAAGAAAAAACATGAAAGAAATACTTAAGAGATCTTGTTTAAACAAAAGCAATCTTTTTCCAGAGAAACTATTATATTTCTATGGAGATCAATATGACTGAATAATAATTTCAAATCTCCTTTTGAGTATTTTATTATGGCATAACATGTACACCTCTAAGCTTAAAAAAATAGTTTTGGTCACTCCACATTCCCTTCCACAGTACTAATATTTTCTACCATTAAAACACTTGTTCCTATAAAATTGACTATCCATGGCGTTGGGTAGGCAGTGAACTAAACCAGGTTAAAATATACTAAAAGAAATGACTGAATAGGGATACTCTTCAGTGTTACTTCAAGATATTCCACATACTGCTCTGACACAGGCTCCTCATTTAAAAAAATATTTTTAAATACAATTTTATGTTAACAGAAATTAGAATATGTACTTTTCAAATTTGGGGACCACTGACTTAAGTAGTCTTTCTAATGAGTCTAATTTCTTCTTCTTTTTTTTTTTTTTTTAAGTTTATTGATTTATTTGGAGAGAGACAAAGACAGTACAAGTAGGGGAGGAGAAGCGGGTGAGGGAGAGAGCAAGAGAGTGAGGGAGAGAGAAAATCCCAAGCAGGCTTTATGCTGCCATAGAGCTTGATGTGGGGCTTGAACTCATGAACCATGAGATCATGACCTGAGCCAAAACCAAGACTCAGATGCTTAACTAACTGAGCCACCCAGGTGCCTCTCACGAGCCTAATTTCTATTTGAGTCTCCTTCTTCATGTGTCTACTGGAGATAGATGTCCATTGAACAGAATCCTTTTTTCCATACCCAGGTTCTTCTCAGGTATAAGATGAACTGAATCCATACACAAAGGGATAATAACTGACCCTGCGAATCTTTAAGTCCCCTACTCCCTTCGGCAGAACGAAAGTGTTTAATAACTTTGCTTCTGCAAATGATCGCCGGCAAGTACTCATTCCGATATATGTTGCTACAATTTCTTTTGCACAATCACAAGTATCTGTTCATTAATTTATATAACAAACACTTGAGAACCTACTTTCTAAACATCATTATTTAAATATTGTACATTTTCAATAGGTGATCCCCAAAGTCCAATCACTCATGAAGCTTATAGCCTCAGATATTTTCTATGATTTCTAGTTGCATTCTTCAATATGAAGTCAGCCAAATTATGCTATCTTGATGCCTAGAATTTTGCAAACAGTCTAGCCATTCATTCATTCATTCAGATATGAGTGAGCAACAGAAGACAATAACTACAACTGTTTATTACTACCAAAGTTATATTTTGCCACCTAGTTCTCTGAATATTTTCTCTGCAAGCTTGTGGAAATTCTAAATCCAGAAACAAAGTAGTGGATAAGATGAAATGAACTTTCTCAGCACTGCTTTAAACCACCCTACCCATTGCTATATGTCTGGATAAGGCTGACTTCAGGTCCAGGACTCCGTGGATTCTCTCTAGAAATGTCAAAAGACCCTGATAACAGCTATTTCGTGTTGCCCTATTTTTTATATATATAATGGTGGGGAGGAGGTAAAGGCTATATTCCCTAACCAATTCCTGAGATTCTCTACCTACCGGTCTCTTTATGCTTATTCTTTCATAAGGAAACCTCCCTCTCAGGTACATTTTGTAACACAAATTATAAGTGATATGAAACTTTTGGGTATGTTTTGTTAGCACAAGGTATGCCAAAGCAAGATTATATAATGCACCATGTTAAAATAATCAAAGAGAAAAATTTAGCTAAGCAAATTTTATTTTGCACTTCATGAAGTGAGCATCTCCACTTTCAAGAATCCAGAGAACTGCAAGGTAAGGATCAGAAAAGCAGGGTTTTATAGAGGAAGACAATTGGGGAACAAGGAAAGAGTATTTAGGTTAAATTGATTGGATAGGGTTGCATATTTTACCTTATATAAAAAAGAGAAATCATTACAGATTCTTGGCAGTTGGGCACTGGCTGGCTGGATATACTGTTTCTGGTCAAGTGAAGCATTTACAAGAACATGAAAGTTATCTAAGTTTTGGTTTGCTGTTGTGGTTCCCCAAACAGGAGAGGCTTAGAAATTTATTTCAACAGACATTTGAATTTCCCTAACACTGCCCATTTGACACTTATATCAAAGACAACTGATGCTTTCGATGCAAGAAGTGGGAGAGATGCCAGTGGAGAACAAAGATCATACAATCTATTAAATATCTTAGTGGGAAAATTAATTTTAACCCATAGCATTGGATACAAGATGCAGCACACAATCATCTTTGTCCACAAGGTGCTTATGATCTAGAAAGGTATATTACTCTTAGTCATATATAGCTCCTAAAAAAAGCAAATAAAATACGTTCCATAGGAAATGACTTTGTGAGTTCAAATGCACTGCTTCAGAATTATCCTTGACACTCTGTGTTAATTACAAAGAATAGCTGTCAAGTAAACTAAGTCTTTTGCATTGGATTCTATCAGGCAAAAAAAAATCATCTGCTAACATTAATGCTACAAAATAGGATTATAGTTCTAGCTAAAACACTTACAGAGAGTTAGGAAGTGGTACCACAGCAATGAAACCATATGTGCAGTTTAGTGAATTCCCTAAATATCAGATATATTCACACTCAATAAAGACAAAGCAAATTACAAATGCAATTTCTTTTCTAGCAACAATATTATCATCCTACTCTTGAATTAATATCACTCTTATATTAGGCTGGCTTAGATCATATGCCAACAGCTAATCTTTATTGCCTGAGGGGAAAGAGATGCGTTGATTTGTTAGGAATGTATTATAGACTCTCTCCAGTCAGTCTATCTATAAGGATTGAGAGTTTGAGAAGATGAATCTCCAAATGAGGCAATCAACTGCAGGAAGAATGGATAATGGATGCTCAGAAGAAAACTACAAATACAACATGATAGTGAAGAAATTACAGCGGGAAGTCTCTTTGCTGCCTTTTATAATTTAAAGTCCTTTTAGTTAATGTTTAGCCTCTAGAAAAAATTCTATGTCTCTCAAATAGTCTTGCTCTTCCCTGCTTTCCTCCCAAGACAATGTCTGAAGAAAGTTGTGTGCAAACACATGTTAGTAGAAAAGAGTAGGGAGTCCTTGGTACTATGTCTACTGAATGTTCTGGTCTCTATCAGCTTAAATGCCTGCCTCTATCTCTTGTTTTTTAACTTAGAATTTTTTTTTTATCATCCCCTGATACCATCTATGCTTCACCCATAGTGAAGCAACCCTCAAGAACTGGGGCAGAAGAAAAGCCTTTGCTATTGTAGTACAAGGAAAAATCTATGTTGTGACTCCTCTGTAATATTAATGATAATAATAATAACACTTATAAAGAACTGAGTCAGACTTAGTTCTAAGCACTTTACAATTATTAATTTGTGTAATTAATTAATCACCATATTAAATCATGACCTCATACTTCTTTTATTCATTCTACAAAAAGAATGTGATTCTGTTCCCTGGCAGATGTGTCCTCTAGGTCAACTAAGAGGAAGATCTTGTAATCAAGAAGATCAAAGTGAAACTCACATTAATAATTTCCCCAAGTTACTCCTTTATTTCTTTCCTTCCTTTGTAGGCATATAGCCACATAATTATTATCTTAGTTACAAAGTATTTACACAGGCATTAATAACAGATACTGTATAATGTAGTAATATTAACTCTGTTCTACTTGACCTTCCTTTCAAGAGCTAAGAGCATGGTCTCAGGAAATAAGAGTTAAAAGAGAAAGAGAGAGGGGCGCCTGGGTGGCGCAGTCGGTTAGGCGTCCGACTTCAGCCAGGTCACGATCTCACGGTCCGTGAGTTCGAGCCCCGCGTCGGGCTCTGGGCTGATGGCTCAGAGCCTGGAGCCTGTTTCCTATTCTGTGTCTCCCTCTCTCTCTGCCCCTCCCCCGTTCATGCTCTGTCTCCCTCTGTCCCAAAAATAAATAAACGGTGAAAAAAAAAAAAAAACAAAAAAGAGAAAGAGAGAAAAAGAGCGGGGTTGAGGGGTGGTACAAGAAAGTAGTGAAAAGGCAGGCAGAAAAGTGAGAAAAGGCAGGAATAATACAACAATAATAACATAACTGAATTCATCATGTTAAAACAAAATTGTGGATTTATTTTGATCTTCCAAATTTGCAACATGAATCCCACTGTTCTCTTGTCCCAGAACAAGCAGAGAAGTGGGGATTTTGAAGTGAAGGAGGCAGAAATGGGGGAGAGAAATGAGGGAGGAAAATGGAGGTAAATGAGAAGGAAACCCAACTTAATTATGGTGCAATATACAAGAGACATAAAGGCCCATGTGGATTGGGTTTATTGGTTTTTGAAACTGCCTATAATGGGAAGCCACACAGCATTATGAAAGATCACGAAAAATAAATTGAAAGACTTGACTTCTGGTTCCTACTGCTACCAAATCTTTGATCTTGGGCACGTCACATTTCTCTGGGCTTTATTTTCTTCTTAATCATAATCACACAATCTCTTTAAAATAATCTTTCTGTGTCTCAATTCAGACCTATGAAATATATATTTACTTTCCTAGGGTTAGTTAGATTGCCTCTAACTGCCTGACACCAAAAGGAACACTGGGAAAAAAAACTTTTAGCTTATATTTGCTAATAGACTATATTCCCAGGAGATTTGCTGAGTTATATGAATATATTTAATTTAACCAAATGGCACCAGTTTGCTTTCTCATATGGCTTCTTCACCAGTCATTAGCCTTTCCAGAAGTTTCCATATATCTTCACACTGCTAATTTTTGGTGTTATCCAACTTCATTTTTTCCTAGTAAAATAGGCCTACAGTTTAATTACTATTGCATTAATTTCCTTTTTTTCAAATAGTAATTATTTTAAATCTCTCTTCATAGGCTTTCTCGATTTGAGGTTTCTGGGTTTAGGAATGACCTGCTTATAATGCATTTGTTGACTTGGGATGATGCACTTTCTTGTTAATTCACAGTACATAGAAGCTCCTTCTGTGTACTAAATATTCCCTTTTTGTTTGAGGCATTATTCATAATTGCATGTTCTTTCAGCCATTTATTAATATTATCTATGTGGCCTTCCACTAAAGAGAAATAATATAACCAGACTCACAGTGCTTTACTTTCTGTTTTGTGCTTTTGAAAAATTGCAGTGTTTTCTTGCCTCTAGATTATTCAAGAGATTTTCCTATAGTTTATTAAGTGTTTTATCTTTCAAATTTAAGTTTATAATCTCGTATAGTTCATTCTTCTACATGGCTTTAGGATCTATTTGGGGGCTTTTCAGAAACTTTTAAAAAATTCCAGTAGAGTTAACATACAGTGTTATATTAATTTCAGGTGTACAATACAGTGATTCAATAATTCTGTACATCACCCTGTGCTCATCATGACAAGTACACTCCTTAATCCTCATCACCTATTTCACCCATCTCCCTTCTGGTAACCATCAGTTTGTTCTCTATGGTTAAAAGCCTGTTTCTTGGTTTCTCATTCTCTCTGTCTGTCTCTCTGTCTCTCTGTCTCTCTCTCTCTCTCTCTCTTTTCCCTTTATTTCTTTTATTTCTCAAATTCCACATATGAGTGAAATCAAATGGTATTTGTCTTTCTCTGACTTATTCCACTTAGCATTATACTCTCAAGATCCATTCATGTTGTTGCAAATGGCAAATTTCATTCTTTTTTATGTCTGAATAATAGTCCATTATTATTCTTTCTCCATTTATCTATCAATGGATATTTGGACTGCTTCCATAATTTGGCTATTATAAAGAATGCTGCAATAAACATGGGGGTGTATGTATCCCTTTGAGTTAGCATTTTTGTATTTTGGGGGTAAATATCCACTACTGCAATTGTTCTATTTTTAACTTTTTGAGGAACCTCCATCTGCTTTCCGAAGTGGCTGCACCAGTTTGCATTCCCACCAACAGTGCGTGAAGTATTCTTTGTACTCCACATTCTCGCCAACACTTGCTGTTTCTTGTGTTGTTAATTTTAGCCATTCTGACAGGTGTGCGGAGTATCTCATTGTGGTTTTGATTTGCATATCCCTGATGATGAGGGATGATGAGCATATTTTCATGTTTCTGTTGGCCACCCGAATATGTTAATTCAGTTTTTTATACTATCTATTTAAGAATTTACCTCTTCCTCCACTGGTTTTTCTGCCTACATGATTTACTAAATACCTTAGAAATAAAATGTTTTCAAGCTTTCTTTTTCTTTCTACTGCTTTTCTATTACCATGTCTTTGTAACATGTCTTATGCTGGGCCAACTAACTTTTCTTTATTCTACTGCTTTAAAATCGAGCTAACAATTCTTGCATATTTTTTCCTCCATAAATTTTAAAGTGAATTTATCAGATTTCTGGGGAAAAAATTGAATTCAACTTTTTGTTGTTCAATGTTCATAATTGAGTTGAATTAATAGATTAATTTGAAAAGAATTGAACTTATTTATGTTATCATGTCATTATGTCCAAGAACATGGATTATGTCTCTGTAGATAATCTTTTATATCCTTTATCACTTTACAAACTTTTCTCCAAAAGAGTCTTGTATTTTTTGGAAAGAGAGTTTCTAGATAATTTGTGACACTATTATTTAAAAACCAGCTGTTAAAAGCATAACTTACATTCAATAAAATGTATGCCTTTAATGTGACAATGGTAAATAGTTGACAACTATCATCATACGTATGATCTGCAAGCTAAAAATGGATTTTACATTGTTTAACAGTTACAATAAATCAAAGGAGTAATATTTTGTGACGTGTTAAATGACATGAAATTCAAATGTCAGTGTCTATGAATATATACTGGAATCCAGCCACATTTATTCTTTTGCTGTTGTCTATGGTAGATTTCACAATACAATGGCAAGGTTCAATAGTTGCAGCAGAGACCGTATGACCTGCAAAATCTAAAGTGTTTAGTATCCGTTCCTTTACAGAAAGTTTTTCAATATCTATTCCTTTTGATCCATGCTTTCATTCTACTGTATCACAATTAATTACCATCACTTCTTCTCTGAAATCAGCAATGCTTTTTACATTTGCCTACTTTCAGCTCATGATATTGCATCCTGGTTTACTAAGAAAATCTCAGAAGAGAACTTCCACAAGTTCTCATCAATAAGTTTACTTGCATATAAGCATTTCAACCCACAAATATGACTGTTAATATTTTTACCACAAATGAACCAAAAGCTCTTAACTACAAACCAATCCTTGCACATGTGAACTAAATTTTGTTCTTATATTTAAAAACATTGCAGGGCACCTGGGTGGCTCAGTCAGTTGGGCGTCTGACTTCAGCTCAGGTCATGATCTCACAGCTCATGGGTTGGAGCCCTGTGTTGGGCTCTGTGTTGATAGCTCAGAGCCTGGAGTCTGCTTCAAATTCTGTGTCTCTCTTTCTCTCTGCCCCTTCCCTGCTCATGTTCGTTCTCTCTCTCTCTCACTCTCTCTCAAAAATAAATAAACATTTAACAATTAAAAAAAAAAGAAAATAAAGGCATTGCACCTGCATTTCCCCCATTTTTTTCCTACAGAACCAACTTTTGACTTTCCTCTGGCTCAACAAATGATATGCTATTATGTCTCCCATTTTTAAAAACAACAACAACAACAACTTCAACTAACATTGTAATAAGATACCACTACTCATTTATGAGAACAGTTCTAAAAATAGAAACAACAACAACAAAAAAATCTGACAATACCCAAGGCTCACAGGATACAGAGCACCTGGAACTCTAATACATTGTTAATAGTAACATATTATAGACACTTTGGAGAGCAATTTGGCAGTTTCTTTTAAAAGTAAACATACACTTAACATACCACTCAGTGAATTCACTGCCAGGGTTTATTTAAGTGAAATGAAAACTCACACTCACATAAAAGCCTGACAGCTTGTTAAATAATCAGCAAAAACTGAAAACCACAGAAAATGTGTCACTTGGGGAGACACACAAAGGGTCTTACCTGGGGGCACCTGGGTGGCTCTGTCCGTTAAGCCTCTGACTTCTGCTCAGGTCATGATCTCACAGTTTGTGAGTTCAAGCCCTGCATTTGGCTCTGCTGAGAGCTCAGAGTCTGGAGTCTGCTTCAGACTCTGTGTTGCCCTCTCTGTCTGCCCCTCCCCTGCTAGGGCTCTCTCTCTGTCTCCCTCTCAACGATACATAAACATTAAAAAAAAATTTAAAAAAGTGTCTTACTTGAATAAACAGATTGCAGCATATCCATAAAATGGGATATTCAGCAATAAAGAGAAATAAATACTGATATATGAACTAACATGTATATGTTATAATTTCATTATGACAGATAAAATAAGTCATATCCAAAGCTTACATACTATATGACTCTGTTTATATTACATTCTGGAAGAGACCTATAGAGACAGAAAGCATATCAGTGATTGTTAGAGACTGAGGATAGGGACATTGTGAACTACAAAGGGGGCACATGAGAAATTGAGGAGTGATGGAACTTTCTATATTTTGATTATTGTGGCTGTTACACAACTATATGTGTTTATCAAAACTTAGGGAATTTTGGGGCGCCTGGGTGGCGCAGTCGGTTAAGCGTCCGACTTCAGCCAGGTCACGATCTCGCGGTTGGTGAGTTCGAGCCCCGCGTCGGGCTCTGGGCTGATGGCTCGGAGCCTGGAGCCTGTTTCCGATTCTCTGTCTCCCTCTCTCTCTGCCCCTCCCCCGTTCATGCTCTCTCTCTCTCTGTCCCCCAAAAAATAAATAAACGTTGAAAAAAAAAAATTAAAAAAAAAAAAAAAAAAAAAAACTTAGGGAATTTTACACAAAGAAGGACAATTACTATATGTAGACTATTCCATGATCACAATAAGTTTTCTTAAACGAGCAAGGCTTTCAACTCGAAAAAAAAAATTGTTTTAAAGAAGCCAGAGCAATCAATCAATCTACCAACCAATCATTCAAAAAGGACAGAGTCTATCAAATGAAACAATAAAGGTTATGGCAGAAATCAATAATACAGTAAACAAGAAACATACTATAGAAAATTAAACACACCAAAAGCTGTATCTTTAAAAAGATTGGTTAAGATAGATACACATCCTGGGAAGTTGAGCCAAGAAAACCAGAGAAGAGTTGTAAATAAAATATTGAACAAATCAGGGAAAACTACTGATTCAAGAAAAATATCACAACAGGCAGCAGTTATAAGCTAATATGCAATAATAAATTTGAAAACATATGTGAACTAGCCTTCCAGTGAAATCATGATCCCAATGACCTTTTCTGTCCAGAAAAATAACTACTCTGAAACACCTGAGGGTGCAACACCCCAGTCTGTGCACCGGTGCAGGCTGGCATGCAATGCTGGGTTTCCGTGCTGGAGGACGTTATGCTCAGTGAAATAAGCCAGACTCAGAAGGACAAATACTGCATGATCCCATTTTTATGAGAAACCTAAAATAGCCAAACTCATAGAGCCAGAGAGTAGAATAGTGGTTACCAGAGCTGTGAGGAGGGGAATGCGGGGAGGTGTCAGTCAAAGGGTACAAAGTTTCAGGATGTAAGATGAAGATCTTCTGGCCATCTACTGTACAATATAGGGCTTAAAACTAACAATACTGTATCCCATCCTGGAAAATTTGCTAAGGGAGTAGATCTTCTGTTAAGTGCTCTTTCCACAAAAGAAGTAATTAGAAAAATAATAAAGGTGGCAGGAGGAAATTTTTGAAGGTCAGGGATAAGCTTATGGTCTTGATTGTAGCGATGATTTCAGTGTTTACTTGTTGTCAAATTCATCAAATCATATGCATTAAGTTTGTTTGACTTTTTGGATGTCAACCTTACCTCAATAAAGTGTTTTTGGGTTTGTTTGTCTGTTTGTTTTCCCTGTTTAAGTGCTGATGAATTCCTTCCTATCATTATTCAGTATTGGGCTTATAGCTTCTGGGGTCACCTGGCCTGGCAACCTTCTTGCCCTAAGCATTCTCCTCAATATTCTTGTGTACCATGCCAGTGTTATTATTCTCTATGCAGAGCATGCCAGGAACAAGGTTGGGAAGCACTGCCTTTGACCATCCTGTAAAAATAATAAAACCCTTTGAGACAACAAAGGCATTTTTCTTTATTCTCATTAGCCTTTAAGTATTCAATTCTATCAGTTCTTCAAATCCTGTGCTGAAAATCCGCGGCTACCTCATAAACACCCTAGGGCACTCTGAATTCAGGATATATTGTGACAACTTATTAAAAATGGGCCTATTCGAACTACCATACTCTACTAACAGCCATACAACTTTTTTGCTTTTTTTTTTTTTTTTTTTAAACGCACTTCCATGATGAGAAGGCACAAGTCTGTGGAACTTAGGGAATATTCAGTATATCAGTATGTTTTCTGTGTGCTCACAAATTATTGATTTCAAAAAGCATAATGTTTCCCTACAGAGTCAAACATGTGGCAGTCTTATTTTATGTCACTTACTCTGAGCCCAATCCAAGATATGTAAAAGCCTTCTATGACCTCTCCTTCTCGGACTATCCTGGAAAAAACAATTTCCTAGATTGGTGACTCTGGGAATGTTCATTTGGCAGCAACTGAGGAGAAGAGCAGGGACAGTGTAGTTTTTCTTTGTTACACTTTTATTTTCTGACATCTTCTATCCATAGAATGTAGATGGGAATGACCTCTAGTGATTCAATATCCACAGCTGCCTAAAGTCCTTGGACAGTACTTCTTAAAAGTGGGAGCATGTCCTAATCATGTCTAGCATTCTCTGCGTGAGCCCTTTGTCTGGATTTATAATAACATTAGAGCTGGCTCTTCTCAGGGCCACCGTGTCTCTAAGGTAAAGACAGACTTCAGTATTTGAGCTTCGAGGAAATGATCCAATCAATAACTGCCACAGGAACTGCTTTTCAGAAAATAATTTAAACATATGGCACCTGTAACCTACACCCCACTATTGCTACATCGCCTAGTGCTTCTATGAGTTTTGGCCTCCTCCAAATCCAGGGGTTGAGGATGTCTGAAATAAATTTGGCTCTTGTTTACCCAGGTGGGACCCAGGAACAACGCACACCTGGGACTTCTTTGACATTTGTGACTTGCTCTTGAGAAGCCCTCCAACACCCAACTATGTCTCATATCATAGATATTTGTATTTGTGCCAGATGACAATGGCCAGCAGTGCCATTAAAAGATGCAAGCATTATTTACACTGGAACTTAAGATGTTATAAAACAGTGCTAATATTTCCCTCCTCTCTGCTTAAACTAACTTTTCAATTGTTATTACATATATTTTTTTTTCTACAGTGACTGTATCTTGGGAAGAGCCATTATTGTGGCTTCTTCAGTCTCTGAGGTAACTGACTACTCTTTCCTCTTCTTTGTTACAAACTTCAGGATGAGGTGCAAGTTAAAAAAAAAAAAATCACATTTACTAAGCACTTCAAATGAATACGTGGCTAAAACAAAATATCTTCTCAGTATGTCTCAGGAAAACAAAACAAAAACAAAAACAAAAAAAGGAAGCATAAATGTGATCTCTAGAAAGGCATGCCTCTCCATATACTTTTTAATAGTTCTTCTTTAAATGATATCTGGAAGCCAAGGCTCACTCTCATACTCCTCTTTTATTCCAAAGCAACTTGCCAAATCCTTACCTTTCTGTTTTCATGCCTCACTGACCTATTTATCCAAGAAGACCAGTCTTACCAGCACTTAGTTCTGAAAGTTTATTAGGGTGAAGTAAAGCAGTAAACCAGTGTTTATTCTGGTGAAGACTATAAGGAGTGTATAATTAATTTTCAGTTCAAAATATTTATGCTACAGTGTGGCCATAGTCTGAAAACATAACTGAATATAGATAGCAAAATATTGATCGCTATTACATTATAAGACACAATGTGGCCAATGACATTATATGCTCAATGTGTTGTCCCTTATTTTCAATGCAAAATACAATGGACTATGCAAGGTGCAATAAACTCAGTGCATTAACACTGCATTCCCTTCAATCCCTAAGTTGCCTCAGATGATTTGTGTCTCTGATTTTCACTAAATAAATATGTCTTTCGTATACCACTGAAGGAATCTTCTCTGTAAAAAAAATATATATGTAAATAATATCTATGTGTTTAGACCTTATGGCCAACTATAAAATTAATTCTAAACATCACGCCATGTCCTAAGCACTGGAATACAGTCAAGAATAAAACAGAGAGAGTGGCTGTCTTCACGGAGTGGATTATCTAGACAGAATAAGTGCATGTGTAATGTACAGAGAGAAGGATTGTGATATCAGAGGACCTTAAACTAGTTGTGGGCTTAAGGAAGACTTGCTGACAAAATGATATGCTCAGATTATAAGAAAAAGTGGGCATTTTTAAGGTGAAACTACAGAACTTGATGGATCAACTCAATCTCAACAGAGAAAATGGCATATGCAAAGCATCAGACTAGCAAAAGAATCTGTCTTCTCTGAGGCACTGTAAGAGTCTAGGATATCTGAGTGCAGAGTACGGTAAATTGGGTGTGGGAAGGAGGTTAAGGCTTCATGTGGAGACCTTATAAACTGTATTCAATGTTTCAGACTCTATAACAAAAGCAATGGGAACTCATTGGAAATTTTAAAGCAGAATTAACACAGCTGAATTTTATTTTGAAAATAGTGGTTTTATTACATTTGAGAAACACTGGATTAGAATCCACATTAGAACTGAGCATAGAACATTTCTCTAGTCGAATAGAATTCCTGACCTACTGCTTTACACAAGCCATTAAACCTCTGTGAGCTCAGTAAAATAAGGATTAAAGTGTCTGCTTGCCTTACCCTGAGGTTTTGTCGTTAATGTTAAGAAAATTATTGATAATAAAATATTTCAAAGCCTGTTTAAAAGAAAAAAGAAAAGAATGTTTTGGATCAGGGAAAGTGGATGCAAGGAAACCAATAGGAAATTGCTGCAGTGGTCAGGGAAAAGATGTGGTGACTCATGCTAGGTTATTTAATGAGATAGAGAAACCTGGAGAATGGGAAAAATGGTGAGAAAATTTGATAAATCTGAGTTTAGACATTCTGAGTTTGAGGTAAATGAGCTGTTCATTAAGCACAGAGAGGATGGAATTAGGGAACTATCTGTTTATAGGTGGTAATGGTAATTGAACCTGTGGATTGAACGCACACATATGAGTATGGGTTCAAATGTGTGACTATGTGTTTTATCCCTTCCTGTAGAAACAGTGAAAGCATGTTTAAATGTGGTTGGGATAAAACAAATGAAGGAAAGAGTTTAGGATAGAATTGAAAAGGAATAATTTTGTAGCTGAGACATTTTTTGAATATTTGTAATTATCCATTCATCCTGAGGACAGTGGTTTCTGGTAAGTGGAGAATTCTTAGTAGAGAATTCTTAATCTATTGAGTACATGTTGTTATGGTAAAATTAGTGGCTTTCCACAAAGCTGACAAGAGTTTTGAGAGATGAAGCAAGTATGCATTTAAAAGAAACCTGACTTAGCTCACCTTACTTGCATGAAATAAAAGAGAAAGATTGAGACCCAATGGGGAGCACTTGGAAGTGTGAAAAGGAGGGCCAGAACTGCTGGGTTCTTTTTGTAAAAAGCAAAGAAAAGGGACATAATGCTGGCAAAGATGTAAAGGTACTGAGATATAGACAATAAACTTTTTAAATTTGGTTTTTGAGTGAAATTCTATTCAGCATTTGACCTGAAGGTACCTTTCAATTCCCATAAAAATCCTTGGTAAAATCATCACTTCTTACCAATACCTTAATGTAATTCGACTCTTCATATTAATTGTAATGAACCACGATTAACTGTAAGGAAGCAGCGTTCTCTGTCAAAGAGGCCCTTGGACCAGTCAACGTACACATCAATATTTATTAGATAAGGTCTTTCGTGTGATGGTAGCGCGGATGGAAGTCAGAACACACATCTATCTATCTCCAGGCTGTCCTCGTGTGAGATCGGTTCAATAGCCAGGGCACAGTTATGGTTGGTTGAATTCCACCTGAAGACTGATATTTTTCCATAATGGTGTGACGAAAGGACAGGGGCCAGGGAACTCACATACTCAGTTCACCTAAGAGTCCATCTCGTGGCAGAGGACATTCTTGAGATGTTTGATCTCAAGTATGTTTTAAAATACTGTTTCCATCTTGCAGAACAGCAAATTCTTTTTTTTTTTAATAGTAGCTTTCTAGTTCCTCTCTTATGTGAAAAAAGTCAAAACTAAACAAGTATAGATGGCTCTCTATTAACATCACACATGACTCACAATATGTACTATTTTTTCTTTTTTTCTTTTTTCCTGATTTAGTTGGTCTGGAGAGGGTTTGAAACTCTCCACCCTTATTTACCCAGCATTACCAGTAAAAACAGTTGCTTTCCAACTTTAATTTTTGTTTTAGAGAAACCATTTTCCCACTTTATTTTCTGAGTCAGTGGGTGGTAGTTTTGAACTTGGAACAACAATTTGTTCAAACGTACATTACTCATCTAAGCGTGTTAACCACAGGAGCTAGTAAATTCCCCAATAAAACCACATATTTGGAAACACTGGCTTGTGGGGACAACCCACACATGCTGCAATATCTTAAGTATTTCCCTACAGGCCTTTACAAAGTTTTGTTACAATGGTAATGCTAACATTTAAATTATAAGCCCAAGAGAAGGAGCCAAGATGGCAGAACAGCATGGAAGGTTTTTGTGTGTCTCGCATCCATGAAATACAGCCAGACCGACACTAAACCATCCTACACACCTAGAAAACTGAAAGAAGTATTAACACAACAATCTGCACAACCTGAACCACAGAATTCCGCAGGTACACGGCGCAGAGAGGTGAACTGGGGGGCAAGAAGCCACTGAGAGTAGGGAACTGCTTTTGTGGGCGGAGAGAGGATGGAGACTGGGGAGGGAGGGAGAATACAGGAAAAGCACCCCTCCCCAAAAGCAGCTGGAGAGAAAGTGGAAAATTGGAAACAGCCGCAGGGACTAAACTAAAAAGGGAGAAAGGAGAAAGGAGAGGGTTTAAGTTCCATTAAGACTGTAAATAAGGGGAGCACAAAGGCTGCAACTCCGCAGCTCCATACCTGGTAGTGCTCTGGTGGGAAGGGCAAATCCCCAGGAACAGAGTGGGGTCCGGGAGGTTCTCAGGCCACATGGGGAGAAGCGGTTCCACTGCTGGAAGGACATTTGGTAGAGACTGTTGAAGCCACCTGGTCCCAGCAGAACCCATAAAACGGCCACATTTGCTGGTGCTGGAACAAGGTCTTTAAGGGTGAAGCCTGGTGCCAGATGTGTGTTGTGATTTTCCATTATCTCTGAAACACTGCTGCTATACTATCTCATGAACTTTTTCTGGGGGGGCTGGCACCTGGCCACAGTCTTGGGGCACCGGCAGCAGCAGAGTCCAGCAAGCATTCCTGGGTGCAGCCAGCATTCAGCCATTGCTCAGTGAGACCCTCCCGCAGAGGGGCGAAAAGGGTCAAAGCCACAGTCCTTTGGAAGTAAGGGGCCGGGGAAAACAGCCACATCTGAGACAAAACTCGGGCAAGAGGTACTGCCTGGGGCCTGGTCACAGACAGTGAAAAAGCGGCAAGTGGATGAAAGCTGAAGACAGAGGACGGGTGCGCCATAGCTGATCCAGGATTGCTGATCGGGAAGAACAGATTGGGTAGCTGGGCGGTGCCATTTTCACCGCTACCACACATGCGCATACTCACCCACCAGTACTGCAAAATCCACCCCAGTAGGATAGCAGCGCCATCTAGTGGAAAGCAGAGTCGTTACACTGAGCCCCGCCCAACTGGGCCAACTTCGCTCTTCAAGAACACAAGTCTCACCGCTGGCTTAGTTTATGGACTATAAAGCACTACATAGACTGACTTCTAGGGGAAAACGAAGCAATTTCAGTCCGACTTCAATCTGTTAGCAGGTTCATCTACTCAATTCTCTTTCTTTTTTTTTTCTTTTTCTCTTTTATACTTCTTTTCTTGAATACAGAAAGATAAAAAATTCATTTTTATTTTCAATTTTTATTAAGTATATTTTTCTTTCATTTTTATTACTGTATTTTTTACTTTTGTGTAAATTTTTTCAAATTCTATTTACTTCCATCATTTTATTTTAGTTGACTTCAGTGTATTCACCTTTTCAAATTTTCAAACAATTTCCTTTTTTTCTTTCTTTTTCTATTTTTCTCTCTTTTGTTTCTTTTCCTTGAATGCAGAAAGAGAAAAACTTTATTTTTAATTTAATTTTTATTAAAAATATTTTCTTTAATTTTTCCCACTATATTCTTTATTTTTGCATATATCTTTTCAAATTCTATTTTACCCCCATCATCTCATTTTAGTCTACTTCAGTGTATTCATTTTTTCAAATTCTCAAACAATTTCCTTTTTTTTCTCCCCCCAACCTTTTTTTCCTCTAATCTCTAATCTGTCAAACCACTTTCAACACCCAAAACAAAACACACCTAGGATCTAGCATCTATTCGATTTTGTGTGTGTGTGTGTTTAATTTTTAATTTTAATATTTTTTAATTACAATATCTTTAATTTCAATTTTTCTACCTCATTAATTCCTTTTCTCCCTTCAAAATGATAAAACTAAGGAATTCACCTGAAAAGAAAGAGCATAAAGAAATGACAGCCAGGGATTTAACCAACACAGATACAAGCAATATGTCTGAACCAGAATTTAAAATCACGATAATAAGAATAGTAGCTGGAGTAGAAAATAGATTAGAATCCCTTTCTGCAGAGATAAAAGAAATAAAAACTAGTCAGAATGAAATTCAAAATGTTATAACTGAGCTGCAATCACAGATGGATGCAGCGGTGGCAAGGATGAATGAGGCAGAACAGAGAATCAGCAATATAGAGGACAAACTTATAGAGAATAATGAAGCAGAAAAAAAGGGAGATGAAGGCAAAAGATCATGATTTAAGAATTAGAGAAATCAAAACTCATTAAAAAGGAACAACATCAGAATCATAGAGGTCTCTTATGAAGATAAAAGTCTTCTGCACAGCAAAGGAAACAACCAACAAAACTAAAAGGCAACCAACGGAATGGGAAAAGATATTTGCAAATGACATATCAGACAAAGGGCTAGTATCCAAAATCTATAAAGAGCTCACCTAACTCCACACCCGAAAAACAAATAACCCAGTGAAGAAATGGGCAGAAAACATGAATAGACACTTCTCTAAAGAAGACATCCGGATGGCCAACAGGCACATGAAAAGATGCTCAACGTCGCTCCTCATCAGGGAAATACAAATCAAAACCACACTCAGATATCACCTCATGCCAGTCAGAGTGGCCAAAATGAACAAATCAGGAGACCATAGATGCTGGAGAGGATGTGGGGAAACGGGAACCCTCTTGCACTGTTGGTGGGAATGCAAACTGGTGCAGCCACTCTGGAAAACAATGTGGAGGTTCCTCAAAAAATTAAAAATAGATCTACCCTATGACCCAGCAATAGCACTGCAAGGAATTTACCCAAGGGATACCGGAGTACTGATGCATAGGGGCACTTGTACCCCAATGTTTATAGCAGCACTTTCAACAATAGCTAAATTATGGAAAGAGCCTAAATGTCCATCAACTGATGAATGGATAAAGAAATTGTGGTTTATATACACAATGGAGTACTACAGGGCAATGAGAAAGAATGAAATATGGCCCTTTGTAGCAACATGGATGGAACTGGAGAGTGTGATGCTAAGTGAAATAAGCCATACAGAGAAAGACAGATACCATATGTTTTCACTCTTAGGTGGATCCTGAGAAACTTAACAGAAACCCATGGGGGAAGGGAAGGAAAAAAAAAAGGGTTAGAGTGGGAGAGAGCCAAAGCATAAGAGACTCTTAAAAACTGAGAACAAACTGAGGGTTGACAGGGGGTGGGAGGGAGGGGAGGGTGGGTGATGGGTATGGAGGAGGGCACCTTTTGGGATGAGCACTGGGTGTTGTATGGAAACCAATTTGACAATAAACTTCATATATTGAAAAAAAAAGAATCATAGGGGTCCCTGAAGAGGAAGAGAAAAATAGGGGTAGAAGGATTTTGTGAGCAAATCATAGCAAAAAACTTTCCTAACCTAGGGAAAGACACAGACATCAAAATCCAGGAAGCACAGAGGACCTCCATTATATTCAACAAAAACTAGCCATCAACAAATTCACAAAAGACTCAGGCAAGGAGAGAATCATGAAAGCAGCAAGGGAAAATAGTCCCTAACCTACAAGGGAAGACAGAGCAGGTTTGCAGCAGACGTATCCACAGAATCTTGGCAGGCCAGAAAGGAGCGGTGGGATATATTCAGTGTGCTGAATCAGAAAAATATGCAGCCAAGAATTCTTTATCCAGCAAGGCTGTCATTCAAAATAGAAGGAGAGTTAAAAAGTTTCCCAGACAAACAAAAATTAAAGGAGTTTGTGACCACTAAACCAGCCCTGCAAGAAATTTTAAGGGGACTCTCTGAGGGGAGAGGAGATGAAAGTATATATATATCAAAAGCAACAAAGATTAGAAAGGACCAGAGAACACCACCAGAAACTCCAACTGTACAAGCATTATAATGGTAATAAATTCATAACTTTCAGTACTCACTCTAAACGTCAATAGACTCAATGCTCCAATCAAAAGACATAGGGTACCAGAATGGATAAGAAAACAAGATCCATTGATATGCTGTTGACAAGAGATACACTTGAGACCTAAAGACACCTTCAGATTGAAAATAAGGGGATAGATGGGGCGCCTGGGTGGCGCAGTCGGTTAAGCGTCCGACTTCAGCCAGGTCACGATCTCGCGGTCCGTGAGTTCGAGCCCCGCGTCGGGCTCTGGGCTGATGGCTCAGAGCCTGGAGCCTGTTTCCGATTCTGTGTCTCCCTCTCTCTCTGCCCCTCCCCCATTCATACTCTGTCTCTCTCTGTCCCAAAAATAAATAAATGTTGAAAAAAAAAATTAAAAAAAAAAAAAAAAAGAAAATAAGGGGATAGAGAACCATCTATCATGTTAATGGTCAACAAAAGAAAGGCTGAGTAACCATACTTATATCAGACAATCTAGACTTTAAAATAAAGACTGTATCAAGAGATGCAGAAGGGCATTATATCATAGTCAAGGGGTCTGTAGACCAAGAAGACCTAACAATTGTAAACATTTATTTGCCAAATGTGAGAGCACACAAATATATAAATCAATTAATCACAAACATAAAGAAACTCATCAATAGCAATATGATAATAGTAGGAGACTTCAACACCCCACTCACAGCAATGGACAGATCATCTAATCATAAAATCAACAAGGAAACAATGGCATTATATGACACCCTGGAACAGATGGACTAAACAGATATATTCAGAACATTTTATCCTAAAGAAGCAGAATATACATTCTTCTCCAGTGCACATGGAACATTCTCCAGAATAGACGATATAATGGGACACAAATCAGCCCTAAGTAAGTACAAACAGATCGAGATCATACCGTGCATATTTTCATACCATAATGCCATGAAACTCGAAATCAACCACAAGAAAAAATTTGGAAAGGTAACATATACTTGGAGACTGAAGAACATCTTTCTAAAGAATGAATGGGCTAACCAAGCAGTTAAAGAGGAAATTAAAAAGTATATGGAAGTCAATGAAAATGATAACACCACAACCCAAAAATAATGGGATGCAGCAAAGGCAGTCATAAAAGGAAAGCATAGAGCAATCTAGGCCTTCCTAGAGGAGGAAGAAAGATCTGAGATACACAACCTAAACTTATGCCTTAAGGAGCTGCAAAAAGAACTGCAAATAAAACCCAAAACCAGCAGAATACAGGAAATAATAAGATTAGAGCAGAAATTAATGCAATCGAAACCAAAAAACAAAACAAAACAAAACAAAACAAAACAACAGTCAAACAGATCAATGAAACCAGAAGATGGTTCTTTGAAAGAATTAACAAAATAGATAAGCCACTAGGCAGTTTGATCAAAAAGAAAAAGGAAAGGACCCAAATAAATAAAATCAAGAATGAAAGAGGAGAGATCACAACCAACACAACAGAAATAAAAACAATAAGAGAATATTATGAGCAATTGTATGGCGATAAAATGGGCAATCTGGAAGAAATGGACAAATTCCTAGAAACATATACACTACCAAAACTGAAACAGGAAGAAATTAAAAATTTGAATACACCCATAAGCAGTAAGGAAATCAAATTAGTAATAAAAAATATGCCAAAAAACAAGAGTCCAGGGCCAGATGGCTTTCCAGGGGAATTCTACCAAACATTTAAGAAAGAGTTAACACCTATTCTCTTGAAGCTGTTCCAAAAAAATAGAAATGGAAAGAAAATTCCAAACTCTTTCTATGAAGCCAGCATTACTTTGATTCCAAAACCAGACAGAGACCCCACTAAAAAGGAGACCTATAAACCAATTTCCCTGACGAACGTGGATGCAAAAATCCTCAACAAGATATTAGCCAACTGGATCCAACAATACATTAAAAAAATTATTCACCACGACCAAGCAGGATTTATACCTGGGATGCGGGACTGGTTCAATGTCCACAAAACAATTAACATGATTCATCACATCAATAAAAGAAAGGAGAAGAACTATTGATCCTCTCAATAGATACAGAGAAAACATTTGACAAAATACAGCATCCTTTCTTGATAAAGACCCTCAAGACACTAGGGATAGAAGGAGCATACCTCGAGATCATAAAAGCCATGTATGAACGACCCAACGCTAATATCATCCTGAGGTCAGGAACAAGACAAGGATGTCCACTCTCGCCACTGTTATTCAACATGGTATTGGAAGTCTTAGCCTCAGCAATCAGACAACACAAAGAAATAAAAGGCATCCAAATCGGCCAGGAGGAAATCAAACTTTCACTCTTTGCAGACGACATGATACTCTATATGGAAAACCCAAAAAATTCCACCAAAAAACTGTGAGAATTGATTCATGAATTCATTAAAGTTGCAGGATATAAAATCAACACACAGAAATCGGTTGCATTCCTATACACCAACAATGAAGCAACAGAAAGAGAAATCAAGGAATCGATCCCATTTACAGTTGCACAAAAAACCATAAAATACCTAGGAATAAATTTAACCAAAGAGGTGAAATATCTATACACTGAAAACTATAGAAAGCTTATGAAAGAAATTGAAGAAGACACAAAAAAATGTAAAAAGATTCCATGTTCCTGGATAGGAAGAACAAATATTGTTAAAATGTCGATATTACCCAAAGCAATCTACATATTCAATGCAATCCCTATCAAAGTAACACCAGCATTCTTCACAGAGCTAAAACAAATAATCCTAAAGATTGTATGGAACCAAAAAAAAGACCCCGAATAGCCAAAGTGATCTTGAAAAAGAAAACCAAAGCAGGAGGCATCACAATCCCAGACTTCAAGCTATAATACAAAGCTGTAATTATCAAGACAGAGTGATATTAGCAAAAGAACAGAGACTCAGATCAATGGAACAGAATAGAGAACCCAGAAATGGACCCACAAATGTATTGCCAACCAATCTTTGACAAAGCAGGAAAGAATATCCAATGGAATAAAGACAGTCTCTTCAGCAAGTGGTGCTGGGAAAACTGGACAGCAACATGCTGGACCACTTTCTTACAGCAGACACAAAAATAAACTCAACATGGATGAAAGACTTCAACGTAAGACATGAAGCCATCAGAATCCTCCAGGAGAAAGCAGGCAAAAACCTCTTTGATCTTGGCCACAGCAACTTCTTACTCAACACATCTCTGGAGGCAAGGGAAACAAAAGCAAAAATTAACTACTGAGACCTCATCAAAATAAAAAGTTTCTGCACAGCAAAGTAAATAATCAGCACAACTAAAAGGCAACAAACAGAACGAGAGAAGATATTTGCAAATGACATATCAGATAAAGGGTTACTATCCAAAATCCATAAAGAACTTATCAAACTCAACACGCAAAAAACAAACAACCCAGTGAAGAAATGGGCAAAAGACATGAATAGACACTTCTCCAAAGAAGACATCCAGATGGCCAACTGACACATGAAAAAATACTCAACATCACTCATCATCAGGGAAATGCAAATCAAAACCACAATGAGATACCACCTCACACCTGTCAGAATGGCTAACATGAACAACTGAGATAACAACATATGTTGGCAAGGATGCGGAGAAAGAGGATCTCTTTGCATTGTTGGTGGGAATGCAAGCTGGTGCGGCCACTCTGGAAAACCGTATGGAGGGTCCTCAAAAAACTAAAAATAGAACTACCCTATGACCCAGCAATTGTACTACTAGGCATTTATCCACGGGATACAGGTGTGCTGTTTTGAAGGGACACATGCACCCCAATGTTTATGGCAGCACTATCAACAATAGCCAAAGTATGGAAAGAGCCCAAATGTCCATTGATGGATGAATGGATAAAGAAAATGTGGGATACACACACACACACACACACACACACACACACACACACACAATGGAGTATTACTCAGCAATCAAAAAGAATGAAATCTTGCCATTTGCAACTACGTGGATGGAACTGGATGGTATTACGCTAAGTGAAATTAGTCAGAGAAAGACAAAAATCATATGACTTCACTCATATGAGGACTTTAAGAGACAACACAGATGAACATAATAGAAGGGAAACAAAAATAATATAAAAACAGGGAGGGGGACAAAACAGAGAGACTCATATATATGGAGAACAAACTGAGGGTTACTAGAGGGGTTGTTGGAGGGGGGATGGGTTAAAGGGGTAAGGGGCACTAAGGAGTCTACTCCTGAAATCATTGTTGCACTATATGCTAACTAATGTGGATGTAAATTTTTAAAAATAAAAAATTAATTAATTAATTAAAAGGAAAAAAAATAAATTATAAGCCCAAAATGAAAGTGAGCTCTCTTTAGAAGAAACCAGTCCAAAAACAATCATGTCCTTTCTGGCTTTCTCTTTGTTTAACAGGATGAGTAACAACATTCTGAGAAGCCTGGAAGGAGCATATAAAAACATAAAGCCATCTTAGAAAACACAACCCAGACATGACCCTTCTATAATTGTAAATCCTTATAACAAAGGCAAAAGTCCCTTGTACTGTTTCTTCCCTCAGGCCTCTCATCTTTCATCAAATGGCCAAGTAGATACAATGTTTTGAGTGTTGTCCATTTGGAGATTTGTAATCTGAAAATATTTTCACCCACTGCCACTACTGAAACACAGAGAAAAACTTAAAAATAGATATTCATGGAATGAAAAGACACATTATTCAAATGGCATTGGTTTCTAAGGCCCTCATTAAAAATAACCTATGCTTGTATTTTTATCATATGGTTCCAGAACTTTATTTTGGCATACAATAAGAACCTCTCGTGTTCTGAAATGTCTAGCATGTCTATTGTGCATTGAAAAATCCTTTCCTAACTTAGAAACTTACTGTAACAGCAATAAATATTGTGGTGTTGCCAAGAAGGAAGAAACATTCTTTCCTTACTGTTTATAGTGAGGTTCTTATAGCAGCATCCATAATAGATATAAATGCAAAGTGATATTTAAAAATGTAGATCATCCATCCTCAAAAAAGACCAATTAAATCAGAATTTCATGGTAGAGGGGTCCAGATATCGGTCTTTCAAAAAAATACCCAAGATCATTCAGATGTGCGGACAGGTTTGAGAAACACTTACACAGACCAACAATCTGACTGATACACAGTTTCATTTTTGTTTTTTCTTTTTTTAATGCTGATTGGGCTGCAGAGAACCATTGTTTCCTTTAGACTCTTAGTTTTTTTGACTACCATAAGGTTTTGCGGGGTGTTTAAATTTAAAATAGACACCACAATTAATTCAATCAAAAACACTAAATGACATACATCAGTGTAACTACTTAAACAATTTAGCCACTAAGAATTGTGCTTTACCTCTGGCTTATGCTTGCCTGTCTTTAATCAGGTCTAATTAGATCAAACCGAGTCAACTAAAAAGCAAGTGTTATAAAATGATCCTTTATATTATCACAAGAAAACTAACAGTCAGTTTCCTATCCCAGCTAGGCTAATATTTATAAAATATTTATAAAATATTAGCACTGGGATGGACATTGAAGAACATGTGATTCAAACTTCTAACTTTCAGAGCGGCAATGCTATTTAATATAAAGAGTTTCCGCAAGGGGTAGCAAGGATGGAAATACCATGGCGGATCCTGTACACACCCATCACCAATTTCTAGCTTTGTGACCACAAACATTTAACCTCTCTGAATTTCAGTATCCTCACACAAGAATGTAGTATTGTTACAAAATTCAATCACGTCAAGGATCTGGCACATAGCAAACCATGCTTTGAACTGTTCACCATCATGTTTTTACAGTGAGTACCTTATCATCTCCTGTCTAGTTTCAAAGACAGTAGTATTCAAGACAGATCTTGTTTTCAGAGAGTTGCTGTCATTTCCTTATAGTAGAGGTTAGGTGGCTTTGGTTGGCATGAACGTATATCACTTCTGCATTAGTAGAAAAAGAATGTTTCCAAAACAGGGCTTCATAAACCAAACAGAATTCATTCTTTCTTCCTTCCTCCCTTTCCCTCCCTCCCTCCTTCCCTTCTTCTTTTCTTTCTTCCTTTCTTCCTTTCCTGTGATAACATGTACATCAATCTAGTAGCAATAGAGCAAACTCTAATTTAGGCTATATGTGAAAACGAAACCATCAGTACCAAGCCAAGAAGAACCATAAAGCCTCCTGAAGAGAGTCAAAATGTAAAAACAACACAGTTCTCTCCTTGTTTGAGACTGAATTTTTACCTTGAATATCAGCAATATTACTCTTGTTCACATGTAAGAACGACAAATATAAATGTATATTTATGCTTAGGTATGAATTATAATTAGATATAAATATTACTTTGTATTTATTGCTATGATTTCTTCATACCATTATTAAGTCATACTAATTGACAATGAGTGTTATGTAATAAATAAATACTTAAGAAAAATAAAATGTTTTAGGGGCGCCTGGGTGGCTCAGTCAGTTAAGCGTCTGACTTCGGCTCAGATCATGATCTCTTGGTTTGTGAGTTCAAGCCCCCCGTCGGGCTCTGTGCTGACAGCTCAGAGCCTGGAGCCTGTTTCGGATTCTGTGTCTCCTCCTCTCTCTGCCCCTCCCATGCTCATGCACTGTCTTTCTCTGTCTCTTAATAATAAATAAATGTTTAAAATTTAAAAAAAGAAAAATAAAATGTTTTAATGACATCTATCTACACTCAGCAAGTAAATATTATATATATATATATATATGAATTCATCAAATAAAAATTTTTCTTTATATTTTCCCTTCAATTTCCATTGTATTTGTTACTCCCTACTTCAGGTAGGCACACTTTACGACTTTACACTGTAATAGCTCCTTGGAATTCTCCTTTAGACACTGTCTTCACCACAGCCTTTACCTGAAAGTCCATGATTATGTGCTAAAACAAAACTTTTTTGTTAGATTTTCATAAGATCCACATTTTTTCCAAACCTAACTTCACCAGCTGCCTCCCATCTACTCTCTTGTGTGAATATTCTACCTCTAACAGCCTACTCTATCTCTCTTTTGAACTTGTTTCTTTTTCCATCTTTTTTCCTCTACACGCACCTTGGAATTGAATTCATCCTCTTCTTTAACAATAAAAAATTCGCCTGACCTTCACGATTCTACCCAACTTGCTTCTCTTCTGTAGTGACTTCTCTGGCTAGCCAAATCCAAAGGTTTTTCTCCTAATAAAGTCCCATGACATAGCCTTCTGTAAAACTGTTTGTCAACTAGTGCCTAAAACTTTCATTATGTGAAGTATGGTTGGAATAGTAAAGGTCCTTTAAAAATGTTCACCTCCTAATTTGCAAAACTTGTGGATATGTCATCTCACATGCCAAAAGAGACCTTACAGATGTGTTTAAGTTATCTTGAGATGGGGAGATTTCACTGGTGTTTCAGGTGGGTCTAATGTAATCACAAGGGTCCTTATGAAAGGAAGCAGGAGAGTCTGAGTCAGAAATAGATTTATATTGTCCAGCAATTCCTCTTCAGGTATTTCTCTGAAGAAAATAAGTCACCAACTTGAAGAGATATATGTACCCCTATTTCATTGCAGCATTATTTATAATAACCAAGATGTGGAAGCGACCTAAGTGTCCTTTGATAGATGAATGAATAAAAAAGATGTGATACCTATATATACACACATATATACCAGAATACCATTTAGCCATAAAATGGAAGAAAGCTTGCCTTTTGTGACAACATGGATGGGTCCAGAAACTATGAGGCTAAGCCTTATAGGGAAAGACAAACATTGTTTGATTTCACTTATATGTGGAATCTAAAGAAATAGAACAAATGAACAAACAAAACAGAACAGAAACAGACTCATAAACACAGAAAACAAACTGTCATTTACCAGAGGACGGAGAGGCCAGGGGGCAGGCAAAATAGATGAAGAGGATTAAGAGGTCAAATTTTCAGTCATAAAGTAAATAAGTCATGGGGATGTAATGTACAATGTAGGGAATATAGGCGATAATATTGTAATAACTTTGTATGGTCACAGATGGTAACTAGACTTACCACGGGGATCACTTTGTAATTATAAAACTATTAAATCACTATGACGTACACCTGAAGCTAACAGGATATGATATGTCACTTATCCTTCAGCTAAAAAGAACAAAAAAGAAGAGATGAGGGCGAGAAGGTGGAAAAGGGAAAGGAATGGAGTCTCCCCCTGAGCCTTTGCTTTCTGAAGGAATGCTGCCCTTCCAACACTTGGATTTTCACACAGCAAGACCACTTAGAACTTTTGTCCTCTGGACTGTAAGACATAAATTTGTGTTGTTTTAAGCCACTAGGTGGTAATTTGTTGCAACAGCTATAGGAAAATAATGAATGAGGTCACCACATACAAGTGAGATGGGTGCTTCACTGTAAAGAGGCACATGAAATAAAAAGCACAGGAGAGTCAGCCACACATCTTTATTTCCAGGAATGTGACCAGCCCCCACAGCTTGAATTGAAACTGTCTCATGGACTCTTAAACATATTTCAAGCATCTCCACAACAGTGGGGAAGTGTCACGCTCTCTCTTTAAAATTGAGTCAGTTCTTTTTGTCTCTACTTACACCCTTCCTGTGGCTACTATTAACTCTTCACTTTTAGTCTGCATATCTATGCTGCACTTCATGGCTCTTGCTTAATCTTATCTTCTGTTTATGCATGACTTTCCTTCCTCCTTGTAGGTTTGACACACATGTCTATCCTCTGCCATTTCTGTTTCTCTTTCAGTTCTGCTTCCAAATGCCTGTCCTCATCTCCACATCTCTAGGTCAGTATCTGGAGGAAGAGCATATAAGTGGTCCAGATCTTATCGGTTCTTCTGTTTGGATTCACCTTTCATGTCAGTCCTCGTTAGGAGTCATAGCTGGCCAACAGTTACTGGCTTGGCTTGCTCTGGCACATATGTGACTTTAGGTTCACTACATTTATGCTTTGCTTCTAGAACGTGATTACAAGAACTTTGATGTCTAGGACCAAATATTATACTGTATTCAACCCATCATCCTATAACTTGGGGCCCAGAGTACCTAGGTTTTAATTAATTATTTTGTCAATTGAGGAAGATTGAGAGTATTGACATCAATCCTATTAATGAATAAGAAAATGACAAAATTTTTTCTTCCAAGTCTGCCACTTCTTCATTGTAAGGTAGATGATGAGTACCACAAACTTAATTCTTAAATATTGTCATCATTTTTCATATTTATATATATACACATATATACATATATATAATAAATATGCACATGTATATATTAAATATACACATACACACAGTATATAGGTACATAACTGAAAATATATATATACATGTATATCATTGGAAACATGTTCTATAGTTTATTTATAATGTTGCAAGTTGAACAAATATGTAAATTCTCATTGACTTCCCAGTTAAAATATCTAATCAGTTACTGTTTCATAAGAATTTTAACTTCAAAGTATCCATGTTACTAGAAGATATGAACTTTATTCCTAAATAAAGTTTACACATTGTCCTATGGTCATATTTCTTTTAAATTAATGACCATGTGTAACACTACAGAAAGTCATGTAACATGATAACATTGATATAGATATAAACACTGATTAATTTTGCTCTATATTTTGATACTCTACTCATGTTATATTAGGTCCCATTACTGATGCCTCTCATTTAACTAGAAAATAAACAATCATAGTTTCCTAAACAATGAATATAGCTAGTTTAATTTATATGCTTAAATATTAGTTTTATTTAAAAAGGAGAAACAGATTCCAAGATAAACTAAGAATCATACTTTGTCAGGATAAATTTCATGAAACACACTAGAGAAAAATAACTTGCTTTACAATAGACATATTTTATATTCATATATAATGAAGCTTAGATTGAGTCTAGTAAATTACATTTTTTTGCCAGAAAAGGAGCATGAATTCACATGAAGCACCTGTTAATAATGTCTTATTATGAAGAGTTTTAAATGATAATGTGTTTCTATTATTATTTATCAGGAATGTACCTTTCCTCTTATAGAGCTCAAATACCACTACAGAAAAGCATATTTTATAATATTATACATACAGTTAAATTCTCCCTTGGTAGGAAAATCTTCCTCAAAGGGATTTAGGAACCTTGGTATGCAAATTTCTCTTTTGTGCTATCATTTCATAAATAATTGATTAATTAGAGTATAGAGCATATGTCTCATTTTTTTATGCACAGAGACTAGATAGTTCATCAGCTTTAAAATGAAACAGATGAGCCAATGAACCCCATAATGCTTCTTTCAAGTAAGTGGTAAGTAGTGCAGAGAGTGAAATTGATAGCGTTCTCACTATTGCACAGAGAACATTATTTTTTTTAAACATGATTGGTCCCTATCATGAAGTGCTTTCTATCTCTTCTTTAAGTAGGAACAATAAAACTACTATTCAAAAAAATCTAAAGAGCAACAAATAGTCTGAAGATAACTCACTCTGGAGTTAGTTGTTTTCTTCAAGTCCGTTTTTTACTTCCTTTCAGATACCTGATGCAAGGATAAGAAAATGAAAGTGAAAAATTGCAAATGAGTAACAAAGGAAGATCATAGATTTGTTGCAATATCCTCTTGATTACACCCTTCAACTTTTTGTGGAGGTTAAAGACCTCATGGCACTTTCACTCACTCCATAACATTTCGGAGTCATACACTGTTGAGAAGTCCGTGTGCTCATAGCTTATAGTGCAGCTTTCCATAAGGGGTGATGTTTTTGTACCTTTTCAGTCACCTAAAATCTAAAAAGTGAGTCTTAATGATATTATTTGTCTGCCTGATGGCAGCCAGAGAGCAGGGACTGAGGGGATGGGCAAAATGAGTAAAACGGGATGGAAAGTACACGCTTCCAGTTATAGAATGAATAAGTCATAGGGATAAAAAGTACAACATAGGGGCGCCTGGGTGGCGCAGTCGGTTAAGCGTCCGACTTCAGCCAGGTCACGATCTCGCGGTCCGTGAGTTCGAGCCCCGCGTCAGGCTCTGGGCTGATGGCTCAGAGCCTGGAGCCTGTTTCCGATTCTGTGTCTCCCTCTCTCTCTGCCCCTCCCCCGTTCATGCTCTGTCTCTCTCTGTCCCAAAAATAAATAAACATTGAAAAAAAAATAAAAATAAAAAAAATAAAAAGTACAACATAGGGAATACAGTCAAAACTATTAGAATGGCCATTGTGTGGTGACAGATGGTAGCTATATTCCTGGTGAGCACATCATAACATATAGAGATGTTGAATCACATGTTGTACACCTGAAACTAATGTAATATTGTATGTCAACCATATTCCAACGTTAAAAAGTATTGTTTGTCTACTTGTTCCAGATTTACTGCAAAATTAATACAAAAGTAATAACTCTTTTGACCAGGTTCCTTATAAAAGAAAATGCATTGTTTAAATTCAAGTGGCATTGTATTAATTTAGGGCAACAACTAGAAATAGAACAAGAAAGGTAAAAGTTTCTGTGACTGGCATGTTTTGTTTCTCTTGACTGGTCAATTTTGTAATCAGCAATAATAATGTTAATAGCTAATATTAAATTAGAACTTAGGAATCCTGATAGGAAACTTTTACATGCATATTTTTATAAAATTCTTTGAATAATTTCATAAAATAGATCTGAGAAACTAAAGCTTGGAAAACTTTGTGTACATTCGTGGTGTTTTTCTGTGACTGGAGCTGTGTGAGCAAAGAGAAGAGCTAGCAGAGGGAGAGATAAGGTTGGAGAAGGGGTCGCTGCATTGAAAATAGACTGAAGCAGAACAAGTGTGAAATGGAGAGATCACTGAGAAGCTCTTGCAATCATCCACATGAAGCATGATGATAGCTGGGACACGTGATAGAAGTGGGCAGAAACTGGAAATGTTTAGAAGGTGTCTCCGATAAGAATTACTTACAGCTTCTATGGATGTGAGAGAAGAGCCAAAGATAACACTATTTTTGCCCCCAAATAATTGAAAGGATGAAATTGCTTTCACTAAAATCACAAAATTATCATTCAGTGGTCTCTCCCTTGTTAGGTTCCAGTCACACTGACCTACTTTCTTTTTATCCAACAGATAAGTCTCTATCTCCCTTCAGGACTTTCAAACTTTCTGTTCTATTGCTTGAAGTGCTCCCCTGCCCCTCTTCCTTTAACTAGCTTTTGCTCAACCTTCAGGTGTTAGCATGAACATTAACTCCCAAGAGCCAGGTTCCCTGATGGCCCAATCTGAAGTAGAATATTCTGTTATTTGTTAACTCACCTACCTTCCCTTATAGTACAGGCACATATCATTTCATTGTGCTTTGCTATATTGAACTTCATAGATACTGTGTTTTGTGTGTGTGTGTGTGTGTGTGTGTTTTATATTGAAGGTTTGTGGCAACGCTGTGTTCAGCAAGTCTGTTGGCACCATTTTTCCAAAATAATCGGTTCACTTCATATATCTGTGTCACATTTTGGTAATTCTCACAATATGCCAAAATTTCTTATTATATTTGTTGTGGTGATCTGTGATCAGTGATCTTTGATGTTACCATTGGAATTGTTTGGGGGCTCCACAATAAAGGCTGATGATATAAGATGGCAAACTTACACAATAAATGTACATGTTCTATTTCCCCATCTTTCTCCCTCTGCTCAGACATCCCTATTCCCAGAGAGCCAACAATATTGAAATTGGACGAATTAATAACCCTACAATGGCCTCTAAGTCCTCAAGTGAAAGGAAAAGTCACATGTCTCTCACTTTAAATCAAAAGCTAAAAATAACTAAGCTTAGTGAGGAAGTTGTGTCAAAAGCTGAGGTAAGCTGAAAGCAAGGTCCTTGCACCAAACAGTTATTCAAGCAGTGAGTGCAAAAGAAAAGTTCTTGAAGGAAATTAAAAATGCTACTCCAATGCACACACAAATTATAAGAAAAAGAAACATCTTTATTGTTACTAGGGAGGAAGTGTGACTTATCTGGACAGAAGATCAAACCAGCCGCAGCATTCCCTTAAGCCAAAACCTAATCCAGAGCAAGGCCTAACTCTCTTCAATCTATGAAGGCTGAGAGAGGTGAGGAAGCTGCAGACAGAAAGGTGGAAGCTAACAGAGATTGGTTCATGAGGTTGAAAGAAAGAAGCCATCTCTATCACATAAAAATGCAAGGTGAAGCAGCAAGTGCTGATGTAGAAGCCACAGTAACTTATCAAGATCTAGCTAAGATAACTAATGAGGGTGGCTAAGCTAAACAGCAGATTTTCAATGTAGACAAAACAGTCTTCTATTGGAAGACAATGCCATTTAGGACTTTCATAGTTAGAGGGAAGTCAATTCCTGGCTTCAAAGCTCCAAATGACAGGCTGACCTTCTTGTTAGAGGCTAATGGAGTTGGTGACTTTAAGCTGAAGCTAATGCTCTTTGGCCATTTTGAAAACCCTAGGGCGCTTAAAAATTATGCTGAATCTACTCTGCCTATGTTCTGTAAACTGAACAACAAAACCTGGCTGACAGCATATCCATTTACAATATGGTTTCCCAAATATTTTAAGCCCCATTGTTGAGAACTACTGCTAAAAAAAAAAAAAAAAAAGATTTCTTTCAAAATATGACTGCTTATTGACAATGCACCTGATCACCCAAGAGCTCTGATGGAGATGTACAATAACATTAATGTAGTTTTCATGCCTACTAACTTAGTAACCATTCTGTAGCCCATGGATCAAGGAATAACTTTGACTTTCAAGTCTTGTTATTAAGAAATACATTTTGTAGAGCTATGACTGCCATAAATAGTAATTCCTCTGATGGATCTGTGCAGAGTAAATTCTATATTCTAGGATGTCATTTTATATTCTAGATGCCATTAAGAACATTCATGATTCATGCAAGAAGGCAAAATATCAACATGAACAGGAGTTAGGAAGAAGTTTATTTCAAACTTCATGGAAGGCTTGAGGGGTTCAAGACTTCAGTGGAGGAAGTAATTGCAGTTATGGTGAGGATAGCAAGAGAACTAGAATCAGAAGTGAAGCCTTGAAGATGTGACTGAATTGCCACAATCTCATGTTAAATTTGAATGTATGAAGAGCTGTTTCTAGGGATGAAGAAAGAATGTGGTTTCTTAAGATGGCCTTACTCTTAATAAAGATGCTGTGAAGATTGTTGAAATTACAACAAAGTATTAAAAATATTCAATAAATTTAATTGATAAAGAACTGGCAGGATTTGACAAGATTGATTCCAATTTTGAAAGCAGTTCTGCTTTGGGTAAAATGCTATCAAACAGCATCACCTACTACAGAAAAAATTATTCATGAAAGGGACAGTTAATGGCTGTGCAAACTTTATTGTTGTTTTATTTTTTTTAAAATTGCCACAGCCACTCCATGCTTTAGCAACCACCTGATCAGTCAGCGGCCATCACCATCAAAGCAGGACCCTCTACCAGCAAAAAGATTACAACTCACTAAAAGTTCAGATGATGGCTAGCACTTTTAAGCAATAAAGCATTTTTAAATTAGGGTAGGTATGTACAATGTTTTTTTTTTTTAAATAAATGTTTATTCATTTTTTGAAGAGAGAAAGAGAGAGCATGAGTTGGGGAGGGGCAGAGAGAGAGAGGACAGAGGATCCCAAGTGGGCTCTGCACTGACAGCGGTGAGCCTGGTGCAAGTCTCGAACTCATGAACCGTGAGGTCATGACCTGAGCTGAAGTCGGACACTCAATCGACTGAGCCACCCAGGCACCTCAGTATGTACATGAGTTTTTAAGACATAATGCTATTGCACACTTAATGGACTTCAGTATACTGTAAAAATCACTTGTATATGCACTGAGAAACCACAAAAATTCATTTGACTTACTTTATTACAATATTCGCTTTATAGCATAGGTCTGGAACTGAACCGCAGTATCTCCAAGATATGCTCATATATTCATACATCTGAATATACATACATACATATGGGGATATATTTGCATATATTAGCACATATTATATACATTTATATATGACAACATTTTTGTAAACATTTTTGTTTACTAGATGTTTATTTATTTATTTAATTTTTGTTTATTCATTCAATTTTAGACCATGAGGATAGGATTTACTTCTGTATCCTCAAAAATTAGCACAGACCTTTGACCACAGAATATGTGGACTAATTAATTTACTTGTTTTGGTGATATCTTGTTCTTCAATTAGTAACCATGTTTCATTTCATTCTGTATTAAAGAGTCTTTATTGAAGCTTAATCTGGTCAACCATACCTTGGTGTCACCTTCCCTTTTAAGATGACTCAGCAGAACTCTGTTCTGATTTTGTAAATTTATAGTCCATCATTTTACTATAGGAGATACTTTTTTTCAATTTCTATATTTAGGAAAACACCTGTGGCAGTTATTAGCTGATTCTATCACCTAAATTTTATTTATGTTTATTTATTTTTATTTATTTATTTATTTATTTATTTATTTATTTATTTATTTATTGAGAGACAGACAGACAGAGTGTGAGCAGGAGACAGAGATAGGGAAACAAAGGGAGAGAATCTTAAGCAGGCTCCATGCTCAGCAAGGAGCCTGATGAGAGGCTCAATTCCACAACTCTGGGATAATGACCTGGGATCATGAGATGAAATCAAGAGTTGGATGCTCAACTGACGGAGCCACCCACGCACCCCAATCACCTAAATTTCAAATCAGCCTTTTGTTAACGTGACTAAAAGCTTGAACATATTTTCTTCATGATAGCCAATTGGGTGTATGGTGGCGAAACTCTGGAATGAATAAGTCCATCTACAATGCAAATACTTTAAAACAGTCCAAAGAGGGACTACATCTTTAGTGGTAAAATTGTCTGATTTACCACTAGAGTCACAGAAACTTCTCTTTAAAGTAATCCTGCTGATTAATGCAAGATTAACAGAATCAGGAGATTCTGTTTAGTTGATTCTCAGGTTGTGTGCCTCTGTAAAAGGAAAGATTACATCCAATTCTTTTTATTAATAACTATTCTATTCTTAATTCTTTGAAAATTGAGGATCATTTCAGATAATGACAATATTCAGTGCACAAGAGCATTATTTTCTTTACCTCTCACACTTTTTCCTACACTAGCCAACTCTTGGGAAATCACTCAATTAGTATTAACAATTATGAGGTCCTTTGTGAGCCCCAAATAGTTTATGTAGGAAAGGTAAAGGAAGATAAGACAGACTCTTAGTCTGACCTGTAGATGCTATATTGATTATTATATTTAGGTATTGATATTGAGGACAATTTATTGCAGTAAAAGACGAAGAATTGAAGTGTCAAATGATTTAAGGAGGCCATGGTAGCAAAAAGAGAGATGAATTGTAATTAAAGAATACGGGAAACTTTAACAGTGATAATTTTACTTAGAAATTTCATGGTCTGTCCATCTTGTATTCAGAAAGAACAAATGGAATAACTAATACAAAAAACTACTGGTACAAATGAGGTGAGTTCCTGCTTAAGGACTAGCACTAGAAAATTCTCTGAATTCATTTTTTTCTTAATAAATGAAATAATCCCCATTCCTTTTTTATCTGGAAACATCATATGTTAAAATAGATTTTTTCCTTATTGTTCCAGCTCTCAGTGAACCTATTTGTAAATTACATCAGCCCACATTTCCATTTTTTCAGGTAAGAGTTAATACAATGTATTTGTATTTTAGAATTTATGTTGTATAAGTATCTTAGGTTCATGTTCTTGAATGGCTGTTAAGATCACACTCTGTATTGTTTTTAGTAGATTGTCTAAATGCAAAAATATTCCATAGTTTAGAATTAAAAATCAGTTAGTTTTGTTATATTTTTTTTCACAGCTCTCTTTTGGTAAAAGAAAGAAAATTGTATTTAGCTGAAAGGTCTAGCTATTGGGGTTTAATAAGCAAAACATTAATGCTAACAGAAACATAAGATATACTTTGATTCATAATTTCTAATTAATATAGGAAGATATTAATTATTTATGTGTTGTCAATTATAATTTGACATCACTAATATATAAAAATGTTAGTCTAACTTGGGTTCGAAAAATGAAGTAATATAGCTCAATTAATAGCATTTGAGAATATTTATTTAACTTAGAATTTTACTGAATCCATCTTTGTACTTCCATATCCTTTGTCTGTGATGTAGGCTTAGAAAAAATCTTGCCCAGATTTTCTGACTTTGGTTTGGCAATCTAATTCCAGACACACAGAAACATGGTCAAGTGAGATATTAGAAGACTTACTACTTCAGCCTCTAATTCCTTCCCATCCCACATAACCCTGAATATCAACAAGAAAGCTCTATCATAAAACCTCCACTATAAGATCCTTAATAAGAATCAAAGCCCATTCAGACTCTGTTTGAAAATGTTCAAGAAGGAGAGAGCTGACTTCATATTGAATGCATGACCCACAATCTTATGTTGGAAATGTATTTTGAAACAACGCACTATGTTTCAAGAGAGTCTTAACCCTTTACCAGTGGGGCACGAAGAACAGTGTGTAGACACTACCTCTAACTCCCTCTATCCTAACTTACAGTGTTCCTCACCGGGTAACCTAAGGTTGAATCCTGATCGCTATAGTTCTGAGATGCTCAGCAAAGTCTGGGAGCATGCTTACGTTTTCCTCTCCTGCCTATTCAGTGCCTTGCACAGAGTAGATAGTGAATAAGTGTATTAAATAATTCTCACAATGTATGAGAGAGAAGAACCTTGAAACATTGTAATTCAGCCACATCTCCATGAGAAAGTGCTTTTGAAATTTTTGTGTTTTTGAGACAAGTGCTTATGACAACTATAAATAGCCTAGTTCTGTGATAACGGCTCGTGGAAACCACAGGTCCTTGCTCTCCCATGGTTTATATCACGAAAGCGGAATGCTTGTTTTCATAACCTCTTTGCTCGGGTCATTCATGTGAAGAGCAAATACGGGCAAGTACAATTTTTACTCAAAATCTACCACTGTCAAGTCTCTATGCTACAAACAGGGAAACAAAGATAACACTGTGACTCTACCTTCAAAGAGCTTATATTTCAGTAGGATTGATAAAAGATGTTCACAGAGACATGCCACACAGACAAGATTTCAAGAGGCAATGTGCTGTGTGAAAGTTACAAAGAAAATGATGGTTTCTGACACTCTCTTGTGACAGTACCTATATTGTTGTGGAAAGGTAGAGCCATGATTATAGACACATGTCTAAGGGGCATCCATTTACCAATAAAAAAAAATTAATTCAAACAGTGCTTGAAATTTGATGACAAAAAAAGTAGTTTTTTTTTTCTTTTATATCATTCTTTTCTGTAGATTTAAAAACAGGAAAATAGTTAATATGTCACTGATACATTCATGAACATATAACACTCCGGTTTCTGAGTAATGACTCAGCCTTGACAATTATGGCTTTTTAACATATGGATCATTACTGATTTCATCTTAATTGATATGACACTTTCCTCTACACTCTGTAGCAACATTTGGCATTGTGGTTTTATTCAGAATAAGTAACTCAAATATCTGACAGTGTAATTTGGAGATATCTGTCAGTCTAAACTAGAACTGATCATTGATTTTTCAGCATCAAAATATTTAGAACGTAAAGTGATAAAGTACAAAATAATCTCTGAAATAATTGAACTTTGATTACAAATTATATATTCATACCAAACAGAATATTCTATGTCAAAAAGGACAATATTTTATAAATCACTTTTTATTTATAAATATTATAATGTGTACAGTAAAATTTATTAACTATAATTTTGTGTGGAAACAATACACTTTCCCTGTCACTGAAGAGCAAATTGGTTTTGGTCCTCCTCTAATGAAACAAGATAAAATGGACTCTTCTCTTGGCTAGTTTCTGAAAATCTTGTGGTTCAGTTACTATACAGATGATGCTCGATTTACAAATAAATACTTTATGAATATTGCCAGTAATATATTCTGTGATTTTTTTTTACCAAGATTCAAAATAGCACACTATTGAAATTAGCAGTAGTAGTGGTTGACAAAAATGACACCAAGGATTCTCAGCTAAACCAGGGGTTGTATCAGAATGATGTAAGGAGATCATTTTAATTAAGCAGGCCCTCCACCAACAGTGTTCTTCTTATACACATCTTATCCGATGCTTTAGTCAGCCACTCTTACTGACAGTGCATTCTATTACTTAGGTGTGTGGAGGGACAGGCAAATAGTTGAGAATCATTGGATTCTAATACATTAAAAATAATTTCATATTTAGTAAAAACAAACTCACTTCTTCTAATGCCATAGTATTTGGCCAATTTTCATAGATAATGAAAGTAGACATAAATTGTTTCTACCCCATTCCAAAAAATGACTTAATAGAGAAATTGGTCTTGTTATTTATTCCTTGTCTTTGCGGATATGTTATTTATTCCTTGTCTTTAGCTCTTATGAGAACATACGCACTGGAATTGTTTTAAGAATTACTGTGAATTGAGCCAATTTTAATTATTACCTTTAGATGAACACATAAAGGAGCTGGTGTGAGGCCAAAGAGTGCGTGTTTCATGAACGCTGATGCAAATGGTTCATAGGTCATGCGCATTGTCATGAGAGTTGAGTTGAAGGTCTTTGGACTCATACTGTTTAGTTTTGATTACTGGCTCCGCTGCTTTTCAGTTGGGCCACCACAGGTATCTATAATTTAACAGAGTTCAGTCTCAGTTAATATTTTAAAGTTTATTTGTTTATTTTGAGAGAGAGAGAGAGAGAGAGAGAGAGAGAGCAGAGTAGAGGCAGAAAGAGAGGGAGAGAGAGAATTCCAAACAGGCTCCATGCTGCGAGTGCAGCGCCCAACGTGGAGCTTGATGTCACAAATCTGGAGATCATGAGCTGAGCCAAAATCGAGAGTCAGATGCTCAACCAACTGAGCCCCCAGGCTCCCGGATGTCTCAGTTAATTTAACCACAAACCAGGGATAATAATGATGCTTATTTCCATGTAAGGATGCAATGAGGTGATTCATGTAAAGCATTTACCTAAGAGTCTGGCACTAGGAAGGAGCCATTAAGTTCTGCTATCATCATCATTACCATCTAACGGGCATAGAACAGCACTCTATATTAAACATATTTAGAAGCAGCTTCCCTTAATGCTTACTATTTCTTTTGATAATATATTATTTAAAATTCCATTTAATCTGTTTGAGTTATTTGAGTTTTGTTTTGTTTCTTGGTTGATAATTTTCTTAACATATAATATCTTTAGAGCTATTTTTATGACAGCAATTTGCATTTCTATAAATGTTGCAAATTGCCAAGCCATTTTAGGGGAGCAAAAAATAAAATATCAAAATATGTCTAGCTGGAAAACTTCAGCTGAAATGTCTAGAAAGAGTAAGTAATTTGTTAATCTTCATGAGTGAATTTTTATTTCCTTCCTTTTGATGAAAGCACACATTATGCTCAGTGAAATAACTCATACAGAGAAAGACAAATACTATATGAGATCACTTACATGTGGAGTCTAAAAAGACAAATGCATAGAAAGAGAGAACAGAATGGTTACCAGAGGCTGGGGGTTGTGAGAAATGGGGTGATATTGGTCAGAGGGTACAAACTTGCAATTAGAAGATGAGTAAAATCTGGGGATCTAACATATAGTATGGTGATTGTAGTTAACAATACTATATCATATATATGAAAGTTGCTAAGAGAATACAACTTAAATGTTCTCACCACACACACACACACAAACAGTAATGATATGATAGAATGTATTAACTAATTCTGTGGTAATCATTTTACAATATATACTTGCATCAAATCATCACCTTATACACCTTTTGCTTACACAATGATACGTAGCAATTATATCTCCATAAATCTGGGAGGGGGGAGTAAACATCCCAAGAGTGGTAGAAACCCTTCTACAGAGAGGACCCACCCACACAGATAGCTCTTTTCTCCCTTGTACCACACATGAGAGACAACTGATAAGATGGAGAGATGTGCTGTCACTTAGCTAAACTGCATCTATCTTTCAGTTGGGTCTAACAAGAAAGGTCTCAGGTTTCACGACTTCTGCCTTGAAACCAACAAATAGATAAAGTCTATTTTTGTGTTTAAGATTAATGTTTCCACAAGAGATACTGGTTGAGAGACATTGAGGAAGTATCATGTTGCTTTATGGGGACTTATTATTATTTCATTAAATGTTCTACATCCACCCCCATTTTTTTTTCTATTAATAGTATTCATTTGCACAACACAGTCTCATCAGTAACACTCTACAGGCCAAGCTAGTATATCTACTCCCACCTCCTCCTTGTGATTTATGGGGAGGCATATTTTTTGAACTATACTTAATCTTGGATAGCCTCTTGTTTTCTAAATAAGATCTTTTCCCACTTTTGTGTGTAGCATATCCCCTTAAAATTAAGAACAGGTAATATAAAAAAAATCATATAATGTAAAAGTTACCTGAAAGTTTCCGAGGTAATGGAAGTGTTACCTGTATCAGTTGGGTTGTTGGCTTTATGGGTATATGCATTGGTAATAGCTCACTGATTTACACAAATGAGATCTATGCATAAATTCCTCATATATAAATGTTGTGAAAAAATAGAGTGATCTATGCTGATGTCTTTTGTTTGGATTTTAATATAGAGTTTTACACTGGTCATTTTTCTGTGTCATAAATGATATGCTTACGTATTCCAGCTCAATCAAAAGAGTTGAAGCCTTGAAGTCTAGACTATGTGGCAATATTATCATCTAGTAGCAGCATATTACCATTGCAAAAAAAAAAAAAAAAGAAACTTAAAAGGAAAATTGCAGCACATAGCTGCAAACAATGGCAAATCATGGCTTCTCAAGGATCTTATCTTTTAGTTACCATAGTTCCAAATATTTTGTTTCTTGAGACCAATGTAATATTACAATCTATGAAGAGTATCTAGGACTTGAAGAGACCTAATAAACATTTCTGACCACCCCCAACATTCCTAGCATTGAGTAAAAGATAAAAAAAGTCCAAAATGTCAGCTTTCTAAGGCTACCTTGGTGAATACAGTTTAAAAACAAGAGTCAAATGGATTAACCCTCAGTTCAGGTTTTTGCAAAAGGTTGAAGACTGTAGAGCAAACATGCTTATTCTGTTGTCTGTCTTATACTGGTTTGACGTGGAGGTGCAGAAGAGATAAAATTCCCAATGCTTGTATTTTTTGATACGCAGGTCAAACCAAAAAATTCATAATAATACCTATTATCTAGCAACCAGATAATTGGTTCTGCCTGTGTGAGTAAAAGTAGTGGTGGAAGAAGAAGAAAGAAATGTCCAGGGAACATTGAAATCAGGAGCATAAAAGAAGGCCCTTCTCTATTTACGAAAGAGACAAAATGCATATGAAGAAAATATGTGAAATCAGGACATGAATTGTAGGCATCACTGGCTGCAGTCTTGGACCTTATGTAACACAGATCACTATCACTGGAGTTTGGTGATATACAAATTCATCAAAAGAGTTCTTTGCACACATCGACAGATTTTTTAAATGTTATTACAATACCAAAACATCAATGTGAAAAATAAAGTAAAAAGACATTCATCCAGTAACGCTTGGTTAAAAGGGTATTTGTCAATCCCTGTGTATTATTTTCCAAGCCATATTAAAAGAATGCATGTGGCTATCTGCAGCTGAAGTTGAGGGCAGATACAAGGTCAGGAGACTTCTGTATGTCTGATAGGATTATTATTGCTTGCAGGTAGAAAGGCATAGAGACAGAAATCACTGACAAGGGAAGACCCTGAAGCCTGATTGTAGGTGTAACATAGGACTAATGAAATCTCTGGGCTTCTTGTCGTTTGTCAAAACTTTCCAGGGGCTTCTCATTTACTCAGGGTAAAAGCCTAAACCCTATTAATGGCCTACAAGATCCGACCTGATAAGGCTTCCTATTACCTTCTATTCTAATCTACAACTACTTACCCTCTTGTTCACTCCACCCAGACTCACGTGCCTCCTTGCTATTGCTCATACATAGCAGGTATGATCCCACTTCAGAGTGTATCTGTTCAGCTCATACCCTCACTTCCTTCAAAATTTTTTTTTTAATGTCACTGTCTCAGTGAAGACTAATAATTAGCTCACTACTCCTGGAAACCCTTGCCCTATTACTTGTTTCCCAAGGAACTCATCACCTATCACCATATAATATACATATTTATTATGTTAGAGTTGGATTCCCTTGACTGGAATATAAACTCCAAGAGAGAAGGCATTCTTGTCTCTTTAATTTACTGCCATATCTGATGAATGAATGAGTAGTCACACATAAGATGACAAAAGCAAAGGGCGTTCAGGATTCCCTGGTGCTGCAGGATACATGCCTTCTATCCGCCATACTCTGTTATACCCCTGACACATGCGGCGAGCTAATCGAGCAGCAAGAAATCATCCATAGACACAATCCAGTTGTTGGGTATTTTCCCAGGATAACACTTCAAAGGCCCTCGTGCTTAGCCAGCTCTCTGAACCTGTCTTTTTTGGTCCCTGCCTTCATACTTCAGGCCTGTACCTCAGCCTCTGTTCCCTTCATGTCGATGATTTGTTTGGGCTCTAGTTGGGCTCTTTGCTCTTTCATCCAGATCTTTATATTGCATCCATGCTCACCTCCATCCAGGGTCACCCCTCATCTTGCACAAAGGGGGAGAAATAGAGAGCAGCCTGCTTCCTTTTTACATTTTTAAAATATGCAGCCCTCAGGGAAGTAATTTGCCACCTACAATTTTGTACTTATAGCCATGTCTGAAATTTTAAAAATCCCAGATATAACATGCAGAACATAAGGAGGAGAGACTTTTTTTTTTCATTTTAATCATATTATTTTCTCTGTTCTTCAATTTTCCTCTGCTCTCTATTGAGTTATTTTATTTTCTGCTTGCTTCGGGGTCTCTTTTCCTTGAAAGTATCCTAGGGGCGTATTTCCCATGGCTTGCATCTCTATATGTTAAATTTCAGAAGCAGGTGTGGAGTGCAGGCATCTGAAACACATCATCTACCAACAAGGTACAGGGGTGAATACTGAGTGGAGGCCAGGGATGAAGAGGGAGTGGGAGTTGGAACCAGGGTGAAACTGGCCTATGATGCTGAAAGGTGCAATAAAAGTCACAGAACCAAGAGAAAGAGCCAGATATAAACTTTTCACTGTACTAAGATTTTCCTTCCAGGAACAAGAAAGATTTATTTTTAAGTCTTAGTGTCATTATTTGCTAGTGGTTTAAGACTTGAGAGAAAATTTTAGTTCAGCTGTTTTCATCTGGGGATGATAAAACCTATCTCTACTGAACACAGCTGACATACTCTAAGATCCCTCTGTTCCCACACTGTGATTCCAGCCAACTGAGACCCATGCTTTTGTGGAAAACTCTCCCTCTGAGTGTGGATAGAACCACACTTGCTTCTAACCAACAGACTTGCTTCTAACCAACAGAAACTGGCAAAGGTAGATGATGGATATCACTCCTGTGGATATGTTACATTAAATAAAATTCCGTCTCTCTAGCATACTTGCTCTAGACTCTCCTTGTTTACTTGATGAAGTTAAATGACATGTTGGGAAAGCCACTGTGACTAGCAACTGGGCAACCTCTAGGAACTAGGGCAACTCCTAGCAGCTGAGGATGACCTCGAACTTTTAGCCAGCTACATTAAGAGAGGCAGTCAACCCTATAGCTGTGAAGAAATGAAGTCTGTCAAAAACCTGAGTGTGTTTGAAAACAGATTCTTTCCCAATAAAGCCTCCAGATGAGAATGCATCACCAGCTGACCTGTATGGCAGCCTTAAGAGACTGTAATATTTAATGATTATATCATTATAAGCAAATAGTTTATACCTTATAAGCAAATAAGGAGGCTAAGCTGCACCCAGACTCCTGACCCGTGGAAGCTTTAAGATAACAAATCTGTGTTGTTTTAAGCCTCTAAATTTGCAGTAATTTGCCGTACAGCAGTAGCTAACTAATACACTGAGTTTGCAAACCTTGGTGGTTTGCCCATGGTAAAAACACTTAAAGGATGCTGTCAACAGTGATTTTTACCAAAGGAATCCATTTCTCCTACTTTCCCAGTCACATTCTACCATACTAGGATTGGGCAACTGCTAGTTCATAAACTAAAAGATATGACTTTGGTAATCTTTCTTGAAAACTGAACTATGCCAGTTAGATTTTCTTCACCCAGTGAACACTAAAGAGCTCCTTAAATTGTCACAGATTTTTGGGAGGAAGATCAAGTTTGAGAGCATAATGAATGTATTTACTACAATATGCAGTTCTATCTACATATGAGGTATTGATAATTTATTCTTATAATTTTCAAAATAAAAGGTACATAAATATCAAATATAACCTTTACAATCAATATTAATTTACATTTGTCTCTACCCACTTGTGTTGGTATTTCTATGTTAGATATCTTTTTGACAATATTACGTAATGAATGCATTTATATTATTAAACACTTGCTAATGACAGATACTTAAATCAGAATCTTTTTGATGGGAAGAAATAAAGATAGCACGGGGCTCCTGAATTTAGTCATATATAAAAATGTGTAGGTGGCAAAGTGGGTGTTAAAAAGTGCTGAGGGTATAGAAAAGCAAATTTGTAATTTTATTATGGTTAACATTGGTAGAAATCCAAAACCAAACCTTTTTAGTAGCCATCCCATAGTATATCTGATTTACTTAGTGTTTTTAAAATAACAATTATTGGGTAGTATCAATTATAGCAGATAACAGGTACCACTGATAGATGAATGAGACACAATACATTTAATCAAATATTTTACACTCAGAGAAATGAACATTATATATTTCAAATACATTTTTTCAGTCCTTAATAAAATTGTTGAAATCAAATGCCACATTCTTGAGAAAGCCTTGAAGGAAAGCTTGATATTATATCTTAAAATATAACATTGGATAAACATTACTTTTTTAATAAAGAAGGAAAGAAACATTAACAAATATAGCTGTCATAGTGAAATCTACACTTATGCTCATAAGAAAGTTGAATTCTATTTCACTTAATACATTTCCCAAGGTCAGTCCTAAGGACTGAAAAGTTTCCTTTTGTAGTTCCAGACATTTTTGACTAGTGCTTTGATAGTATAAATACTATTCATAGGGAACTAAGTGTGTTAGGATATTTATTGAGAAGATATTGATCCACTTAAACTTGTAAACAATGCCATAGGAGATTGGCAGGATTGCAACATGTACATTGTGCTCTGGGAACACGGAGAAAGGGGAGCCAACAGAAAATTGAAGAGCAAGAAATGGTTAAGTTTTGCTTTGAAGAATAAACATCAGTCAAAAGCAGAGAAGGAGTAGGAGAAATGGACACAGAAATACAAAAGAATGGCATATTAAGGGCTTAAATGTACATTTAATTAAAATATTTTGTCACTGGGGCACGTGAGTGGCTCAGCTGTCTGAGCACCCAGCTCTTGATTTTGGTTTAGGTCATGATCATGTTTAGGCTTAGGTCATGGGATTGAGCCCCAAGTCAAGCTCCAGGGTGCACCTGGAGCCTACTTAAATTAAGATTTATTCTCTCTTTCCTTCTGCTCTGCCCCCACCCCCCTCGCACATGTGCCCTTGTTCTCTCTCTCTCTAGAATAAAAACAAGATATGGTGTCACCAAGTCTATTTGAGAAGGTTCCTTTAAACATATGTGATCTATGGTGCAAACGTTTTAGTAATATTCTTACTCTTATAAATTAATGTACTTTTTCTTTTAAAATAGATCTAAAGATCACATACAGATGTTATAAGCAGTGTAAAAAATTCTAGACAAATGTATTATCTAGTATTTATTCAACATCTTAAAACCGATTACTTAAGTAGGCATCTTAGTTCAGTTAATAGGGAAGTCATACACTTAAGACATTTTTTAAACATATACTTTGTAATGCCAATTTCATACTGAATTCCTTAAAGGGCGGGTGTTGTGTAACAAATACTTGTGGGAGAAAATATATAAAAACCCAAACAGTTCTCCAATCATTGTTAATAAAACATTGAAGGTGCAGCATATACATTAGTGTGATGGTTAATTTTTATGTGTCAGGTTGGTTCAGTGGTAGTGCCTAGAGATTTGGCCAATCATTATTCTGGAAGTTTCAGTGAAGGCGTGTTTTTGATGAGGTTAACATTTAAATCATTAAATTTGACTACAGCAGCTTACTTTATAATATGGGTAAGCCTCATCCAATCAGTTGAAGGCCTTAAAGGAGCAAAGACTGACCTGTCTTAAGAAGGAATTCTGTCAGTGCACTGCCTTTGGATTCAGGCTGTAGTTCTTCCCTGGGTCTCTGGCATGCTGGCCTGCCCTGCAGATTTTAGACTTGCACCTTCACAGTTAGGTGAGCCAATTCCTTGAATTCTATCTGTTTCTCTGTTTCTCTCCATTTCTTTGGAAAACCCAGACTAATACAACTATCTCTGTCACATGAATACTTAATCACACTGAATACTAATTTCCCCATCTATAAAATAAAAGAACCAGACTGGATGACTTCAAAATTCCTTATAGCCAGAATTTCTATGAGCCACAATTTAAGGTGAGATATGAGATATGAGATCTTGCAGGACTTGCATTCTATTTTCATTGTTGATCACAATGTGCTTGGGAGCAAAAGTTGTAATTACATACAAATTAAGTAATTATGTATATAGACTCTGTTTCTAAGGAAATAAGTTATGTCCATATGATACCAGTACAAATGGCAAGAGACAAAAATAAAATCTAGATACAAGGACTTTTTCCCCCAAATATTGTCACTTTGTTACCTTTCTTCATATTGTTTTTCTTCATGAACTGACCAGAACAACTAATACTTGGTTATCATTTTCATTAAGAGTCATTGCTTTGATTGGAATTATGTTTATTTTCAAGGATTACTCCATCTTTGCAATGTTATTTGGCCTTTAGAAGCTAATGATCTATGGAGACTTCACATGCATATATCATCAAGAGCATTTACATAAAGACACAAAATAATTTATTTTCTTGATCATCCATCCATATTGGCAACCATGTTTTTTAAACAGATGGCACTATGATAAATTATCCAGTATGTAGAAATCGTGGCATGACTCTGGAAACTTTGCACAGATGCTTGTAATGAGATGTTCATGATCACATACCACTTGCACATTCAGAGAACGACAGAGCCTCCTGTTGTGCAAGACGCTTAAATGGTGAGATTCCCTTTAGCAATGTTTAGAGATGCTGCTTGCTTTAAGGGTGATGCATTCCCTAGGAAGTAAATATATTTAGTGGTCTCAGTCATTCAGGTAGAATATTTCTAAGAGAAGTTTTTGATGGAAAAGATCAATTTAGAGTTTATTCATTTTAATAAAAGGAGATGAAAACACTCAGGCTTCAAGGAATTTACAAAACTAGCTTCCCAGATCTCAATAAGATTTTCATTTCCAACCACAGTGCTCTCCAGGCTGTCAGGAGAAAAACTTCAATTTGTTATATGGAGAAAATGTTGTTTCAAGTGAAAAATAAAATGTTGATATCAAGACATATGAATTATGGTGCTATGTTAATTCTCCTTGAAATACAGGTCACAGAATAGCAGGTTAACTGGGCCACTCTGGAAAAAATATTTTATTCCAAAAGCACAGAGGCACTCAACTTGAGTTGTAAAAGACTTTAAGATGATATTAATAGGGAGCTAGTGACTTAGAATGTTGAGTGATGATTCCCAAGAAAGGCAGATAAATCACTTGACATAATATGAATACAAATAACTGGCAGAAACATGGATCATAACAATCTATATCTTGGTTCTTTGCTATTGAAATATTTAAGAATCTAACATTCTGGCATATGAATCTTAGCTCCAAACACAATTATTAGTTTCTCTGATTTCTATATGGAGAAAAACACATGAATCCTAGCATATTCTAGGCCCTAATTTACTTACATTTACTATATGTCTCTTTGCCTTTCTGTCTTTGTCTCTCATACACGTAGCACATGTACATACAAACATGCTTTCTAAAAATTCAGTGAAGCAGACACGGGACCATAAGGAACATACACAAATATTACTAATTATTTTAACTTCATTTTAAACTTGATATTTCTAAGTTATACATGAGAAATTCTCATCTGTCCATATATATATCATATTGGCAGTCATTATTGAACTTTACGTCTGCAAATCAATAGTGATGAATTGCAAACTAAATTATGTGCCACCTGTCTTTCGGTTTTATATTTCTAAACTGAATTACGAACACTTGTTACCTAGGCACACTTGAGAGTTGCTTAAACAAGGTATAAACTTGATTGACATATAATAACTTCTATGTCTCTATTATAAAATTTTTAAATGTTATCAGTGACTTCCATGGACACAAAATGTGATAATATTGAAAACTGGAACTTAAACTCTATAATGTTTTGATTTAATTTATGTGGACCATAAATTATCATTTTCTGATTAAGAGGAATATAATAATCCCTTACTTAGTCAATAAAAAATGTAGGAGCTATTTTTAATTCCTTGAATTTATTGTATTTTTATTAATTTTCCTCTCTTCACTCTTTACTTTTACTTATTTTTCTCATGTTGAGGTATTGTGTTAGTTGCTATAACAAAACAAGAAAACTGTCAAGAAATAACCAAGTCAACATTTAAAAAATATGGTCTGGGGATCCCTGGGTTTCAAGGAGACTTTTTCAGGGGTTCTATTATGTCAAAACTATTTTCATGACATGGAGACTTTATTTGCCTTTTTCACACTCTTTAGCTTATGAGTGTACAGTGGAGTTTTCCAGAAGCTACATGACATGTGATATCACAGCGGATTGAATGTTGAAACAGATGTGGAAATCCTACCGTCTGTTAAGACAGATATTACAAATATTTTCAAAAATATCAACACTGCTTTTCTGACTAAACTGTTTTGTGATCTAGAAAGCCGAGTTATTTTGTTTAAAATGGATTTAAATGAACATGTGATGGGCTTATTACTATTTTAAATGAATTCATACATTTTAAACATTTCTCTATCTTAAATTCTAATACTGTGAATATTAATATATACAAATCACGTCAAAAAGCTATTTGAAATTATTAATGATTTTTAAATATATAGAAGAATCCAAAATTCAAAAACTTTAAGAAACTCTACCATAAGTTAATCTTCAGTACCTGAGATTATTGCCATTTTCCATAAAAACTAAAGTGGCCAGGAATGCCTAGTATAGACATCTACCTCTTCTGTTAATTTATTTAATTAAAAAAATTGAAATTTATCATTTTAAAATCACTGTGCTAATTACTGGGTGTAGAATGATCAACAAGACCTTATGTCTATCATTGAAGGAAACTGTCCTGCATTATCATGTTCTTACAACTAAGAGGTATCCTCTTGTGAAATTGAAGCATGTATCTGATAAGAGGCATTGTTTACTGAATCCTGATTTTTGCATTTTTATATTAATTATTATGCCTTAGCTATTATTTAACTGGAATTATAGCAATGAATCAAGGTGACTGCCTTTCTGCACCTAACGTCATGTTGCCTTAGTTACAGAAGTTCCAGACCACACTGGGGCTACGCATACTGACTTGAGAAATGCTATTATGGCAGAAATAGAAAAAGAAGTAAAGGAAAATAACCTTACAATATAGGCTTTGGGGAGCCTATTTTAAAGTCAAAGCTTTTGGGGCATCTGGATGGCTCAGACAGTTGACTTTTGATTTTGGCTCAGGTCATGATCTGTGCTGAGTGTGGAGCCTGCTTGGGATCCCTTCTCTCCCTCTGCCCCTCTCCCACACTTGTGCTCTCTCTTTTTCTAAAATATACTATAATAATATAATATAATATAATATAATATAATATAATATAATATTAGTCAAAGCTTTTGATTATAAGGGATGGACTTTGTTAAGAGAACACAGCATTCTTGAAAAGCTAAATTGAAGGCACTTAGCATAGAAGAACATAAGCTTATGTCACAATAAAATTTGAAGAGATGATAAAGAAAGACATATTACTTAGACCCAGGAAGATGTACCTTATCTGGCATGGAATGGGGTTTAGAATAAGACACTGCTATAAGAGATGAGACTTAATGGAGGCCATGTATGGAGAAGCAAATACAGCATCATAAGCCTGGCCAGCATGGGTCACACCACCATCAGAGTTACATGGGATTCTCACCAATGCATGAAGCATTATGTGTTCCCACATGAGCACGTGCTTCATGTGTGCTGGGCTGAGGAATCATGTAGGCTATACTTCTCATCATCACCTGATAAGGGCTTTCATCAACAATTTCCTGCAGGTTGCTCGTGAGTCATCTCAGGAAAATGATTCTCATCTGTGCTGCAAGATTTTTCAGAACTCCATCCAAAACAACCAACACAGTGCTCCAATATTTATTTCTGGACTTTTTGTAAGCCTTTTGAATAACACAGAGAATTTATGAAGTTAGAATGATATGAAGGGAAAGACCTTAGCTACTGGACTATAGAGGTGTAAACACCCCAGACTTGTTACTCATGGGGATTTATGTTGGCACCACAGAGGTATTACTAATCCCCGGGAAAGAAAATAGAAGCCTAGTCATTTCAACCCACGGTCATGACCCTTTAAGGAATAAAAGTACTATGCCAAGGAAAAATCAGGTTATTCATGGGTGGGTGGGAGTGGAAGGACAAAGAAAAAAAGGAGAAAAGAAAAATAAAGGGCATAGAAAACAACCTTTAAACTTGGTTCTTGGAATTAGAACTTTCAAAATATGGTACCTCTTTTTGGATACAGAATACAAGTTTCCACAGCTCAATCCCTTAGTGTTTTGGCCTAAAGAATATGTGAAGAGGTTGGAATATGTAGGAAAATATTGGTATTCATAGTCAGCTTAGAAAGAAAATGTGCTATTGGTAAGGCAGGCAGACACTAAGTCCCTCTGGAGATGTCTTGGGAAGTCAGTGAAGAGTCTTGTCATTACTTAGGATGTAAGGTCACTTGCATTCCTCTTGAATCAGATGCAATTGTGACTCATAACTGAAAAAACGCTGCATAACTACTCAAAGAAAGTTTTGCCTGTGCTGGTGGCATAGCTACTAGTGAAGGAAATGAACATTCTTAGGCCCACTGCAGACCTACTGAATCAGAAACTCTGAGACTAGTTCCTAGGGATTTGCTCCACCAAGCCCTGAAAATGATTCTGATGTAATTTGAAAATCACTGTTCTAGGATAAGACTAATGTCCTCTAGTGTTCAGATGTTGGAGAAATGGCAAGTGATAGAAAAATCAAGTTTGACAATACTTAGCCCTCAACGTCTAGTACAAAATGGCATAAGACTAAGTATTTTACGCCTTACATAAGATTAAGGCTCTTTTTCAAGAAAATATTGTTTTACTGGGGTAGGATGAAATTGAGGTAATATAATAGAATTCTATTCCCAATATCTCAGTTGTACCTTGGCTTCCATACCCATTGATTGTGCATTAGTTTCAGAAGAAGTTTAAATTCAGCCTAAATAAAGTATGCATTGATTAATTTTGAATTTCAAGTTAGATATTTTTTAGTCTACCAGAAGATAACAAACATGGTCATTATTTTTTCGTGCTTTTTAAGAGCTTATTTTTATTTTTTTTATTTTTTTTTTTTTTAATATTTTTTTTTTCAACGTTTATTTATTTTTGGGACAGAGAGAAACAGAGCATGAACGGGGGAGGGGCAGAGAGAGAGGGAGACACAGAATCGGAAACAGGCTCCAGGCTCTGAGCCATCAGCCCAGAGCCCGACGCGGGGCTCGAACTCATGGACCGCGAGATTGTGACCTGGCTGAAGTCGGACGCTTAACCGACTGCGCCACCCAGGCGCCCCAAGAGCTTATTTTTAAATATCGAGATGAAATTTCGAGGTCTGAGCATGACATTTTGCCAACACCAACGTATAGAGAGAACATAGTATATAAATGATATCAGGACAGCTTTACTGTGACTTAGAAAGGAAATAAGTGTACGTAACAGTGACAGAAGTATAAATATATACAATAGAAGGCTTGCTAAGTTATTGAGTAGGTCTCTGATAAGGGATCAAAGGCCCCATCGGGGATGAGGAAAAGCTGGAGCAAGCTGAAAGAGAAGATCTGGAACCTGACGCTCATTGCAACCACAGAAGAATAGAACTAGCAGCTTGACATTCACAAGCAGAAGGAGAACTGGAGATGGTGCCACTGGGATCTATCTCACAGCTTGCTTAAGCATGCAAGAGCTACAGAGCTCTTCAATTACTCTCTGAGCATGCAAACACGAGGTAACCCCGAGAACTTGTGACCTGCAAGGTGCCTCAAGGTGAAATAAGGGAGCAGCAGAATCTGGTAACCTTGTGATGTGAGGCAGTGGAGCTACCCAGTGTCATCAACGAGTACCAGCCTGATGGTCTAAAACCAGACCAAACTTGCTACACCAGGGCGGACATCAGTTCAAGAGTGACTGTCAGCTCAGAGATCAGGGAGGACAGGAAGATGTACATAGACAATGCCTTCCACAGAGATTAAAAAGTTTCACTCTGAACCAAGGTATCAAAATGGAGAATCATGATAAGAAGAGACCTTTGAAACAGAAAATATCCTGATAGTATGCTTAAACTTTATATGGACTAAATATTTAAAGAAAACAACTATGTTAGACCAAAAGAGATCAAATTATACTTAATAAGCCAATGAAAGGTCCACTCCTCTGTCAACACCATCAGCAGGAAAATATGCTCCAAGAGACAATGAGGTGAATTACAGATAATAAAGTCATGTTTTCAGAGTTAAAATGTATAACAAAACCAGAAGCAGTAGGACTCATGGACTTATCTTCTCTAATAAACTTCTCGGATCTTCCAAGTAAAGCCTGCCCTTGCAGCAAATGAGGCATTTTGTTAACTTCTCAGATAAATAGATCAATTCCATGTCCAAAGTGATATTATATTGCACCCAAGTAAATGCACACTATCTTAAAAAACAAAAACAAAAAACAGTTACAGGTCATCCATGCATTTTAAATAATAGCAATAAGTTGTATTTGTTGAAGCAGAATTTTCACTAACATACCAGAATCTCTTAAAATAAATTTGAGAAGCTATAACAATTGACGAGTTTCCCAGGAATATTTTTGAAAAGTCAGAATGATTTAGTTACCAAAACTAAGCTGAGTAATCTGACATGTGTATTTTTCAAATATTGGCATCCATTCTAAGGCCATCAGATAAAGCTTATAGCCAAAGTTTGAGTGCAAACAATTCAAGATATGCTATATAAAATGATGCCAAATACAATAATAAATGCCTTCTATAAAAACAAGACTTACTCATAAAAGACATTCTTTGTGGACAGATAACTCATGCTGACAGCTTGTGAATTCCAGAATTCTTCAGGCAATGCTTCTATTGGCTATCCTCTTTGGCCCAAGTTTACAATGTTGACTGATTATCACAAAAAGGTGACTAAGAATGCATTTTAAGAAGAGGGTGGATAATTTTGGATTTGCGGTGGCAGACAACGGAGACCTTTAACATGTTATATTATCCTTCTAGATGTGTAGACAAGAGGATTAAGCACTAAAAAAAATGGATTCCAGCAAAGCACGCATGGTTATATAATTAAGACTGTAGCCTTATCCTACAAACAAAACTTTCCGAACAGCACACATTTAAAAATGCAGCCATAAATCTATTTAAAGGGCTTCTTCATTCAGGCCTGCAAACATAGCATTGTCTTTGTCAATTTGTCTGTAGTCCATTCTGGTAGGTGACATTGTTCTTGAGTACTAATCAATTGATGTCTCCGTGCCATCTGGCATTTTGTTGCTAAGCACAGCTGCAACACTGTACGGTGAAGTGTGAGTGGCAAGAAGCAAGGTTTGTGTTCATCACGATGTCACAGTCCAGACTACACAGTCAATAAATCCTTGGTATGCCAGGCTTATCCTACCAAGGGAAGAAATGCCTTGGCGATGCATTGAAGAAAATATGATGAAAAGTAATTGCTCCAGTGAGATTCTGAAGATCTTTTGCTTTGTTTATAGAGTGACCTCAAGAAAGGATACTGTTTTTTACTTATTAACATCTAAATCACTACATAAAAGGACATTTACTAAAAAATCTGAGTTCATATTTGCTCTTTACCAGTTGGCTATATGTATAATATTTCTCAGTGACTCATTTTTAACTATCAGTAGGGGCCTTTATAATTTGCTTTTCAATTTCTGAGAGTGGAAGGCAGCATGCAGAGAAAACAGGCATATACCAGGAGTGACCTAGACAAATATAATACAAGTCTACAATTTGGGAAAATGGAATCCATTAAATATTGTAACGTTCAAGTAAAAACTTAAGTTCTTATCAAAATGTTTTCAAAATACTGATGGTTTGTTTCCAGAACTTCATAAATAATCAGCTGTCATTAAGCTTGGGGTGGTAAAACTTTACACAAATCTTCCTTAAAGTAATAATGGTAAGGTGTTGATTTCAGTAATAATTACTAATGCATAAGATCAAGAGTTATGGTGTACCTATCCATTCCATGAAGTCTCTCTTTGCAGTTATGTTTCATGATACCACAATCAGCATCCCTACCACCTTAGAAATATGTGTGACTAGATCAAGAACATCTTGAATTTTATACTCCGAATCTCCTATTGCATTCTTTAGACAAAAGGCACAAGACTAACCTTCAAATAAATCACTTCATTGAGTGTATCCAGCTGGAATGGAAGGTGTTCAGAAAACACCTTTGGGAAAGATACTGAGAAATTCCTATAGTAGATAACCACCTATAACAGTTGAATGGTTTCAAAGAAATCCCCAGTGATGGGAAACATTTCTTGTTTAAAAAAAATGTATTTTCTCCTTCTAGCAATGAAACTCTTAGAGAAATAGGCACATTGTACATTTAAATGGTTTTGAGTAAATTGTTCTATATGTTTTATACATTCCTTTATACATTCAAACAACTACCAAGTTTTTATACGGTACTTAGTATATACCAAGGAATTTGCAAGGTGCTGAGAATACAAATACAAACATGAACAAAACTATGCCCATTTTATAAATCCAAATGCAAAGGGTGACACAAGAAAATCAACTTAAACTACAATGAAGTATTTACTCTAAAAGCATGCCCCCTCTTTTTTTCTCTGATGCCCTCACTCATGCTGGCCTGTTCAGATGTTTTAACTGAAGCAATCAGTGAATACAATATTCACTTCAAGGCTACTGTTTATTTGAGTGGTATCAAAGGGAGAAGAAATAGAAATAGGAGTAAGCACCTGTCCTTCTATTTTCACATCCTTGCTTCAAAAGTGATATATTCTTGCAATATGGCCATCCTTCCTCAAGATCATTGTGACTGCCCATAAATGTGCTTACGTTTGCTCTTGTATTTTGACGTGGCTGCTTCTGGAAATCCTCCAGTGACTGGTGTCATAACAGAAATGGGCATTTCTCGCTTTTGTAAGACCAAGTGCAAAGAGTGGCACTGATCCTTACTAGCACTGCAATGTTATTGTGCTTCTGGAGACACAGTATGATTAGCAACAGACATAAAAATATTTTCTGGTCATTTATATGTATAAACTATAAAGTTGATAATGATAATTCACCACATCCTTTCCTTACATTACCTCATGTGATTTTTCACAAAATTGAATAAAATAGACAAAACAGAAGTACATGTTCTCTGCTGAAGGCTCTTCATGTCTTATCTATATCTAGTAATAAAATTACACATCCATAAGTTAATAACTACTGCATAAAAATAAGCTAGATATGTATAATCTACTTGTAGAAGAATACTTTGCTAGGTCTACAAATAGGTCACCCTTTCATATTATATTTCTTGGTATTTGTAGTACTAATTCATGCTTTATTTCACGTTGCTTATTTAAACAGAGCCAGAAATTTGACATCAGAGGAATGATTGATGACACAGAGAAGTAAAATGCCATCTGATGGGTTTAAGGAAGAAATCAAAGGTAGAACCATAGCTTGGAGGCAGTAAATTATCTTAAGTTTTCTCGCGGCCCCCAAAATAAGCTTCTCCATGTTTAAGACTATACTCTGAATAAATTTCCTTTATATGGTTAAATGATTCTGTGAATGTAATCACCAAATATGAACAGACCGAAAAGCAATATTAAGATGCAGACGGTACTCAGACATGGTAAGATTAATTATTAGTTGCCTGATTATATTTAGTAACTGCAGTTCATGCCCCAGCAATCCAGCCCTCCGCTAAACGTCAGACTCTTTCGGCAACACGTGCACACTCCAGCTGCACAGCAAAGGTGAGTCTCAGCAGTTTACAATTTCTGCATTGCGGCTTTGACTCTATTTCTCCTTACTCTCTCCAAAAATAATAAGATTTAAATACTGGCATTTGAAAAGTCATCCTGAGGTGATAAAAATAGTTGCTCTTAAAAAAAAGGCAGAAAGAGATCTATGGAAATATTGCAGAGATGATAAAGGGAAAGAAGATACAGGAGACAGAAGTTGGGGGTGGGAGGAACTGAGGAGACATTACCCTGGGAATGAAGGCAGGATCTTCCTGGGGAGGGGCCACCGTTGCTCTTTTTTAACTCTTGTCTCAGAAGTCGCTGTATGACTCCAAAATGTGCTCCTGTAAGGATTAAAATTATTTTATAAGAAGCTTATTTTTAATTAAACATATTATGTGTAAATTAGAAAAGTTTTCAATTACGGAAGTGAAGAAAGCAAAAGGTTACAATTTCCCACCTCAGAAATATAGTAGCATAACTATTTTATTTTATACCACATAAATCTCTCTCCTTTTTCCATTGTAGGTCTCTCTGTGTATTTTTGCAGCTAGTGTCTCTGAGTACTTACACACACACACACGCACACACGTGCGCGCGCACACTCACACATACATTTGTTCCAGAATCATTGAAAAACTATGTTAGTCTATACTACCAAACTCAACCTTGAGGATTCTCAGGAGGGATTTACACCTAACTACAAGTATCTTCCCTTCCTGAAAGTTTTTCTTATGCATGTAACTCCCCAACAATTACACTCTTTAGGGCAGTTCCCCAAATCGCTTTCCTCTCCTTAGCTTGTTCACCTCACCCACCCTAAAATCTCCTTGCTTCAGCTTCTTTAAACTGCAACTTCTTGTTTTGTTTTTCTTTTTTTGCCCTTAACTTATTTTGCCATGAAGTTTGTATCATTTAAAAAATATCAACTGGGTAGCTTTTCCTCTTTCCAATTCCCTAAACCAGTTAACACGCGCTAAGATCTCATTAGATCACCTGAGCGTGAGGTCCATGGTGGAATTGTTTCACCGCTATTTATTTAAATTTGACTCTCTATCTGGGTATATATACATAATGATTATAGGATTATAGGAACAATAATTTTGCATTACAGAAAACTGGAAAACATAGAGAAACAAACATTTAGAAGTAAATATTATATATAGTCACTACACAGCTGCAACCACCATTAATATCTTAATGCACATCCTTTCAAATCTTTCTCTGTATATGTATGTGTGTGTGCACTACCACAATGGGATGCATTTCATAATGTTTTGTGACCCACTTCTTTTAATCAAGAATTTTCACCACAGTTTTTCTCATCTAATGTAACACCCAATAATTATTCAGATTTTCAGAAATGACCCCCCAAATAACCTTTCTGATATTCAAACCCATTTCTATTCTGTGCCACACACTGCGTCTGATTATGTCCTTTATGTGTTGTCCAATCTTACATAACAGAACCCTTCTTCACTGTTTGGTTGAAATTACCAGGCCCAAATATTCCACTTTCTGGAGTTGTCTGGTTATTTCATTGTGATATAATTTATTTTCTCATTATTTTCTTTATTTCATATAAAGTATAAGTCATATCTTAAAGCTTGGTGATAAAATATTTAATTTAAAAATTTTTAGGTACACTAGATGCTGTTCTATGCCAGATGTTCCATTGATCCCACTATCCATGATGCTAAATTTGACCCCCTGCTTAAATAATGAAATTCTGAACATACTTCAGGTTTCTTGGGAATATCAAACATCCAGTTCTCCATCAATCATATACCTTATGATTTTAATATCAATTGTTGCCTGACTCAATATTTTCATCAGGGTTTGTCAAATTTTTGCTTCTAGCATATTATTCCTTCTATGTTTATTAGTTGTCTTTTTTTAAGTTAGCCTTGCCCCTCGCTAACAGAGCTGTTCAGTTGTGTTCTATTTATCACACTGCTGATTGAATTCACTTATATCAACAGCCAGAGGATTTTCATAGATTTTATAGGACAGTTTAGGATAAAGGATATCCTTTTATTTGTTTGTTAGTTGCAAATAACACTGAAATAACTCAGAAAAAAATAAGAGGCACATATGTATACATGCATATATATTATCATATACATATATGTGAAGAAAGAATGATATTGAAATGGGTCAAAATATTAACATGTGAATCTGGGTAAAGGTATCTGAGACTTCTTTAAACAGTTTTGAAACTTTTTCATTCATTTGAAATTACATCTAAGTAAAAGTTACATTTCAGAAAACTAATAAACACAAGAAAATCATAGCAATAAGCAAATGAATTAAACATAATAATATTTTATCAAGTGAAATGGGAAAATAAATAACAATCCATTTTCTTTGAACATTAGAAAAGAAACATTTTCTTAATGTGCATTGGAAATTTAAATTGATAATACTTTGTAAAGATAGTTGGTCATATATGTCTTAGCCATAAACTGTAAATTACTTTTGAGCAATTTGGATTTAGGTAATTATTCCATGAAAAACAATAGATGTATAAAGATATTTGCAATTATTATGTCCATTTTTATATTACTATCCATGATAAATTTAAAACAATCTACCTTTATAATGAAAATGAGTTAGTAACATTATAGTAAAACCATAAAACCAGTTAAAATACAGGCAATAAAATTAAGCTGAAAAGAAATATATGATAGCAGTTATATGAAAGCCTACTACAAAATATTATATTTGACACATTTCCAAGTTAGCGTAAAGTTAAAGATATAATTGCACATGAGTAGATAGGAGGAAAAAGATAAACTGTACATATGATAGACTAACAATTTTCTGAGGAACCCAACCCTGGAACCCTGCCTCTTACAGTATGGTCTGTGAACTTCCCTAGTCAACCCCACAGAGGAGGCTAATTTAGAAGATCCCACCACTGATCTTCTAAAGCCAAAGCCCAAGGATGTGGTCCAGGAATCTGGATCTTCAAAGAGCACTTGGATTGATTCTGTGGCATGTTAATGTACAGCTTTTCTGAAAGTAGAACTCCAAGATGAATCAAATGTTTGGCAAGAGTATATTGAAGCCAGTTCAATAACTTAGTGATAAACAAGGAAAGGTGCCGCTTCTTTTCCCTTTTTTCATGTTTAGAACAATGAGTTTCTCTTTCTTTGTTTAAGCCCTGTGTGATTTAGTTTCAGAGTGTGTTTCCTTAGAGTCTAGTGTTCTAGACTCTAACTAAATTGTTGGTGCCTACAAATCTCTATCCAGAACTCCTTTATACAAACTACCTGTATACCCATATAAATAGCACAGGGTTACTTCAGACTCTCCCCTTCATCCAGTCTTCCTTAACTCCAAAAGATCTCTGTTGTAGCTCTAATTGTTGCCACTGCCTGCAGGCACTTCCATATTTGCTACCTCCACACTCTTAATTTTATTGTTTGCAGGGCTAGGCCCACTTCTAAAATTTGTCCAAAAATCCACTTTTAAGCACCTTCCACACCCAGGTATTTGAATGTACTGTTTCTTGGCTCCAGAGACTTCCTCAGATTTATTCTGATTAAGAAGATTTCCCTTTTTTTTTGCCGGAAGGTGGGAACTTTTTTTTTTTTTTTTTTTTTTTGAGAGAGAGAGAGAGAGAGAGCACCAGTGGGCAAGGGACAGAAGAAATCTTAACCAGGTTCCATGCCCAGAGCAGTCTCCATCTCAGCACTGTGAGATCATGACTCTAAGATCATGACCTGAGCTGAAATCAAGAGTCAGACACTTAAGAGACTGAGCCACCCAGGAGCCCCTGGAAACCTATTCTTATTTAAAAGTCTGTGGAGGCTCTCGGAAGATTGCAAAAAAAATAAATTTATTTTGTACTAGTCATATTCAGTTATTCCAATTCTGGGAAAATAAATTAAGAAAATAAGCAAAAGTTACATCTAAATATCCATATACAAATATGTCAGTTGTAATAGTGTTTACATAAAAAATACTAGAAAATAGTTTTATTACCTGTATGATTTTTGTCAAGTTTCCTAAAACTTTCATGGCTAAATTTCCACAACTGTAAAATAGGGATAATAACTGTCTTATTTAAAAGGTGTTTTTAAATTTTAAATGAGTTAATATATTTAAAGTTCCTGGAACAATGCTTGCAAGCAGTAGTTATTAGCTAAAATTATTATAATAAATATAACAAATGTGCAATAAATTATGGTACATTCACTATAATATATCACTCGGTCATTAAAATATTTTAATAAAAAATAATATCATGATAAATTTTTAAAAGGAAACAAATTATGATAACCTATTTGACTACTGCTATATATAACTCTATAATTATGTATACATTTTTTAGAATAAAATACATCACATGATTTTTTCCATCTCTGTGATATGTAAAATGTAAAAATATCCTTTCTGTAATCCATATTTTCTTTAGAGAAGGCATTATTCTTGTCAAAAAAACCAAAGTATTAATAAAAGATTAGGGCATTTTGTGGCATCAGTATGCCTAAGGAAGACTAACGTGTAATATGGGATTAGGATTCCCCACTCTTTCAAATCTCCTTGAATGCTGCTCTCTAGAAAACAACCAGCTCAGTGGTACCTAAGTTACAATGAAAACTTAAAGGCAAAAAGCCACCATGATAGACTAACTGAAAATGAGCATAGAGTCAAGACCACAATGGTTGTCTTGCCTGAGCTTCAGCATATGTGGCTGCCAAATCTGAGCAGTGTCCTATGATATTTCAGCAGCATCACTTACAAGGCATACTCAACAGATAACAGCATGAGCCCCGCTTAGGGTGAGCTCAGCCCCCTTTGGGTGAACGGGAGCTCTGCATGGGGTGAATACAAGCTCTGCTTCAGGTGAGCCCTGCTTCTCTCTCTCTCTCTCTCTGCTCCTCCTGGGATTCTCTCCCTCTCTCTGTCCCTCACTCACTTGTGCCCTCTCTCTCTCAAAAACAAAACAAAACAAAAGCAAAACAAAACAACAACAACAACAACAAAACACAACTCACTGCCTTTGACCTACATGGTCGGCTGGATATATGTAAAAGAAAAAAAAAAAAAATAATGACATCACAGAAGTAAAACAGCTGTTGAGCTGTTCTTGGGGTAGGGTCCCCTCCCTAAGGAGAGAAAAAAGAGGAGAGAAAAGAAAAAAAGAAAAAAACTTCAAGGTAACCTGGGTATGCGCCTACGTGACAACATCCCTCATGACCTTGTAAACTGCGACTAAATCAGCCTACATGTTTGTGTGTGTGTGTTACCATGTATGGGAGACAAAGAAACAGAAAATGTATAAAAAAAAAAAACAAAAAACTATGCCCTGGGACGTTTGGGGGCTCAGTTCTTCAGGTGTGAACATAACTGAGCAGTAATGGCAGGAATAGAGTTGCTTCCTGGAAAGAAAGGCCTCAGTGTCACCACTCTCTGTGCGAGAATCCTGCTACATTACCTGGGGGCTCACGTCCAGGATTCGGAGATGGTGTGTTTCCACCTCCTTTGCCACAGAAGATATGACCTCAGGGCACCGGGAGAGGCAGCTCACCTGGTGCCAGTGGACCACTTGATCTGCCGGAGACTATCCCTCCTGGCGCACCAGGGTGAGGACCCCGTGTGCACCAACAGAACCTGTGAGGCCCAGGAACCAGCTTAAGGAGCACTGCCCGTCAGACTGGTAAGAATCAGGGTTTGTTTTGGCAGACCTGTCCCTAAAAGACAGAAGGGGAGCCTGATCACCTCCCAGAGTTGCCCTAGTAGCCCCACAAGGGACGAGGAATGAAGCTGCAACTCTAAGGCACTGGGCACTGGGTAGCAGGTTGGAGTTGCCTTGTGACTGTGTGTGAGGACTTGTGTCTCCTTCATTTCCTGGGTCAATGACAATTATAATTAGAGCCAACTGTCTCTGGTTATTCTACCTTAGAAAGGGCACTTTAAGGAATATTCCTAAGCAGCTGCCGAAACTCCCTTTGTTTTGGGGAAATTCCCTATCTTCTCTGGACTGACATGGACTGCCTAATTCCACTAATGGAAAACAAAGCAAAACAAAAGAAACCTGGAGTCTGCTCCTCTGTCTGAGTTGACAAGATTTAAAACAGGGGATTCTCTTTCTCTACCTTCTGTTGGCACCTCTCCTCTTTCTGCCCTCCCTTCCCCTGCTCCTTTACTGCACCACCTGGGGGGGCAGCCTGCATCACTGGCTCCTCAATGCCTCAGGCACTGTCAACTCCTCCTCCCACCCTAGAGGTCTTGGAGCAAAGACCACACACTTCAGATTTCCCCACTGATGCCCCAGGTAAAAATAGACAATGGGGAACAAATTGATTAACTTTTAAATGGACGCAGATGGAACATATTTGGTATTTAAGTGGAGTTAAGTTTGTTGGTCTTTATATATCTTTAGAGTTATCAGCATTAAATATATAAAACTTTTTTCTACCTAAGGTTTTCTAAAGGTCAAATAAGCTCTTGTTAACTCTGTTGTAATCTGTTAGCAAAAAGGTGACTTAAAATGATGGTTAATTTTGTCTGTCTCAAAGTTTTCATGGGTAATTGTTAAGACAGCTTTCAAAGTCTTTGGTAACCCAAAATGTTAAATGTTTCCTTGCATGATAAATTAAGACTGAATTCATTGGATATCTAACGAGATAAGAGGCTAAAGCACTAATTACTAGATGTAGGTTTGTGCTTCTGACTTGCTGCAGAGAAACTAATGCTATATGGATCTATGGGAAAACATATTTTATGCTTAATGGATTTATAAGTTTGCCATCTAAAAAAATTCTGATGTAACATAGAGTTCACTATTGGTTGCTACTTCGTTTTCACTGGAGACTTAGGTTTATAAGAGTTAAAATTCTGCTAAATGTAGTTAAAATGTAGCTAAAACTGATAAAAATTTAAAAAAGCAACTCTGTACGTAGAAATGTAGGAGATATGAAAGAAATAAGAAATGGAAATATATTTTTGTTGAAGGTAAAAGAAAGTAATTTTGTCCTAAATGAGACTGGTTATTTGGAGAGAAATGGCTTGGGACAAAATCTAAATGCAAAGAAAAGTGGTAGAAGGTTCATGGAGGAAAATCTTTAAAAAGACGTTTTATGTGTGGTCAGGACAGATTAAGGTTAAAATAAATGGATTTTAAAAGTACACTGGGTTAAGATTAAAATTCCTCCTGATTTGATCCAAAGGCTGCGAAAATGATGGTAATACCCTTGGTGTCAGCCTCCAAATCCTGCACTTTTGTGTTGTTCCTGTTTAGCAGAGTAATGGATGCCTCTGCCATATGAGTGATGAGTGATAAATGAAGGGCTTTTGCTAAGATACATAGGAGTCATTTTACTAAAGTTAGCATGCTGTATGCCAAAAATGGATATCCACATGGCTGAAACATATTTATGCGGGCATTGTTGAAAAAAGAAGTGAAATAGACCTTGATGTTGGCCCCTTAACCTCCTTCCTCAATGGCCAGTGAGCAATATGTAAGTTACTGTTGGGTCAAAGTAAAATTAGTGCATCCTACGATATCCAGGAAAGTCTTGCTTGATCACAGTCCATTCCCCCAAGATCCTGCAGGCAGGGAACGGAGGGGTAAGAGAAAAATAGGAAAGACAAGGTCAGCTCTTTGAGATTGGGTCAAGCCAGGGTAAGAATGACTACTCCCAGCACCTCGGGAGACTGGCAGGGCTTTTGGCTGCCAGTCGCATAGTCAGCCAGAAACCTCATCTCCTGGCCAGCTATAGGAAACTGAGAGAAGAGCCAGCTTTCTTCCTTTTTCCTATAGATGGGTAATTCCCCAACCAAGGCCATTATTCCTTTGGAATGCATTATGACTCATTTTCTTTTGCACAAAGGCTTGCCCCCAATACATATTGGAATAGGGGACCTGGCTGCCAGGGGGAAATTTCACTGACAATACTGTTCTACAATTGGACTTGTTTTGCAAATGTGAAGGGAAATGGGGAGAATTCCCATATGTTCATGGTTTTGGGGCCTTAATAAAAGAAATCAAGATATATGTAAGCAATGTAAGGTGGATCCTGATTTAATGGCAACCCTTTCTGAAGTCCAGCAATCAGGAGGGGAAACAATTAAGGACCCCTTACCTGTATCCAAACCAGACCTAGAGAAGGAGGAAGGGAAGGGAAGGGAAATATTCCACCTCAACCTCCTCCTCCTCAGGTCCTGGGTCTATATTTAAAAACAAAACACAATTCTGCGCCCTGCCACCCACCTTATCCAGGCCATCCCCGTAATGTAACAAACATGTTTCCCTTACAACAAGCTAAAATGCCAGAAGAAAAACCCTTTACATTACAAGGTTTAAGACAGATAAAAGAAGATCTAGGTAAAATTTCTGATCAGACAAGTATATAAATGCTTTTCAGAATATTATGTATGTTTTTGAGTTGACCTGGAAATATATAATGCTTTTGTTAAATCAGACTCTTAATGAGACAGATGTTTTGAAAAAAAATAAATAAATAAATAAATAAGGAAATCTAAGATTTAACTCTTAAATTATGCTAAATTAGCCACTATTTTACAAACACAAAGTGAGAGCCCAAGGGCCTTCCTGGAGAGGTTGTGGGAGGCTGTCATTAAATATATGGCTATCTTCCCTGACACCCCTAAAGCTGAGATGATTTTAAAGGACAAATGTGTCACTCAATCAGCCCTAGATATTCAGAGAAAATGCAAAAATTGGCTGTTGGCCTTGAAGGGACCCTAGAGGAGCTCTTATGAGCTGCCAGTTGGGTATATTACAACCAAGATCAAGAGGAGGAAAAAAAAAAATACAGAAAAGGAGGCTTAAAAAAAAAAATCTGAGGGCTTTGTTGTGGCCTTATGTACTATGTCAGACCAGACTTCCCAAGGTCGTGGCACCAGGTGCCATTTATATGGCCGTTTGGAGTGCTACAATGAGAATGTCCTCAGAGGGGACAACCAAAATGAAAACCCCATAAGCCATGTCCCTTATGTGGAGACAATCACTGGATATCTGAATGCCCTCGGGGACCTCTATCTGTGAGGGTTCCGATAACCAATGTCCCTGGAAAGGGACTAACTGGGGCCTAGGGCCCTTCACTGTGGCTCCCCTAAACCAACTGTCTATCAGAAACCCAGAACCTCAGGTAACTCTAAATACAGAAGGAAAACTGGTTGATTTCCTTCTTCACACCAGAGCTACCCTTTCTGTCCTCTTTTCCACTCCAGGCCAGCTATCCAAATGCAGCATAACACTTAGAGGCATCTCTGGAAAACTTCTAACTAAATTTTTCTCTCAGCCCCTGGGATGTATATGGGAAAACCTAGTTTTTTTTTTGTTTTTTTTTTTTTTTCTCATTCTTTCCTGATAATGCCAGAGAGCCTTACTCCCTTGCTAGAAATGGACATTGCTACTAACTCCAGGACAGAATAAACAATGATGTGAGTTTTGGGAAATTACTAGATATTTTAGGCTGTAGATACCAGGGTTCAGGAAAATAGTTTGCCTTCTCTATCAATTATTAAAGGAGACTCAATCCGACCTACTCTCCTCACCACCCCCCCAAAAACAAACAAACAAAAAAAAAAAAAACTGGGGTTTGACTCCTAGACACTGTCTCCAGCCCTTGGAATGGTTACAAACATAGCAGGGCAATTATTATTACCAAGCTTACAGGGCTAAAAGATCATTAAAACACAGCATCGAGCCTTTCATTTAGGGAGAGACAAAACTTACCAAATGGTCCAAAGGATGTTTACTAAAAGTAGTATCAGCCTGTGAGGTCAACCACAAACTTGCTCTCCCAGGCAATCAAGAAACTGGAGGCTCTCCAGAAAAGACTGACAATTAGGTTTCAATACTTTTACTAATTGGGTAAAGACCTTCCCCTTCAAGACAGAAAAGGTACAAAAAGTAATAAAAATCCTGCTTTATAAAATAATACCCAGGTTTGGCTTACCCAAAAATTTACCAATTAGTAATGGTAAATAGCTGCCTTGACTCTTTCTCTAGGAGAACGCCTTGCTCTTGGAAAAGTTTTACACCTCAAAATAAAGCAAACTGTCAGCCCATACTCAGGAAATCTCTAAATAACACCTAGATTGTTGGACAGGTTTGGAAACTATATACATTATCTTAAGATGCCATCTTGTTGGTCAATATAATCTTTACTTTGCTTTTCTCTTTGTGTCTCCTAACGTTTATGCTCTCTTATGCCTGCCAGCCTTCCTATAAAACCATACTGTGAGCCACTTGACTGACCTTTGGGAAGACTCTAACGGCTATACCCTATACCGCCCCTTATCAACTTGCAGAAGCCAGAGCGGTCATCATCCCTTTTTCCTAACAGCAGTTAAAGGCCCTATTTCAGGGGAGAAATACATAGGGAAAGGGTTAACATTAGGCAGGGAGAGATAAGGGACCTTCAGGGAGGCAGACTGCAACTGCAGGTGGGAGGCTAAAGCAGATGGGGTTCTCCCCTTATAAAATCCTTTATGGGCACCAAGGGCATAAGGCAGGGGGATCTAAGTGAGACAGGCAAAGTAACCCTAAGACAACAGATGCGGGCCCTTGGCTTTACCTTAACCACCTTACACCACTGAGTCAGGGAGCGATAACATATGAATCTGACCACAGACACTCACCCTTTTATACCAGGAGATGCAATATGGATAAAGGAGTGAAATAACCAAACCCTAAAACCCCTCTGGAGGGGCCCATTCACTGCCATTTTGTCCACCCCTACTGCAGTAAAGGTGGCCAAAGTGGGTCCCTGGATTCACTACAGCAGAATGAAGCTGCCCTCTCGAGACTGGGAGTGTATTCCTGATTCATCAACGCTGTGCAAGCTGACCATAGGAAGAAGCAATCTGCAACTCCCCAGGCTCCAACAGACTGGAGTCCTGCTAATCTACGTATGGCAAAAGCTTGAGGAATCCACGATCTGGTGAAACGAAAGACTGTCCTTGTTTTCTATATCTGTTTCCTTACTCTGATGCACTGTCACGCTTTAGTTCTCATTATTATTGTGATTCTTGCTCTACTCTTTGCCATAAGATTGGCCGAGGCTGCCTGGCCAGCTGGAAATGTGGTAAGAGGTTTCTGTTGACACTCACCTTCCTTTTGCGGAAAGGATACTTCATTGGCACTGACATGGGGCAACAATGGCCATTAGAGCCTAGAAAATTAGATCCCCACAAACCTTATAGTAAAACAAAACACCCCAGTCCTACTACTGGGGTTTGGCTTCTCAAGAGCTCAATTATTGGGAAAAACTGTCTTGAGTAGTGGGGAAAAAGTTCACTGTTGCCTCTTTTAAAAACTTAACATGCCTACGCCAAAGATTTTATAACTCAACTACCCGAAAAACCCAATTGTCGGGGGGGACCCCAGATCACCTTGAGCCAGATCCCCACCCCTTGTCTAACTTGTCTCATCTCTGAGAGGCCTGAGACAATGTCACAGCCATCAAATGGCAGGTCCAGGAGGACTATACTAGATTTGTGGAAGGACATCCTATATAGTACTTCCCTCAGTCTGGTCAGGGTCATATGTGCTGGAACTATTCATCCATCTTTCTTCCTGCTCCCACTTGCCAGAGGGAAATATTTGGGAGTCCAAGTGTATAGGGACAGGGAGACTCAAAGGAAGCAGTGTGCCTTACAAATTGGCAATTAAAAAGATGATAAATGGCCTCCTGAGCATATAATCCAGTATTATGGCCCTGCCAACTGGGCAGAGGATGGGTCCTGGGGCTCTGCACTTCCATTTACATGCTAAACCACATAATTAGACTGCAAGCAGTTGTAGAAATTATAACCAATGAAACTTCCAGAGCTCTTAACTTACTAGCCACGCGGCAAACCAAAGTGCACAAGGCCATCTATCAAAATCTCTTGGCCTTAGATTACCTGCTTTGCTTCTGAGGGAGGTGTTTGTGGAAAACTTAACCTGAGCAACTGCTGCCTACAGAGAGATGATGAGGGAAAAGTCACAGAGGACATCACAGATCAAATGGGAAAGGTTGCTCAAGTCCCAGTCCAGACTTGGAATGGTTGGAAACCCGGGGAGTTATTTGGAGGATGGTTTTCAACTCTCAGGGGATTCAAAACCTTCGTGGGAATTACCCTTCTAATTTGGGGAGGGTGCTTAATCTTACCCTGCTTAGCTCCCTTGATTGTACAGTCTGTCTCCAGTTTCACTGAGGCCATGATTTAAAAAGGATGGCCACTCATGTAATAATGTTATAAAAATATAGACCTCTAAACCAAGATGATGCTCTTTGACCCAAAATAGAGGGTTTTGAGCATCAAAGGGGGGAATGTGGTAGGGTGCCCTCCCTAAGGAGAGAAAAAAGAGAGAGAAAAGAAAAAAAAATTCAAGGTAACCTGGCTATGTGCCTACTTCACAACAACCCTCATGACATTGTAAACTGAGACTACTTAATTTTGTGTGTGTTACCATATATGGGAGACAAAGAAATAGAAAATGTATTTAAAAAAAAAAAAACAAAAAAACTATGCCACGGGATGTTCCTTCGGGGCTCAGTTCTTCTCGTATGAACCCAACTGAGCAGTGCTGACAGGAATAAAGTTGCTTCCTGGAAAGAAAAGTCTCTGTGTGAGGACTCTGTGCAAGATTCCTGCTACATTGTATGTTGAGCCACAATGGAAGAAACCTTCAAATAAAACAGGAGGAAGAAATGCACTGAAATAATGCATCAGATAATGTAGCATAGCTGAGAAATCAAAGAAAACAAACTAAAGGGGCAGTGGCTAAAGATGCTTCACTGAAGTGAAAATACTGAACTGAGGAAAAATTGCCAGGTTTTGTAGTCAGCTGATGCTGCTAGTCAGCCAACGCAAACATGTGTTCAAACTAAAAATCTGCTTGCAACAGATTATTTTATTGTTTGGCTTCTTGTTTACCAGATGAAAATGAAATATGTGTATCCATGTGATATATTTTACCTGGTGGTGAATGGATAGTAGGAGTGTGCAAAAGGCTCTGCGGAATTCGCTAATATCAAAAACATCCCTTGACAATTGCAGGATTTGAGAATAAGTCATGCTGGTCCAGAAAACAGTGCAACAGAGCTGTGTTGGAGAGAGTTTTGACATTTGCATACCAAATCACATTTATTAAACCAATGAATGCTCTTTCGCCAGAATGACTACATTTTAAACAGAAATGCCATCACTTTACAAAGCATTGCTTAATTGTCAGTGTACTCCCTTTTAAAAAGCCCTCCTTCCTTTTAGATAGACCGTGTATTTTGTAACTTTTATGTGACTAGGTAGTCATTATATAAACTACATTCTAAATGCATTAGGGATCATTGTGATTGGGAATTTTTTATGTCAGAAATACCTCCTGGGTAGCAATTTTTGCAGAAAAGATCATTTTTAAGACCAAAATTGCTGTTATCTTAGAAACGGTTACCGTGACATGACATCAGGCAAATCAAAGTTAAAATTTTGATTCCAACAACTACTAGCGGTAGGATATATAACAAGTTTCTTGTCTTTGTAAGCCTTAGCTTCTTCATTGAGAAATATGACTAGTGATATTTAACTTATATATTTTTTTGAATAAAATAAAATAAAATAATTTATGTAACTGTCTATTATAATGACTGGAACAAGATAGTATGCATAACAAATGACACCTCTTATGTTTGCATGTTTGATATTTCAGCACAATATTAAAAACAAAAATGGGTTTATCTATAAGTACATGCCTACTGATTAGTCCTCAGTGAGCCCAACAGTGAGAGATTTAAAAGTGAAAACTCATTTGCAACAGATAAAGAAATAACTGCACTGAGAAAGAGGCATTAAAGTTGATTTTTTTCATTTTCCTAAATATATATTTCAAGGAAGATAAAAGCCCGAAAGTTATAAATACATCCCTGGGAATTCATACTCTTCCAGCTGATAAATGTGTCTTTTTAAGAGTTTGGTGAAGATTGTTCATTGTATTTTTGTTTTGACGAGAAAATTGTTGCTTCTCATCACACTTGACTGCTTGCAGGGCCCCTGAATAGGAAATTACCAATGCTGAGATTTGTATAACTTAAAGAAAGTATCGGGGCACAGTGCTTGGAAGGACATAACTAATAGAGACATACATTCAGTTAGTATAAGTAATCTTTTGATTTGCATAGTTTTATCTACAGAGTAATTATTTTGTTTCCTATTTCCTCTTTTGCACTCCTTTATAACTACATGCAAGGCACAGATTGAAGATACAAAGAATTTCAATACCACACTTCTTCAGGACAATGTGCACGTCTTTAAATCTTAAAATAAGCACAAAAATTTCATATTCTATAAAAGAGGAAAAACACTTAAAAGTTCTGGTAGTGTTTAAAAAGGAAAACACGTGCATTTTCTGTTCAATATCAGCTTCTGTTAAAGAAGCTTCTCTTTCTTTCCCCTCACTCTGAAACTAGCGCCTGCAATTCGTAAAGAATCTAGTGATACTTTTGTAAATGAATCACTATTGCATTCGTACCATTAGCCTCTGAACAGATGTCAGAGTATAAAGATTGGCTGCCTCTAGATCAAGTTGCTGCTGCCAACTCTCGCGAGCTTTGTCAGTAACAGTTGATTGTAATGTCAGTGCAGTCCAATTTACAGGCTGGAGCAGCAGCTGCATTCTGCATTTCCCTGAAGTATTCCATGACTTCCACTCCTTGCAAACTTTATCATCTTTGTTGCAGTGAGTCAGGTAAGCTGCTCAGAATTTACGTGTTCGTGTAGAGATGCAACTTGCGGTGAAGCTCATTCTGTAGGAGGATTGTTATCCCTTCACTTGTCTGCTGTGCCCCTTTGGTGCTCTGTGGAGGACAGTTATTGCAAATGGGACAGATGAAGCGAGCCAGCAGACACATGCATCAAATCTGCCTATTATTCAAAGAACGCAGACTGAGTCCATTTAACTGCTGAGAAAATAATGAATTTATTCAACTTTGTGTAAAGGACCGCAGCACTTGTGGAATCACTGTGATGTATGTTCTCAGGGCACTCCCTGAAGGAAATATTTTTATGCTCTATTTTGCCCTTAAAAGCACGATTTAGTGAATCTCTCCTGAAAAGGGTAATAAAAGTGGTCTTTGACCTGTCTTAGTCTATTTTTTTTTCTTTTTTTTTTCTTTTTTAAGTGGAATGAAATGAATAGTCCTCTTACTGTCTGGCTTGACAGGGTACTTTCCTTAATCAACATTTTGTCATCTGAAACTTTACCAGTATCAAACTGGCAAAGAATGAGGTGTAAGTTTCTTGTATCTAAAAGAAAATTCTGTTTTCTAATTTCATTTACGAACTCCCCCCACCTTTGTCCTGTTTGTCCTCTTTTTTTTTTTTAATATGTGCATTTAAAGTATAGCAAAATATTGGAAATTTTCTATTATTACTATTATTATGGAAACAATTAGAAATATAGATTTTCTATTCATCCTGTCGTCTGGCAAATCTACTCTTATTTTGATGATATCAGTACTTATTTAATCAGAGTATTGAACATTGAGTGTAATATGTATGAATGATAAAAGTAAACTGAAATGTGAACAAAATTATTTCATTGTTTATGATTTCCATATATAATTTCCTTTTATTTCAAGAGTAGGCCTTCCCAATCTTTGTGAGTGTATAACATAGTAATAAACTCAACCAGAAGTTTCTATCCCTAGTCTATGTAATATCTTCCATAATATAAACTATCTCAAACTGATGGTAAGCTTAATTATATTTCATTTATGTAAACAGGAACTTTCTTAAGGATGAACATGAGTTTTTAAATGTCTTTATACTTTAAATGAAGATCTTCAGAAATTCTCTGTGATTTTGAAATAACATTATCTTTGAATGACAAATAAAATTTCTAACTGGATTTGCAAAGTTGTTTTATTCTCCTAGATTTGTTGTTCTTTCGTTGTTTTTTGTTTTTAATGCTCTGCTTCTTTAACCTTAAGAAACTGCTTGAGATCTATTCCACATTTCAGTTTTTGAAATATAAGTTAATAATATCTTAGCAAGTCACATCTTGTTTATAAATTTAGTTTCTGCTTTGAGTCGTTTTTTGATAAAAATTAATAACATGTTTAAATTACATGTTGTCTTCATACTGATGCTTTCATGCCAAAATCTGCTTATTCTTAGAAACTGAACTGTACAGGATGTTAGAGAATTATAGTTGAATAGATGTCAACCTAAGACCAGAATCAACTTTCAAAGAAGACCCAAGTTATCTCTCTAATAGTAAATGTTTGATTTATTCACACAAGGAAGACTTTGTGAATATTCTTCCGAGTTGAGATACAGATCTTACATTTCTAATACCTAACATCGTGTCTTCTATCTGTACACATTCTTTTATTGCCTGAAAGATATCAGAAAGATCCCTGAAAGGCAGTGGTAGAGTCTATTATAAACAGACTTCCTCAATTGCCCACTTCAGATAGCCTGCAACAAAACAAGCTTTTTGGGTTTGGTATAAAGGTTTAACTGTCTTACTTTGGCCAAATACATCTTAGAGACGCTTGTTCTAGATCATATCATCTAGATGTCTCTTGCCCGACTATTTTAAGAACCTTTATTTTTATATAGAAATACATATTATACTGTTTTTAAAAACGGAAATTACACTCAGAGAAAACTGTTATCAATATTTGCTTGACCGTGGGTGGCCAATTATTTTGAAAATGTGTTTGATAATCAACTATGGCAAATTTATGGCAAATAAATAGCTCTTTCTATCAATCGTTTTACACCCATATCGTATAGCATAACATATTTCTTAAAATTGATGCTTTCAAAATTAAATCAAAAAGCCAAAAAATGTATTTTTTGCCTTTTTTTTATTTTTCAAAGTTTTACTATTCAAAGTTTAGAATATTTTCCAAAGATGGCCAGTAGATTTTGATATCCTAGAGCACTTGATATCCTTAGAATACTATAGTCTTAAATATCTTTCAGCTTTTTCCTCTTCCCACTTCCATCATTCAATTTCTTTTGCAATTCCAAACAAAAACTCCTGCCTTTCTTTCAAAAACTATGACAGTAAGTTAAATGATCTAAATTTAGATATTCAGTTGTTCTTGGTATGAAAATTTTCCCTATTCTTTATAGTAAACATGTTATGTATTCTCAGAGTTTAAATTGTTTATTTAATGTGACATTAGCCAATTTGCACTAGAACTTATTGAAGAAAATGGTTTAATTATTAATAAAGATTTAGATATATATGGGGTGACTGGGTGGCTCAGCTGGTTAAGTGACCAACTTCGGCTCAAGTCATGATCTCACAGTCTGTGGGTTCGAACCCCACATGGGGCTCTGTGCTGACTCTTGGAGCCTGGAACCTGCTTCAGATTCTGTGCCTGTCTCTTTCTGCCTCTCCCCACCCCTCTCTATCAAAAATGAATAAACATCAATTTGGTTAAAAAATAAAGATTTAGACATACAAACTAATAAAATTTTCTTAGTCTCCTTTATTTATCTTTTGATTATTTAATCATGTGATAGCATATACTAAAAATACAAATATCTCTTAGTAGTAAAACTACAGAGAAACCTGTTAGACTAGAGAATACCAGATTATGAAAATGCTTATTTAAATAAGTGCTACGGCTAAATATAAAAATATTAGCCTACACTAACAATGAGTATGTGAGCACATGAGTATTTTTGTATTAAAGTCTAGATTTCATAATATGGTGTATAAACATTCCAACAGGTAGCATGATAGTGAGTTGGAATTATATTGCCATTCTTGCAGTGAACACATGCTTACAATGAATTTTTTGAATGTTCCTAATTACATTATTTATAAGATGATGACTCACAGATAATGGTTGAAAAAGCAAGCTTAGTTATTATTTGGATGAATCATACTATACGACATTAACACCTATTCAGCACAAATATAAATAAAACCATATAAGAAACAGTTATGTAAATCAAGCTAAGTGGCATGGGAATGATATGACAACCTTTTAACTGTTATAGTAGATATTTTTTTTAAATAGTCAAGGAAGATTATTGCATATATTAATTACATGCAAAAACAAAACATTTCGGTGGTAGTATACTTGCTGTGCAATAAAATTAATAAACTGTACAACAAATGTTTGAAAAGTATCAGAGACCAAAAATTATTAGCATTAGGAGTTTTGTTAATAAAGGCAAAATAATATTTATATAAAACCAAGAAAAAAGCCCAGACAATCTCTGCTTCAGACTCAGAAGAACATAGCTTGAGCCAGGGAGGAATGAGGCCAACCAGAGATGCTGCAATTAATCTATTGAAATGCAGCTTAAAGTAAACCCACTTGGTATCTTAATTCTTTTTTTCCTTCCCAAACAGGTTTTTAAAAAAGAAAAAAAAATCCATTGCAGCATTTTGTTCTCCAAATGTCACTGAAATTTATTTAAAAGAAAGGGCTTAGAAATTATCAAAAGGAAAAAAAAAAAAAAAAGACTGTGGTAGCCATGCCTCTAAAACTCCTAAACTGTCAGAAATATAAAATCTCATTAGTAAGTGTCAAGTCTACAGGAAACTTTACATTATTATTACATTATCATAATAGTGTGAGATTATACTATAATATAATCATAAATAATATAAATATATCATAGTATAGAAATAATATAATAATATAGAAATAGTATTAAGATATTATATACTTCAATAATATATTTCAATGGTCCTAACACAGATTCAATTGTATTAAATTTGAGAACATAAAATAATTTCACATTTTGATTTTTTAAAACTTGATTACCATAATAATCATTATTTATAGACATATATGTAGAATATGCATATACTTATGGACATTGAAAGAATAAGATCTACATGTATAGCTATATAGATATAGACAGAGGCAGAGATAAAGAGATCTATAAGTACACTGAACAAAATACTGTATACAATTGATCAATTTATTTAGATCTTTTGGGGGGCTCAAGAAATACTTTTTGATCACTAGCTGCACTATTAGCAGTGGTAAATGAGGTTGATTTAAAATGTGAAAATTATAACTCTGGCACAGTTTTCAGGATGATGCCTCCTCTCTGCCTTCTGAGATAATCTAAATTAAACACACACACACACACACACACACACACACACACACACGCTAATACAATTTCTCAATGCTCACATGATTAGCTTCTTAGACACATAGATTGTTTTACAATTATAATACCAAAAATAATAAAGAAAAAAATTTTGCACATTTATGGACCTTTGTTATTATTGTGTGGATGGAGTCAATGTTTGTATTTGACCATTTTAATCAGGTCTTCTTTCAATTATATAAAGATGGTAGTTTTTTTTATTGATATGGGCATTACATTTTTGTGTCCCTCTTTGTCATTTGGAGTTTCAGAATCTGAGTTTTAAATTTTATTAATTTCAAAGAAATTCGAGTGTGAATTATGAAATTTTAATAAAACTTTGATTTCCATAAGCAATCTCTTCATGTCATCAATAAATATTTTTTAAATGTCAAATATTGCTTTTTCTTCTACCTTTTCCAGTAATTTCTCAGCATTAGTTCTCTTAATTTCACTAATTTTGTCCACTATCAAAATGCAACTAATCTGATCATGTCAACATATTTATCATCACAAGTTGTTAATCAATTAACAAATAATAGATGTGCATTGAGTAATACCTGAGTGTTAAATTCCTTCAAACTATCTTCTCCCACACCATATATTATCAGCTACTGATTCTCTCTATTGACATTGTAATTCAGGTATAGAGAAGGAATTTCTTCGTTATTCACTTTCCAGAACTTGTGTGTTATATGTCTGCAGCCTTCTCTTCCAGTTTTTCCCATAGTTCTTTATAGGGGTCACAGATGTGTTCGTTTTCACAATTTTTAAGATAAATGACAACTGCTGTATTTTTGTTACTTAGTATTCTATGAACAGATTGTTCAAATTCTCTTCTGAATTGTGTAGAGGAAGAAACCATGAGGCAGAAAGGACCACAGAAGGGACCATGGAAACAGAAAAATACAATAACAGAAGTCTAAGCTGGCCATGAATAGAACAGTGCGTATTTCAGAAAATACACAAGCTTGTATTTCCTCCTCTAACCAAGGTAGAAATTATATCTGTCGTAAATTGACTACTACTTAATTCCACTTTTGGTGGGTCTGTGTATGGTGGAGAAATATATATATATATATATATATATATATATATATATATATACACACATATATACACATACCTGGGACAAACTTTCTCTTGAAAATATTAAATCTTCTAGGGTGCCCGAGTGGCTCAGTTAGTTAAGCCTCCGACTTTGGCTCAGGTCATGATCTCACGTTTCTTGAGTTCAAGCCCCACTTCAGGCCCCTGTGCTGACAGACCCAGAGACTGCTTTGGATTCTGTGTCTCCTTCTCTCTCTACCCCTCCCCCACTAATGCTCTATTTTTCTCTGCCTCTCTCTCTCTCAAAACTAAACAAACACTAAAAACATTTAAATACTAAATCTTCTTTGCAGACACTTGATAATGAATCTTTCCAAAGTGAAATGATTTCTGCTTTTCCATTCCACTTATTTCTATTCTAAATTGAAAACTGAAATATCTCCAAGCATTTTCTGTTTTTTTTTTTTTTTATAAAACCTTAATAGTGGTAGCAGATTTATTAGTTTTCATAATTGGTAGGGTTAATAAGAACTACCGTGTTTTAATTAATTATCATAAATAAAATATAATACTTGATGCATGAGGCTTTTAAAACTTCCTAATCACCTCTCTTTCAGAAATCAATATGCAGAGCAAGGGTACAATCATAAGCATCCAATTTCTCTTGCGGTTTCTTCTGCTCTGGGTGCTCATTGGGAAGTCCCACACGGAAGAAGACATCATAATTACAACCAAGAATGGAAAAGTCAGAGGGATGAACTTGCCAGTTCTTGATGGCACGGTGACAGCGTTTCTGGGAATTCCCTATGCACAGCCACCTCTTGGTAGACTTCGATTCAAAAAGCCACAATTCTTGACCAAGTGGTCCGATATTTGGAATGCCACAAAATATGCAAATTCTTGCTATCAGAATGCAGATCAAAGTTTCCCAGGCTTCCCTGGATCAGAGATGTGGAACCCAAACACTGATCTCAGTGAAGACTGTTTATACCTGAATGTGTGGATTCCAACACCTAAACCAAAAAATGCTACTGTAATGATATGGATCTATGGTGGTGGTTTTCAAACCGGAACATCATCTTTACCTGTTTATGATGGCAAGTTTCTGGCTCGGGTTGAAAGAGTTATTGTAGTTTCAATGAACTATAGGGTGGGTGCCCTGGGATTCTTAGCTTTACCAGGAAATCCTGAGGTACCAGGGAACATGGGCTTATTTGATCAACAGTTGGCACTACAGTGGGTCCAAAAAAATATAGCAGCCTTTGGTGGAAATCCTAAAAGCGTAACTCTCTTTGGAGAAAGTGCAGGGGCGGGTTCAGTTAGCCTTCATTTACTTTCTCCTAGAAGCCAGCCATTGTTTACCAGAGCCATTCTGCAAAGTGGATCCTCTAATGCCCCTTGGGCAGTAATGTCTCTGGATGAAGCCAAGAACAGAACACTGACCTTAGCTAAATTTATTGGTTGCTCTAAAGAAAATGACACAGAGATAATCAAATGCCTTCGAAACAAAGATCCCCAGGAAATTCTACTGAATGAACTATTGGTTGTCCCCTCTGATACTCTTTTATCTGTAAACTTTGGTCCAGTCGTGGATGGCGATTTTCTCACTGATATGCCAGACACACTACTACAACTTGGACAGTTCAAAAAAACCCAGATCTTGGTGGGTGTTAATAAAGATGAAGGGACAGCATTTTTAGTATATGGTGCTCCTGGTTTCAGCAAAGATAATGACAGTATCATAACAAGAAAAGAATTTCAAGAAGGTTTAAAAATATATTTTCCAGGAGTGAGTGAATTTGGAAGGGAAGCAATTCTTTTTTATTATGTGGACTTGTTAGATGATCAGAGAGCTGAAAAGTACCGTGAGGCCTTGGATGATGTTCTTGGGGATTACAATATCATATGCCCTGCATTGGAGTTCACCACAAAATTCTCAGAATTGGGAAATAATGCCTTTTTCTACTATTTTGAACACCGATCTTCCCAACTTCCTTGGCCAGAATGGATGGGAGTGATGCATGGTTATGAAATTGAGTTTGTCTTTGGTTTGCCTCTGGAAAGAAGAGTTAACTACACAAGAGCTGAGGAAATTTTGAGCAGATCCATCATGAACTACTGGGCAAATTTTGCAAAATATGGGTAAGTGTTGATTTTTGGAATTGTTTTGATTGTGATTGGTTTTGCTTAACTCTGCTTGCTCTGTGGTGTAGACTTCATTAAAGGCACAGACATGTTTCAGTTTTTTATTCTTTTTGTACCATAAGCTAGTTTTGGTTTTTATTATGTAGTGAATTTCAATTTCTTGCATCAGGGTACTTAACATAAATCATCAAATGACTTTTACAAAAAAAAAAAAAAACATTTTCTGATTTCATTTCCAAAATACTGTTAAGTACTTCAGTAATATTAGCCAAAGTTTGTATGGAAGTGGATGTTTACCTTGAAAACTAAAGCTATTGTGACCATACTCTTGAACCTGAAATGTATAATGTTTACAGGTTTAGGGAAGAGCAGGAATATATCTTCTCTTCATGCTTCTAAGCAGAGGTAGTGAAAAAACACATTCCTGATCAGGAAAATCAAAGGGCAAGATGGTGATGGAGTTGGCCCTCAGATTACTCCAAATAACAAATGCAGAGTTTGGCATTTTATCAATTTTTCCCCTACTAGGTTTGTTCAGAGTTTTCAAGTGATCTGTATTGGACAAGGGCGTCTACAGGGGTCCCCATGTTTAGCTAAGCTGTTTTGCATTTGAGCAGTCATATAGCTAACATTAGATAACCAGACATATGACAAAAGAACCCATTTTTCCTCATCTGTTATAAATATTGTGATATTATATCCTCAAGAATCAGAAGAAAATAATCTGTTCACATGTATTTTCTAATTTGTGTATTTCTCAAATATATAAATGCATGTGCATTGATATAAGGGTTTTTTTGTAATCCTAAAAAGAATTTTCTATATTGGGATACCTTGTATCCATGGGAAGAACAAAACAAATAGAAATTTGAGCACCTATGTTTAAAAGAAATACTTATAGACACACAAATTGATGGATGTGCTAATCCAATCTGTCATAATATCTTTTATAACTGAAAACATGTTGATACTAGTATTACTGCATTCCGGTTTTCTTTTCCAACCTCCATTTGAAATTCATTGTACTTCATGTCACTATATATATATATCTTTCTACAAAGGACTTGTATAATATAATTCTTCTCAAAACTTTTTAATGCTTATCCACTGTGTCTAAAGCTAAAATTCTATCTTTCATTAAGAGGCTTTTATAATCTTACTGCAACCCATATTCCCCAACAATATCTGGCTTCTTGGCAGGGCAGTTATCTCATGAATGCCAAAGATTTCAAGCTTAATACACCTTAGAGCCTTGCTCTTGCTCTGCGCCCTGTTTAAAATGTCTACCTTTCTTTTTATTTTATTTTTTTATTTAAAAAAAAAAATTTTTTTTTTCAACGTTTATTTATTTTTGGGACAGAGAGAGACAGAGCATGAACGGGGGAGGGGCAGAGAGAGAGGGAGACACAGAATCGGAAACAGGCTCCAGGCTCTGAGCCATCAGCCCAGAGCCTGACGCGGGGCTCGAACTCTCGGACCGAGAGATCGTGACCTGGCTGAAGTCGGACGCTTAACCGACTGCGCCACCCAGGCGCCCCACTACCTTTCTTGTTAATGACACACGTCCCACTCTTTTTTTGAAGATCCTGAGCAACCACATGTTTCACCAAGCATATCTTTAATTCTTAAAGTTATAATTGCTTCGGACCTCTTTTCACTCTCCACAGAAGTGATTGACTGTAATTTGTCTCTGTGCTATTGTTCATCATATGCTGAGCCCCCTAACCTAGACTAAACAGGCTTCTGAAAAGAGAAACTGGTTTTACTGGATTCCCACTCATTAGAGTTACTGCCATTGGTATATAACATATTTATCAAATATTTGGCTATCCAATGTTATCCAATGATTGAACAAAAATAGGTACAGGCTAGAATGAGTTTTTTAAGATTTGTGGCCTATTAATTTACCTGTAGTTGTGCAATATCTTTTGCCTTCTCAACATCAAATTTCTGCTGAAGAAGGATCATCATTACTGGAGAAGCATTAGAATTATTTCTATCTCATTTTGTTCTCTGCCTAAAGGCTATGCCCATATTAAATCATTTTAATATGTTTTAAATTCTTTCTTATAATTCTAGAGATTGTAAAGAATTTAAGGAGATATATTTCTTAAGATTATTGATGGGCCTGTAATTTTTAAAGGACTTTATATTTTGCATATTGAAATTACCAGAAAATTTATATTTTCTCATGTCACAATGGAGAACACTGAGAATCGGATGTGGAATATATCTTGACACACAGATAGCAAGAGTTCCAAGAAGAGAATCTTTGACACTTAATAGAATATATTGTTTAATCCCAATCTACTTCTATTATTAATATATTTTAATGAGAAATATATGAAGGTTAACACATTTCAATCATAAAGACAAGTTCATATAAGTAAGATTTTAAGCCATAAAGATTAAAGTAAACTTTTCAGTGTAGTTTAGCTATCACATGATGTCATTTCAGTTAGGGAGTGTCTTTACAGTTCATATTCACACAGTTGAACAGAAATAATAATACTTCATACATGCTGACAGTTAACTTGATGGCAAACATAATGTTAATCTCCTGGTATAAATTGTCATTTTTCAAAGTATATCTATGAATAAATATAAAAGTTTAAAATAGTTAAGTAAACTCCAAAGGAAACAAAGTTGGCAAATACACAGTTTGTAAATCCATCCACATCTATCTTACCACAAACATGATGTTCTAACTCTGGTTTTCAATGCTGGGAGATTAATCCTCTACCCTCTCACGCTCTCACCGCCCCCCCCCCCCAACACTTGGGAACATTCAATAATGTCTGGAACTGTATTTGAGTGTCACAACTGGGAGTGGGGGTAATGCTGGCAAGGAAGAAGCCAGGGATGCTCCTACACTTCCAGCAAAGCACAGAACAGCTCCCACAACAAAGAATTAACTATTCATTCCCAAAGTGAATAATTCCAAGATTGAGAAACTACAGGTTTCTACTTCTTCATAACCCAAAAACAATGCATTAAGAAAATAAAAAAAAAGTAGAAGTAGGAGTTGTAATAATTCTTCAGAAAAACAAGGTATCAAGTTCATGGCTCAGAAAATGTTTTAACAAATTTAACAAATAATGTCTAGTATATATTGTACTGTTTGTTATAATTAAATTCGAAATAATTTTGAATTGTTCTATGTGATTTTTTATGTTGCCAATGGGTCATTTAGTAGACTGTTATTTAACCTCCAAGTATTTGGATAATTTCTATATATTTCGTTGTTGATTTCCAATTTAGTTCCATTCTAGTGAGAGACAATACTGTAAGATTTTTCCCTGTGAAATATATTAAGAACTATTTTAGGACCCAGTATATGATCTATATGGGTGATTATTTTATGTGCTCTTTAGTTTACTTGGTATGATTCGTTCCATAAATTAATTAGTTCACAATTGCTCAGGTCTTCTAATACTCTTCCTAATAATTTTGTCTACTTGCTTCAAATGCTGAGAGAGGGGTATTAGCATCTTCAATTGTAATTGTGGTGTTACTCATTTCTCCATTTTGCCCTCCTAATTTCTTTTAGTATTTTAAAGCTATGCTATTAATTTCTATGCATAGTTAGAATTATGTAGTCCTGATTAATTGGCTGTTTTACCATTATGAAATGTCTCTTCATCCTGAAGTTGGATTTGCCTAATATTAAGATAGACAGGTCAAGGTTCCTATACTTATGTTTGCATGTTTTGTTCTATCCTTTTCTTCCACTTACATTTTTAATTTTTTTTTTCAACGTTTATTTATTTTTGGGACAGAGACAGAGCATGAACGGGGGAGGGGCAGAGAGAGAGGGAGACACAGAATCGGAAACAGGCTCCAGGCTCTGAGCCATCAGCCCAGAGCCCAACGCCGGGCTCGAACCCACGGACCGCGAGATCGTGACCTGGCTGAAATCGGACGCTTAACCGACTGCGCCACCCAGGCGCCCCTTCCACTTACATTTTTAAAGAAATCTTCCTTACAATCAGTGTGATTAATCCACCAATTTTTTTACCCTAATTGAAAGTTTTTTTTCAATTTAGTTTTTATATAGACATTTTAATTTGCCTTTAATATGTTTTCCAGTGGTTGCTTTAGGGCTAACAATTGTGTCTTTAACTTATGAAAGTCAACTTAGACTTAATATCAAAACATTTTTCATTTTGCAACTAGCATTTCCCACTTTCTTCACAATTCATGCTTCCCATTTTCTATTTCACCCTTACTACCTCACAAAGTCAGGAGACTAACAATATCATTTCATGCATTCTCGATGTTTTTCAATATTGCTGCCACATGTTTAGGCAATGTGTAATATAAAATCTCTCCTAAAATCTTATTCACTTTAACCATAAGTTATATTTATGTAAATTTATGGGAAAAAAAGAAAACAATATTTTGTATTTACCCACAGACTTGTCATTTCCAATGTTCTTTCTTCTTACCTGTGGATTCTAGTTTTCATCTGGTATCATTTCCCTTCATGGTGAAGAACATTCTTTAGGATTTCTCATTGTGTACATTGGCTAGTTACAAATTTTGTCTGTTTTCTTTTATATGAAAATGTCTTTATTTTACCTGAATTGAAGGATTTTTTTTAGGAATATAGAATTCTGAGTTGATCTTTTTTTCCTTCTCTTTCATCAGTTTAAAGATGTGTTCCGTAATGTTTTTATCTCTCTAGTTCTGATGTGAAGCTTTTACTCATATGATTTTCTCCCTGTATGCAGTATCTGCTTTCTCACCCCTCTGGGTGATTTCAAAATTTTCTCTTTATCTTTGGTTTTCAATAGTTCATTCATGACGTTTCCAAGTATGAATTTTTTTTTTTATCTCGAGTTTACTAAGATTCTTCTTGTTGACTTTTAATGTCATATTTGAGATATTTTGGGTCAGTATTTCATCAAATATTCTTTTTGTCTCCTCATTCTCATCTCCTTCTCAAACTCCATTTATACATACACTAGGTTGTTTAATATTATTCCACAGGTGACTAAATTTGTTTCTTTTCTTCAATTTTGCTTCTGTTTTTCAAATTAAATAATTTTTATTGATTTTTTTGCAAGCTCACTGACCCTTCTGCCTTCTCCAATTTGTAGCTGAATGAATCCCATGAATTTTTTATTTTACTTTAGTTTTCAGATAAAAATTTCCTTTTTTAAAAATACTTACATTTCTTTGCCAAGAGTCCCTCCCCGTCTCCTACATAAAACATATTATTTTTTAAGTTCTTAAACATACTTAAAATAACTTAAGGTTTTGTTTGTTCATATAATATCAGGGTTCAGTTTCTATTTTTCTATGTATTTACATGCTTAGTAATTTTCAAGTTTATACTAGACTTTGTGGATTATATGCAGCAAAAATTCTATATTATTTTAACCTTCTCCGAAGAATGTATGCTTCCACTGAAGAATGTTTTTTTTTCTATTTTACCAGGCCATTCAATTAAAGGATGTATATAGAATTGAATTTTTCTCAAATGTGTAATCAGCATGGTTTTATATTTTGTTCAAATGGATCCAGGGAAGGTCAAAGATATTTTATAGATCCTCCAACTTGGCAGGACTTAAACTCGAAAGTCTGTGTTCACTGAGGGCTTTGGGGGTAGTTGGTTTAATAGTCTGTCAGGGTGAGGATACACTAGGTCTTATTGTATTCTGTACTTCTAAGGCATGACCATCCATCCAGCTGGACACTGAACATTAAAGAGGTATTAATGAGATGTAAATTAAGTACTGACAACTTGACGATAGTTATTCACTTTCCAACTTTTCCATCTCTTTCCTGCTCTTAGCCCTGCAGCATCTTGTCTCTGGTCAGCCCCTTTATACTCTCATCCTATATATATTTAGTCCAGGCCTGAGTCAAAGATCTGTAGAGAACCTCTGAAGAAAATTTGAGCCTTCCTTCCTTCTTTCTGGAGTCCTGCTCCACAGACTCTAGCTCCTTCTACATCCAGGAACTCTTATTTCTGTCTCTTGACCTTAGTGAAGCCGCTCTACTGCTTAGGCTTAAGCTCCCTGCATCTTGGATAAGAAATTATGCTCTTGTGGGGTGCCTGGGTGGCTCAGTCAGTTAAGCATCCAACTTCAGCTCAGGTCATGATCTCACAGTCTGTGAGTTTGAGCCCCGTGTCAGGCTCTGTGCTGACAACTCGGAGCCTGGAGCCTGCTTTGGACTGTGTCTCCCTTTCTCTCTGACCCTCCCCCATTTATGCTCTGTATCTCTCTGTCTCAAAAATAAATAAACATTAAAAAAAAAAAAGAAATTATGCTCTTGTGAGTAACCACGGTAAACATGGGCTCATCTTGGAGTTCCCTTCTCTCATATAACACAGACTTCTACTGCCTATTACCTGGTTCCTGAAACTCATTGCCATTTTTCGTTTGTTTGTTTGTTTGTTTTTGTTTGTTTTTTTATCTAGTATTAAAATTGTTTATGGTGGGAAGGCTAATTCAGTTTAAATCACTCCATCATGGATGAAGATGAAAGCCCAAACTACTCCCATTTGTATTTTGAAAGTACTCTAACCTTTATATTTTTCATTCCCTTATATGAAGTGCATTTTTTGCAGTTACTTTAGAATATTTATCAATTTCCAATACATATGAAAGCTTTTGTCACTTACTTCTTGGCAAAAATAAGAAAACATTCTTTGGTAGCACTAAATTGTATTCAAATATGGTATCCTTAGTTGTAGCGTTTTCAATTCCATATAAAACAGAAGCCACAATATCATGTAAGACTTTGTTAATGTTATATGTACTTTGCTTGCTCCTGTTTTTCCCTCAGTCCGATCTCTGAAAGTGAATTTAAAACCGTACCCAAATAGCACACGGGCCCGTATGTGCATTACATCCAATATTCTGTGCTAATATATGTTGAAATATCAATTCACATATTTATCCATCAATCATTCGTCCACATAATAACTTGATGGCCAAGGAATTAAATTAAGCAGCACTTAATGACATCCATTCAGCACTATCCCAATTATGCAGGAAACTGGTGAAATCAAACTTAATTTGCCAGGGAGGCCAGAACAGCTAAAGAGAGTAAATAGCCAAAACGTAATTAGTAGCATAATGTAAGATAGAGTAGGATCATTATTCCAGGACCCCTCCAGTTGTTTCCTACTGTTTCAGAGCATCTTTTGTTTACTGTAGGCTCCCAGGTGCTATATCCAGAGCACCTCCAGTGTGCAACTTCAAGGGGAGACATTCACAGTGTAGTTACACAGTCTTCCCAATTGTATGTGACAGGTCTGATGTGTCCAGTGGTAATCTTTCTACAGATCTTGTGTTTCTATCACTTTAGGCAAATTACTTAGAATTCCTTACTTCTCCTTATCTATAAAATGGGCATATAAATATACCTCCTTCACTGACATATTTAAATATTACCTTCTCATTTGCAGGGAATTGCATTCCTCCTTCCCACTAAAAAAATTAATCCCCGTTCCCCACCAGTCATAAACTACTCCAATCTATCCTTATCTAAAATCAAACTTGCCTTCCCCCCAAAGTGTACAATTGTTTGACATCCCAGTTCCACATTAATTAATCAGTTCAGTTTTCAAACAAATAAACTGCAAAATCAAGGCAGCTAACTTCCTTCTGTCTTTTTGTTGATAATTCGTTTATTCAGAATCCCTCTAAAGTGGTTAATGTTTCCTAACACACTTTTGCCAGAAATAAATATTATGGCACAAAACACTTTCCTTTGTACTATTTTGATATCGTGAAACAAAAAAAAAATTACTTAACAAAATATTTGTAACTTCACATAAGCTTATCCACTGCTACTCTCATGTATTTTATTTATTTATTATTTAGTCCCTTACACCGTAAGAAACTTTATCGCACATGAACAATTAATTATATGGGAACAAAAATGTAATACTAAACTTTCAATCCCATGATTCACTTATCTATTAAAAATAAATAAGAACTGTTCTTGATTTCTCTACTGGGAAGTAGGTGCGATTAAATTAAATGCTAAGCCATAATTTCTTAGTGCACAACAATTTTTTTTAATAATTGAGACAATTTAAAAATAAGCATGCTTCCATGTACTAAATTCTAATTATAATGTGTACAATTACAGATTTGCCAGATTTCTAAAGCAATGACATTTGTTTCTCATCTGGAATATTTGGGATATATATATGTATATAGACACACACATACACACATGTACAGATATATGCATACATACACACACATATATATACACACACATATACATATATATTTGGAATATTTGGGATGTATAAATATATATTTAGAATATTTGGAATGTATATATACATATGTACGTATACATGTATACATATACATAACAAATATTCCAAATGTATATATGTATGTATATATACATGTATATAGATATATCCCAAATATTCCAAATCAGAAATAAAGTTCATTTATACAAACACACACATACACACACACACACACGCACACACACACACATCATGCACCATGGGATGGGTGTTTCATATACATTATTATACTCACTACACTACTAGGAACACAGTCTATAATAATATATTTTCTGATATTTATAATGTGAAGTGGATTTAATAAAATTATTGTTTAATAGGTATGTTTATATCTTGTTTCCTTATACATGACACAGGAAATAAAGTAATTGAAAGAACAACATTTCAACCCCACTTATTTTTCAAATGAGTATATTTTCTTTGTGTGCTCCTTTTCTTCCTCTCCTGCGGTCATTTTGTGTTTTCAAAAGATAATAGAAAAACCTGAGGAAATCAAAGGAAATCAAAGTATGTGTAAGTAAAGAAGCAGTGCTTCTTCATTCTTAATCTCTCCATAGGAATTTAGTGTGTGTCCCTATTCATTATGTAAAGTTTATACAAACCCCTTCATCAAGAAATTAATTTTCAAATTACCCTTGAAATTATTTTTATTATTTTTTAACTCAACAAAATAAATATCCTAGGACTTCATTACAACCCATTTCTTAATAAGAGATGCCTTAAGTAGCAAAACGAGAGCAGTAAAAGATTGTTTTAATGTGAATGATACCATTGCACTGACAAGGTAGGAAGTATAGGGATTCTATTATTAGGATGAAAAAAATGATGAAATGTAGACACTATCTAACATTTCAGATGGGAAAAGTGTGGTCCACAGAAGAAAAGTGAATTGGAGCCAATAGGTGACAGAACAAAGATTGACTATGACTCAAGACTATTAACTTCATTTCCTTGTACTATTCATTCACCAGGCTGCCATCACCATGAATTATTGAAAGCAGTCATTAAACATTTTTAGGAAATGAATTTGGTGACAAACTAATAATTTTAACATGTTAGCACGCTGATACCTACCTGGTTAACGTTACAAGGGTAAGGGCAGAGAACAGGCTAAAATTAGACATCATGAGATATAGAGACAAGTTTAAGTTTGTGAAAGACTGTCATCTGGTCATCTACTGCAATTATTATCAGGCTTATAATTAGATTTTCTGACAGATAATAGTTCATGTGGTTTCCAGAGTGAAGAAAAAATCCTTACCCTCTGATTCTATAATTATTTGTGGTACATTATCATAATTAACCTAACTGAAACATTTTGATGACTTTGCAAAAGGGTCACGGTTCCAGTCCCCTTGGATTTATTTTATGGCTATCATGACAGCATCAGTGTTCTAGTACTTGAAGTTCTGTGCGCCCCTCTCCCAACACTTTAGGAATTAGGTGAGGAGTTAGTTACTCAGTAAGGAATAAAACAGTGAATATTAGCTGCAGTGTTCCTGTAAAGTACCTTAAATTTAGCAGATAGAATATAAATTTATGTTAAAAAAAACATACGTGCATTAGTGTAACTTATTTGAAAAGGAGGAATTACATTTGGGACAGTTTAACGTGTATATAAGATCACTTGCAAAACCATTTCAAAGTGCAGCAATATTTTACCATCAGTGACAGTGGAATGAAGAAAAACCAGATCTCCCTCCCAAAGGGCTACATCTATGAAGATAGCTATAAAACTAAAATATGTTTGACTAAGTGTTTTGGAATACTTTATCACAGTGAAGTAGGAGAAAGCTAATGCTTTTAGAGTATAAGGGGCTCATTAAAACATGGAAAATCACATTGATATGATCCATTTACTTGGAAATAACAATATGATTAATTCTGTATTTTTTTCCACATACTTTCTGTATTTGGAAAAATTACGTTTTTCTTTAACTTGTAAATCTTAAATTCAATCTGAAATTAGATTAATCAATTATTTTTTAAAAAAACAAAGTCATAATTTCAGTAACATATAAATTCAATACTTCAAAAGACTTGTCACATACAAAATAATACATAATATTTCACTAAGTAACAAAATGCAGTAACCATAGTGTGATTTTAAATATTTTACTGTATAAAATACTATTTTTCGGACTGTTTCACAATCAGATATAACTAAAATGTATTTGGTCAGGTTTGTGAGTTCCAAGAAATTATTCTTGCTCCGATTTTCCTTCCTAGTCAATAACATTCTGAGTACTAAAAAGCACAACTGCACCCTATTTTTATTTTTATATGTTAATATTTTATCTAGATTCCTTCCTATTAGCTTAATAGGTACTATTAACCCGAAAGGATGATATGTAGATTTATTGTGAATGAAATGCTAATGCTAACTTGTTCACAGACCTCTATTATATACATTGAGTATCTTATACAAATTACATTATTTTTGATGTATCTGTAAGGATTGATATCAAAGTAATATCTGTTTTAAGACAAGAGTTAAAATATTAACTACAAAAATATATTCGATCTGATAAATCGCAAACCACCGTAATAATCCAAGGAGGTCATAAATGTTAGAATTCCATGTTTTGCTTAAAAGCTATAATTCCAGTCATGGTTTTACTGGTTTCAAAATGCTTCTGGAAGTATGAAACAGACATTTTGTAAAACTCCTTGATATAAAAATCTGCATTTTTTATAGAGCGCTATTAGTCACAAGTTAACCTGTTTTGTATGGTTGGGTCATATATTATGCAGGCCTGAATAGAGGGAAAGAGAGGGAGGAACAGCAGGTGGGCAGAGCAGTCAGAACACATACATTTGTCAATTAAGTTGTCTGTCTTACACAGGCAAGGTTTGTGGTGGCCCAAAGCAGTTATGGCAATAACATCAAAGATCACTGATCTCAGTTCACCACAACAAATATGGTAATACTGAAGAAGTTTGCATATTGCAAGAATTACCAAAATGTGACACAGTGACAGAAAATGAGCAAATGCTGTTGGAAAAATGGCACCAATGGCCTTGTTGGAGGCAGAGTTGCCACAAACCCGCAATGTATAAAAAAATGCAATTATCTGTGAAGTGCACTAAAGACAAGCACAATGAAACAAGATATGCCTGTACTCTGAAGGAAGATCGGACAGGATTTGCTGATAAATCGGGTGTGGGATATGTGAGAATAAGTAATGGCAAGGATGCTCCGAGGTTTTTGACCTAAGCCACCAGAGGTGCCATTTTCTGAGATAAGGATACCCATGGGAGGAGGTGGTTGGGATTTTGTAACCAAATGTGATATTTTAAATATTTTTAAGTGTAAGGTGCCTATTTTTCAGACACTTGTATCAATAAAATAACAATTCGGACACTGAAGTCTAAAACTCCAGGGAAAGGTAGGGGTCAGAGATATAAATTTGGTATCTAACAGCATGAGGATGGTATTTAAAGCCATGAGACAGGATTGTCTTACTCATACGGGTTTTAGAGGGAGCAGATATCTGAGAGCTCCTAGATGAGAGGTCGGGGAGAAGAACAACCAGCAGAGACAATGACTAGCCAATGAGTTAGAAAAGCAACTACAAGAACAAATTATCTCCCCAGAGCAAATGAAGAAAACATTGCAAGGAGGGAGTGATACCAGTATCAAATATAGAATGAGTATAATGAAAACTACATGAAACTTATACAAAGGCCGATGGGTTATTGTGGCAAAGACATGATGTTTTGATGCAATGGTGGGAAGTACAACCTTAATGGAGATGCCAAAGAGAAAGGGAGAAGAGGAATTAGAAATTTCAATTTGAATCAGTTTTTGCAAAAGGCTTACTCTGAAGTGTGGCAGGGAAGCCAAATCAGAATCAGGAGATGTAGGGACAAGAGAGAGCAAGAGCCTTTCTGATTATGTTAGCTTAAAATGAAGAGCCAGGATGAGAGAAAAAGGAATGTTTATTTGGTATAAAAGAATTGCAATTTGGGGAGCACAGATCAGGTAGAGACCCAACCAGTGTTGGACTTGTAGGTGAAACCAGGGCTGATTTATGAGGAAAAGGCAAAAGGCAATTACATGAGTTGAAGGAAAGCAAAAGGTTTTCTGTGGGTGTTAACAAGCTTTCCATGTGTGTTAAGTTGCAAACCACTCTGGGTTATTTTCTCTTCAGTTATCAATTGTGGACTGAGAGTCCACAGAAGTCAGTCTTGTGATTGGGTATCTGTTCTCCCACTGATTGCTAAAACAGTTGCTCTTTTGCCCAGTACAAAGGTTTTGACCCAGTGCAAACAAAGGCAGGTAAAGCAGTTTCTCTGCAGTGGCTGCTCGGGCTCTATTTTAAAATGGCTCCAGTCATGTCGATTTTTTTCACAACTGTTTCTGCTTTTTGATGAGAGCCATCGCAACATGTTTGTGTGCTGATGGGACCAGTACAGTGATTAGTGTGACTACTTTGGTTTTGTGTCAGCATCATAATCATCTACCTAATTTTACTCATTTATTTATTTTCTATGTTGGAAAACAATGCATCTCAATATAATGCAAACCACTTGGTTAGAAGTCAGGCCATCAGTAACTTGGATTTTGCAGAGCACACACTAAGGGAATCAAGAGAGGGAAATCAAAGGGAAAATAAATAAAACCACCACCCAAATATTATGAACATCAAAAAACCTATCATGAAATATTTCTTTGATATTTATTCCACAGAAAAGGTGGTATTTCATCACTTGGAATCTTTTGGTTTCTAATGTACCCTAAATTCTGAAAGAACCATTCCTTTATTTTTTAAGAAAAGAGACACAACAGAAGCAGCAGTTTCCTGAGAATTAAGGCAGGAAGTAAGCAACTTTACAACAGTCTGAAAGGTCATAGGAACAGCAAGACAAGGAGCTGGAGGGGGAAATAACCTCTGATATGAGAGCTAGTATAAGTGATAATAAAATATTGACTGCAGATCACCTAACATGTTATGTAGTGCCTTCTAGGTGTCCTTTAACATTCGGGGAAATATTGTGCAGCCCTGTTAGGAAAATTAATTTGTTTAAATAAAATTAATGTGGTTATAATTAAAATAACTGAACCCTTAAGGAATATGCTTTGCACAGGACCTATAATTAATAATAATTAAGCCTTACTGTGTGGCCAGAATCTTCTGAAGAAAGTACTGACTATGGGGCACCTGGCAGGCTCAGTGAGTTAAGCATCCAACTTTTGGTTTCGGCCCACTTGTGAGCTCTCTCTCTCTCTCTCTCTCTAAAAATAAATAAACATTAAAATCATTTTTAAAAAAGAAAGTAATAACTAAATGGCCTTGGATTAATAATTGTAAGCCTATATAGTGTTGTTTATATTAATAGCATCAATTAAAATAAATCAAATGCTAACATGAGCTGTCTTCTCAGGACTTGACTTTTATTATGCAGCTCTCTAAGGAAGCATGGTCATCATCAACAGGTAGTGTGATAGGACACTGAAGCTTAAAGAGCTTACGCTTCTCAAAATTCTACAGGTATTAATAAAAGCCAGAGCTCCAGTTTGAATCCTGTTGTGTCATGGAGGAACACGGGTACCTCTTCCCTATACTTTGATCCCTGTTAGAATTTTTGTGTGCCATTGGGAAAGGGAAAGAGCAAGTAACTGAATCCTGTTTACCCTTAGTTTCCTTATCTTTAATATGGGAGTGCTAATGTTGAAGGATGTTTTACCTCAATACATGGGGCAGGGGCAGGGAGGGTCTCAGTAAGATAGGAAAAGATAAGATTCAGTAGGCCTAGAGGAAAAGGTTAGGACCTGAGGTCTCTGGGTGTGGAAAAACACCTATTTTGGAACAATGATGGGAGTGTCTGACCACATCAAACCCCCTCAGTCTTAAGGTTCCACTTAAGAATGTAACAGACACTACCTAGTCCCCCTCAGGTTTCCCTCAGGAATTTGACAAAAGACCTAACTAAAAATAAGTAGTAGACCATCCATAAAATATATGACTCACAAGGAGGGATATGGCCATAGACCACTCTTCATACAATAGAAACAAGTCAATCAAAAAGTAATGACTAGGCATTTAGAGTGACCTAGCCAATAAGGGTAGAACCTAAGAAGAAACAAGGGAGGGGGAAGGGAAGGGAAGACTGATCAGAACCTTATAACACAAGGACTCTTGATGATAGTCCCAGGCAATCACTTTCAAATGCTCCCTTTCTGTAAAGAGAGCTTTCATACAATGATTCTTCCTTTCTGATCTTATACTCTAATAAACTTTTGCCTGCTGCTCATTTTGTGTCCACTTCTTCATTCTTTGAAGTGGTGAGACAAGGAAACCCAGGTTTTCAGTTAAAGAATCCTCCAACATCACCCTTCCCCCTTGTCCCTTCTCAGGTTTACCCTAATTGGCTGGATAACTCCATGTTCTGGGTTGTCCATTCCTGATTGGCTCAATTCCATTGTATGAAGAGTCAGACTACAGTCACACTGTCCCAGTATAACATAAGTTTTAAGGTTTACTTATTTTTAGTCAGGTTTTTTGTTTGCAAATTCCTAAGGGAAACCTGAGAGACCTTAGGTGGTGTCTTACATTCTTTTTTTTCAACGTTTATTTATTTTTGGGACAGAGAGAGACAAAGCATGAACGGGGGAGGGGCAGAGAGAGAGGGAGACACAGAATCGGAAACAGGCTCCAGGCTCTGAGCCATCAGCCCAGAGCCCGACGCGGGGCTCGAACTCACGGACCGCGAGATCGTGGCGAGATCGTGACCTGGCTGAAGTCGGACGCTTAACCGACTGCGCCACCCAGGCGCCCCACATTCTTAAGAGGATCTTATGCCTGAAGGAGTTTGCTCCGGTCAGATGCTTCCAGCATTGTTTTAAAATATGTATTTTTTCCTACCCAGGGACCTCAGGTCCTAAACTTCCCTTCTCTGCCTATTTAATTCTATCTTTCCATATCATCCCAGTACCTATCTCCTGAGTTGGCATGGAAATGTGAAGAAAAAAAAAAAATAACTTTATGCAAGATAGCTGACGGATTTTCAGAAACATATTATAGGTAGTGTTGCCAGATAAAGTACAGGATGCCTAGTTAAATGTGAATTTTAGCTAAACAACAAGTAATTTTCCTTAGTGTTTAGTATGTCCCATAAATCTGCATGGGCATATTATACTAAAAAGTAAAGAAAATCACATGTTGTTTAGCTAAAATTCAAATGTAGCTGGGAGTTCCATTTGTGGTTGTTGTTTGTTTTATTTTTGCCAAATCTGATAACTCTAACTGCAAGTCAGATGGCTTACAGAAAATATTCTGAGTTGGAGCAGAGTTTGGCAAAAGCAGAGGGAAGTTTGGTAAAGGCCCCATTGAGTAGGTAAGGGAAACAGAAGGAAATACAGGGCACTGTTGAGAGCTGGCTCTCACATCTGTATGAAACCAAAAGGGACTGGAGAATGGGACTCTCAAGAGACACCCTGCATTTCTAAAATCCTGGATACATTTCTCAAGATTAGCTCTAGGGCTAGTCAGAGCTCAGCTTGCAAGTTTACATTATAATACATTAAGTATTGTGAGCTGAGGTAAGTAAAGATTAACATCATAAAGACAAAAGTTGATCTAAATAGCAATCCTTATCAAAATAACACCAGCATTCTTCACAGAGCTAGAACAAACAATCCTAAAATTTGTATGGAACCAGAAAAGACCCCGAATAGCCAAAGCGATCTTGAAAAAGAAAACCAAAGCAGGAGGCATCACAATCCCAGACTTCAAGCTGTATTACAAAGCTGTAATCATCAAGACAGTATGGTACTGGCACAAAAACAGACACTCAGATCAATGGAACAGAATACAGAACCCAGAAATGGACCCACAAACGTATGGCCAATTAATCTTTGATAAAGCAGGAAAAAATATCCAATGGAATAAAGGCAGTCTCTTCAGCAAATGGTGCTGGGAAAGCTGGACAGCAACATGCAGAAAAATGAACCTGGACCACTTTCTTACAACACACACAAAAATAAACTCAGAATGGATGAAAGACCTAAACATAAGACAGGAAGCCATCAAAATCCTGGAGAAGAAAACAGGCAGAAACCACTTTGACCTCAGACACAGCAACTTCTTACTCAACAAGTCTCCAGAGGCAAGGAAAACAAAAGCAAAAATGCACTATTGGGACCTCATCAAAATAAAAAGCTTCTGCACAGCACAGGAATCTATTAACAAAACTAAAAGGCAACTGACAGAATGGGAGAAGATATTTGCAAATGATGTATCAGATAAAGGGTTAATATGCAAAATCAATAAAGAACTTATCAAACTCACCACCCAAGAACCAAATAATCCAGTGAAGAAATAGGCAAAAGACATGAAGAGACACTTCTCCAAAGAAGACATCCAACAGACACATGAAAAATGCCCAACATCACTCCTCATCAGGGCAATAAAAATCAAAACCACAATGAGATAGCACCTCACACCTGTTGGAATGGCTAACATTAACAGCTCAGGTAACAACAGATGTTGTCAAGGATGTGGAAAAAGAGGATCTCTTTTATACAGCTGGTGGGAATGTAAACTGCCGCAGCCACTCTAGAAAATAGTTTGGAGTTTCCTCAAAAACATTAAAATTAGAACTACCCTACAACCCAGCAGTTGTGCTACTAGGCATTTATCCAAGGGACACAGTTGTGCTGTTTTGAATGTTTATAGCAGCACCATCAACAATAGCCAAAGTATGGAAAGAGCCCAAATGTCCATTGATGGATGAATGGATGAAGAAAATGTGGGGTATATATACAATGGATTATTACTCGGCAAAGGAAAAGAATGAAATCCTGCCCTTTGCAACTAGGTGGATGGAACTAGAGGGTATTATGCTAAGCAAAATTAGTCAGAGAAAGACAAATATCATATGACTTCACTCATATGAGGACTTTAAGATACAAAACAGATGAACATAAGGGAAGGAAAACAAAAATAATATAAAAACAGTGAGGGGGGACAAAACATAAGAGACTCTTAAATATAGAGAACAAACTGAGGGTTGCTGGAAGGGTTGTGGGAGGGGAAATGGGCTAAATGGGTAAGGGGCATTAAGGAACTTACTCAGGAAATCATTGTTGCAATATATGCTAGCTAACATGGATGTAAATTAAAAAATAAATAAATAAATTTAAACATTAAAAAAAAGTTGATCTAAATATTAACATTATAACAGAAATAAGGTTTCCTTCTCCCTCAGCCTGAATCTCGAAAGCTCTGAATATGCATTTGAGTTTATTTGATTGTTTGCTTTTGAATCTTTTTTTTTTTTTTTCCTTTTCCACCTAAGAAAAGATAACCTCTGGGAAATGAGTGTTTCATAAAATGTGTTTGTGAAGACTTTTGAATCATATTAATGAACCCTGAAATAAAGAATAAGAGAAAAATAAGATAAACCAGAAACATTATTTTTAGGATTTTTAATCTAATTCTATTTATAACACTAGACTTTGCAATCTCAAATTTAATTTTCAAATTATTTATTACTAAAAACTATTTGCAATGTTCTGTTTACTTATAAATTTGAATCATTAGAAAATAAATTATTCAGACCTTGTAATTATATAAAGGGTTTTATTACAAGGTAAACATTGTGGTAGTCAAAGAAACCTAACAGTTACAAAAATGATTAAAATTCAAGGAAGTACAAATCCTAATCTTGTCTTCTCCATCAACTTTGGATTCAGATATTCTGTTACTTAGGCCTGTAATTGTGTGTAAATTAAGATTGGCCTTTGATCTCTACCTAAATTATTGCATAAAGCCAAATTGATTACTTTATATCTTTTGTATTTAATTACATTCTGATGAGGGAGCACAGGCAGTCTGAGGACAAAGTACAAGCTAGCACACATATCCCCAGGTGGGATATGTGTGATATTCCTTGGACACTTCTACCTACCCAAAAAAGGAAAGGACAAAAAAAAAAAAAAAAAAAAAAAAAAAAAAGGTTAAACTGAGAAGAGTGTCCACCAGCTTATAAGAAAAAGGCAATGCCATCAATGGCCTAAAGTCCAGGAACTCCCTACTATCTTAATGTTAATGCTCTTCTAGAGGGAGAAACCTTAACTTGACAATATCTTGGCCTCCAGTAATCTGTGAGTCTTTAGCATATGAAAATCTCTTTGGAAACTTCCCTTTTGACTTTACCTTCCCCAGTCCCATCTATATAAGGAGCCACTCTTCACAACTCCAGTGCAGCTCTCTCTGCCTACTGGTCCTGTCCTTGTGCTTTAATAAAATCATCTTTTTGTATCAAAGACATCTTCAAGAATTCTTTATTGGCTTGTCAGCTCTGAATCCCACGAACCCCACCATCACCCAAAACCTCATCACATTCTTTTTCTACCATTAGTACAATGGAGATCATTTATATGTAATGAATAAATAATATTAAAGTGAGAAAAATTATTAATCTTTAAACCTTAAATTGAGCATCATCTTTATAATTGGCCTTTCTTTTGTTAAAACATTTACAGAAAATTGGCTTAAAATTTACAAATTTATATTTATTGCTGTCAAATGACAAAAATGAAACAATTTAGTAATAAGTTTGATGTCCTTTGTTTAAGTAATAGCAGTGCATGGATTGGGGGAGTATACAGTGCTTATCAAGCAGTAGAACATTCTACCCCCGGAGATGTTTGGATGAGAGCAAATTTTATAGAGCTTTAGAAGCAGTAATGGGAAGGCAGGACTTTACTAGCTGGGTTTGCATATCTGATTTTATGTACAAATATCAAGAAACAAATAAGTAGAGAGTCATGAGTTGACTTGGCATTTGGGGATCAGCTGACTGGGTGTTTCTGATCAAGTGGAAAATTTACAGGGATACAAAAGTTATCTAAGTTTGGTTTGCTGACCTATCACCCCAAGCAGAAACAACTCCCATTTTGGGCCTGGAAATTTATTTCAGCCTTGTGTTTTGAGTTTCCTTTCTTTTTCATTTTTAGGACTAGGGTAAGATTTTGGTGTAAATAAGTAAATCTAAATGGTGGATCCATTATGGTTTAAACAGAATATTCTCTCAACCAACTTTTCAATGGGATTAAGTTAAAGATCAATTATATTTATTTTATAAAATAGTATTGACTTTACAAAGTATTGGTATACATATTTAAGTGCTCTGATTGGAACCTACTCTTGATATAAGCATAATCAGATATCTACAAATGGAAAATAAGATGAAAAATCAGAATTGATGTTCAATCTTTAGTGATTAGGAACTGAAAATTATTTACTTCATAAGGAAGAAAACCAGAAGAGATAAAAGACGATTGTAGTAAAATGACCAAAAATAATATTTAATAATTCAATACCTAAAAGAATATAAAATTATTTCAACATCAAAAAGATTCTACCTACAAAGTATCTTTTAAATTATATTGGTAAATCATCAAAGTGAACTTACTTCTTGTTTATCAACATGCCATAGAGCACTGATTTATTACAATTTTGCAGTTTGTATTGTTTAGTTCATGGCAGCTTCTCTTTTTATCATTTTTTTTTTTCCTGGTAAAAAAAAAAGTTTTGAACCAAAACTCTGACAAAACATGTATGCAGAGGACCCTCACTGAATAGTTGTAAATGAAAGTAAAGATGGTCTAGCAATTATAGAATTGTGGAATCTTATGACATTATGAAGGACATCTGAACATTTTTAGTAACTAGAAATGATAGACAACAGAGAAAGGGTTCTAGACAAAATCTGGAGTAACTAATGCCAATGTTCAATGTTTTGGAGCACAGTCTGCTAATGACTGGACTATACATCCGTATTTAAAAGGCATACCCTCCCACATCACATGCTATTAAAGTGCATGCTTATTCACAGTATTATGTTTCTTTCTATGGAATATTAGTTAAATATTTTTCATCATTGGAAAATACCACATTAAAGACAGTGCAATTAAATAACAATTGTATTACCAGTAACTAGTAAATAAATACATACAGAAATATGTAAAATATTTAATTTTCTTTTATTTCTCTAGTGCTTTAGAGTAGTTATAAAAATAATGCAAGCGGCGAATTAAAAATAAATAAAGATATTATAATCCACAAAATTAGAAATGCCTATCTAAACACATTTTAAAGTTTGAGCATGCTGTTTCTTTGAAACTATAGTAGTTTTACCGTTTTCTTTTATCTAGCATGTGAAGTAAGCATGGCTAGATTATCATGCCAAGAAAAGCAAATTAATAACTAAAACTTAAACATAGAATATAAATAGTGATAAATATGTTTGTATTTTGTCTTGTCATAGAAGCACAAAAAGGTAAAAAACTTATGAGATCCAACTTTTATCCAGTTATGGATTCATATCTAACAAATCTTTAGATAAGGATATGATACTATTTTCTTTTCAAACTCTCTATTATAAAATTATATATTTCAGATGTTGTACCAAAATGCTGAGAACGGAAAAGACCAGATTATTTATTTATATAAATTTCTGTTAGTTCCTGATAGAATTGATGTGGTCACTTATCTGTTCTTGAAAGTCACAGTATTCACAGAGTCTTTAGGATCTGACCTGAAGATCCTCTGAACTCTTGAACCAATCTATAGTAAAAAGAGTCAATAGAGAATGAATGAGAAAGAGAAAAAAGGAAATAAATGAAAAGAGGAAAGTTTATCAAGTTTCTAGCTTTGGACTAAGTGCTTTCACAATATTAACCCACTTAATTTCCATAACAAATTTGCTAAGAAATTATTATCTCTGCTAATTAAATGAAGAGGGTGAGTTAAGTTGGGCAAAGTCAGATGGCTGGAGGTGATTTGAAATGAGATACCTAAGGAAGTTGTTATGACACCAAAGCCCATTTCTTTCCACTAGGTCACCTAACCCTCTTGTCACTCTAGATTTTACCATTTTATCTATTATTATATAATCCCGATTCTGCTCAGTACTTATAATTCTGGGCTTAGATTGGCACTCTTTACAGTAGGAAGGTAAAACAATGGTTATCCATGTACCCTATTATCAGATTAAATTGTCTTTATTTCAAATGTACAAATTAAAATTTTAATGCTAAAAACAAATCCAAAAGGGAATTTTTGAGGAGAGAATCAAATTAATTTTTGGTCTGTTGAGGTTTGATTTTTCTGTTTTTTTGTTGGTTTGTTTGTTTTTTGGTAGATGCAGAAAATTCAGTTATTCCTAAAACATTATCATTGTTCATGCAAGACTTCTCTCATGTCAGTAAAATTATTTTATTGTTTTTTTCACTTATCCCACATTCCTGCCTCTCCTCCATACAATTACACACTCTGTTAATGTTTGCACAAGATGGGGCATCTATAAATGAATATATAGGTACATATGCCTTCACTTTTATTTCAGACTATTGTCCTTTGTCTAATGAAAATTTAGTTAAAAAAAGAATTAGACCTCCACTTGCATATGCAGAGTCATTTCTAATTTCACTTCTTCTGTGGGTATCGTAAGTTCACGCTAAATGGAGATCTAAATCTCTCAAGTTTAGATTCATTTGCCATTTGGGTCTTCCATTTGTGAGCCAGAACATTTCATTCATTGGGTTGTCATATTCTACTAATTAACATTCAACATTGCTGCCGTGTTACAATGACTGACTTTTTAAATTAATGATTTATTGTAGGTATTTTAGTTATCAATTGTGCAATTTTATTTTTATCATCACTACAAAATAAATTTTAGTCCAAAAAGTTTAATTTCTTACTCTTAAGTAAAATGCTTTGTTTTGTTTTGTTTTGTTTTGTTTTGTTTTCAAAGGGAGTATTCCCTGCGTGTTTTAATGTATTAACACTGAGTTAGACGTTTCTCTTCTTCCAAAAGTTACCCCTAGTTTTATCTTCTAATCTGGCCACAGTCTGTGCTTTAAGATAAAAGTTCCACACCAGTTCTTAATTTAATGGTATACTAAAGAACAAAACTTTTCAAAAGAGATAAAAGGAATAACAGCTTGCTTCAAATACTGCTAAGGAGGGGCTTATGGGTGCTCAGTCCCTTAGGCGTCCAACTTCCTCTCTAGTCATGATCTCTTGGTTTGTGAGATACAACAGGCATCTGGCGCTGTTTTGACAGCTCAGAGCCTGGAGCCTGCTTCAGATTCTGTGTCTCCCTCTCTCTGCCCTTCTCTGGCTCGTACTCTGTCTCTCTCTGTCTCTGTCTAAAATAAATAAATAAATAAGTAAGAAAATAAATAAATAAATAAAACAAATAAATAAACATTCAAAAAAACTACTGCCAAGGAAACCAATGTCTAACTGCTTACTATTAATTTCAAACGGAGGAACTTGATTCTCTGAATGGCCAGAGGGCAGAGCTGATGACAATGCATCCTCAATCCCAGTGGCTAGAGCTGTTTATCCCCAAATCATAGCCAGCCTAAAAACTGAAAAACTGCCAACAAAATAACACACCCAAGGACAAAATAGAAACAAATGTTATAAAGTGATAAAGCTGTGACAAGTATACAGAGACTCTCCCAAAATACAATGTTAGCACACAAATGAAGGAAGTGTTAAGTACTGGGAATCTATACACCTTCCAAGACACTATATAAAATGTATATTAAGATATTTTGAGAGGGCATAATCTTCCTGATAGGAACAATATGGAAAACCCTCATAAATTTTTCTCTGTGAATTGGAATCTGCTGCTAGAAAAATCACAACTTGAACAGAAAAATATTATCCTTAACTCATACTGAGTGTAACTATAGACAATAAAACTTGTTATTATCAAAGACCTATTTTTCTAAAAATTCAGCATGCAAGAATATAGCCTGCCTGAAGCTTACTATTTTTGTCTCCAAAATAAATATCAATTTCTTGTAACTGATGTGAAAATAGAGATTTTCAAAAATCTAATCACCTAATACAATGTATGCCATATGGTAAGCATTATTAAAAACGGTAATTTTAATATTATGAATAATCATAAATATAGACACCATCCTAGGAATGTGTAAAACTCTGCCGACTTCTATAAAATACCAAAGAAATAGGGGTATTTTCCAATAAATTATAATAATGAAAGAATACTTAGCTTGGTAACACTTTTTGTTTTTAAAGCTTAACAGTTACAGAAATTTAACTAAGGACCATGCTCCACTAGACCCGCTTAAAGTCAACTTTTAATATTGAAGTTTTAATAAATATAAAAACTTTGTCACTTTTCTTAGAGAACCTAATGTTATCATATTATGCACTTTAATGTGGAAAATAATGTAAAATGAAATTATACTATGCTTGGATTATAAAATGCATGCTAAAATGGATGAGATAGTTAGAAGGAAATATACCTAACAAATATTTGCCTTGTGTACCCCTGCTAAACTTATGCTAAATATGAACATTGGATCTAAACAGTTATGCATACGTGATTATATAGAATGGGAAGTAACATGTTTTAAATCATCTCGAATCTCAAAAACAATTTAAAATCTACTCATTCGTTCTATGTTCTTATTATATAACAATTTTAAAAAGTTGAAAAGTGTCCTGTATTTAAGATGTATTTAGTATGCTGCACAAGAGATCCATGAATATTCCAATTTAGCAAGAGTGTAGTCTTGACCTAAAAGTTGAAAAAAAAAATCAGTTTTTTAATTGAAATCACATGGAAATTGGGTCTAGCTATATTTTATACCTGAACTTCAGTATTTTCAGTTATACTGGCTGAATGCTGTCCTTCCAACTCCCCAAATAGCCCACATAAAATAATAGTTGTTTCTAGAAGATCACAGTGTTCTAGTAACACTATTCTTTTCTAATTTAACACAATTTTGCATTCTCAATCAACACAGCCATGGGAAAGAACCCAGTTTGGTCATTAAAACAATCAGAACAATATTTGATCTATTTTGCTATTATTCAGGCAGATCAAAATAAACTACATAGTCATTATTGTAAAGATATGATTATACCATTATTTGGGCATCTGGTTCTAATATTATCCAATATTATGAACAAAAAATCTTGATTATACAAAATCAAATATTTTATATTAAATTGTATCCTACATCTCTATGATATTTTATAATTTTATTCATTAAAAAAAAAATTCTGAGCTCCAATTATAAGCCAGACACTGTGGTGAATGTTGTAGAGTTAGTAGAAATATACTTAAGAATAAAATGCAGACCTGCCACCTAAGAGGTACCACTTACTGCTGAAAGACAGCAGCAAATAACAATTTTCCATGCACAGTGACAAGGGCTACACCATGAGTAAAAATAGGCTTCTGTGGAATAAAGCATCGAAGAACCTTAAGTCAGTCCTAGAGTCTTATGGAAACCTTTCTCAAGGAGAGCGCCCTTCGGGAAGATAAAATAGTATTTGCAAAAACCCAAAGCTGATAAAGAGAGCAAGAGAAAACAAGAAGGCAGGAGTGGGGAGACATGAGTCTGAAGAGTTTTGCAGAAACCAGTTCATAAATGTGTCAACTCTACCAGTTTTAGGATTATATTGGAAGGGCACCATGTGGAAACATCTTGTTTTGTTGCTTCCTTGTTTGTTTCAGTCAGGGCAGAATGCTATTAAATTTGCATTTTAGTAAGATCATCCTGTCTGCAGGGGAAAGATGGCCTAGAGGTGAGCAAGAAAGGTGACAGAATATGATTTAGAGATGTGTTTCAATGGCCCAGGGCAGCAATAACAATCCTAGATTAGAAGGGTTATGTTGAGAATGCAAAGACCTGGCAGCGGGCACCTGGGTGGCTCAGTCAGTTGAGGGTCCAATTCTTGAGTTCAGCTCAGGTCATGATCTCCTGGTTTGTGAGTTTGAGCCGCACATCAGTTTCTGTGCTGTGTGGAACTTGCTTGGGATTCTTTCTCTCTCTCTCTCTCTCTCTCTCTCTCTCTCTCTCTCTCATCTCCTTCTATCTCTGCCCCTTCCTCCCTCTCTCTCTCTCTTAAAAATAAATAAATAGGGGCACCTGGGTGACTCAGTCAGTTAAGCTTCCAACTTCAGCCCAGTTCATGATCTCCCAGCCCCGCATCGGGCTCTGTGCTGACAGCTCAGAACCTGCAGCCTGCTTCAGATTCTGTGTCTCCCTCTCTCTCTGCCCCTCCCCTGCTCATGCTCTGTCTCTCTCTCTGTCTCTCTGTCTCTCAAAAATAAATAAACTTAAAAAAATTAAAATAAATAAACAAACTTAAAAAAATTAAATAAAAAAACAAAAGACCAGTCAGATGATCGATTTGAGAGGTTCAGTGGATATAAGTCAGTTTGATGATTTGATGATGATATAAGACGGTTTGATGATTACTTAGATAGTTATAAAGGGTATTTGAGAAGGGGAAATCAATGAAGTTTACACAGTTTTCTGACTTGACTCAGTATCTCTTTTTTTAAAAAACAAATTTTTCTTTTTAATGTTTATTTATTTTTGAGAGAGAGACAGAGACAGAGCACGAGCCAGGGAGGGGCAGGGAAAGAGGGAGACACAGAATCCAAAGCAGACTCCAGACTCTGAGCACAGAGTTGGACTCCCAGCCCGAACTCCCAAGTTGGACACTTAACCGACTGAGCCACCAGGTGCCCCGACTGGTCAGGATCTCTTACTGAGTGAGATACATGTGAATGACAGAAATAATAAATTGAGGAGTTCAGTCCTTCACACATTGAGTAGTGTCTATGAAACACCCATGAGTTTTCATTGTTAGGCACTTGGATATAAATAGTAATTATCAGCCAAACTGGGTGTGATCACTAAGATACTTTATGTACAATGGGAAACCTAACAGGACTATGATACTTCACAATATCCAACGTTAGGGAGGAAGAAAAGGACAAGCTGCCTAAAATTCAGAGTAAGAAGGAGTGGCTATATATTAAAAAAAAAAGAAAAAAGAAAAGAAAAGAAATTTGTGCTGTTTCTGAAGGCATTGCAAGTAAATTTCTGGAAAAGAAAGGTAAAAAATTAGCAAAATAAGCACCAAAACAATGACCTTTATATTTAATGATCTAGGTCATTGGTGTCATCCATCTGTGCTGTATCTTAAATTTTTTTAATGTTTATTCATTTTTGAGAGATGGAGAGAGACAGAGCATGGGGGGGAGGGGCAGAGAGAGAGGGAGACGAAGAATTCGAAGCCGACTCCAGGCTCTGAACTGTCAGCACGGCGCCTGACTTCGGGCTCAAACCCATGGACTGTGAGATCATGACCTGAGCTGAAATGGGATGCTCAACTGACTGAGCCACCCAGACGCTCCTGGCGCTATATCTCAGATCTTCCAGAATCATATGAAGAGAGAAAAACGTCTCTTCTTCTCCTGCTATACATATGAGTGTGCACACATCAATTTAAATAATCAAAATATGTAACAAAACATCTTATACCACTATGAAACATAAGCTTGTATTTAAGAATCCCTTTGGAAATGTATTTGTGTGTCTTCAGTAACCTATACTGAAAGACATCCTAATCAAATTTCCACTTTTGCCAAGCTTCCAAACCCCTCCCACTGTCCCTTCTGGGATTCCTAGTCTGTCAACAAAATTCACTGCAGTTTCAGTTTTTAAGCATTTCCTTCATTCTTTGGTCCTGAAGATTCTATTTTCCCTTCAGCCCATTCAAGGGATGACTGTTTTTATTTCAGTATTCATGTACCAGAGTCATACAACTGTCTACCTGAGTGCTCATCACCATTTCCAAAACATCATTCCACCCACCTCCCTCATTCCACTCTGAGGCAAATTCTATTGAACAATGTCAGACAACGCTACACACTCCCCATTCTTGCTGTAGGAGTCTGCTTAAATCCTAGTGAATCCTACTCACTCACCAATTTTGAACATCTAGCTTCCTTGTCCTCTTTCTACCATAAATCGTGTAAGCATTTTTAATTATTTCAGTGTTCATAACAATAATCCATCCAATGACTCTTTTTAATCTTTCTCACCTGCAGGAATACAACTTTCTTTATGTCTAAATATACAATTGCAACCAAACAGTTTAATGTGGCTGTACGCGCGCGTGCACACACACACACACACACACACACACACACACACACACTGTACTAATAACTTTAAGACCTTACACTCAAGATCTTTAATGTTTCTTGCTATTAAATATTGCTAGCCAATTTATTTATTTCTCCAAATTTTCTAGAGAATATTATTATACTATAATTACTCACTCTTCAAAGCCTAAACATTCCTCTGCCAGTCACACTTTCAGTTATAAACCTGCATTTTACACACACACACACGCGCATGCACACGCATACACACAAACCCTGATTCTATTAGCTCACCAAATCAATCAACTTATCAGAATTCACGCCTAAGTACCCTACCTTCCTCCTTCTGTAGCTAACTTTCTGTCTCCTATGCCCACCGCAGGTGGGATGCGTGGAACCCATCCACTCATGACTATGCAAGAATGTAGCTTTTAAAATTATTTTCCTTCTCTTTAGGGACGCATGGGTGACCCACTCAGTTGAGCGTCCAACTCTCGATTTTGGCTCAGTTCATAATCTCATGGTTCGTGAGATTGAGCCCTGTGTGGAGCTCTGGGCTGACACTGTGGAGCCTGCTTGGGATTCTCTATCTCCCTCTCTCACTGCCCCTCCCCTGCTTGCACTCTTTCTCTCGGTCTCAAAAATAAATAAACATGAAAAAAATTATTTTCCTTCTCTCTTTCATCATTTTTCTTTATATATCATTCCTATTTTTATTAATGTATAACATCTTAAAAAAGACATCACATTGTTCAATAGCTACTTTCTCATTTTCCTATTCTCTTTGATAGCAAAATATCTTTACCTCCTCGAGGACTCTCCAATGGGACTCTCTCCCACTCCTGCCTCAAGTCGAACTTTTGGTATTTATTCTGAGCCTGAGCTCAATGGCGTACTTTATATTAGTCCACTGTATTAATCCATTCAATGTATATTTATTGAGCATCTTCTATATGCCAGGCCCTGTGCAGGGCTGGAGACAGAGCAGCAAACAACAGGAAAAAACAAAACAAAACAAAAAACAACTATTTATGTCAATATGTGAGAAATAAAGACTCATCCACAGCCAAAAAAAAAAAAATCTGTATTTAGACTCTCCCATTTTCCCAGCCACCTCAAATTGACTAGTCTCGTAATGGTCAGCAGTTGCTTCTACATTACCAAATTATATAATCCTTCCTCAGTCTTCTTAACCTTTTACCAGTGTTTGAACTTGGTGCATTCTCTCCTTCTTGAAGCATCTCCTTCAGTTGGGTCCTGCAAACCCAGCCATCACCAAGTTTTGTCTAACCTTTCCAAAACTATTTTAGTCTCCTTTGGGGTTTCTCCTCTTCAGCTCACCTCTGCATGTTGTAGTGTTCCAAAACTTAGTCCTTGAATATGTTCTCTTTTCTGTACATTTTCATCCCATAGGTGATCCCAACCAGCTTCATCCCTTTAACTACCATCAACATAATAATGACTTCCAAAGTTGTATCTGCAGCCCAGACCTCTCCCTGATTGTCCTGGACCTTATGTGTGTATTTGTGTAGATACTTACTATCATAAACTAAATAGTCATAATTTTCTTTTAATATTCTCCTCTTAGGCTTTCTTATCTCTGTTAAAAACAACTCCATTCTTCCATTTGCATATGCCAAAAATCTCAGGATAAATGTTGCTGCCTCCCTTTTTTTTATCATTCCCCATATCCAGTTTATCAGTAAATTCTGTCAACTTGACCTTTACAAAAATAAGCAAGCAAGAATTCTCTTAAGGTTACATACTACTTATAGTTATTAATGCCCATTACATATCTTTTCATCTAAAATAGTCATAAATATAGTCTGGACATTCAGTGATATTTAGAAATCATTGTTAAATTTATTTGGTAGGGCACTTTGGTTTTGGCTAAGTAGGAATATATCCATTTTAGGGAGAGGAAGATGAAAACTAAATTGCTTAGGTGCAGAATGTGGTGTCTGTATTACAGCATAAAAAAATGAATGGATGAAAGGAGTTTAATAACTCTTGACTACTTCTGCTCCTACTACTTAGGTTCAAACCACCATCGTGTGCCATATATATTTTTTCACTAGCTTTGTGCCTGGTGTTAACTTTCTTGTGTTTGCTCAACCTACATCTGTTGTCAACACAGCATCTCTATTCCACACCTTTCTGTTTCCTTAATGTTTCTTGAACTTATAGGGCACACTTGATGCTGTTTATACTCAGAACTTTTGCAGAGTCTTCCTCACTGATCTCTGCCTCCTTCTTCAGATATTTCACGAATATACCCTTCATTTTCTTCAGCCCAAAATTCTGCCCAATTTTCCAGGCTGCCCAATTTTCTATGCATTTAACATTTTCCTTCTCTGCATATTTTTGTCCTCTTAACACATATTATTGAGCAGATTGGTCTTATTCACCATCTCACTCTCCCACCAAAATATAAGATCCAGAAAAATAAGGCTTTTATTTAAAACTGTATATCCAGTACCTGTAACATTGTTAGGCACATAATAGGTAGTCAACGAATAATTTTTCAGTAAGTGAGTAAATGAATAATTAAATGGATTCTTCTCAAGTTTTCTACCTAAGAGAGCTTAGTTCTTAGATCTCTTCCCTTTTTTCTTTTTCTATACTCTTCCCTAAGTAATCTCATCTATTTCTATTGTGTTAGAAATAGATGAGATTACTTACTATATATGTGTGTGTGTGTGTGTGTGTGTGTGTGTGTGTGTGTGTGTGTATATATATATAGTGTTTAATATATATTATATAATATATATATATAAACATTAGTTAAGCACTATATATATATAGTGTTTAATATATAAACATATATAGTCTTTAACATATATATATATATTAATTAATTAATTCCATCTGTAAATGTCTCCTACATTTCAAGTTACTCAAAACTTAAACCTTCCCTATCTTTAAATCCTTACTTTCTCCATTCTACATCAGCCAGTTCTATCAGCTCAACCTTTAAAATAGATCCAAAAATAATTTAGATCACACTGTTTTCAGATACAAACCTATTCTACACCACCAACATACCTGTTCTGGTTTACTACAATAGCCAGTCTCCCTGGTCCCTCCTTTGTCACTTTATAGTTTATTCTCATTCTTTATAGCTGCAGTTATCTTTTCAAAATGTTAGCCAAATCTTGTCACTGCCTAGATAATAGCTCTCTAGTGATTTCTTATTTTATCTAGAATAAAATCTAAATTTCTCATCATTATCTAAAAGGGCCTCTATGAGATGTTCTTTGTCTACTTCTATTAAGATTCTGTCCCTGCTTACAATGCTCCAGCCAACCTTGTGGTCCTCTTGAGATCACTTATTAAAAATGTATGGATAAACAGGCTCTGAGAAGTTGAATAACGTCATGTGAGTTCAGCCAGTTTTTAGTAGGAGAGTATAGTTTCAAAGCTTGTGATTCCAAACCACGTTTTATGCAGCCCCTCAGGGTGTAATGTGATACTGGGAGCAAGTTGAAGACATTAATTGAATCTGAGAACACAGAGTGCTTTCATGGAGGTTAAATATGGTGCAGTCTCATAGAGTTGAAGGAAAAGCAGAACAATAAATGTAGGTGTATATGCAGTGGCTGGGATTTTATGACTTGAGTCCAGCAAGGTGTTGTGGATGAAAGAATGTGGACAGAGACATTTGAGTTCATCATGTACAAGAATAGTTAAAACTGAAAATGGATACATTTGTCAAGAAAGGGGACAGAGGCAAGAAGCAAATTTGAGTGAAAGTTAACACTTGTGAACCCAGAATCTGAATAGCAGTTTGATTTTTAATTTAATTTTTTTTAATGTTTATTTATTTTTGAGACAGAGACAGAGCATGAAAGAGGGAGGGTCAGAGGGAGGGAGACATAGAATCTGAAGCAGACTCCAGGCTCTGAGCTGTCAGCACAGAGCCCGACATGGGGCTCGAACTCACGGACTGTGAGATCATGACCTGAGCCAAAGTCGGATGCTTAACCGACTGAGCCACCCAGGTGCCCCTTGATTTTTAATTTATTACAAACATTTGAATAACAAGGTCTTTACTTGCCTCCAGAATATTGGGTCACAATGACAGTGATTGTAAAGATAAAGAAAAGGACTTACACTTTTATCAAAAACTCTAGGTGAGCAGGTGCAATTTTAAAAGGTCCTGCAAATAATTCTGAATAACCCCTAAATAGATGTGTCTCCTTATCACCACCGTTTCTCCTCTCTTATTTCTCTTCACATTAAGAATTAGTGCTTTATAGCATAAGAAACAGAAACATACTTAAAATATTTTTTTCAACTACACAGACAAAAAGTAGGTTAATATAAGAGAAAATAATGGTGGTAGCAAAAGAGATATAACTTAAAAATGTGTATTAAATTAAAAGCTATTTCATGCATAATATTCTCATCGATGTGCAAATAAGATAAATTGTGGTAAATTCATGTCTGAAGGAATAGGTTTTCTAAAAAAGTGTTGGGATGAAGATTTTTTCTTTTTATTTATGATTTATTTATTTATTTATTAAATTTTTATTTAATTTATTTTTTTTAATTTATATCCAAGTTAGTTAGTATATAGAACAACAATGATTTCAGGAGTAGATTCCTTAATGCCCCTTACCCATTTAGCCCATTCCCTCTCTCACAACCCTTCCAGCAACCCTCAGTTTGTTCTCTATCTTTAAAAGTCTCTTATGTTTTGGTCCCCCTCCTGTTTTTATATTATTTTTGCTTCCCTTCCCTTATGTTCATCTGTTTTGTATCTTAAACTCCTCATATGAGTGAAGTCATATGATATTTGTCTTTCTCTGACTAATTTTGCTTAGCATAATACCCTCTAGTTCCATCCACCTAGCTGCAAAGGGCAAGATTTCATTCTTTTTGATTGCTGAGTAATACTCCATAGTGTGTGTGTGTGTGTGTGTGTGTGTGTGTGTGTGTGTGTGTGTGTGTGTGTATACCACATCTTCTTTACCCATTCATCCATCAATGGATATTTGGGCTCTTTTCATACTTTGGCTATTGTTGATAGTGCTGCTATAAACATTGGGGTGGGTGCATGTGCCCCTTCGAAACAGCACACCTGTATCCCTTGGAAAATACCAAGTAGTGCAATTGCTGGGTGGTAGGGTAGTTCTCTTTTTAATTTTTGAGGAACCTCCATACTATTTTCCAGAGTGGCTGCACCAGTTTGCATTCCCAGTAGCAGTGCAAAAGAGTTCCTCTTTTTCTGCTTCCTTGCCAACATCTGTCGTTGCCTGAGTTGTTAATGTTAGCCATTCTGACAGGTTTGAGGTGGTATCTCATTGTGGTTTTGATTTGTATTTCCCTGATGATAAGTGATGTGGAGCATTTTTTCATGTGTCAGATGGCCATCTGAATGTCTTCTTTGGAGAAGTGTCTATTCATGTCTTTTGCCCATTTCTTCACTGGATTATTGGTTTTTTGGCTGTTGAGTTTGATAAGTTTTTATAGATTTTGAATACTAACACTTTATCTGATATGTTGTTTGTAAATATCTTCTCCCATTCCATTGGTTGCCTTTTAGTTTTGCTGATTGTTTCCTTTGCTGTGCAGAAGCTTTTTATTTTGATGAGGCCCCATGAAGATTTTTTTCTTAATTACAAGTATGTTTAAAAGATAAAACACTGTTTTATTTTCATTACTTTTTAATTCCAAAAAGATTGAAATAAATCACATTAAAAGTTGAAAATCTAACATACACTGAACTGATTTCTTGGTTCTTCTTTCATCCAACAAAAATAGCCTTACTTTTTTGTTGAACTTCCAACTATAATGGATCAGAAAGAACATGGCCATTATAGGAAGATATACTTGATCCTTGCCATATAGTTTCCAAGGTGATTAATTCCACCATGTCTCTATTTCCCTAATAAAACCTACCTCACATCTTTATTGGGAAAACATGTCCAGTAAGTAATATGAATTCTACTGTGGAAAGCCTGTAGGCAACAGCCAGAGTGGCTTTGGTGGCTATAGGACAGTGCTGTTATCACCTTTACCATTGCTGTTGTCATCTACTTATTCATCACACTTTCCACTTATTAAATGTTTTATTAAGACTAAGACCCATTTGTTAAATACTTTATTAATGTTTACTATTAAACATTCTATTATGATTCTAAACATTCTACATAGATATTTCATGCATTCTTTAAAATGAATGTGTGTAAAATGCATTAATATTCCTATGGGAATGAGCACACAGTCATGTTCTCTGCTCTCATGGAGCTTTTCAGTCTAATGGAAGTGATTACTCAAATATAGGGACCTCCAGTGAATAGTGATATAAAGAAAATAACTTTTAATTCAAGGAGAATTATGTGATATGCTCAAACTACCCATTAAAGAAAAAAAAATTGCAATAATTGCGATTTTGTATAATTTTCTTAGAGCATTTGATTTCCCAAGTCTCTTCTAATGTTCAAGTGTTCCCTTAAAATCAAACTATTTTAAGATATATATGCTACTACAAAACTAAGTTTCCAGGACTTTTTCTTGGCATTTCCTAGGCTTATTCCTGAAACTGTGGGCTTGCTGCCATTATCTTTATGGCAGAGACTACAGCAAACCAACATGAAGTACAAAACTGATAGAATTTGGAAGACTCAAAAGAGAAACAAATTTGTTTCCAGTTTGGGATCATTTTCTTATCCATAATTAATGTTAAGTTTGCCTTTTATTAAAATAAGAGCTCTAGTGTTGTTATGTAAAAGTGCTTCTGGAATTTCTACAGACCCTTGGACTGTAGTGTCTCTGGGAATTCATGTGATCATATACAAATGATAGTGGTTGATCTATTGCCACTAGAAACAAAATTATTATGCAAATATAATGCATTTGGACACTTGGAAATTAGGCAAGATATATGGATGCACTTGCCAAGCTAACAAAGAGAAAAGAAGAAAGAAAAGAAGGAAAGGAGGAAGGAAGAAAGGGAGGAAGGGAGGGAGAATAAGTTTCTGCTTCTCTCTAAGCTTCTGCACAGCAGCGGAAGTGATAAATGAAACTAAAAAGCAACTTATGGAATGGGAGAAGATATTTGAAAATGATTTATGTGATAAAGGGTTACTATACAAATATACAAAGAACTTCTAAAATTCAACACCCAAAGCACAAATAATCCAATTAAAAAATGGGCAGAAGACAAGAACAGACATTTCTCCAAAGAAGACATACAGATGGCCAACAGACACATGAAAAGGTGCTCAACATCACTGATCATCAGGGAAATACAATTCAAAACTACAATGAGATATTACTTCAGACCTGTCAGAATGGCTAAAATCAACAGTACAAGAAATAACAGGTGCTGGCATGGATGTGGAGAAAGAGGAAAGCTTTCGCACCGTTGGTGGGAATGTGCACAGGTACAGCCACTCTGGAAAACAATATAGATGCTCCTCCCCCCACAAAAAAACTACCCTATTATCCAGCAATTGTAAATACTGCTAGGTATTTACCCAAAGAATACAAAAATACTAATTCAAAAGAATACATGCACCTCAATGTTTATAGAGCATTATCTATGATAGCCAAATTATGGAAACAGCCCAAGTGTCCATCAACGGATAATGGATAAAGAAGTGGTATATATACACAATGGAATATTAGTCATAAAAAATGAAATCTGGCCATTTGCAATGACATGGATAGATCTAAAAAGTATTATGCTAAGGGAAAGAAGTCAGACAGAGAAAGACAAATACCATATGATTTCATTTGTATGTGGAATTTTAAAAACAAAGCAAACAAAGGGAAAAAAGAGATAGGGGAAGGTAAAACAGACCTTAACTATAGAGAACAAACTGATGGTTACCAGTGGGGAGGTATGTGGGGGATGGGTAAAAATAGGTGATCGGGATTAAGGAGTGCACTTGCTGTGATAAGCACCAGGTGTATGCAGGTATTGAATCACTATATTTTACTCCTGAAACTAATACTGCACTGTATGTTAACTAATTGGAATTTAAATAAAAACTTTAAAAAGCACTAAATAAATAAATAAATCACTCTAGTGTTCAACCCAGTTCATTTTCTGGAGAGCTGGAGGAGCCAAACATTGCCTGCTATTCCTGTTTAACTCTCCAGACAATTAAACAAATCATTCTGTCCAAACAATGCACAGGAGAGAAGAAAGAATAATTTACCAGACCAAGAAAGCTTTGGTCATCCATCATACCATACTTTACCAGGATAGTAAAGTTCTTAGAGATCTTTTGTTTGGCAACCTCTTGCTCTTTCAGCTGATAAACAACTGAAGATGTGCAGTGCAAACCAATTGCTAAATGGGAACTCGTCTTGGAAATCAACTTGTTTGCATGACTCTATCCAACTATTGCAGTGCAGTATTTAGGAGAGTGGGTTAAGTACAGTGGCCACATTTAAATAGTAATTAAGATTTAAAAGTTCTTACAAAACAGAAATGTGTTTTAAGTTGGGTAACTTCTTCTTAGTTATAAATTTAGGGAAAACAAAATACTACATCTCAGCAAAGGTGAATATGTGTAGGAGGACTTAGATTTGGATTAAAAGGAGAAACATGTTTGTGTGTATTTGAAACATTTTCCTCCCCCCCCCCCTTTTTTTCTTAAATATGATTGGGTTCAGCAACATTGATAACCAGTGCCAGGTTCTCTGTTAGGCACTAGTTAAAAAGAGGCAGAAGAGGAAGAAAGAAGGAAGAAAGAAGAAAGAAAGAAGAAAGAAAGAAGGGGAAGAAGAAGGAGGAGGAGGAGGAGGAGGAGGAGGGGGGAGGGGGAGGAGAGGGAAGAAGAGGGAGAAGGAAGAAGAAGGAAGAAGAAAGATGAAAGAAGGAAGAATATGGAAGAAGGAAGAAGAAAGAGGAGGAGGAGGGGGAGGAGAAGGAGGAAGAGGGAGAAGGAAGAAGAAGGAAGAAGGAAGAAGGAAGAAGAAGAAGAAGAAGGAGGAGGAGGAGGAGGGGGGGAAGAGGACGAGGGGGGAGGAGGAGGGGGAGGAGAAGGAAAAAGAAGGAGAAGGAAGAAGGAAGAAGGAAGAAGGAAGAAGAAGAAGAAGAAGAAGAAGAAGAAGAAGAAGAAGAAGAAGAAGAAGTTGTTGTTTAGACAAGTTTCCTGAAGAACTCTCACTTCATGGGGCACTTTGGGTGGCTCAGTCAGTTAAGTGTCCAACTCTTGATTTCAGCTCAGGTCATGATTTCACAATTCGTGGGTTTGAGTTCCTTCTGGGGCTTTGTGCTGCCAGCCCAGAGCCCACTTGGGATTCTCTCCTTCTTTTTCTAGCCCTCCTATTATGTCTCTCTCTCTCTCTCAAAATAAGTAAATACACTTAAAAAATCTTACCTTACCTTCAATATTCCACAGTTTTACTTTTTATGATCATCCTTTAGACTAGATGTTTCTTTCTTACCAGGCATCCACTTTCATAGCACATATCTAGCTATATTATATCATAATGGGCCTTTGCTTATTGCTAGTGCTGAAACCTCAGCCCATATGCTGCCTACCTTCAGTTACTACAGTTACTAATTATTCTCAAAGTTAGAAGATGATCTGCAGCTAAACATATCTCATTTAACTAATGGTATTTATTTAACTGAAATGTAATCTGTTCCTTTTTATTAATGGTGAGTGAAAATAAACCTCCCTCTCTTTTTTTCTTCCATAGGTGGTTTAGCCTATTGATATGGTTTGTCTTTTGAGCAAATTTGGTAACAGGATCATACAGTTTTTTACATGGCCTTTAGGATTCTTCTCTTTTCTTCCCTTCTTTTCTTTTCCTCTTCCTCTGATCTCTCTTTCTCTCATAAATATCTGTATTCCTATTTTTCTGTGAGGTTAAGAATGTATTCCAATCCACTAGTTAGGAATGATAAATAATAAACATTTAATAACCGACTTGACCATGGACTGTATCCACACAGTAGATTTAGATGCAAGAAGTCATTGTTAAAGAATTTGTGAATTACTGTCAACTTCTGTGTTGTACTAATACAGTCCTGCCCTTCTGGGTACCCAGACTCTTGCCTAGAATAACGAACCTGTTGGAGTAAGGAGGAAACTTAACAAACTAATGAATCTAGAGACTTGTTCGTCCATAATTACTTCTCTCATCTCCACAGTTTGCACTGGAAATGTCAAGAGATGGAAGGAAGCAAACAACAAAAGTGAACTAGGTTTAGATATTTGCATTAAATATAATTTAAATTGCAAATAATCTATTTATAAAAAACTCTCTATGCACAACTACATTATTACACACTACATATTGCTTTAGTAACTAATATTTTTGCCCTTATTGCCTACAAAGGGAGAACAGTACGACCATAAAAACCTTCCTAACAAACTACAGTGAATCTAGATGAGGCCAAAAATGAACCTTGGAAAAGAGCTGAGTTTCAGTTTGTGAACAGGGCTTATGAGAAACTCAGAAAGTCGTGCATATTGTGACTCCTCATCAGCTGATGTAGGACTTGGACATTAAATGCATTATTACTTTAGACACTTAAAGAGTTAATGTGAGTTTTCAAGTTTTAAACCTGAGAAGAGTATTATTTACAAGACTTTTTGTCATCTTAACACATGAGAATAGAGTTAATTCCTCTCTTCTAATACTGTGAAAATTAATATTTTATAACTGATATTAAATCCATCTAAAATACATCCAAAGTTCTGAAGGCTAGTCACTTAGTTCTCATTAAAGCAAGGATTTATTGAATGTATAGTTTCTGTGCAGGCTTATGATACATGCTGAATATGCAAAAATAAGTAAGATGTTATTTACTCTAAGGCTCAAAATATAGTTGTTATCTATATAATCTGGTACTGGTACTTTACAGTGAGTTTCAATAGTATGATATAAATTACATTTGTATATAAGTGATATTTGTTCAATTGTTTTTGGTACCTCTAATATTCGAGTTGCAGAATACACGCACACACACACACACACACACACACAGAGTCAGGAGTCAGATACATAGAAATATGCATGTTTGTGTGTTTGTATGCAAAGAAAAATTATTTAAATTATTCCATTTGTCTTTAAAGATTCATCTTGGAAACTTGTAGGAAACGATAAAGTTCAGTATAAGTTCTACAAAATTAATCGATCAACCTAGGATACAGCCTTATAGGTTAAAATGGAGGCAGTATGTTTGAATTATTGGGAATGCATTCACAAATTAATACTAAGTCGATTTAAGAGAATTCAGTGGATATTTAGTTGGTTATATGATTAAGAATATATGCTACAATTGGGGCACCTGGGTGGCTCAGTTGATTGAGCGTCCAACTTCAGCTCAGGTCATGGTCTCTCAGTTCGTGAGTTTGAGCCCCGCGTCCCCGCGTTGGGCTCTGTGCTGACAGCTCAGAGCCTGGAGCCTGCTTCGGATTCTGTATCTCTCTCTCCCCCTCCCCTGCTTATGCTCTGCCTCTCTTTGTCTCTCAAAAATAAATAAATGTTAAAAAAAATTTTAAAAGAATAAATGTTACTATTAATTTAATTAAAAAAGCTATTGTTTGGTCAGTTTTAAAGATTGAATAGTTTTTAGCACACTTAAATGAAATCAATAATGGCACTTTGTCAAATTTATAAATATAGTCACAGAAAATGTCTCTAGAAGGAATAAAACTACTTCAAAATGTATTTAATGTCTATATTTATCGTAAGGAGTTGCCTGTATACAAAATGAAGCAAAGAATATGATCTTGAGAGAAACAGGATTTTATTTATCCCTTGCTATGTACTAGCATCACTGTTTTACCTGTCTTCATATTTTTCTAAAACAGATTATATTATGAATTCATGTTCATCATCATATACTTATATATGAAGAGAAAATTTGTTTACTATGTTAAATTGCTTTGTTTGCTCTTTACATAAATGTCAAAATAGAAGCAACTTGTGAAACTTTTCATTTTCTGCTACCACTACTAACCATGATATTATCTCCTTTTTAGTTTCTTTTTGATCAGTTTTGCTCAATTGGTTCCTAATTTTTTTCTAAGAATAATAAATCTGCACATCTCACTTTTTAAATGAGATCTCCTAGGCACAAATTTATGCTATGTTATCAATTATGTTTATTTAAATGTTAAACTGTCATGGTAAAAAATAGTTTACGTGTAAGGCACATGTTAAAACTATCCCATAGACTCTTATAGTCATATAAGTCATCTTTGAAATATAATTTCCCATGTGGTGGTGGTTTTTAAATGTGAATATTTACTACAGTTAAAGACAAATGAGATAAACTACCATGATGTTGTGATGTTTCTTATTTTTTTCTTCATATTTATTTCCTAAATACTATGATTCAGCACAGTTTTAGGTTGTAAATAAATGATGGTTTGCATGGAGCTTACCCTCTGTCTTAGCCCATTCTTGCGATACCAAGATACCACAGATGTGGTAGCTTATAAACAACAGCTTACACTTTTGGAGACTAGAAGTCAAAGATTAAGTTACCAGCATGGTCAGCTTCTGGTGAAGACCCTCTTCCTAACTGATAGCCAGCTCCTTCTCGTTGTGTCCTCACATGGTGGAAGGGGCAAAGGATCTCTATGAAACCTTTTGTATAAAGACACCAGTCCCATTCATGAGAGCCTGCCTTTATGGCTGAAGCACTTCCCAAAGGCTCCAGCTTCTAAGACCATCACCTTATTTTGAGAGCATGCAAACATTCAGACCATAGCACTCTGTAATGAGGAAAGAGGAAAATGTGCAGTTAAAATAAATTTTGAGAATTATTCAGCCATAAAAAAGAATGAAATCTTGCTATTTGCAATGACATGGATGTAGCTAGAGAGTATTATGAAAAGTGGAATAAGTCAGAGAAAGACAAATACCATAGGATTTCACTCATATGTGGAATTTAAGAAACAAAACAAACGAACAAAGAGGGAAAAGAGAGGCGAATCAAGAAACAGACTCTTAACTGTAGAGAACAAACTGATGGTTACCAGAAGGGAGGTGGGTGTGGGAATGGGTAAAATAGGTGATGAGGATTAAGGCATACACTTCCTGTGATGAGGATCAAGTGTTGTATGCGAGTGTTAAGTCACTATATTGTACTCCTGAAACTAATATTACACTGTATGTTAAGTAACCAGAATTTAAATAAAAACTTAAAAAGTAAATTTTGAAGTGTGAGGAAATCAAGAGTGGCCATTTTAATGGAGTCATCAAGGAAGGCCTGACTGACAAGATGGTAAGAGGAGCATTAGACCAAGGAGCTACAATATAGGAAGGGACAGGTGCTGTGTGTCCTATGAATTCATTTATTGCAAGGTGTATATTTTTAAATGTCATTTCTGCATTGAAATTTGGAAACTGAGTCAGAATATTGGTGTTCCTGGGGAATAGTACCTTCAAGAGCTTGTGAATCCATTTGTAAGACAGAGATTCCCTCAGTAAAATAAAGATTAGCCACTAAATTCCAACTGTCTACTTCCATTCTGTATTTGTATCTCAAATTTAACATGCAGAGAGCTGAATTCTCAATATTTTCCTCCAAATATGTTCTTCTTGCAGCAGTTTCTCTCTCAGTAATGGCAACTCCATTCATCCTTCCAATTTTTCAGGCCAAAATCCTTGGTGTCATCCTTGACTGCTCTCTTTCTCTCTATATCTACTCCATTGGCAAATTGCAAGGGTGCTCTCTACCTTCAATACACTCAAGATATGACCACTTCTCTCAACTTCTACTACCACCTACCTGGTTCAAACAACCATCATCTCTCACCTAAATTATACAGTGGTCTCCTAGGTGCTCTCTCTGATTCTGGCTTTGGATTCTCTGCAGTCTATTCCCAGAATTCCAGCCAGATAATCTTTTGAAAAATATAAGTGAGATCTTGTCTCTTCTTTGTGCAAACCCTCCAATTACTTCTCCCACTGAGAGTAGACATAAAAAGCTTACAAGAACCTATAGTTCACTAATTAATGTGGTCTCCTGTTACCTCTCCAACTTCCCCTCAGACTACTCCCTCCCTGGCTGGCTCTACTCTAGCCCCACTCTCTTACTCACTTTTCATGGAAAACTCCAGATGCTTATCTGTCTTGTAGCCTTTGCTTTCTAGCCCTTCTGTTGAAATGTTCTTCCTCCAAAAAATTGCATATCTCAGTCCTCTTCTTCTTCAAGTCTTTACTTAAAAGTTCCTTTCCTATCAAATATTGCAGCTTCCCTACCCTGAGGTAGCCAAATCAAGGTTAATGGCTCAGGCCTTCAGACTTCCAAGTTAGCCCAAGATTTCTGACACTAGTTCCAAGTTCAAAGCCACCAGATCCACCCTCACTTCAGAATAGTGGGCTCTAAATTTGAAGTCTCTGTGAACTTCCTCAGATTTAATCATGCCCCAGAATGACTCACAGAACTCAGGAGAGTGCTATAATTACAACTGAAGTTTTGTTTTCTTCAATATTTATTTGAGAGAGAGAGAGAGAGAGAGAGAGCAATCTTTTTTTAAAAGATTTCTTTAGGGGCGCCTGGGTGGCGCAGTCGGTTAAGCGTCCGACTTCAGCCAGGTCACGATCTCGCGGTCTGTGAGTTTGAGCCCCGCGTCGGGCTCTGGGCTGATGGCTCAGAGCCTGGAGCCTGTTTCCGATTCTGTGTCTCCCTCTCTCACTGCCCCTCCCCCGTTCATGCTCTGTCTCTCTCTGTCCCAAAAATAAATAAACGTTGAAAAAAAAAATTAAAGAAGTTAAAAGATTTCTTTATTTATTTTGAGAGAGAGCAGGGGAGGGGCAGAGAGAGAGAGAGAGAGAGAATCCCAAGCAGGCTTTGTGCTGTCAGTGCAGATGAGGGACTCAATTTCACCAACTGTGAGATCATGACCTGAGCCGGAATCAAGAGTAGAAAACTTAACCGACTGAGCCACCAAGACGCTTCACAATTGCAGTTTTTATATAATAAAAGGGTATATATCAGAACCAGTCAAAAGAAGAGATACATAAAACAGGATCTGGTACTGACAAGATTTCAAAGGCAAAGCTTCTGGGACCTCATAGATGCATTACCTTCATGGCATTAATTGTGGCAATGTGTACATGGAGTATCACAAGCCCAGGAAGCTCACCTGAGCTTAAGGTTCAGAGTGTTATTGTAATTTCATTATATAGGCATAGTTGATTAAATTATTAGCCACTGTGTTTGAACTCAATCTTCAGCTCTCTTCCTCTTCCTGGAGGTCAGGTTGATATTACCTAGCTCAAAGTCCCAACCCTCTAATCACATGGTTGGTCCTTCTGGAATGGCTGGTTCCTTCCATAAGATATCAGTGTGAACAGCCCCACCCTGAGTCAAGCCTTTAGCAAAAGCCATTGATGCCCACCATGAGTCGCCGTGTTAGCATAAACAGTTCGGTATGGTGCAAAATTCCAAACATTCAGAGGTTACCTCATAGGACCTATGAACCAAGGGCAATCAAATTCATTATTGCATATTCCTTCACCACTGCCCCCTCTCTAGAACTATTACTACCCAACATATTGTATTTTCCTTATTTATCTTGTTTATTGTCTATCTTCCTCAAAGAATGAATACTGCAAGGGGCAAGAGTTTTTATTTTTGTCTTTGTTGATTTTCTGTGACTTAAATAAACCTGAAATCGTATGCATTCAGTATTTGTTGAATGAATAGATGATTTTTTTTTTGCTAAATTCAGATTCTCTAATAGCCCTTCTACTCTTTAAATTAATATACAATTTTATTCAAGTGTTACTTAACATAGAATATAAATCTATAAACATTTTCATATTTAAGAAATTATCCAGTGTCATCTGTAGCCCTCTCACAGGAGTTGAATATTTCAGATGGCCTTTCAATTTACAACTACTAATCATGGCTTTATCTTACTAGAAATATATTCACTTTAAAATCATTGTATAGCTTTCTTAGATACCATTGTCTCAAAATTCTTAATCAAAAAGAATCTTAATTCTTATGTTAAGATTGATAGGCAATCCTGGGATTTATAATCCCAAGAAAATTTGATGCACAGAGCTGAATGCATACTTTTTCTTCATATCAGGCATCCTGAGTCAATTAAAGTCTTTTTTATAAGTCTATTCATAAAATAAGACATCAAATCTTTGCTCAAATATCAATGACAAGCAGGTAATTTCCTGAAATACAGATGTTAGGAAAATACTCTGCCTTTTTGGTTAAACAAGCTGTGTCTTAAAACTTTTCAAACCTACATAAGAGGAAAAGTGTAATGAATGATATTTAGACCGCTTCTGTATACCACAAAGTAGGGGGAAAAAATCTCATAGTAAAAACAGAGCAGAGATTTCTCTATTTTATAAAAAAAAATTTAGGTATTAGCACTTTGAAGTCTCTATTTTGTGACAAGAACAGGAAATATTTTTAAAAAACAGCAAAGCCAAGATGTTTAAATATATCTTATAGTTTTGAGACTAAACTTATATAGTGTTTCAGAATTGTGTATCTGGAAAATACGTTGTATTTCATAAAGTCTTTAATTGATGCGGATAGAAAGTGAATTATATCTCTTGTTAAGTTTTAAATTCTTCGAAGATTTCTTCAAATTATACAGTAAAATGCTCCATCGCTTCAATAGCTATTTCAATCACTTTTTGAAAACTATATCTGCATCCATAGGCAAAGGAATTTTATTATCTCTGAATTGCACTTTGGAATTTCATGAGTTATTTCATAGAACAAAGTTTGTCAAATGAACACGGGCAGTGCCAATAGTGCTTTGCTCTTGAACTCAAGTACGAGTCAGCTCACTTTAAGTCACCATTTGCAGCAGCCAGAAATGAATGAGCAGTTAAAATCGTGCCATGAGTTAATTAGAGTGGAATTAGAAGGAAAGTGGGCAATTTAGGAACATAAGAATTGCTGTACCGAATCAGACCAATGGTTCTCCTGGTTTAATATCCAGCCTCCAGCAGCTGTACTTGTTAGCTTCTAAAGCTTTAAAAGAAAGGAAAAAGACTACATAATTCACCTAGACAAGTGTGCCATCTGTGATCCAGAGAAATTTTCTTCATGACCTCTCTCAAATAATACCCTAAAGCAGGAGGTTTCAATCCTGTTATGATATTGGTTTAGCTTGAATAGCTCTGGTTATTAATAATTCTTTTTAACCATCCAATTCCTACATAAAATCAACTAGTCTATCAAGAAGCTATTTATCTCCAAAGCTCCTGAATTCATGGTTGAATATGTCTACTTTTATGATAAAATATGAATTTATGGTGCTTATTCGATACAAGTTCTTGATGGCAAAATGTGCCTGTAGATAACCACGCTGAATGAATGCCTGCTTCTCTTTCCAAAATCTACTGAGTTCACAGGCTTTTGGAAAACAAAACAAAACAACAACAACAAAAAAAAAAACCTTGTATCTGCTGTCACTACTCCGAACTTTCTATCCATACCAATCTACAGAACTATTAGAATGACAAAGAAATTTGTGCATTGCATTTTTAGAAAAGTTCAACTAGAGTTTTTCTTACATAATTTTACTTAAGGTATACTCTAGGAGAAAGGAATGAATTACTTATCCTTATCACTTTAGTCTTCTGTTTATGATAGAAATACCTGTGACTATAGGTTCTTGATTATTCTGGATAACTTCCAGGTCAGTATTTCTAAAATGTTATGTTCAAAATAAGCCATTTAGTCAAAAGTCCCTTAAGAATAATAAATGCCTGCAGTTGTACTTCAAACCATTTTCCTAGGCTGTCAGATGTTAATGCAATAACACTGATATCCTAAAGCTGTAACTCTAATAGGATGTCCTTTATCCTATATTCCAAGAAAACTAGTTTTTTCATTGTTATTTGACCTAAGATGAACACTCATTATTTATACTTATGTTAATTGTTTTCCCCTTCTCTAGTTTTTCCAACTTCTCTTCCTGGATCAGTTCTTTATTTGCTCTTCTTATGTCAGTTCGAATCTCCTTCCTTCAGGCAATTTTCTTGCAAACATGTAGTGATTGTTCCCTCTTCTGACAATCTGTGTCCCTTTGTTTATGTTTGGTTTAGGCTACCATATATTGATTCTTTGTTTTCACGAATGTTCTTCCTTGCACATATGCACATGTTTCCCATATTTGTTTGTATTTCTAGATCTTAGAGCAGAGTCTAATTCATAATCATAGCATAAAAGTTCATTAAAGGGAAATCTAGGGACTCACCAGTGGCTATTTGGAGTCTCAAAATGTTTACTCTTTGAATTTGTGTTTGTGTGATCTAGGTAAGAACATATTATTGAGTGCTACAAAGGTGCAAATAAACCCCAAACTATAAATTTCTAAAAAATAGAGGGGTGCCTGTGTGGCTCATTCCGTTGAATGCCCCACTTCAGCTCAGGTCATGACCTCATGGTTCATGGGTTTGAGCCCTGCATTGGGCTCTGTGCTGACAGCTCAGAGCCTGGAGCCTGCTTCAGATTCTGTGTCTCCCTCTCTCTCTGCCCCTCCCCCACTCATGCTCTGTCTCTTAAAAATGAATGTTAAAAAACATTTAAAATTTTTTTCTAAAAAATAGGGACAAGTGTTATTGATTTAAAAATCACAATGAAAGATATAGGAAATATCAGCACAAAAAGAGAATATAAAAAAGAGAATTGGAATTGACCTAGACCCATGCTATTAGGAAATGAAGGGATTCCAAGCAGAGTAGCTGTGACAAGGGCAAGGAAGTGAAATAGAGGAGGGAATTACTAAGGAACTGTCCCTAATTCCTGTTGGTTGCCTTATGCAGAGACTATCTGAAAATAAACTTGGAAATATGGGTGGCACCATATTAATTAAATTTATCTGAACCCACAGTGAATCACTGAAACAATTTTTAATCAGTGAGCAGATCTATAAGAATGTAAGATCAACTTAAAAGTGAGACTGGGGCACCTTGGTGGTTCAGTCAGTTAAGCATTTGACTGTTGATTTTGGCTCAGGTCATGATCTCAGCGTTCATGGGTTTGAATCCCTCATCAGGGACTCTACACTGACAGTGCAAAACCTACTTGGGATTCTCTGTCTCCCTCTTTCTCTGCCTCTCCCCCCGCTCTCTCTCTCAAAAGAAATAAATGAACCTTTATCTTTAAAAGTGAGACTGAAGGCAGTTTCCTATAGTAATGAAGTTATTGCATAATAAGATGTGTGATCAGTCACAAACTCAGACAGTAATGACAGGAACAAATAGAACAACATAGATGCAAGATATTGAGAAAATGGTATTAATCTTCATTGTGAAAAGATTGGATCTGAGGTAAAGGAATAAAAGGAAACAAAAAGAATACTGACCCTTCAAGCTTGTTTAAGTGTGAAGAAAACATTAGCATTCCTGAAATAGAAAAAATTTTTTTTCTTCCATGTATGTTAAGCCAAAATGCATGGAAAAAGTTTTTCTTTAAATTTTAATTCCTACACTTTTAACTAATTTAATGCTTCAAGTTACTGAAAACATTCTACCCAGTTCATTTTTACTTGACTTCATCAAAACAAATCCACATTTTTTCTGACTTTTTAAAAGCTCTTGTTGGTTTTTGAGAACAATATTCTAACAATGATTTTAGTAGAACTATACTGTGTCTCTTTAATTTTTTAGAAATCCAAATGGAACCCAGAACAACAGCCCACGATGGCCTGCCTTCAGAAGCACCGATCAAAAATATTTAACCTTGAATGCAGAGTCACCAAAAGTATACACTAAACTACGTGCTCAACAATGCCGATTCTGGACACTATTTTTTCCCAAAGTCTTGGAAATGACAGGTATGTGCTTTTTAGTAGTTGGTCAAGTAATTGATTGTGGATTATGTAAAAGGGAGAAAAGGTAGACTATCCAAGGCACAGTGATGGTATTAACTTGTGATTTTACAATTACTTGATTCCAGTGAGTAGATAATTTTAACAACTTTCTTCCAGCAAGTTTAGATGTGTTTTGAGGTCTTACTATATGAGTAGCACTTTAGTAGTAAAGAAAACTAAAATAGAAATTCTCCCGTAGAGGAACATAAAACGTGGTAGTGGAACTAAAATAGGGCACTGCTTGCTAACACATTAGTTAGTCTATGTGTAACTAATTAATGGATAAATGAATAAATATATAAAGTAAGCAATATAGAACTAAAAATATAATAAAATATAGAATGAAATATAATTTATACTCAAAGAGAGGTAAAAACAAATTTATTGATAAACAGAACTCTTGATTTCTAAGGGGGGAAAAAAAACCCTCCAGAATTAAATGTTTAAAAGCAGACTCCAAACATTTCTAAATATTCTGAGGTTAGAGATATTTATCTTGAACACATACATGTATTCCATAATACAGTAAACAGACAATAATTTAGTTAACTAATCTTTAAGAAAGGATTCCATAAGCTTATACAAGGAAGTGCTAGGAAAACTGGTTCATATTATTATGTTATTTCAAAATTCATTAGTAAGAAAATATTTAAATCAACTCGAGCAATCAGCTTGAATGATCGCCTCTTCTGTGAGGAAAATGACATGTGTATCTCACTCACTTGCTGGTTTTAAAACGCCCAGCTGTTTCTAACCCATGTGACTCCTCAGGTCTTTATTTTTCAAGTAAAAGTAATTGACTTTCAACCATCAGACATATTGCTGCCCCATTCCTTTAGACTTTACCACTCTGTTCATCATAATACTCTGCAATTTTCAGGCTGTGTTAGATACCGCAATATAGTAGCTGTTTTGGTTTAATGTTTAGAGAGGTTGGGGGTTAGTTTCAGGCAAATATGGGCATCTCAGAGCTATATTTGATTGTTTAATATGTGTTTTAATTATCAGACATTACTCACCAAAATTATAATTATGTACTCCATCTGTTTGGGAAATGTTTCTGATATACCCGTGCTCTGTGTATTACCAAATGTTCTGTGACATAATATATATCCAGAGATGGGTTTCTGCATCCCTTGGCAAACCTACAGTGCTGCCCTTGTGTCCTCCGGGTGTGAATAACAATGAGGTAACATGTTTAAACTGCCAAGAGACCAAAAGAGGTACCATTTAACATATCACAGATGGCACATTCTTAATCTTTACTTAAAATATTTTTAAATGAGAAGGTTGTACTTGAGGGACAATGAAAGGGGAGTGGGGAGGATTTTCAATGACTAACTTATTATAAGCCAAATTGACTTGTTCTGGTTTGAGCTTGTGCAGCCTATTGTAATTTATTTGTTGACAAAATAAAACTTCAGTATCAACAATTTTTGAAGATGTACTTCAAAATCTCTATCTTTAAATAGTGAATTGTCATAAAGCAGGTTGAATAAACAAACTGTTAAGTTTTTGGCTAGCTGCCACTCCTTCCTATCCAGTGCTGAACCACTCCCTAGTTGAGCAACATTGAGCTGTTTGGAAATACCATACCTTGCTCTGGGTTTGTACGGTGCTTTGGAATAGTTCCAAAGTGTCTTTAAAAAACACAATTTTATACTTCAGCATTTTTCAGATAATTCTCCCCAAAAAGTTATATTCAATATATTTTATAAAATTTAAAGTAAATGCATGATATGATTGTTGTAAAATCAATGTCTTCATTAATAATCAACAACTTTTTTACATTTAAATAAAACCAGTTTGAAGTTACATGTTTTTAGGTTTTATAAATAAATAATGTAGGGGGATTAAAAAGATTAAGAAAACATGTTCTTACCATATTTTGTGTATTTCAAGTTGCAAAACCTCATACATTTCAGTCTTTGATATTTTGAAAATTGGGGTTATTCAGATGACCTGTGCTGAAGTTTCTATGGCAATATTATTAAATGCACACACAGACACACATGCACACGTGCACACACACACACACACACACACACACACACACAAAACAGTTCTACACATAAAGGAAAAAAAAAACACTAACTGGATTTCTTAAAAGGAGAAATATTTACCTCACTCAAGATGGAAACCCAATGAGCTTTATAAGTACCACTTGAGCAGTAGTTTACTTTTGAGCAATAAATGTTCTCAAATAAAATGATCCTTAAGATTTGTTTAAACACATGAATTCTAGCACTTAACTTTCAGACTACTTCAGCATACGCCTGTGCTATTATTGCATGCACCTGCAAGAAATAAAATGTGCAGTATTTGTTTCAGATGTTATCAACAATTTTCACTCAAAATGTAACTGCATAGTACTTCATAATTGTTTGAAAAAGAAAGAAAAGGAAGTAGAGAAATGATCCATTCAATGTCAATAAGATACCAATATTTTTCACTAAAAGTGAAAGAGTAAATTTACCTAAAGGAAAAACCACTTTGACCTTCAAATCTTCCCAATGAAGAAAAGCATTAGATCTAGTGTTGTTTTCCTTTGTTGCATTTTAAAAATACAGACATACATAGAAGATATTGCCATTTGGTTTCAGACCACCACCATAAAGTGAATATCACAATAAAGCAAGTCAACGAACTTTTTGGTTTCCAAGTGCATATAAAAGTTATATTTACACTATACTGAAGTCCATTAAGTAGCAGACATAGTAGCATTGTGTCTAAAAAAATAGTGAACACATCTTAATTTAAAAATACTTTATTGCCGGGGTGTCTGGGTGGCTCAGTTAGTTAAGCGTCTGACTTCAGGATTCTGTCTCCACCTCTCTCTCTGCCCCTCCTCTGCTGGTGTGCGTGCTCTCTCTCTCTCTCTCTCTCTCTCTCTCTCTCTCTCTTTCTCAAATATAAATAAACATTTAAAAAATTGAAATAAAAATACTTTATTGCTAAAAACACTATCATCTGAGCTACTTGATAGCATTTGACCCACAGTAGAACTTTCAAAATTGGGGTCAATCCTCTCAAACCCTGCTGCTGCTTTATCATTTTGTAATGTCTAAATTCTTTGTAATGTCTAAATTTATGTAATGTCTAAATTCTTTGTTGTCATTTCAACAATCTTCACAGCATCTTCATCAGGAGTAGATTCCAGTTCAGGAAATGACTTTCTCCGCTCATCCATAAGAAGCAACTCCCCATCCTTTACAGTTTTATCATGAGATTGCAGCAATTCAAATAGAATAATAATGAAAAATTTGAACTATTGCAAGAAGAACCAAAACATGACATAGAGACATGAAGTGAGCAAATACTGTTGGGAAAATTGTGTGGATAGACTAACTTGATACAAGGTTGTCATAAACTTTCAATTTGTAAAAACGCAGTATCTGCAAAGCACATTAAAGTAAAGTGCAATAAAATAGGTATGCCTGTAAGTGATGTCTTCATAAAGCCTAGCCTGAGCTTATGGTAATTCACTCTGTAGTATTAGTATAGATATAGTTCACTCTAATCCCACACTCAGAATTATAACAGGACAATAAATGTGTTTCTGATCTGTCTCATAAAGAATTATGCATTCCTTGGTAATTTTAGTAATTAATTAACAAATAGGAAAATAAGTAATGGGGACAAGAGAGATTTTCAATGAAATCTCAAAGTACATGAATCACTTTTTTTTTTATTATAATGATCAGAACAATTCAATATCCATTTTAATCTTTTCTTCTAACTTTACCTCCATTTATAATTTTGAGTCAACTCACCTCTCCTGTATTCTTTCTTACCTCCTTCAACTTGATTAAATAGACTCCACTCTGGTGAAATATGCTCACTCTTTTTTAATTGGCAAGACAAAAAGTAGCTTTATTAGTATTACTCTTTCTGTAAGGAAGAAAGCCTGACTCTTTCTTTTTCCAAGTGAGACAACAATGTGGACAAATCAAAGAGCATGAAAGTCCTGAAAAAGTTGTGTCAATATATTTATGAACTACTGGTATTGATCTAGCTGTACATGAATTCAATAAAGAGCAAAGTTAAGAATAAATTTTTGTAATAGGGCAGTAAATTCATTTTTGGAGCTCCCAATAGCTATATCGAGCTTGATTTTATAATGTACATACCAGCTGATTTATCCTTCACAGTAACACTGCACAATAGTGAACACCAACCCCATTTACAGTTGGAAAACTAATTTGAAAAGTTAAGAATTCTTTCTATGTCAGAAATATAATAAGTGGTCAAGCTGGAATTTAACCCACATCAGTCCAAAGCCTAAATAATGTATTTTATTTCACATTATAGTGCCTTGTTAACTACAAGATGATAGATCTATATCTCACAGATAATCAATCTATAGCCACTTAAGTAGTATTCCAGTTTGGAGGAAGAGGAGAAGTAAGAGGAAGAAAAAGAACTAATTTTGGTTTGATTTATGTCATGGATTCAAAATTTTTGTTATCTTTTTACTAAGGTGTATTCAGTTCTTCTGAGTTGTATTAGAAAAAAATCAAATGTTTCATATTTATTGTCTCAGTCAATGTTCAGTATTATTAAAGAAAAAAATTATTAAGGTTTACAATGCATTTGTGCACTAAAAAACAAAGTATAGTGTTTGATTATGATACATAAGGAAATAAGTTTACATTTATATGAATTAATGGATTTGGCATCATTCTATGTACAAGAAAAAAAATTAAATCTAAGACTTTTTTTCTGAGTATTAAAATTCATGGTGTAAGTGCTAGATTACCAAACATTTATTTCTTTTTTTTTCATTTATTTCTTATAACAAAAATTTTGTTCTGTCTGAACTTTAGAGCCCTTATTTTGCATAACACTTAAAACAGCATTTAATTATAAAAAATATCATAGGAGTGGATCATTTGGCATGATATTTAATGTCTTTCACATCTAATGTTTTTTTAGAAAAGTTCTATTATTCACAAAATAATTACAGTCATTGACCTTTTAAAAGCCATTTTTAAAATGGGAAATTTTTGTATATATTCTCAAATATTTATCCAAAGTCCAAGCATTATGAACATTTCAAACTTAAATATATCTTAAATTACAGGGGATATTTTAATAGCTGTGTAAATGTTTTAAATATTTTGATTTTCATATAAACTAAAAATAAATCACTGAATGTGCTCCATTGTTAACAGTATGAATGAAACAAAGACACATTTTCATGTATAATGTAGTGAGATCATATGAACTGCCTTCTCCAAATTAATATCTTACAAAGTTATAATTAATTTCAAAAATTCCTAACTGAAAAGTATATAATTAAAACACTGTCAGTCTTTATTCTCAAGGTAACTGAAATAACTCAAAATGCTGTTTTTAATTCAATGACTATAGCACAGCATTCTAAGAGTTTAAAAAGTAAAACAACAAATGTATAAAATACTTATAGATTTAAATAACTTAAACCATCTTCTAGCTTTATCATATATATTAATATTAGGAGGGGCTTCTGGGTGGCTCAGTAGGTTAGGCATCTGACTTTGGCTCAGGTCATATCTCAAGGTTCATGAGTTTGAGCCCCACATCAGGCTCTGTGTTGACAGCTCTGAGCCTTGAGCCTGCTTCAGATTCTGTGTCTCCGTCTCTCTCTGCTCCTCACCCACTCACACTCCTTCTCTCTCTCTCTCTCTCTCAAAAATAAATAAACATTAAAAATTTTTAATATTAGGAACATATATACATAATTTCAGAAGTTTGTGTTCAAGAGTTTCTATTGCTCACAAACTTTATTCTTTAATGTAATAGATTTTCAAATAAATCAAGGTTTCAAGGTGCCTGTAGTACACATAGACTGTTTTTGGTTCATTGCCTCACATTATTTCTGACATAAACACTCCTTTCTCCTGACACATGCATACACTTTGCAAGCTACTGAAGAGCAGAGATTTTCTTAGTCATCTTTCTAATTTGTAGAGCAATTAATAAACTGCTTTCATGTAGTAGTTTCAATAAGCTGCTTTCAATGAGTAGGCATTGTTTGGAATTAAAATAACTCATATAGGGTGAGTATAAAATCTTCATGGAATGTCAATTACAAAGTTACCCTTATGCATTAATGAATATATATAAATATTTTCATCAGAAATAATAGTCTGTTGTATCATATATAAGTGAAATGCATTAAATGAGATTTCTGTTATGCAGAGGGGTTCAAAAAAAGATAACATCTCTATATCTTCTTAGAAACTAAATATATGTTATGTAATATAATTTGACATAATATATCAATTCATGTTCACATTTTTATGATATATTCAATTTACACATATATATTATTTGCATTTCCATGTCAAGTATAAAATTTTATTAAAGCTTTTCAGGTAGCGAAAGAAGCTGATAATAAATAATGAAAAGTAAAAAATTACTGCACAGTGTACTTGGAGAAAATAGCATCTATAATCAAAATTATTTTTCAATTAATGTAAACAGATTAAAATTTAGATTAATACAACTTATTCCATGTTTTACAGGAAATATTGATGAAGCAGAACGAGAATGGAGAGCAGGATTCTATCGCTGGAACAATTACATGACGGACTGGAAAAATCAATTTAATGATTATACTAGCAAGAAAGAAAGCTGTGCAGGTCTCTAATTAATAGATTTACCCTTTATAGAATGTTCATTTTCCTATAGATCAAGGTAAAAATATCACTAGCTCTCTTACACACCATGTAAGAAAGCTATTATACTGCTGAAACAAAAATGCCAGAAGGATAATATCGATTCCTCACATCTTTCACTTAGTATTATATCTAGCATTTCAAAACCCAAATGGCTAGAATATGTTTAATTAAATTTCACAATACAAAGTTTGACAATTAATTTTATGCATATTAAAATGATTTGTAGCTTCAAACTCTCTTTCCTGAATAACCTTAAGAATTTTTTCTCTCAAAAAATACCTGTATTCTATTTTTAGTTGCATATATATGTTTATGGCCACTCATAAAAAAAGGTATCTTTGGGGCGCCTGGGTGGCTCAGTCGGTTAAGCGTCCGACTTCAGCTCAGGTCACGATCTCGCGGTCCGTGAGTTCGAGCCCCGCGTCGGGCTCTGGGCTGATGGCTCAGAGCCTGGAGCCTGCTTCCGATTCTGTGTCTCCCTCTCTCTCTGCCCCTCCCCCGTTCATGCTCTGTCTCTCTCTGTCTCAAAAATAAATAAACGTTAAAAAAAAAAATTTAAAAAAAAAAAAAAAAAAAAGGTATCTTTTTACAATGATCTAGGTCTTGAGGGGCACCTAAGTGGCTCAGTCAGTTAAGCATCTGGGTTAGGAGAATTCTTGCCTGGACCCAGAAATATTAGGATTATCAAAAGGAAATTGTTTAATTTCAGGAAAGAAATTGTTGTACTTTCTATAGACAAATGATAGTATTATTATAATTTAAAAAATTACAAAACTGCATTTACTAACTGGCATGGCAACTAAAGACATCCATGAATAAATTAATCGAGTAGTTCAGTAAACAGGAGAAGTCAGAGACTTTAAGTTCCAGAAAAGGGCAGTGCAAGTTGATTGTGTTAATTAAGCATTGAAAACTGACACCCAGGATAGGACAAAGTGAGTTCGTAGATCTGTAGACTGTTGATTAAAGCATGTCCCATTGTTCATTGGCCATAAGGATGTTCATAGTTAGAGACAGTGTGGTTTTGCCATCCTCACTCAAGGTCATTCAGAGTTCAGGCTACCTTATCATCTTCTGCTGGTTAGAGGGAGTTATACAAGTCAAGTCAGTTTTGATAATCACTTCAGTGCTGCTGTAAATGGATATTTTTGCTTTATAGTTCTTCCTTCATCCTGTGATGGAAGGAAGGAAGGAAAGGAAAGGAAGGAAGGAAAAAAAAATACCACAAATAATAGGTGAATGAGCAGGCATTTCATTCCACACCACCATCTTTGTTTTGGGTGCCATTCTTCCAGGATCTATTATGTTTTTCTGAATCATTTGAGCCTCCTTTTGATGTAGAACCCTCTGAGATATGAAATGAAATGATGCCTGTTCAACATCATTAAAGACCCTTTAAAGATACTCTTGATGAGACCAATAATTAGGAAAACATGATTACATTTATAGAATACCTGTAACCTGCCTTAAATGACATGCTCCAGTCATCTGAAAAGATCACGTGGATCACTTTGTCCTACCTTGGACAATCAATTGATTTGTTCTTGAATTTTATTGACACAGCCTTGACTTACTCTGAAACTTTTACCTAAATGCAACAAGGAGAGTCAACCAGCACATAAACTCCTTCGTGTTTGCTCTGTAAATAAACTATTATGAATCCACTGTGTCTAGCACCATTGCCGGAAGTTAGGTTAAGGCTTTTGGAGAAAACACTGTGTAGCAGCGTCTATACAATTTCTCTTACTATGAATGCCATTTAAAAGGCAGTTTCAGTGCAGTATTTTAATCCAGGGACCCCAAGCCAAGGGAGAAACTTCTGCATAAAATAATGGAAACTAATACTTCTGAATAGATCTTGCAGATTTACATTTCAGCAGGCTCATAGATGAAAAAAGTTTTGATTGTCTCAGATACTAACAGTACAGAAGTATTAAAACCTCAAAATGGCATAAACCCTTCCCAGAAGCAGAGTATGGGGAGATATTAGCATAAATTCACAAAGCCATGGAGGTTATCACCTAATTCTGGTAAAATTTTAAGGTACATTTTTCAAAAGTATGAGGGAAAATTATGTCTAAGGTCACAACTGAACAACTGGAATTATTCCAACCAGTATCACAAGACTCAGCTTGATCAATTATTTAAGTGAAAACATTATTACTTCTTGTGGTGTGGAACTCTCCACAAGATTTTGCATTATAAGGTTTATTGCAAATTTATCATCATTTATGGTTTGGTATCCATGTAATACGTATAAGGATTAAGGTAACAAGTCACATACCTTAAAAAAATACCATTATAACTGATTTTGTTTCTCAAGTAAGTTGGCTGCTGAACATTATTAGCATGAAGGCAAGGTAATTAGTTTCTGACCAATCAGAAATTAAATTTCATGGATAAATCTTAACATAGTTGCAGCTATGACATTTTTACCAGAATATTCAAATAAATGGGACCTTCCTGACATTGCTAAAGAAAGAGGACAGACTCATCAGCTAGTAAAATTCTTGTTGTGCCTGTAGCGTTACTGAATTGAGCAAAAGTATTCTCTTTACAAAGAGTTCGTTTTAAAATGAGGATGGTAAGAGCGGAGCTTGGGTGTCTCAGTTGGTTAAGTGTCCAACTTTGGCTCGGGTCATGATCACATGGATCGTGAGTTCGAGCTCCTTGTCGGGCTCTGTGCTGGCAGCTCAGAGCCTGGAGCCTGCTTTGGATTCTGTGTCTCCCTCTCTCTCTGCCCCAGTACCACTCACACTCTTTCTCTGTCTCTCTCAAAAATAAACATTTAAAAAATTTTTAAATGAGGATTGTAAGAAAAATAAGGCATATGTATTTTTAAACCAAACATACTTAATGTAAATGTAAACCAGCAATGCTATTTATCAATACAATCTCGGTAGAAACTTGAGACTATTAAAGAACAAAGTGAACACCAGATTTTAAAATACACACACACACAGGTAGGTACACACATACACACATACAGGACTATTCTATTCATGTCTAGCAGGTGGTCACATTGAAGAATTCCCTGAACAGTCCCAAGATAGGAGAAAAACAGGAGGTTTGGAATACAGACAATCCCCTACTTATGATGGTTTGACTTACAATATTTTGACTTTACAATGGTACGAAACCAATAGGAATTAAGGAGAAACTGTACCTCAAATTTTGGATTTTGATATATTTTCCCAGGCTAGCAGTATCTGTACAATGCTCTTTTGTGACGCTGGACAGTGGCAGCGACCCGCAGGTCCCAGTCAGCCCCACAATCAGGAGGGTGAACATTTACAAAAATTCTGTACCCAGTCATTCTGTTTTTCACTTGCAGTACAGTATTCAATAAATACATGAGATATTCAACACTTTATTATAAAATAAGCTTTCTGTTATGGAGTGCATGGGTGGCTCAGTCATTGACGGACTCTTGATTTCGGCTCAGGTCATGGTCTCATGGGTTTGAGCTCCACATCGGGATCTGTGCTGGTGGCACAGGGCTTGCTTGGGATTCTCTCTCTTCCTCTCTGTGCCCCTCCCCTGTTCCTCCCCCTCCCCTCTCAAAATAAATAAATAAATACACACAAAAAATAAGCTTTCTGTTAGACAATTATAGTCAACTGTAGGCCAATGTAAATGTTCTGAGCACATTTAAGATGACCTAGACTAAGCTATGAACTTCAATAAATTAAGTGTTTTAAATACATTTTTGACTTATGATATTTTCAACTTAAAATGGGTTTACTGGGATGTAACCCCATGCATGGTAAGTCATGGAAGATCAGTGTTAGAAAAGAAGAGTGCATGGTGGTCATATTATGGCCATCTAATTATGCATTAGACACTAATGTGAAATGTATATTTTGTTAATACATATTTATTGTGTATTAATATACAATTATAAAAATATTATGAAATTATATAATAGACAATATAACTTATATTAGGACCAATTCTGATGAAACACAATAGTCACTTTGACATACCATTGACAACAGCTACTGTAATTGTAAAATATTTTACTTATAAATTTATTGAAGAGACTCATAACAGACCAATTATATTGTCAAATACTTTGTGAAGGATGTTGTCAATCAAAATGCAGGAAGGGCATTACAGGTTGTAGGGCATAGAAAAAGTAAAACTTTTATATGGCCAAGCCACAAATCTAATTCTATATCCCAATGTGAACAACATCTAAAATTACAATTTTCCTGAAAAGAAAGAAAGAAAAGGAAGGAACAAGGAAGGAAGGAGGTTAGGAAGGCAGGAAGGCAGGAAGGCAGAAGGCAGGAAGGCAGGAAGGAAGGAAGGAAGGAAGGAAAGAAGGAAGGAGAAAAGGAAGGAATTCCTCAATTAGGCCATAGCTTGCATGAGTTCAGCTTACCTTGTTCTGTCTTATCCTTGGTCCAAAATCTCACCATTAGAGTTACCAATCAATGAGATAATAAAGCAATAGAAGTGGCATAGTTATATTAGAGGTGAATTTTAACACCAATAGCCATACACACCTAACACAAAACTTACTTACCTCACCAAAGAAGTCTGGTTTCTTCTCTATGCATTGTCCATTTTCATAGGACTTTACAATTTACAAACGTACTTTAACCCTTTACAATTACCCTGAAAGTTGGAAAACCTGAATTCCCAAGGCAATTAACTGCCAATGTCTTGATGTTATGAGATTCATCACTGGATTCCCAACTAGGAACTGCATGCACAATGCTGCCACACTGTGTGGTGCTTGTTGACTCAGTGGATAAATGAAAGGATAAGAAACAGTGGAGGTGATGGGTCCCTGGGTGGCTCGGATGGTTAAACGTCCAACTCTTGATTTCTGTTCAGGTCATAATCTCACGATTAATGGGATCGAAGCCTGCATCATCAGGCAGACAGTGTGAAGCCTGTTTGAGATTCTCACTCTCTACCTCTCTCTCTATCTCTCCCTCACTTGTGCTCTTTCACTCTAAAAACAAGTTAATTTCTGTTACTTAAAAAAATTAATATTTATTTATTTTTGAAGGAGAGAGAGGCAGAGTATGAGCAGGAGAGGGGCAGAGAGAGACGGAGACACAGAATCTCAAGCAGGCTCAAGGCTCCAAGCTGTCAGCACAGAGCCTAACGTAGGGCTCACACTCACAAACTATGAGATCCTGACCTGAGCCAAAGTCGGCCACTTAACTGACTGAGCCACCCAGGTGCCCCTCAAAATGAATAAACAAATTTTTTAAGGAGCGTCTGGGTGGCCCAGTCAGTTGAACATCCCCACTTCCGCTCAGGTCATGATCTGAGTTTGTGAGTTCGAGCCCCAAGTCCAGCTCTGTGCTGACAGCTCCAAGCCTGGAGCTTGCTTTGAATTCTGTGTCTCCTTCTCTCTCTGCCCCTCCCTTACTCATGCTCTATCGCTCACTCTCGAAAATAAATAAACATTAAAAAAAAAAGACTAAAATAAATATATATATATATATATATATATATATATATTTTTTTTTTTTTTTAATGGAAGAAGAGAAGGAGGAGTATGACAGCCTCCATTTGTAATCAAATTTATCCAAATGATCTATCACTTGAGCGTTTCAGGCTGGAAGAAGTGTGAGATAAGAAATTGGAGATAGATAGCTAGATAGGTAGATAAATTTTTTAGATAATTTTACATTGATATAGGGATGTTTAACTCAGCAGTTTTCAACCTATATCCTTAACAACACGTTAGAATTCCTGGCTCTATGACTGTTGCCTGAACCTACCAGACCAATTGAACTAGAATCACTGAGAGTAGAGTCTAGATATCTATATATATCTATATCTATATATATCTATATCTATAGATATCTATATCTATTTTTTTAGTTTCTCAGATGATTCTAATATTATCAGGCTGAGATACACTGATTTATTTTTTTCTATGATAACACTGTTTGTCTTGACAGGTTTAAGGACGATACTTTCTCTAGAGAAAAAATCATAGGTCTTAGATCAATAATTCCCAAGCTCTGTTACATATTAGAATTATCTCAAAAGGTATTTTGAAAAACTCCTAATATCTATATCACAGCCAATACCAATACTAATTAAATCACAATGTGAGGGTCAGAGCCAGGTACCAGCATTTCTTAATGGTTCCTGATTGGTCCTAATATGCATTAAAGGCTGGGAACTAATGGCCCATTCTAGATGGTCAATTTAAAGAACAGGGAGAGTATTCATATTGTGTTAATACTCAGAAGCAGAAAATATAAAACTTGCAATTTCATGTGACAAAGAAGTGTATTCATTACTGATATCTGAGAAACTAATAGTTTTTCTTTGAACAAGGAACTGTAACAGAGATGACTGAATATGTGGAATAAATTTGGGGTGCATACTTTCTTCCTCTACAATAGAAATCATGTTTACCAATAAATATAGGATTGGGTAGAGATATGTTTGAAAAATAAGATGGGTAATTGAAATATATATAATATTTTATGGTGGTGTGTAATAGCAGTTATTACAGAAGATCATTGTTTGCATTGAGGCAACCCACATTGGCTCACTTGATAATAATTGAATATAATAATTTAGATTCAAGATAAGGAATCAGAATTTTAATTCTCATTTTCTAGTGTCCTTTTCACTTAAAAAATGTTTTGACAGTCTTGAGAATTCTCAGAAATGCCAGTAGGTTTTCATTCTTGCCAGACTCATAAAGAGATGTTGTTAGGACTAAATACTTAATGATTATTAAACTAGGTAGGTGAGTATTAAGAGTTGTATTTCATCTCAGAAGAATTAGCAGAAGCCTCTTGCTTGAGGCAATTACTGTATTACCTTGTTTCTCTGAAGCGAGACCTTCCATTCTAATTATTTTGATTTCCGTTAATAATTTAGGGAGAAGGGGGGGAACTTATTAAAAATGTCTCTGGAGAATAAACTATAAAAATGTATTTAATAATGTTAAGCATTCTAAAATCCTTAAAAATGAATACGCCAGAAAATGATATCTATTATCTATCTATCATCTATTTGTATCATCTCTCTAAAATTGCCACTCCCAATTTTAGCAAACATGGGCAGTGGTGACCAGTGGAATGGAACTAATAAATCTCATCTAACTTGAAATATAAATGCAAAGTCCTTGTTTAGAGGAAGATGGCCTTAATGGTCCCCTCGGCTCATCTAAAATTTAGACAGACTTCTTGCTGTCTATACCCCTTTAATCATCTGTTCCTTAGAGCATCTATATTAAAAATCTTGCAATTGTAAGTTTTTTCTCTGCTTTTTTGAAATGTATGCAAATATCCCAGCCTTTTGCCAGTGTTAGTACTAGGAAATGCCTTTTTGAAGGACCTATATACTAGGGCTTCAAAATTAAACAGTAAAAGATAGAGTGGCTCTGTCTCCCAGTCCCTCCAACTTCACTGAGAGCCAAGTACCAAACACAGATGCCCTAACCAGAGATAAAAACATTTGCAGACTCAAGAATAACTCAGTGTGCTGAATGCCTACCATCAGTCAACCCTTCCCAAAAGTCCCCTCGTACTTTTCTGCCAACTCACCTCAGCACTTAAAAACTCTTACTTCTTTAGTTTCACAGAGTTGAGTTCAGTCTCTCTCTACGACTGTAATAGTCTTGAATAAAGTCTCCCTTGCCTGTTTATTTTGTCCAATGCAATTTTTACTTTAACAGTCTAAACTAAAATCCAACACTTTTTTAAAGTGCCTGGGGCACAGTCACATTTCTACCAATTTTTTAAGCAGATAATAATTTGCATTTCTGTGTTAATCTCAAGTCTTTGGTGTCTTTCATTTTTAGCATTTCTTAATATTCTGGCATTTTTTCCCCTTCTATATCAAATTTAAGTTTTCATGTTCATACTGTTTTCCTATTAGAGTGGCCATGAGCAAATGGATTCTCTCATTTTGCATATATGATTTCTTTTATTTTTTTTTCCTCTCCTTTACTCTTTTTCCTTTTTATTAATGCAAAGGAATAACTATAGACCTTTGTGCTGTTGTCTAGAAGCCACTAGTGATATAAAGGATTACATTTACATCTGTAATGCATATTTCCATTATACTGCTAGGCCTTTGGGAACAGATGAAAAATAACATTTTCACAGAGAAAGATTTATCATGAAGCTAATATAACTTAAGGAATCTTCACTTGCAAGGACTCCTCTGAAGGCACTATATGTAATTTTGTATTTGTAATTTCATATTATTTTTTTAAACAGGTTTACTAGAAAGATATGAGTTTTTGAGAGGAACACAACTTGGGTTAGCTTTGGTTTTTCACCATCAACAGAAATGAATCTTTAGTTTATAGTTCCACACAGAAAACAACATTTTTAATCCAAAAGGATTCTTCTCCCACTGTTCTTAAAGATATTTCCCTGGTTTTCTTTAGCTGCAATGTGTTATCTTTGTTTTACAACATTGTAATATGCTAATTTTGGAGTTACTATCTTTGTGCAAGGTAATAAGTAAGTGAAAAACTCAAATGCTAACATCTGCTGTGGTATTTCAATTTTAAACCAAATGTGTGTATAATATTCTCTTTGGTAAGTGAATTAACATTTTCACAAAACCGTGAAACATAAAATTTTAATAACCTCCCTTGGAGTTGTCCCTTTGAAGTCATGTGCAAAATATTAAGTTAGAATTCTAACAGAACACCATTCCTTCTTTAAGTCTTTTGAAGCTTTCAAAGACAGAGGGTGAGTACCATGTCCCCTGTCTGCTTACCTGGTATTACAGTCAGTTACAGAGGCAACTATTTATTTATCTTGGAGTAGATTGAAGGCTACCAAGGAATGCATCAAATTCCAGAGCACCTAAACTTCTTGACCAATGGTTGGCACTGCTACATAGAATTCCACTATTCCATATAAATTTTATATCACCTGGAAAACATTCTTTTTCTTTTCTCTTCTTTTCTTTTCTTTTTTTTTTTTTTTTTTTTTTTTTTTTGAGATAGAGCACAGGTGGGGAAGACAGGCAGTGGGAAGGAGAGACAGAATCTTAAACAGGCTCCATATTGAGCTCGGAGCAATCCCACCACCCTATGTTCATAACCTGAGTAGAAATCAAGAGTCAGATGCTCAACCAACTGAGCCACCTACGCACGCCTCTAAGGATGTCCTTTGATCATCTTTTAACTCTTTTAAACTGTGACTATCTTTTAGAAGAACAAAATTTAAACTATTATATACGGATGTCCTAACAAGAAGTATTTGATTTATCACATTACTATGATTATTGTCAATTTAAGTGAGTCTGGCTTGGATCCATGTAAAGAAATTTTGTAGTGGAATGTCTTGGGACATTTTCCCATTTAAGGTACTCCTACTAAACAAATTTTATTTTATTTTATTTTTGTTTTGTTTTATCTTGTTTTATTTTATTTTTTAAGTTTATTTATTTTGAGAGAGACAGAGACAGTATGAGTGGGGGAGGGGCAGAGAGAGAAAGGGGGAGAGAAAATCCCTAGCAGGCTCCTCACTGCCAGGGCAGAGCCCAGTGCAGGGCCTGATCTCACAAAATTGTGAGATCATGACCTGAACAGAAAGCAAGAGTCAGAGGCTTAACCAATGGAGTCGCCCAGGCACCCCTAAACAAATTTTAAAGGTAGCTTTAGAAGAGGACTCCTTGCCATATAAAATGGCAGCTACCTTCATCTTCAAAAAGAACTTGATGATTGCATATCCATACACCCATTAATTATTCTCTCCTTTTCTGTCTTATTCATCTGTAAAAAATGTTAATAGCACAAGTCCCAATTTTAAAAATATTTGTTGGGGGTGCCTGGGTGATTCAGTCTGTTGAGCCCTCGATCCTTGATTTCAGCTCAAGTCATGATCCTAGGGTTGTGGGATCAAGTCCCTCATTAGACTCCATGCTGAGTGTGGAGCCTGCTTACAATTCTCTCTCTCTCTCTCTCTGCTTTTGCCCCTCTCCCTCTTTCATGCTCTCTGTCTCTTAAAAACAAAAAAAAAAAAAAAAGAAAAAGAAAGTCTGTTTCTTAAAAAAATTAAAAACTAAAAATATATGTTTATTGAAAAAAATTTAGAAAATATGAAAAAGTAAAAAAAAAAAAAAAAAAAAAACTATACTCATACTGACCAAAGAGAATTTTTTTTGTGGGGAGAGGGCATTCCATATGCATACATTCATGAATTATTATATATTACATACATAAAAATATATATGCTTACATGACATATATATTTCAAAATGTGTTTCAGAATATACTGGGATAAATTTTTTTCACTATTTTTTCATTTAATGTGTTTATTGAAAAATATTAATGGCTGTTATTAGTTGTTATATATACTTTTAAGCCCAGGGGATATAGCAATGATCAAAAAAGAAAAAGCCTCTGCTCTTATGAAACTCACATTCTAGTGGTGTGAGATATACAATGAAACTGTAAATATACAGTTGTGTAATGTCAGACCCATGAACAAATTTTTGGCAGAGTGAGGAAATAGAGATTTATGGTGGGGCCTGGACAACAGGGGATATGTGAGCCAATCCTGAAAGAACTGAGGCAGCCAGCCATGCAAGTATCTGGGGGAACAATTCAGTGAAAAGGGACAAACATAAGGCCCTGGGAAGACCTTCCCCTGACTCATGTGTTAAAACAACAGCCAGGAGGCCTAACTCTTGGAAGAAATAAGAGGGTGGTAGGAGATGAAGTCAGGAAGTGACAGGAGCAGCTTGCAAGCTATTGCAGGGCTCTGGGCAGCTAAGTAATGCAGTCATGATCATACTTTAGCTCAGGTCACTCTGGTTCCTTGGAGGCTGGACTATACAAAGGCAAGTGTGGGTGCAGAGCAAGATGTTTAATTATTTGAGGCAAGAGAGGAGAATGGCTCCAGCTAGGTAGGAGCCACAGTGAAAGGTGTGGTAGTTCTTATATCTCTAAACAACCGCCAATGGGATTTGCCAAAAGACAGGGAAAAATAAACAATGGATAGATCTTCTGCTTAAATAATTGGTTAAATAGATTTGCCATATTCTGAGACAGGGAAAGCTAAAGGTTCACCAGGTCTAAATAGAGACACAAGAGTTTGGTTCAGGGTGTGTTAACTTTCAGATGCCTATCAGGTATCTAAGAAAAAGAAAAAAAACACGGTTAAGTGAGAGTTGACTTGAGAGGAGATGCCTAGATTAGAAATATAAATCAGGTTGTCTCCAGCATACAGATGGTATGCAAAGTCACAGGACTGAAAGAGAGTACCTAGAGACTGAGTGTAAATCTGGCCTGAGCAGAGAAGCACTCCAGCATGGAGATTTAATTTGATGTTTAAGTCTCTGTTAAGCTACAGTGCTTATTGCCAGACTTTTATAAAAAACTTCCCTCTTTTTAACTTTCTAACCTTGAATCATCTCCCATCCATCTGTAATGCAACAAAATTTTATCTTCAGGAAAACTAAATTGAGCTTTTTTAGAGCTGAGAAAATCTTCTGGTTGCCTTTGCAAATAAATGAGTATTTGGTTGAATTTGTAATACCACCATGTTTCCTCAATGCTGTAGAATTCTCTACAGAATGATAGTCTATGAACAACTAGAATTTTGTTTCCATGTATGTAATCTGTATCTTGTGCTTGGAGGCTTGCAAAATTTATACATACATGCATACATGCATACATACATCTAAATCACAGGCTAAATAATGGCCCTCCAAAAGACATCCACTTCCTAATCCCCAGTACTTACAAATGTTGCCTTATATTGCATAAAGGAATTTTGCAAAAATGATTAAATTGGAGATCAAGAGAGAGAGAGAGAGAGAGAGAACACTGGATAATCTAGGAGAGTGGTAAATGTAATCACATGCATGTATCATTGTAAGAGGAGGGAAAGCTGACACTGAGAAGAGAAGGCAGTGTGACCACAGAGGCAGAGGCTGGAGTGATTCAGCCACAAGCCAAAGAATGCCAGCCACCACCAGAAGCCAAAAGAGACAAAGAACAAATTCTTCCCTAGAGCCCATGGGGCAGGTGGCCTTGCTGTCACCTTGATTTTGACACAGTGAAACTGATCTCAAATTTCCTACCTCTTGAACTGTGACAGAATAAATTTGCATCGTTTAAGCCATCAAGTCAGTATTAATGGATTACAGCAGCCACAGGAAACAAATACATAGCCATCACAGTTCACCATGATAAATGTAAATATTATTTATCTAACATAATTTTCCCTAGGTTTTCAAAGGTATTTGCAACCTGCCAGTTGAAATATGTCTTTATCTGGTGAAAGTTTTCAGACACACGTCTTCGTTATTTTTATTCTGTCCACTCTGTCCTCACCAGCATGGTATGTGATATGTGGGTCTGATTACCTGGATCTGCCCCACTTCAGACCTACTTTCACTTTATTTTATTCCTCTCCTCAGAAATACTCTGATTTGAACACTTTCCCTCCAGTGCCTTTTTCTTCTCCAAGATTTGTCTTCTATAGCTAATCCATTATTTTTATCACCACCATTATTTTCATTAAATTTTATAACATGTGTTTTGCACCATACAGTTTTTCTTATTTCCCCTTTTTGTTTCTTCATGATTTATTCTTATAATTTCATAAATGCATAAAACTCCCTTTGGTCTTTTAAAGACAGATTCTTTTATATTCATAAGTATTCTAAAAATTCCTTATTTATTTACTAACAGAATTTCAAAAGCAGGTTGTTTTGGATATAGTCATTTTTAGATGAATTATTTTTCCATAAGTCTATGCCAACACAGTATTATGTGACACAAATGTTGAGATTTGGGCAGAAATAGGTAAGTATTTCTAGTCTACTCCTTCAGACACAAACAAAAGGAGACAAATTATCTTTAATAGAACTTTAATTTAACATGTGGAAATCTGACATCTGGTAGGGTCTATGGAGAAATTCTTGCGGTGGGTCCTGCCACAAAAGGGATATTTATCTGGGTTCCAGAGAGTTTCTTCTCTAAGATAGATGTGATAGACAGAAATTGCCTCAGCAATGTCCCACTCCAGTTTACTTTTCATTTTACTTATTTGTCTTATTTTTCATTATTTCAGCCTTCCATGGCCCTGGGATTGCATGAGCATTTTCCTTCAGAGAACTGTTTACTCTTTGCCTGGCTCAGTTTTTAGAACTTGAAATATGATTAGTTTAAATGATAGAGTCCAAATGCTGCCGACCTGTAGAGGTAAAGTTTTAAAAAATCCTGAAAATGTAAAGCAATAGATAGGATGGAATTATGTGTGACACCAGGGCAGAAATTCCTGTGCTAGAAAAAGAAGAACAAAATTACATCCTCAAAAACTGTAGGTAGACCAGTGTGTCAAAATCTTTCATCAGAAATGCAAGGAGGTATATAGCCCAAGAAAAGTAGGTGAAATAGTGATATCAGCTGGTGATCACAATATTGATATTAATTGTTCTGTAAAAAACAAAACAAAAATGTATGTCAACACCATCGCATAGGAATATAAGATTATTTTTTTTTTAATTTTTTTTAACGTTTATTTATTTTTGAGACAGAGAGAGACAGAGCATGAACGGGGGACGGGCAGAGAGAGAGGGAGACACAGAATCTGAAACAGGCTCCAGGCTCTGAGCCATCAGCCCAGAGCCTGACGCAGGGCTCGAACTCACGGACCGTGAGATCATGACCTAAGCCGAAGATGGACGCCCAACCGACTGAGCCACCCAGGCGCCCCTATAAGATTATTTTTACTGAACACAGCAATTTTCAGTTTGAGTAGCACATCTACTAACGATTTTATTTCTCTGCAGTAGGTTCCATAGCTCTCAGAATATATTATATAATATGCTTATATGTTCAATAGCATTTGAGGACTCCGGTTATTTTTCATTGAGGTGTCCTTTTCAATTAAGAGTCAAGAGGCCTGATGCTGCTAACCTTGAGTTGGAATAAATCAACTCTTATTGCCCAGACATATTAAATCACCCAATTCTTCTTCTTTTCAATATTTTAAGATAGCCTTTGTCAATAAAGACCAAGATGAACATTTGGGGACCATTAAGCCAAAAGATGCTAAATGCCATCATTAATAGCAAAATTTATTTTGAATATAATAATTTATTTCAGTGATAAACAAAGGAAATACTGCTTTAAGTTAATAATGTCCTGGGGCGCCTGGGTGACTCAGTCAGTTAAGCATCTGACTTCAGCTCAAGTCATGATCTCACGGTTCATGGGTTCAAGCCCCATGTGGGGCTCTGTGCTGACAGCTCCGAGCCTGGAGCCTGCTTCAGATTCTGTGGCTCCCTCTCTCTCTGCCCCTCCCCCATTCATACTCTGTCTCTCTCTGTCTCTCAAAAATAAATAAATGTTTAAAAAAATTTTTAAAAATAATGTCCTAAGAAAAATTCCTGCCTCACAATAAAATTTTGGCAGATTATTGGTCCCAGAACTGAGTTCATTGAAATTAGGAAACAAGAACAGCGTTTACAGGAAAATGCTAGAATAAGATTAGATTTAAAAAATCTTAATGATAAAGCAAAAAATTATATGACCTCAAGTTCAAAGCAGAGGTGCAAGAATCCAAGACAGATATGGTAGATAACAGAGAAAGACAGCACATGAGTTAGCAAAGCACAGGAAAGAAGTAAGAGAAAAAAATAAAATCTCAGGTATAAAACCCACATTAGGAGCAACACAAAAACTATCCCCACTGAAAACATGATAGGATTGAAAAGGAAGTGAAAAAAAAAAAAAAAAAAAAGGGGAATGAAGGAGTAAAAAAAAAAGACAAAGGTTAACAGGAAAAAAAATTTAAAAAGAGATCTAATACAATCAGCTTGCTAAGCTTGAGAACTAAAATAGGAGAAAAAAGAATTCACATAATCAAGAAATTTGTTAAGTACAACTTTTTGTCTATAGATTGAGAAAGGACACAATTTCTCAGCGGGGGTGAGGGTGGGGGAGAGTACTACACATATCCTAGGAATTCCACAAGACTTTTTTTAAAAAAGTTCTTTTTTATTAGATAGTTAAAAGCACAATTTAAATGTCCAATAACAGGAAAGTATTGAAGGTAATTTGGTTTATCCATAAAATGGAATACCATGCAGCAGTTAGATAGGAAATTTATGTGTGAATATGGAAAAATCTCCAAGATATTTTGGAATAAATCAATGTGCATAATATTATAGATGGATTATGATTTCTATTTAAAGACAATATGCATGGGATATCTGCTTGGATGTACTTAGATTATCTCTGGAAGCCCATCTAAGAAGAGTAACAGTGAATGCCTCTAAGGAACTACATGGCTGTGATAAAAATGTGGGACTGGTGTGGCACCTGGGTGGCTCAGTTGGTTAAGCATCTGACTGTTGGTTTCGGCTCAGGTCATGATCTTTTGGTTGGTAAGTTCAAGCCCCACATTGAGCTCTGTGCTAACAGTATGGGGCCTGCTTGGGATTCTCTCTCTGTCTCTCTCTCTCTCTTTCTCTCCCCCCTTATCTCTCTGCCCCTTACCTTCCCCTCAAAGCAAATAAATTTTTTTAAAAATGTGGGACTGCGAATTATTTTGTATGTTCTTTGAGTGCCTTTTATACCTTGCATCATGTGCATATATTATCTATTCAAAACAAATAATAACATGTACTTTTAAAAAGGTAGCCAGTCTGTTGTTTAATTATTGTCAGGGGGAACAAAATGCAACCACAATAAATACCCATACTGTTCCTTTGGGCAGACATTGTTCAGCAATATAATGGAATGATGTTAAATAATTCCATCTGACCTGTTAATACCTTCTACTACTTAGAGCATCATTTTGCTATGGACTAATCCTGGAGGACTCCTGAAGGCAGTGCTAGTCAAAATTCTACACTGGGCAAGAGATTTACCAAAGTTCCTCAATATCTACAAATAACGAGTAACAACTGCCTTTAACATTTCCATGCCAAAAATGACTCTTCCATGCCCTGTGGCACAGAACTCTGGGATTTCAATCAAGGCATTGATTCTTTTACAAAAAAAAAAAAAAAAAAAAAAAAGCCCCAAAACTCCTTAAATAAAAATACAATTTATAGTTTTAATTTCCATAATGGAATGTTTAAATGGGCACTTACAGTTTGCTTCAATCAATATCAGAATGTATCTATATCCTATGTTGTTGGAATAGATAAAATGGTTGTAAGGCCTGCCTACCCCAAGCCGTTTCCTTCTCTGATAAGACGGAGGAAAAGTAAGGCCAACATTTTGGCATAGTAACCAGACAGAATTCCTTTGATATTCATGTTATGCATACGTGCTCCCTTCATCCCATTTCTGTTGATAAATAAAAGGAAGGCAACAAAGGGAAAAATACGTGCCCAGATAGGTGCTTTGTCAGATAATCAGGTCTGTTTTCCGATTGAGATAAAGCTCATTCTTCCCAGAATTTCCACCATACTGCCTTCTGTAATTTCTGAATAAAGCAAATATGACTCATACACATAAGATATTATAGTTCACATTTTGTTACACAACTTTCTTGATAAAGAAAGCAGTACATTGTCTCACATTCTGTTGCAATTTTCTTATTCCCATTTCCAACCACTCAGGGGTTTTACTTAGAAGAGCAGTGATAATGTACTTCTGGATGAGGTAGGTTCTATGGTCAGAAGTGCCCCCCCGCCCCGGCAAGTCAGTGATACCTACACCTGAGATGAAAATAACAAGAATGGGACTGTCATGCCAATATCTGAGAAAGAACATTATAGGCTAGTGCAAAGACCTCAGGGCAAAAAAATAAGCTTATTGTGTTTGAGGAAAAGATTGGAGTTTAGAAAAGATACACCTGCCACAAGAGATGAAGTTGAACCATGCAAGGTCTCCTGAATGTTAGGACTTTGCATTTTATTCTAGAATCTTCAGTGGACAGCTTTTTAGGAGGGAAAAAGGCAGAATAATGTGATTTTATTTCGATTTTAAAAGATCATTCTGTTGTGTGGCAAATGGATTCGGGGGAAAGGTAGTCCAAACAGAAGCAGGACGACAATAACGAGTCTATTATAATAGTCCACGCAGGAATGACTGTGGCTTGAAAGTGAATAATATTGGTGACGGTCCAGATAAGAAGACGGAATACGCTTTGAAGATGAAATTAAAGCTTTTTAATGTTTTGATATGGGGTGTGAAAGAAAAGAAAGACTGGAGAATGACTCTAAGATTTCAGGTAGATTCACTGGGTTTACTATGGTGCAGTGAGATGGGGAAGCTCAGGAAGTGGAACAAGTTAACTAGTGCAATGTTCTGTTCTGGACATGGCCTATATTGAAATCAGCCCCATACTCCTTAGGATAAATCACTGGATCTTCATGCTTGATCCAAGACTATCTCTCCAACCATATCTTTAGTTATTCCCAACAAACACGATAAATCCCATTTTCCAAAACAAACCATTCCCCTTTGTTCAAACTGACTACATCTGTGTACTTTCCTAATGAAGTACACATTCTGTAAGCCTTAAGTACATACGTCAGTTTCTTTCTATTGTTTTCCTTGACCCTTTTCAAGGACAATTGCCTCTCCCCCAGCAGTACTACTTCCTTTATTCATACTTTTTAGTGGAAGGTGTCACACTGACATTCTCGTCAACTCTACCATGAGTTCCTCAAGGGTGAGTCTATCTCCAATTCATATTAAGATTCCTGGAAACCAGCCAAGTGCATAAATTCTCACTAAAGACAAATTTTCATATGCACTCATGCTGAAAAATGGCTCATGAGCAGTATTTTCATACTCACCCACATACATATAAATAGCAATCACTCTCTCCAGATACATCTTCAAGTTTGAAGGACAAAGGAGTATTTGGAAAATCAAAGGTTAAACTTGAAAAATTAATAGCAAAAATATGACCTTTTTTTTAAAGACAATCTCTTTTTAAGTGTATTTTTATGTATGCTGTAAAAACATTTCATTTTGGATTCGGAAGAAAAAGTGTCTCAATTTCTACTTTTTTTTTTTTTTTGGTAGTAAATATTGCATGAAGGAACACATTATTTCCATACTAAATTGACACATTTATAATTAAACCAAAATGGTTTCCTTACAAGTTGCAGATAGGGGTTAAGAACCTGACAGTGATTCAGGGACTAGGAAGCAATGATAGTAGTGAGTCTGGCTCACCATAGGACCCACTGCAGAGAAGGATGAGTGCCAGTTGAATGAGTATGTGCTCTCTCTTTGCTTCTTTTTTACAACCGTGGGGGTCTGCCAAAAATCTGTAAATTGCTGGCCAGCAGGCAAAGCCAATCCAAGCACCTGTGTTGCAAAATGCAGCAATTGTGTGATTGTCATTACTGATCCATCTGTGAGGCTGGTACTTGCCACATGTCAGTTGACTCACATAAGGTGGGTTGGAAGAGAAATTCCATTAGATAAGGAAGACAGCAAAATTAATATATCATCTGTTCTTCTTTATGATTGAAAAAATGTAGCAAGCATGATGGAAAGTGAGAATTTTGTAAATGATTTGAACAGATTAGTAATGGCTATTACATGACAAATGGGAAACCTTTAATTCAAAAAGGAAAAAAAATAATATTATATAATTTTAGGAAGAAAGTCTTTACTTTCTCTAATGACTCACTGCACACAAATGGAGTACCAGAGTTGTTAGTCCAGAATAGAGGTAAAAGAATGATGTCTTACCAAAGACTATAAAGCACCAGGTAAGGTTCATTATCTTAGATTCTTAAATAACAAAATCTCATTTACCAAGTCTCAAAAAATCCAGACTTTGTGGTGTCAGAACCTGTCTAAGCTAAAGATAGGATTGCATTATCAATGAAAAAAGGCATAATAAAAATACCGATAATGTTAAAAATTATTCAAGGGAAAATGTTGAAACTTCTTTTGAGTATAAATGATTTTTGCAGTTTGCTCTGTAAATATGCTGGCAGTGTACAAATTAAAAGTAACATACTAATAGAAATTATCTCTTACGCTGACTGGGCATATGACATATACTGGATGAGGTGCTACGAGCATGTTATGTTGCTTCTTTTAAAGCTGTTCAGGTTTAAGTACTAAGGCTCAAAGATGTTGCCTATCTTAATCATTCAACAAAATGACCTGTTTAATATTTCTTAAGATGAGTTTTATTTCCTTTATATGATTTTTATGGCACTATTCATGGTGATGCCTATTAGGCAGTACTTGATAAACACCTCGGTCCCCAAACTACTGAGAGAGTACAATCCAATAATATTGTATTATGAAATACATGTACAATATTGTAGTAGCTGAGAAAATCAATAGAACATAAAATACCCATGGAATAGGTCAATGAGAAATCTGAAGGATAAAAACAAATATTTGTCATGATAAGGTGCAAGTGGGAAATGATAAATTTGGATTTTAAGAAGCTGATTTTCTGGCCCGATCTATTAAATGACAAAGATAACACATACTTCCCATACATTTGCTTTAGTCTCTCCAACTTTTTAAAGGGCATTTATTAAAGCAAATTCTAGAGAAATGTACACCAAATATCTCTGAGTATTGAGGAAACAGATAATTTATATTTTCAGATTTTGCTCTTGTGGATTTCTGAAAGACATAATTATTCATTGTGGAATTAAAAACTTGAAAGGAATAACTAAGATGACCCATTGTAAACAGCAAGTATGGTACACACTGAACTTAGAAACTTCAAAGGTAAGTGGGGTTAAAGCAATGTAAAAGAGCATTGTGGAGGTAGTAGGAATAGAGATTTTTCTAGATTCTCAAATGCATAGAAATATTGAGAATGAATTTTTTATATTATGAGGTGTCAAATCACTAGATGTTTATTTTTTCCAACATTTCATTATGATAATTTTTTTTTCAACGTTTTTTTTTTTTTTTTAATTTATTTTTGGGACAGAGAGAGACAGAGCATGAACGGGGGAGGGCAGAGAGAGAGGGAGACACAGAATCGGAAACAGGCTCCAGGCTCCGAGCCATCAGCAGCCCAGAGCCCGACGCGGGGCTCGAACTCACGGACCGCGAGATCGTGACCTGGCTGAAGTCGGACGCTTAACCGACTGCGCCACCCAGGCGCCCCTCATTATGATAATTTTAAACACACAGAAAAGCAGAAAGAATTTCAGAGTAAAAATTCATGTATACACTATGTCAGGGCTGAAATCAACATTTTATTATATTTGCTTTATCACATATCTATTCATCCATATTCATATACATATCCCTCTGGCCATTGACTCATCTATCTTATTTCTTGATGCATTTCCAGCAAAGTTATAGAATCAGTATATTCCACAAAAACTTCAATGTGCATATTATTAACCAAAGCTCTAAATTTGTTTCTAGTGCTTTTTTGTTGTTTTTGAGGTGAAATTTATTTACGATTAAATGCAGAAGTCCTTAATGCCCTTTCAATGAAATCTGAAAAATACATTTAGATGTCTATTTTTAAAGGTCATTGACTCATGGTAAGCTTATCTTCTTGTTATTATTTCTCAATAACTTTCCAGATTGGTGGATTGAGGGCTACAAATGGAAATCAAATATACAACATTAAGGAATTGTATTTTATGAGTACTTTCACTATTTATTAGAGTTTTAAGTTGCAAGCAACAAAAACCAACTCAACTAGATCTGGATCTTTTATGCCTAAATAGAAAATAAATTTATTGAAAATCTATTGAGTTTATTTATTTTAATTAAAAGCATAGAAAAAGCACTAGCAGGCTAGAAGAGCCAGGCTTTGAAACTAAAGGAAACACGGGGTCAAGGTATTAAGTAGGGTCATCACATCTGGTCAGTGTTGTTGCCATGGCCCAACACAATATCCTACTCGTGGCAATTCTATGATGAGCCACATGCAATCCCTTATGAATGCCCCTGAGTAGCCCATGTAGGTCACATGTTCATGCTTGAGGTGTTAGGGAGACTTGGAATGTGAGAATCTAGCATTTTTAACTTCTATAGTGTGTGCAGGGAGCTTAGCTTTCCAAAAAGAACCACAAAGAAAGAAATTCTTTAAATATAGTGAAGAAATTTATATGATTGGTGTCAAAAAATTTGCAAATATTATTAACACACATAATTTCATTTTTCTTCTAATCAATTCTATAAAGTCATAACCAGGGCAAGCAAACCATTTTTGTTTTATGGATGAGACCGTTTTTGAGACAACTGATACATTATTAGCTCAGCCTTATTATTATAGTCTCTGGTTTGACTAGTGAGTACTGGTCAGATTAGAGGACTTAATAACCAAAAGAAAAGGAAAGAAAAGAAAAGAAAAGGTAAAAAAAAAATAATGTTAAAAAATAAGAAGAATAAAGAAAAAAAGAACAGATGGGTCACCTGGGTGGCTCAGTGGGGTAAGAGTCAGGTCATGACCTCACAGTTCATGAGTCTGAGGCCCTTGTTGTGCTCTGTACTGACCAGGTGGAGCCTGCTTGGGATTCTCCCTCTTTCTTTGCCCCTCCCCTGCTTGCATTGTCTCTATCTCTCTCAAAATAAACAAAATTAAAAAAAAAAAAAACAACAAAAAAACAAAAACAATGAGATCTCTTTCTCTGAACACAGTAATAGAACTACAGGATCCACTGTGGTCAGACCAGGAGTGGTGATCTATTGACACCAACTGGGCTGAAGAGTTCCTTAGCAAGGAATGTAGACATTTTTTTTTTTTTTTAATGTTTATTTATTTTGAGAGAGAAACAGAAAGAGCACATGACTGGGAGAGGGGCAGAGAGAGAGGGAGACAAGAGTATCCCAAGCAGGCTCCATGCTGTCAGCTCAGAACCAAACACTGGCCTCGATCCCACGAACTGCAAGATCATGACCTGAGCTGAAATCAAGAGTCAACCACTTAACTTACGGAGCCACCTAGGCACCCCAGGAATGTAAACATTTAATCTCTATTATGGCACCCCTCTTCAAGGGAAAATTCTAAATGAGAGATAACAGCAGCCATTTTCAGCTACAAGAGGTTGGTCAGTAGAAAGATTGAACAAGGAAACAGCCCAGAATGATAATTGAGAGAAAGCCCTAACAGCAATGATGTGGTGGTTCCAGTCTCTTTCCTAAGGCCTGGCCACATGAGACCCTTGAACTGCGAATTACCCTTATATTCCATCCTAGTCATACATTTCCCATTTTGACCAAGAAATTCTCAACAGGTTTTTTATTTGTAGGAAGAATGATAACCATTATATTAATTATAGGCAGATGATCCTGTTCTGACACCTCCTTTCACTCACATTGCAGGGATCGACCACAATTAATTAAACGTGGACCTCAGCATTTTTCTAACTATAATCTTTCATGTAATTAATTCATGAATTTATTCTCTCCTTAATAAGTAGTGCCATAGAATAACGAGTTTTTTCTTAAAACAAGGAATGCCTGCTTGTACTCTTAGAAGTAGCTGAGAGACCAAAAAAGGACCAAAAAGTATTGAAGAGCCATCTCATCTTCATTTAAATTATTATCCATTTTATCTTCTCCACCTCATTTCTATAAAACATTAATAAGGCTGTAAGTCTAAGCTCCTATGTCATTGTAACTGTGTGTAGCTTTTGGACTCTACAAGAGATTGACTCCAAATATGGTATTTTCTTGCTACAAGTAATGTGCATATGAGAGGCAATAACTCATCTCTGCGAGGTCTAATTCCATAATAATTTATTCCAAGGCCTTGGCAGCTAATGCTTCACTCACTATTAATAGAACACTGTGCAAGTGGTGTAGGTGGTACTTTCAGTTTAGTGATGCTGTAGTTAATTTCTTTAATTTATAAAGTATTTATAAATCTCATCTTTGCAAAGCTGCTGAAACTGTGTAGGCAGAAACCAGTTATCTCCTTATCTCCCATCCTTCCAAATTGTATCCACTCCTGTAGCCTACATAATCACTTATACTCTTACTAAATCTGCTGCATGACCCCATCTGCCACTTTGTATCTTGTGAAACAGCTGATTATTTGCATGGCTCATGATTAAGAAATATTTTGTTATTGCCATTACTCTACAGCAGGTTTTGTTACAGAGGGCCTGAAGGCTTACTGCAGTCCAGATTCCTGGGCTCTATCTCAGCAGCGCCTGCAACTCTTTCAACATTTGCCTTTTTGAATTCTCCTTATTTGTATCTGACAAAACCTCTCAACCTAAAGCCTCGTTTGTTTGATATCAGGAAAATCCTATCAGCCGTATCATGCTAAGTGTTTGCATGATTGATCTTTTCTCATACTTATTGTTTTTTAAGTTTATTTATTTATTTTGACACAGAGACAGAGAGGAAGAAAGGCAGAGAGAGAGAGAGGAAGAGAGAAAAAGAATCCCACGCAGGCTCTGTGTCCTCAGCACAGAGCTGGAAATCATGAACCAGGAGATCATGACCTGAGCAGAAACCTAGAGTCGGACACTTAACTAACTGAGGTATCGAGGAACCACAGATCTTTTCTCATCCTTTTACTTTCCTGTGTTATAATAAAACTTAATGTTTTCTGAAGTGGAATTTTATATAATTTTAACTCGTCACACAATATTTTCTTCTTTTGATTTTTTTCCTACCACGTACAATACAAAAACTAATCTTAGCTTTGGATCATACAAAACAACAAGTGGGCCAGATTTAGTCTAGGGGCTATGTTGACTAACTGTTACCAACACCTACTCTACAATACACAAAAAAGTTAATCCTATTTAAAATGTTGGATTCACCAAAGGCAAGGGAATTAAAAGCAAAAATGAACTACTGGGACCTTATGAAGATAAAAAGCTTCTGCACAGCAAAGGAAACAACCAACAAAACTAAAAGGCAACCAACGGAATGGGAAAAGATATTTGCAAATGACAATACCGGACAAAGGGCTAGTATCCAAAATCTATAAAGAGCTCACCAAACTCCACACCTGAAAAACAAATAACCTAGTGAAGAAATGGGCAGAAAACATGAATAGACACTTCTCTAAAGAAGACATCCGGATGGCCAACAGGCACATGAAAAGATGCCCAATGTCACTCCTCATCAGGGAAATACAAATCAAAACCACACTCAGATATCATCTCACGCCAGTCAGAGTGGCCAAAATGAACAAATCAGGAGACTATAGATGCTGGAGAGGATGTGGAGAAACGGGAACCCTCTAGCACTGTTGGTGGGAATGTAAATTGGTGCATTGACTCTGGAAAACAGTGTGGAGGTTCCTCAAAAAATTAAAAATAGACCTACCCTATGACCCAGCAGTAGCACTGCTAGGAATTAACCCAAGGGATACAGGAGTACTAATGCATAGGGGCACTTGTACCCCAATGTTTATAGCAGCACTCTCAACAATAGCCAAATTATGGAAAGAGCCTAAATGTCCATCAAATGATGAATGGATAAAGAAACTGTGGTTTATATACACAATGGAGTACTACGTGGCAATGAGAAACAATGAAATATGGCCCTTTGTAGCAACGTGGATGGAACTGGAGAGTGTGATGCTAAGTGAAATAAGCCATACAGAGAAAGACAGATACTGTATGGTTTCACTCTTATGTGGATCCTGAGAAACTTAACAGAAACCCATGGGGGAGGGGCGGAAAAAAAAAAAAAAAAAGAGGTTAGAGTGGAAGAGAGCCAAAGCATACGAGACTCTGAAAAACTGAGAACAAACTGAGGATTCATGGGGGGTGGGGAGGAGGGGAGGGTGGGTGATGGGTATTGAGGAGGGCACCTTTTGGGATGAGCACTGGGTGTTGTATGGAAACCAATTTGACAAAAAACTTCATATATTGAAAAAAAAAGATAAAGCAAGTGAAAATCCAAGCTTAAAAAAAATAAAAAATAAAAATAAATAAATAAAATGTTGGATTCAATATTTACAGTTCATTTTTATTTGTTCAATTGATATTGATTAATTATCAAAATTGGGCAAAGTGTTATAAGCAGAACTCTAACAGGGAAATAATATATATAAATATCCAATATTAAATGTAAATGACAAAAGGGCATTATGTAGAATACTGGACAGTACTTTGAGGTTTTGTTAAGATAGAATTTAAAAGCAATAAAGTGCACAGATTTAAGTAGATAGCTAAAGGAGTTTGGCAAATGTGTACTTCTGTAAAACTCCCATCCCAATCAAGAAAAAAAGTATTTTTTATCATACTGAGAAAATACATCTTGCTCTTTACAGACAAACCCCCAACAAAACCAACCATTATTGAGATTTTCCTCGGATGAGATCAGTATTTTCGGTTCTAGAAATATATGTAAATAAGAACATACGGCATGTCCAATAATAATGATGGATTTCTCTAGCTTTCCCTTTTGCTCTGACAGTTATTACTTTGTGCTTTGTTGAGATCTGTTAGTAGGTGAATACAGGTTTAATATTTTAGATCCTCTTGTTAAATTGGCTTTTTTATCATTATGAATATTTCTTATATCCGGTAATACCCTATGTCCAGAAGTCTTTATCTGATATTAGTATAGTCATATCAGCTTTACTATACTGTTTTCACATGTATTTTTCCATGTTTTTGCTTTCAACAAGAGTGGGGGAGGGGCAGAGAGAGGGAGGCACAGAATACAAAGCAGGCTCCAGGCTCTGAGCTGTCAGCACATAGCCCGACGTGGGGCTCGAACCCACAGACTGTGAGATCATTACCTGAGCCAAAGTCGGATGCTTAACCAACCGAGCCACCCAGGCACCCCATCAATCTCTGACTCTTACTTGGAGCATTTAGTCCACATTTATTTGACGTAATTGTTGATCTATTTGTGTTCTCTCTATTTGTCTTCTATTTTTCATTATCATTTTCATTTTTCATTCTTTGTCCCATTGTTCCTAATGACTTCTTTTTTTTTTTTTTTTTTTTTTTTTTAGGAAACAATGAAATCACTTTGTTATTTTTCATTTTGAATGGTCAGTTCAATGTCATTTGCAAAATTCAATGAGGAAAAGAGCCACTGGATGCTGTGTCCTGGGAATCACTGGGATACATCCATCCTTTGGGAGATAAACTGAAGTGTGTGAGGGGGGAAAACTCCACAAATTGGCATTTCTTCTTGTTTTCTCCCAGCCCAATCCTGAGCGAGACAAGGCTGAGTGGCCTGAAGGTTTGGAAGAAACCAGGGTTATCTGTGTTGAAAGCACCTGGTTGGGGCTGGGATGCAGACCACAGGGTTCCCCTAGGCTGAATATTCAGATAGGTGAGCCTTTAGTAGAGACCACCTGTGGACTGAACCCACCCCCAGAACCAACCGGTGGAAGGTTTGTGGGTCCCAATATTTCCATCTACTGAAAAGTGACCCGTGAGCCCTTTTGTTGGAAAACTCTCTTTCACGATGTTCTAGACTGGGACCTCGAGGTTACTTCCAGTTTCACAAAGAACTTGCCAAATGTGAAAGAGGGGAATGAGGGTCCCCACAACTGCTGCTCCCACACCTTAAGTCAAAGTCTGTATGAGGGCCTGGGTGGACACCTCTGTTAAAAGATTTTCAGAGAAATAAAGTGCAGCTCTATTTCTTATTAATTTTCAGGCTCTTACCTGATCCCTGAGAAGCTAGAGTTGAATAATGCCTTTGGGAAGCCCTACCACATCCAATTCAAAGAAAGATCTTTCAGTGACATTCAACATCCCAAGTTACTGTCTCCAAAGGAGGACACATTTAACATCTCATTTAGAATTCCAATGAAAGTACCCCCTCTTTGGAAGTTTAATTTCTGCAACGTAGCTCACACAGTAGTTGAATGCCTCACACAGCTGACCTTGAATATTCTGTTTACACAGAGTTTCCCATCTTTGTATGCTACCAAGCCATTTTCTTGAAAAACAGTCATATTCCTCAACACATCATTTCCCAGTTGCTCCTCTCAAAGTCCTACCTGCCTAGCATTCCAATTTTCATCTTCTCCCTCAGTTTTTGTAAAAAGCCATCTATTTCTTTAGTAATTTTCTGCTGCAGGGTCAGCAGAGTTCACTTCACCTTAAAAAAGCAAAGCACTGAGCTGGGAATCCCCGTTTCCATCCCCCTGCAGCTTTTTTTTGAAATCACTGTTTTCAGTATTCCATGTTATCTTCTATATGGAATGTTATTATTAACTCCTTCAATTAGCTTCATGGTGGTTATTTTAGGAAGTAAAATATGCTTAACTTTTCATCTACCCTGAATTAATATCATACATCTCCACATATAATGTAAGAATTATTCCCACTCAATTTTCTTCAGCCTGATTCACTTCCTATGGTGGCTCTTGCAGTAATGCCCATTCTCTTGAGTTTTGTTCATCTGAACGTGTCTTTATTTTGCCTTCCTCTTTGAAGTATACATTCATTATCCTTAAAATTCTAAGTAAGTTTGTTTTTTAAAGCCTTTTAAGATGTCATTTTATTGCCTTATGTCCTCCGTTACTCCTGATAGATTAGTTATCCTGCTTATTGTTTCTCCATGGTATATATCACTCTCTCTCTTTTTCTTTCCTTTTTTACTCTCTTTTTTCTTTTTTTTTTTTTTACTGGTTGCTTTCAAGATGTTTTCTTTATATCTTAGACTAAGTAGTTTGGTTATTTGTGACCCTGAGTGGTTTTCACTATGTTTATCTACCTTTGGGTTTCCTTTCTTCTTGGCTGTGTGGGTTGATACTTTAAAGAGTTTTTTGAGGGCAGTGCTTTTATATATATGTGTGTATATATATATATATATATATATATATATATATATATATATATAATTATCACTTTTCCTCTGCCTTCTAGGACACCAATTACACATGTTATAGATGGCTTCTTATTATCCCCTAGGTCATTGTGGTTCTGTTTATTTCTTTCAATCTTTTCTTTCTATCTGTGCTTCAGATTAGATAATTTGTGCTTCAGTTTAGAGTCTCTTTACTGGTCTCCAAGTATACTGATTCTTTTCTCTGCAGTGTTCTATCTGCCATCAGTCCCATTCAATAATTTTATTTTGGGGTGCCTGGGTGGCTCAGTTGTTTGAGCATTCAACTCTTGATTTCAGTACAGGTCATGATCCCAGGATTGTGAGATTGAGCCCTGCATCAGGCTATATGCTGAGCATGGAACCTGCTTAAGAGTCCCTCTCCCTCTGCTCCTAAGCTGCAAGCACATCCTGTCTCTCCCTCCCTCTCTCTAAAATAAATAAATAAACAAAAAAAGTAAATACAACTAAAAATTAAACAATATAATAAAAATAAATTACTTTATATATTGAATCTTTTTAGTTCTGAGATTTTCTTTGGCTGCATTTAATTTTTTTTTAAATGTTTATTTTTTGAGAGAGAGAGAGACAGAGCACAAGCAGAGGAGGGGCAGAGAGAGAGGGAGCCACAGAATCTAAAGCAGGCTCCAGGCTCTGAGCTGTCAGCACAGAGCCTGACGTGGGGCTCGAACCTACAGACTGTGAGATCATGAGGTGAGCTGAAGTCGGATGCTTAACTGACTAAGCCACCTAGGTGACCCTGGGTGCATTTTAAAGAGATTTCATACCTCTCCTGAAATTCCCTATTTACCATTCTATTCATCATTTACTATAAATTATTTAACATACTTCTAGTAGTTATCTTGAAGTCTTTGTCTGCTAATTCCAACAAATCCACCATCTGAGTATTTTTTTTTTTTTCTATTCACTTATTGTCTCTTTTGATTATGGATCACACTTCCCTGCTTCTTCATATGTCTATTAAGATTTAATTATTGGGGCACCCAAGGTGGCTCAATCAGTTAAACTTCCAACTTCCTCTCAAGTCATGGTCTCATGGTTCATGAGTTCAAGTCCCGCATTGGACTTCTGCTGTCAGCACAGAGCCGCTTTGGATCCTGTGTCCTCCTCCCTCTCTCCTCCCTCGCTTCCATGCATTCTCTCTCTCTCTCTCTCTCCTCTCTCTCTCTCAAAAGTGAATACACATTAAAACAAATATTGATTTATATGCAAAACATTATAGATGAAAAGTTGTAGGGAATCTTGATTTTGTTATCTTCACTGAGTGTTCAATTTTTCTACATGACAGTTAAATTGTTGGTGGATCTTTTTTATCCTATAAAGGTTTTGTTTTGGTTTTTGTTAGGATGAATCTATATTTATTTTATTATTCCAATAATGTATCTCTTTATTTTCAGAAAGACCCTTACTCCTAAAACATTGAGTTATCTGTGTCTCGTTTGAACTCCTAAAGTATTTGCCAAATGTCCATATGACCTGTTCAGGCACCTATAAGAATTTGACATATTTCCATCAATTTTTTAGCATTTTTACTTTCTCATGTAACAAGAATTTCCAGGCTCATCTTTTCTACTTTCTCTCTTCCATATTTAAAATACGCTCTAAGGAGTACTGGCTCATTTTGGTGATTAATAATATTTTAAAACAAAGATCTAGGTACTGGATATCCTTATGTTCATGATATGTCATTATTTCTGGACTCTTTCAGTGAAAAGAAATAGGACATTTTTTCCCCATAGCTTCAAGGGCATTTTCACTTCTGTCAATGCAGTGCTATGAGAATGACCCTGCTTGTATCTATCTATCTATGTATCCATCTATCTATCTATCTATCTATCTATCTATCATCTATCATCTATATATCTACAGGTTTCAGACATTAGACAACAACCAGAACAGGACTGTGATCCCTGAGAGAAAGGAAACAAATAAATCAACCTTATGATTAACATAGGTTATTTTCTGAAGGCAGTTTCCAGGTTGTCATCGAGGAAAAGAGAAACCAAAACAAACAAACAAACAAACAAACAAACAAACAAGCAATCTCAGTGAGATGAAGAGCCAGACATCAGAGTCAAAGGAGATAAAGCTCAACTGTGCTGGAAAGAATCCTGGAGAGGAGTCAAGAGCATAGAGATAGAGAGAGCTTCAGAGAACTAAAGAGGGGTGTCTTAGAATATTTACCTTATTAGTGGTCTGTAAGCGGAAGGGGTGAAATTCCATGAGGTGGTTAGAGTATGAGCAATCTAAACAAATCCTAGATTTGAAAAAATATCAAAGCAGAAATACATTTAAATTTATAGGGCCTCAGGGATAGTTCACATATGGTGATAGTATCACTTCAGAAGTTGAGCCAACTCAGCTGTAGACTAAAGACTTCTTTGAAACCACCTTCATCATGTTTAATAGCTGTCCCAAAAAGATCAAATTGACTGCAAGTAACTGTATGCCCCAGAAAAGTCCAAACCTCTTGAATGAAATAAGACAAAATGAATCACCCAACAATGTAAAATTCATAAGGTCCAGGATCCAATACAAAATTACTAGGTATGCAAAAAAGCATGAAAAAAATGTGGCTTTTCATGGCAGCAGAAAAAATGAATCAAATGAAAGAGATGCAAAAATGATTAGGGATAAGGGAATTACCAGATAAGTATCTTAAAATACTTATAAATGTGTATGCCCCAAATATGCAAGAATATAAACAATATTACTATTATGAGGAATGGACTAGAAGATAGCAATGGGATGAAAATTTGTAAAAATAAATAAATAAATAAATAAGACCAAGCACTTTTGGGTGTAAAGCAATATTTCAAATAAATCGTACCCTAGATGGTATAAGATTAGATACTGTGAAAGAAAAGATCAGTGTGCTTGAAGACATGGTAATAGAATGAAGCACAAAGAGCATATGGCCAGAAGAGGGAAGAAAAATTATTTAAAGAAATAATGGCCAATGACTATCCTAATTAGATGAAAACTATGAACTCACAGATAAAAGTTCAACAAGTCCAATCAGAATATAGAAAAGAGTACCAATGCACATCATAGTCATATCTTGATTACCACTGAAAAAGAAAAAGAAACCTTAAACTTTTTAAATTCAGTATTAATAAAGATTTAGTGAAAACTTTTAAATGTAGATTGATTGTTTTGAATCTTTACTAGATCAGTTTTCTTGCCAGAAAATAACAAAAAGGGCCTACAGGTGTAGAAACAGAATTACTAGATCAAAGGATAAGAAGTGAAGTAGTACAATAAAGAGATTATAATGGAAAACTGATAAGGAGTTATTGACTAGTAATTGTACTGCTTAAGGCAATATCTGTTTTGCTCACACTATTATTTATATTAATGAGCTTTTTAATGCCTTCATCTTTACTTGTGAATACCCAGACCTTAGAGAACTCTCTGTACATTTGTAATTTAACGGCATGCTATTTTTAGCATCTGCTTGAGATGCTGCAAAATTAATAATGCTGCATATATGATATAAAGAGTCCTGCCACTTTGAATTTGCTGCTTGAGCAACTTTGCTTTTAAAAAAAGTATATAAATTACACAGTGGTATTTAGTGAGTTGAGACATTTGCAATGATATTAATGCTCTAAAATCATTTATTCAGAAAGACGAGTTTTCTAAATACATTTTGAATTTTCCTTAGAAAATAATATTTTTAAGAAAAATCTGAATACATATGTTTTTAACTACCTATCCACCTACCCATCCATCAATCTATTTACCTTTTTGAGGAAGCTACACCACCTCTGAAACCTAATTACTCTGGAATTATGGAACCTATTCAGAATTAACTGAGAAATATTAGTATTTCACTTAGTAGCAATCTAGTAATAATTTTGTCACATTTGCATTATGTTTTATACCTTATAAAGTACATTTATATATATTTTCTCATTAGAATTTCACATTCCTGTGAGAGGAGAAGAGAGCTAGTATGACACCCATTTGAAATACAAGAAAGATCAACTGCAGAAGAAACAAAAGCTTTGCTCATTGCCACGTGGCTAGTATTGGACTTGGAAGTCAGATATTTTGGTTGCTCTTCCAGTGTTTTTTTCCATTAGAACACAAAGCCTCTTTGGAAACTGATGCAAATTTGTGTACTGCCCTTACATTAATTATGTTTTCACTAATAGTAAATACAGTGTCATCATTACAATTCCTTAAATTAAACATACAATTAAATTTAATTAAATTTATCATTTTTCTCTGTGATCAAATCTCTTAAAATCTATGAATAACTTATCAAACTAAACACTCAAAAAACAAATGATCTAGTTAAAAATGGGCAGAAGTAATGAATAGATATTTTTCTGAAGAAGACATCCAGATGGCTAACAGACACATGAAAAGATGCTCAACATCACTCATCATCAGGAAAATTCAAATCAAAACTACAATGAGATATCACTTCACACTTGTCAGAATGGCTAAAATCAACAACACAAGAAACAAAAGATGTTGGTGAGGGTGTGAAGAAAGGGGAACACTTTTGCAGTTCCAGTGGGAATTCAAACTGGTGCAGCCACTCTGGAAAACAGTATGGAGGTTCCTCAAAATGGTAAAGACAGAACTACCCTATGACCCATCAATTGCACTACTAGGTATTTATCCAAAGGATACAAAAATGCTGATTTGAAGGAGTACATGCATCCCAATGTTTACAGCATTGTTATCAACAATAGTCAAATTATGAAATGAACCCAAATGTCCATTGACTAATGAATGGATAAAGATGTACAAATATACAATGGAATATTACTCAGCCATTAAAGAATGAAATCTTGCCATTTGCAATGAGGTGTGTGGAACTAGAATATATTATGATAAGTGAAATAAGTCAGAGAAAGACAAATACCAGCTTATTTCATTCATAAGTGGAATTTAAGAAACAAAACAGATGGACATAGGGGAAAGGAAAAAAAAGAAGAGGGGGAAGCAAGCCATAAGAGACTCTTAATCATAGAGAACAAACTGAGGATTGATGGAGGAAGGTGGATAGGGGATGGGATGAATGGGTGAAGAGTATTAAGGACGACACTTGTTTGTTTGTTTTTTTTTTTAAGGGTCATAAAGTCTGACCCTTTCTTTTTTAAAAAAACAGTTTAATGTGTATTTATTTTGAGAGAGAGACAGAGCGCAAGTTGGGGAGGGGCAGAGAGAGAGGGAGACACAGAATCCAAAGCAGGCTCCAGGATCTGAGCTGTCAGCACAGGACCCAATGCGGGGCTCGAACTCACGAACTGTGAGATCATGACCTGAGCCAAAGTCGGTCACTTAACCAACTGCACCACCCAAGCACTCCCCAAAGAGGGCACTTGTGATGAGTGCTAGGTATTGTAAGTGATGAGTCACTAAATTATATTCCTGAAACTAACATTATACTTTATGTTAACTAACTAAAACTTAAATTATAAATGGAAATATTGAAAAATAGAAACATTGTAGTGTTGTCTCAGTAACTAAACCACAATAGTAATGGACATTGCTTTGGACACCCTGTTAGATTTCTATTGCTGCATAACACATTACAAATATAGCAGCTTACAACTACACTCATTTATTATCTCACAGTGTTAGCAGGTCAAAAGTCAGGCATAGCATAGGTAGATACATAGCTCAGTGTATTACAAGGTTGAAATTAGAGTGTCAGCAGGTCTGCAATTCAATCTAGTGCTTCGGGTCCTTTTCCAAGATGACTAGTTATTGGCAGAATTCATTTCCTCATGCTTTCCACATAGTCTCCTCCATACTCAGGCCAGCAATAGCAGATGGAGTCTTTCTGTGCTTCAAATCTCTGATTATCTTTTATCAGCATCACTCTAACTTCCTCTTCTGCTTTTAAGGGCTCATGTGATTGTACTGTGCCTACTAGATAATCTAAAATAATCTTTCTATCTTAAAGTCAACTGATTAGTAACCTTTATTACATCTGCAAAGTCTTTTTTGCCATGTATTGTAACTTAGCTGTTGGTATGACACTAGGGAGAAAGGTGGTTTCTAATATAGAGATATCTTCTGATAAGAAAGAGATAGCTAATGCATTTTTGTCTGGGAATAAAGTTCTATCTACTTAAAATTAAACTTTAAATGTTAAAGAGAAAACAGATTAAAATTTATTCAAAAAGTATTTATTTGGTGCATAGTAAGAAATAGTCAAGAAATACATATCATGTGCTATAGACCAGTACTGTTAGAATCAAGACAAAACTATATCATATTTTTTAATGTTTTAATTTTTTTAAATTTATTTATTGAGAGAGAGAGAGAGAGAGAGAGAGAGAGAGAGAGAGAGAGAGAGAGTGTGTGAGAAGGGTAGGAGCAGAGAGATGGAATAGAGAATCCCAAGCAGGCTCTGCACTGTCAGTGCAGAGCCCAACACAGGGCTCGAACCCATGAACTGTGGATCATGACCTGAGGTGATACAAGAGTCTGTTGCTTAACTGATTGAGCAACCCAGGCTCCCCAAGACAAAACTGTACCTTAATATCTTTTTGTTCCTGGCGCATTGCACAGTACCTGACAAAAAATATGCATGTATTTCTAAAATAATCATAGAATAAAAATGTTTCATTTCTGACCCCACAACTCACCATATAAAAAGAGTAATTGGTATGCAAATTCTAGTGAAAGAGAAAAAAAAAAAAAAAAAAAAAAAAAAAAAAAAAAAAAACAACCCAGAATCTCCATAGCTAGAGACCTTGTTGTATAAGGGACAAAAGGGCAGAGGATAAGCCTGGAAAAGTAAACAAGAAACAGATCTTTAAATGAAGGGTTTGAGAAACTAATTTTCAAAAGTGACCATGATAAAGCAGTCTAAAACCTTTTTATACTCTTTTGCCCTTTCGTGTAAACTGAAAACAATGTATTGTCTCTTCTAAGTCATATTGGGGTGGAGGGATTGGAGGAATAAGAAGATATCATTAATATGCATGTCCTGCTACATACATTATAGGTATAGATAAATAAATGAAGTCATGTATTTTAGTTTAGCAGTTTCTATTTGTCTGTGAAATTATATGATGTAGATTACCACCTGTTCGATCTACATGTAACATAAATCTCATGATTCATTATCAGATTCATGAGCAAACATACATTTTCTCAGTGACCCGTAATTAGATACCAAAAATATGTTCTAAGAGTGCAAATTGAGGAAATCATCATAATCAAACATATTTCATAATTAACACATATGACCATTTCCTCCCAGTGCTCAGAAGTGTCCAATGCTAACCTACTGTACTTAATGCCAACCTCCTCACCAAGCCCAGAAGACTTTGCCTTTGCCAATCTCTTCCTACTTTTCCAAATTTTTTTTCACATCAGTTATCTACCTTTACTGTCTTCACCACATTAACATGGTCATTTTTAAAAGTATACTATAATACTTTCTTCCTTTTATCTCAGAGCCTTTTAACATTCTCTTCTTCCACACAAACTTCAGCCCAATTAACTCGTAATAATTATACCAATTGCAAATCAATGTTTTCCTTTTTTTTTTTTTTATCATGGTTAGGTATATGTGGGTTTATTTTAATAAAAATTATTCAAAATATTTTTCTTTTATTTTCTACATTGTGAAACATTTTAAATATCATAAGAGGTTATTATTTTCACAGTTTGATAAATTTCCCTTATTGGGCCTCCTGGGTGGCTCAGTTGCTTGAGCATCAGACTCAACCAGACCCTGAGCATCAGGGTCCTGGGATCAAGCCCCACATGAGGTTACATGCTGAGTGTGGAACCTCTTAAGACTCTCTCTCTCCCCCTCTGCCCCTCTTCCCCACTCAACGCTCTGTCTCTCTCCTCCTCATATATATATATATATATATATATATATATATATATATATATATATTTCACATTCATTTGTTTTGGGGATTTGGGAGGGAGGAGAGGCAGTGTTTTTGTATAATTCATTAAAGAGTAACTTCCTTTCTGTTTTCTATGTTCCTGCCTTCTGCAAATCTTAGTAGCTGGATATTGGATATCGGACATTTTGAATCAATGGTTTAATTTTTCTCACTTTCTACTTTTCATCTCGGTTGTCCTACTTTCTGGATTTTCAGAAATTTTGCTCAAATTATCTTCCTAGTCTTATACTGAATTTTATATATTTCTCCATGATATTATAACTCCTAGGATCTCTTTCTTATTCTTTTTTGTTCCTTTATTTTTATTGTGATTTATTGTATGTAATATTATGATCTTTGTTTCCACATGCAGTATATTTGCTCTCTTTAAGAATATAAGCTATAATTTTTTAAAAATCTGCCTTTTCAATGTCTCCCTCTCTCTCCCGCTTTCTCTCTCTCTCTCTCATTTTCTTTACCTTTCATATTGGAGCTTTTCCTTCATGCATATTTGAGGGTTTTGGAGTGAGTGAACGTTAGTGCAAAATTTAATTCTCCAGGTCTAATGACTATATCTACTAAAACCAAAACCAAATGTAAGGGATTCTAATTCTCTAAAGCAGCTAATATCTCTTAATTTTACAGTTATATCTTTATCAGAGCAATTTTTAGAATGGCTTCTAATCCTGGAGAGAAATGACATTTACAACGTAATTTCCTAAATTGTAAGTCTGATCCTTAAATTTTATGTAAAGAAAATGTACTCCACAGGTGATCAGTTTTATTATCTTCATTAGCAAAGTAACTAACAAAAAGATATTAAATCAAAGCTCATGAGGATTCTCATGTTACTTCTACCGAAGTATAATGAATAAATGGCCCCAAATCTTTACCCTTGTGTATGATATGTGGTGCGTGGCTGGTTTGTGCAGTCAAACCCTGAATGCCCGTGTTAATCACTATCTTGAGAATATACAGATCTCATCCTCCCTTTATATTCCAATCAAGCAGGATATGTAGAGTAACATGTTGTTCAGCATTCAAGGTCAGAGACTCCAGGGTTGCCAACCAGAGCATGTCCTTTGTAATAAAGAATGTCCAAATGGCAGGCCTTGATCTCCTTAGAACACTTGTCATGCAAGGAGCGAAAAGATTACAGATAGTTGCTAGGCTAGTTGCCACACTATAAAAGCTTGCTGCATGTAGACCCCAGCAGTGGATGCTTTGTCCAGTCTGCTGCTCCTGGACTGACTGTACAGAAGTTCCCCTAATAAATCTATGTCTTGATTGTTGTCTCCAGGTCATTTCTTCTGTCTTGGTGAGCCATCAGCCACCCTTGGCCTAGAATCTCCTGAGGGTGCTAAATACCTTGCCATGACCACATAATGAACATGGTGTCCTTTTCTCCCCTCTGACTTCAGGCTTAGACATGTGATTGTTCTGGCTAATAGAATCCAGATGAAAGTAGCAGTGAGCCAGTTCTGAGATGAGACCTTAAGAAAATTTATGTTTTCTTGATAAGAGATTTCCCAGGTATATTAATAAGGGCTCTACAGAGAAACACAACCAATATATATCCTATATTCTATATATATATATATATTCTATATATCCTATATTCTATATATATATATATTCTATATATCCTATATTCTATATATATATATATTCTATATATCCTATATTCTATATATATATATATATATATATATATATATATATATATATTCTATATATATCCTATATATATCCTATATTATATATAGGATATATATCCTATATATCCTATATATATATATCTATATATATATCCTATATATCCTATATATATCCTATATTATATCCTATATATATATATATCCTATATATATCTCTATATATAGAGATAGAGATAGAGATAGAGATAGAGATAGAGATAGAGATAGAGATAGAGATAGATATAGGCTCATATGATTATAAAGGCTGAGAAATCCTGAGATCTACAATCAGGAAGCCTGCAGCCCTGAGATTCAAGAAGAGACAATGTTTCAATTAGAATCCAAAGACAGGAAAAGAGCTAAGACTCAGCTCAAGGTAGTCAGGAAGAGGAGTTTCTGCTGATCTACCAGTGATATTTTTGTTCAGACCTCCGGCTGATTGGATGAAAATTATTCACATTAGGGAAGACAATTTGCTTTAGCTAGTCAATTCAAATATTGATCTTATCTGAAAACATCCTCACAGACACACCCATAATAATATTGACCAAATATCTGGGTACCCTGTGGCCCAGTCAGGTTTACCTAAAATTAACCAGCACACCTGGAGCTGTTACCTCCACAACCTAGACCCCAAGATGAATTCACCTAAAGTAGACCTATCCTAGCTAAGCGTAACCAGGCTGACAGTTTTAAGCAGAGCATAGCCTGTATCAACAAACTCTGAAAATCCACAAAGGCATGAAAATAAGTAATTTATATGTTAGGTCATTGAATTTGGGATGGTTGTATGTACAGCAATATTTAACCTATGCATCTTGCATTTCCCTGTGAGATAATTGGATGGCCAAACATATTTGTGAGAAGACCAAGCACAAAGTCATACTAATGTATTTAATTTGAAGATCAGTATTGATATCTATATACACTTCTGATTTTGAATCATTACGATATTTGCTGTATTGGAAACAAATGCATGGTTTTAGAGGTAGAAAACTAGTATAAATATAAATGTCAGTGTATACCTCACAAGTGATCAAAAGCTGTGTCTTAAAATGAATAACCACAATAAGTTATTGAAGCAATACTGAAGCAATTTTTTTTTCTTTAGAATGTGGCATGTCTTTGTGAGTATTTATTCTCTGTACTTGGTTTTCTAATATAGTTTCTTCTATAATTTATGTTAAGCTAACCAATTTTCTGTTCCTGTACTTGTCATCATGTAATGCCTTTCCAATAAGTGTGTTATGACAACCACTTTCTAGTCTTCAGGAATCTGAAGTGCGCTTCTAAAAATATCATTTGCAACTTTCTTAATTTTTGTTGCATTTACTACGAGGTCTATGGATATGTATGTCATGTGTTTCCAATACATATCATTTTATTTTCCTAAAGAATATCTGATGATACCTGAATGCTACTAGAAGATATTTTATAAAATGAAATAAATTTTCTTTTGTCTAAATTACATCTAACCTCCACTACAAATAGCTCAAAGTCTTCTTGAAATAAAGACAAATCCAGTAACAATGAAATCAAGTGTGAAACCAGACAGACACTTGGATTTGAACATTGTGCTCACCACTTAGCAGTCATATAATGTCAAAGAAATACCTTATGTCTCCAGTCGTGTGTTCCCTCAGCTTAATGCCTACCTTCCAAGTATCTTACAATGATTATATAAGATTATACATGTAGCAGGAAATTTATGAGTTGTAAGTTGTTCAGCAGGATTAGTTCTTTTATTTTTATTTACAGAGGATCCTGTTATGTGAGAGACAACTTAATGCCAGTTTAACTGTGATCTTGCTTTTTTTTAACATTTATTTATTATTTTTGAGAGACAGAGACAGAGCACAAGTGAGGTAGGGGCAGAGAGAGAGGGAGACACAGAATCCAAAGTAGGCTCCAGGCCCTGAACGGTCAGCACAGAGCCCAATGTGGGGCTTGAACCCATGAACTGTGAGATGATCTCACTTTTTTTTTTTTAATTTTTTTTCAACGTTTATTTATTTTTGGGACAGAGAGAGACAGAGCATGAACGGGGGAGGGGCAGAGAGAGAGGGAGACACAGAATCGGAAACAGGCTCCAGGCTCTGAGCCATCAGCCCAGAGCCCGACGTGGGGCTTGAACTCACAGACCGCGAGATCGTGACCTGGCTGAAGTTGGACGCTTAACCGACTGCGCCACCCAGGCGCCCCTGATCTCACTTTTAAAAGAAATTTTTAATACAGAAAATGTCAAGTGGCATCTAATTTGTAATAATAATTATAAGAAAAATAATAAGAAGAAACTAGCACAGTTATAAGACAATAATATGAATATATGGAAATATACAAAAGAAGTGTTTCTAACAGGTAAACGGTAATTTTATTATTTGTAGTCATTAGGTTTCTAGTTCAACTGAGAAATTTTTACTATTTTGTTGACAAGTACAGTATTACTCTTTTCCTTCAGAGAAAGATTTGCAAAAGAAATATATATTAAAATGAGTGTATTATTTTATTCTGCTAAGAGGTAGGAATGAAAAGTTTTCTGAATTCAAGATATAAATATAAAAGTTTTCTGAATTCAAGATATAACATAGGGAAAATACAGAGCAAAAAAGAAATTCTTGTATTACACATAATAAAAATAACATTTGTGAGGAATTCATTACATTCTAAATATTTGCTAAACATTTTACATATTAATTAATTTCAAACACAAGCCTATGAAAGGGCTGTTGTTATTATCCTCCTTTTACAAATAGGAAACCTAAGTGCCAAGAGTTTTTGTCACTTCCCTAACATTACACAATTGGGAAAAGACAGAGACGGTGTCAAAAAAAATAGGTGCAGCTCACTTATATCTACAGCCAACACTTACACCTTGACATTACCCTAATGTCAATGTGGAAATTGAAATCTAGCATTCCGCTTTTAGACCAAAATTTCTTAATTTTTTTTTTTAGCTGAGTCAACAATTCGTATCGTGCTTACACTTCCAAATCCATGCTGTTGAACCAAAACATAGAAAAAGTCCTATGCCTCTATGTTTATTGCTACATAAATCCAGGATTCTTGAGTACCATTATGGGTGAAATGCTTTCAACAATCTTTCAATGTAAAACTCCATTTGGATGTGGAAAGACGTGCACTTTGCATCCTCTCTTCCAAGTCATTACCAATCTCCTGTTGCCTCAGACTTGAGTGGCACCACCCTCTCATCCCAGGAAGCAGAAATGCTTCATAATTCAGAGAAAATCGATTTTCATCTTAAATGAATAGCAGCTCCTTATTCTCTTCCAGAAAACCTGATTCTCTTTAAGTGGTACTCAACTCAGAACAGTATTAGCATATAATCACTTTCTCAAGACAGAATACTAGAAATCATTGTTTACACTTCACATTCTCTCCTTGTCGTCTATATCCATTGGTAATTCTAGTGATCTTATCTCTTACAAATCTCTAAATCCATCCTCTTTGCTTGATGTCCACATTCTTCTCCTCAGAACAAGCTACTATAATCTCCTATGTGGGTTATTGCCATGCAATTCTGTTAACTTGTCACTCTGCATCCACTCCTGCCCTTTTCTACCTAGGCAATGGGTTTACAAAGCAAGTCTGATCAGATCAAAGTCCTAACTTAAAATACTTCACATTTTTAACAAAAAAATTTAATAAACCCCAGTACAGTTTTACATTATGTTTAATTTCTAGGTTCTACCACACTGGCCTTCTTTCAACTGCTTAACTGAACCTCATCCTTCACCCTCGAGCCTTTTACCTGCTCCTTTCTCTGTCTGAGATGTACTTTCCCTTCCTCAATGTGTTTGTCCTTCTTATCACAGTTTAATTTCTTTGGGGAATCTTTTCCTGGTCTCCAATAATAGGTCTTTCCCCTCTCATGGCACTGTGTGATTTATCTTCATAGATCTTACTCTGTTGTATGTTTGTGATTTTATTAACATCTGCCTTAACTACTAAAGAGCTGTTAATTCCATGAGAACAGAAATAGTGTCATAGATTGAACTTTGAGAATAGAAAGTCCTTAATATTGCTAATTAATAGATTGATTGATATCAGTGGTAGAAGCTTCCTTTATTCTACCCCAAATTAAATTTCTTCTTTCTTCACCTATCTTCTGGAATCTGTAGTGTATTATTTCCTCACCAACTTGATCCTTTGGTTGAAGCTTTTTCTTTCAAACTTTCTACAAGTCACTTCCATTTAATAGTTAATATGCCTAAAACTCTCATTAAAAAAATAATAATAAGAGAACATTGTTGGGTAGTATATAGAATCATCACTTTAAGAAGGTCATCATAAAACTGTCCAGAGACATGGCAGATAGGAGAACAGAATGAGTCACTGTGGGTTGGGAAGCTGAATTATTCCCATAGTTAGCAAGCATTTTTTAAAAGTTGACTCTTAAAGGTCCCGATGAGGCCATGCATTATGTGGAAGTAAAAAAGCCTTGATTACAATGTATATAATTTTTAAGGATTTAAATTTAAAGGAAAGAAATAGTGATATTGCTTGAGTCTTTAAAGACGGGTCAAATATATAAGAAAAATTCAAATATAAGAGTCAGTCAAATATATAAACCAAAAAATGCTCAAATTAACCTTCCCAATAAATATAAACTAATAGATAATATCAGATGTAATACTTAAAACACTTAAGAAGCAGTACGGCATGGATGGACACTGACCAAATAGAATAGACTCAGGCTAGTTTATCCAATGGGAGCATATCTACTCTTTTAGTAGACCTGGATAAAACACGTTCTTCCCACAGACACAATGTATTCTCACTTTTTCAAAAATGCTTGGAATAATTTCAGAGTCTATTCTTTGAAGAATTAAATTCTTAGCCCTCAGTGTCTTTATTTAGCCCTTTATTCTATTCTTCCCTTATACCAGGTGTTTAGTCACCTACTTAGATTTTGTATTTTCAGCAGTTTTTAATAATGCTGACTTTTCAGAGTTTTTCACTGTAATTTAAATTACAATTTTCACCAATATTTCTTTTCAGCATTATAATGTGCTTAGTGATATTAAGAAATATAATTACTCTTTGGCTGAAAATGCATGGTCCAATAAATATGAAGACAGTTTTATATTGCCCTGTCAAAAACAGCTTTTGAACTATAACTACAAGTATATCCTATATTTTTTCAGAAAAATTTTATATAGTGAAATGATGTGTGCGTGTGTGTGTATTCTTTTTGTCAACAATATAATCTATGACATCTTTCCAATATGACACGGTGTCTTATTTTTCTATTTGTTAACATGAATTGAATAGATTTCTCCATCTTTCTTTTTCAATTCCCTCCAAAGAACTGACGGAAGCTTTTGAACTGACTTTTGCTAAATGAAAGCTCTTATTAAAATATATGCTTTTGAGTAAAACAAGTAATTGAGTAAAAAGATGAAAGTATGAACTCTACTAAACAAAAATTTTAAAATTCATGCTACCAACCAACCCCACCAAATGTTGTATATGGATTTACTAATCCTTCATTCATTCAATCACTCAGAACTATGTTTACTTGTGAGCCAGGTATTTTCCTAGATATTAGTGACAGATAAAAGATAAAGTTCCTATTCTCATGTCACCCATATTCTAGTAAGGGATCACAGTACAAATTAGCCATTGTACCTTCAAATTATAAGAAGATGATAAATATTATGGAGACAAAGAACACAGGACAGAAAGTTGACAGGCAGTCTCTAGGATGACACCCAATGATCTCTGTCTCCTGTTATTCACACCCTTGTGTATGTCCTCCCTGGTTGTCTAGTTTAATACATCCCATAAATCATTACAATAATTGAATATAACATGTGGTACATTTTACCAATAGCATACAGCAGAGATGATGGTATATCACTCCCAAAATTAAGGTGTAAGAGGCACCTGCTCTGGTTTCAGTATGCCTTCTCTCTAGGATGACTTTCTCTGGAAAAAGTCAGTTGCTATTACATAACGGAGATTTTAGAGGCCCACGAGGCAAGAAACTGAAATCTTTGGCCAAGCCAGTGAAATTAACCTTGTCAACAATCACATGAGTGATCTTGAAAGTAGATCTCCTCCAAATCAAACCTTCCAAGAGACAACAGTCCTAGCCAACAGTTCGTAACCTAATGAGAGACCTTGAGCCTGAACCAAACAGCTAAGCTGCTCCTAGGTTCCTGACCCACAGAAACTGTGAGAGAATAAATGTTGTTGAAGCTACTAAATTTGGGATTAATTTGTTAATCAGTAATAGACTAATTAGTAACAAAATCATGTAGTCATCTATTTAAATATAGTTTAATCAATTTTTCTGATTACAAAAGTAATGTAAATTTCTCATATAAAGTGTAATTATTACAAATTATGTTAATAAACCTTGTATCCACAAGATACAATTTGGTGACTATTTCACAAGATTTTATTTTATTTATTACTTTTTTAATGTTTATTTATTATTGAGAGACAGAGACAGAGCATGAGCATGGGAGGGGCAGAGAGAGGAGGAGACACAGAATCCGAAGCAGGCTCCAGTCTCCAAGCTGTCAGCACAGAGCCTGATGTGGGGCTTAAACCCACAAACCGTGAGATCATGACCTGAGCTGAAGTCAGACACTTAACCGACTGAGCCACCCAGGCGCCCCTCATAAGATTTTTTTTATTCATCTATTAACTCATGTTATGTGTTAACTTATTTGATCTCCAAATAAAAATGGATCATGTCATATATTCTATTATTAAATTTCCTGTTTTACGTGTTATTTTGAACAATTCATATAGATATAATCCATTTTCTCCAAATACTCTACTATACTCAATTGTCTAGGTGAGCCATGATAGTATTTAAAGGTTTCTCTCCTGACATTTGGGTTAATTCTAATTACTGGGGTGCCTGGGTGGTTCAGTCAGTTAAGTGTCTGACTTCGGCTCAAGTCATGATCTTATGGTTCGTGAGTTCAAGCCCCACATCAGGCTCTGTGCTGACAGCTCAGAACCTGGAGCCTGCTTCAGATTCTGTGTCTCCCTCTCTCTTTGCCCCTCCCCCACTCACACTCTGTCTCTCAAAAATAAATAATAAAAACATAACAACAACAATTAATTATTTTGTTTTACAAGGCAATATTTTGTGAATTTGCAAGTGTTTCTTTAACAAAATATAAATCCTATTATTTAGAAAATAGTGGATTTATAAGTTGTACTTACATTTGAAAAAATGAGAGTGAATTCACTTGACTAGTTTGTAGATTTAAGTTTAAAAAAATTTTAAGGGGCGCCTGGGTGGCACAGTCGGTTAAGCGTCCGACTTCAGCCAGGTCACGATCTCGCGGTCCGTGAGTTCGAGCCCCGCGTCAGGCTCTGGGCTGATGGCTCAGAGCCTGGAGCCTGTTTCCGATTCTGTGTCTCCCTCTCTCTCTGCCCCTCCCCCGTTCATGCTCTGTCTCTCTCTGTCCCCCCAAAAAATAAATAAACGTTGAAAAAAAAATTAAAAATTTTTAAGATTGAATTAATCAATTTAATTGAAAAGACAAAGTTATTAAAAGCAGTATAATATATAAATATTTTATTCTAAGTTCTGTACCTTTTCTTAACAAAATAGTAATTGATTAATTGAAATTTTGATTAAAGTATTTAAGAAATTTATAATTGATTTTTTATAAGTCTGCAACCTCATTCTACCATCCAGTTAAAAAACAAAATCAGTATTTAATGAATAAAATCACAGGTATGTTAAGTCACCTAAAAAAAAAAAAAAAACAGAATAGCTATAGAGTTAGCTGACTTTAGTATAAATTATTTTAAAATGTAAATATATTAAATATACATATTCTGCCAGTTGAACATGGGATGGTCACATATCAAACTATAGAAAAGGCAGAAATTTGGAGTCAGCTATAAACAATGTCTACTCCAAAGGTTTTTAGAAAAGAAATTAGCCCCCCTCTTTAAGCAGTTTGAATCATTGACAAATTACATGCAATATAGATTTATCCTATGCCATTAAATAATTAATTGGTCTAACTAAGACAAAGTCATCTACAACTCACCAAACATTCTATATGCATTTCCACATTTCTCAGCCCTTTTCCTATTAGGTGATGTGATTAATTCTGGCCAACTGGTTGAGAGCTGAAATGGTGTGTGTCACTTTAAGTGAATGCTTAAGAGTCATTGTTTATACTTCCATAACTCTAAGAGAAATTAATCCTTGTTAAATTAAGCCACCAAGATTTTAGGGTTTAACATGTGACCATAGTATTAACTGGCCTATCTGCTTAGTGTACTAATTTACCTTATTATATTTTATATTCACCAAACAAACAATATAGTTCTGTTCTGCACATACGCTGATTACTGAGAAAGGATGTGTGCTGAGGCCAACCTTAAATTCTTGTAAATGTGACAGGTACATGTCCCAGTGTCAAGTAGGTTGGTAGTAGGACTTTATGTATCAGGCTTCTTATCTTGGTTAATTTTAGTCTGTCCAAAAGATAAATATTTCTCCTACATATAAAATAAAGTTTTAGGGGTGCCTGGGTGGCTCAGTTGGCTAAACATTCGACTCTTGGTTTTAGCTTAGGTCATGAGCTCATGGTGGTGAGATCAAGCCCCGTACTGGGCTCTGAACTGACAGTGCAGACCCTGCTTAGGATTCTCTCTAGCCCTCTCTCTCTGCCCCTGCTCGCACATGTGAACTTTCTTTCAAAATAAATACATAAACATTAAAATAAATAAAATAAAATAAAATAAAATAAAATAAAATAAAATAAAATAAAATAAAACTAAATTAAATTAATTTTAGAGTCTAAAGTACTGAATTCCTGGTACTGAAATACAGTACTTCCTCTATGAATGGTACCCTACACTTACACACACACACACACACACACACACACACACACACACTCTCCTCCATACTGGTAAAATCTTTTGTTATACTTTCATTCTGTCATTGCTGCTGGTATTCTTCATTTAACCACTTTTTGCAATATACATTTGGAAAAACATTTATTAAAATCATAGGAGGGTGTGCACAGAGACATAAAAAGACATATAAAGACATTTTGTATAGACATAAAAAGAAATACCACTTTCTTTTATCCAATAGCACTAAATATAATTCAACATGCTTAGGAGTTTAGACTCTTGCCCTCAAAATGCTATAAAAGCACCAACTTCGGAAATGATTCAAGTGTACAACATCACAGTTCATCTTTATATTTAACCTTTTTCCTTGGTACAATTTAAGAACACTTTTATATGTTCTGTTTTTGGTTCAAATAGAATTTTTAGTAACTCATTCCTCAGGATTCTCTTTTATAAGCCAACCACCTTTTTTTTTTCTTTTTTAGGTCTTCTTTATATATCTTATTTTCCAGGCCATTTAATAATATCATCACTCATGGCTGCACTCCCTGGATTCTTTCCAGATATTTTTTCTTCCTTAAAATCTATACCATAAAATTCTAGAATAATCAAAACTTGATACAAATGAAAACAAATCTCCATGTTTACTGATGTACCTGCCAGTCAATGGACCAACACTATTTTCCCAAGTACAATTAAGGCCCAAAAGATTGCATCACTCACATATAAGATGCTTACTTTCAAAAAATGGTACCCCTAACATGGTACCACAATAATAGTATAAAAATGCATTTGAACATATTTCTGTTTTTTTCACTTATTTTAGACTGAATCTAAAATACATTAAACTGGTCAGCGATTTTGTCCAGTGATTAAACTCCATACGTTTATGGAGATGCCAAGTAATGGAAGATGCGTAGTTTTAAGTATTTTTTTTTTATTATACATAGCTTCATCATTATTTTTTAGTGAAATCTTAAACTTTTTTATTTTAAATAGATTAGTTTACCTAATTTAATTTTTAAAAATAATTACTGTATTTGGTCTGCATTTTTGTCTGGTTTATATTTTTTATCTTACATATTTATTTCTTAATTTTCTGTGAAAATTCATAGCACAGATAATTGTGTTTGAATTTTTAACACATTCATAAAATTATATGTATTTATTTGTCAATTTCAAAATCTTTTTAATAACCAGACACCAAGTTATACCACTATACAACTAATTGCTTCTTAACCTTCAGCTAATAAATAGACCAAACAGACCTGTAATTAGATCATAGGTCTAGATACTCATCTTTTAGTAAACATTTTAGGGGGCAATATTCATATTATCGTATCCCTTATAGTCTAAGATTCTGTTCCCAGACTCCAAGATAGTGTTTCCCAAAGTTTTCTTGCAGAACACTAGTTTCTCAACATGTTTGATCAGAAATAGGCTCCCAAGTCAATTAAGTTTGAGAAATAGGGCACACAGAATACCACTTAAGAGATTTAAAATGTCCATTAATATATTCAAGACTCTGAGTTTCTGTAGCAAATAAACCCATTTAAAGGTTTTTTAGCAACCAATTTGTCCACATAGTTATTTATGTGTAAGCACGAGTGTGTGCACAAACTTGATTAATATTTTATAGAACATCTGCAAATCATGTTCTATGAGCAGGTATTTGTTGGGCACCTGGGTGGCTCAGTCAGTTAAGCATCCAACTCTTGATTTCAGCTTAGGTCATGATCTCACAGTCATGGGATTGAGCCCTGCACCAGGCTCTGAGTTGAGCATGGAACCTGCTTGGGATTCTCTCTCTCCTTCTTCCTCTGCCCCTCCCCCCACTAGCGCATGTGTACTCTCTCTCAAAACAAATAAATTTTGTTTTTTTTTTTTAATAAAAAAAAAAGGAAGCAACTGTTTGCAAAACATTTGGGGGATGAGAAAGTCCTTTGTTGTGAGGGTCCCTGCCTTGCAGGATTCCTATTGGCATCCAGATTTCAAACCACAAGATGCCTGTAGTAATAAAAAATACCTCCATACATTGTCAAATGTACCCACCACGGGCAAAATTGTCTCCATTTGAGAACTACTGATGCAGACAATACAATTTTTTTCCACTCAGGTTTAAAGTTACTAAAGGGAGTTTGAAACATTATAATGGGTATTTGGGTAGAAGAGCTGAGAAAAAAGGCAAGAATATAGAGGATGTTAGATCCTCATGGCGATGGCTTGCCAAGTTCTGAGGCTGCTAGTTCAGACGAATGAAGTGTGTGATTCTTTGTCTGCTCTTCATGTTTGTGCTGTGTGCTGGTCTAAAACAATTTTACTTCATACTCAAAGCATGGAAAGTCTTTAAGGATCTCTTAAGTTTTATAGTTTTACTCACCCTCCTACATGGTAAATATTTAAGGATTCCTTGGACCTCTTCTTAAATTACTTCAACAGTCTACTTGGATAATCTTAAGTACTGGCATGGCTTCAAATACCACTGTCTGATACATATAGGTTAGTGTGTCAGCACTCCTGACTCATCATTCTATCAGAAATTTCCATCTGAATTCAAAACTTCAAACTCCATATCTTATTCCCTAAAGCCTGTTCTTCAACTTCAATCTGTCCAAGCATCACTACCTTCCTGGTCGTGAAGAATGAGGAATGAGAAGGTGATGCAAGTCCCAGTTCATCCCGCCCTGTTCACATTCCCAGCGACCATATTCCACACCAATATTACCACCCAACCTCCTGCCCTGCTGCCTGCAGCCTCTGACACAACACACAGAGCGCACAGATGGAAGCTTCAAGCTGTGTGTGCGCTCAGATCTCTGTGTGCACTCAAATCTCAGTGTGTCCTCAAATCTCTGTGTGTCCTCAGATCTCTGTGTGTGCTCAGATCTCTGTGTGTGCTCAGATGTCTGTGTGCCCTCAGATCTCTGTGTGCTCTCAAATCTCTGTGTGCCCTCAGATCTCTGTGTGCAGTCGAACATGTGTGCGCTCAGATCTCAGTGTGTGCTCAGATCGCTGTGTGCCCTCAAATTTGTGTGCGCTCAAATCTCTGTGTGCACTCAAATCTTTGTGTGCACTCAGATCTCTATGTGCGCTCAAATCTCTGTGTGCTCTAAAATCTGTGTGCCCTCAAATATCTGTGTGCACTCAGATCTTTGTGTGTCCTCAGATCTCCGTGTGCCCTCAGATCCCTGTGTGCCCTCACATCTCTGTGTGTCCTCAGATCTCTGTGTGCACTCAGATCTCAGTGTGCGCTCAGATCTGTGTGCTCTCAGATCTCTTTGCGCCCTCAGATCTCTGTGTGTTCTCAGATCTCTGTGTGCTCTCAAATCCCTGTGTGCCCTAAAATCTCTGTGTGCGCTCAAATCTGTGTGCACTCAAATCTCCATGTACACTCAAATCTCTGTGTGCACTCAGATCTCTATGGGCGCTCAAATCTCTGTGTGCCCTCAAACTCTGTGTGCTCTCAAATCTCTGTGTGCCCTCAAGTCTCTGTGTGTGCTCAAATGTCTGTGTGCTCTCAAATGTCCGTGTGTCCTCAAACCTCTGTGAGAAATCTCTTATCTATCCATCTGAGTGATTCCATTTCTTTAAAGGAATGAGGAATCTCTCATCCCGATTCTACCGTCTCTTTCACCATCCTCTTTTTCACGGAGGAGTCAAATTTTCCTGTCTCCTCTTTTTGTCCATGCCTCATATTGTTCACCTTCATTTTTCAAGCCTTCATCAATGTCTGCAGCTCCCTGTCTGGCCATCCAGTCACCAAGCTCAAATTCTTTGTTCACAGGGTGCTCAGAGCTACCTTTCTAAAAAGTATCTATCCATTCATTTATCATTCATTCCCATGTACAAAAATTATTTAATAAGCATTCACTGTCTACCAGGCACCATCACAGATATTGAAGATGAAGTGACAAAAGAGGACAAAACATAACTTCTCCCATAGAGTCGACACAGTCATGAGGGGGACAGGCAAATTGCAAGTAAGCTAAGTGAAATTGGTATAAATGATGATAAGTGCTTGGTGAGAAAGGAACAAGGAAAGCTAGGGTCTGAGGAGAGGGGTGAGGAGGGGCACATTCTGAATAATGCTGTCTCAGAAGGCCCCTCAAGGAGGGATTTTTAGGCTGAAGCCTGAGTAAGAACAGAAGCTAGATCTATCAGGATTCGGTTGAAGAAACAGAGTCAATGGGGGTAAAAAATAAAGGATTTCTCACAGAGATTTGAGCACACCCAGTGTGGAAGCTGATTATGCCAATGTGGGGCTTCCCTCTGTGCTGTGGAGCTGAAGGCTGCAGGGAGGAGCACAGTGGGTCCGGGAGGGAAGATGGGCACAGAGTGTGGAGGGTGGGCACGAACAGAACAGGGTAGGATGGACTGGAACTCACATCGGCTTCTCATCACCTCTAAGCCACCAACTCAATGGTTCAAGTACATACAGAAAAAGCCAGAACCCTTGTCATGGACCTAAACATGCACCTAGCATAGGAGTCAAAGAAACCAAAAGAGCATCTGGTAGTTTCTGAAGGAGCTACAGGCCACACAGCCACCCCTTGCTAACAAGGAGAGCGAGCCAAAAAAGAAAAAAAAAAAAAAGTATGTGACCTGCAACAGACCTGCACACAGTCCCCTTTGACGAACAGTTTGAGTGTGAAAAAAAAAATGTATCTATCGCTCCTCTTTGCCTTCCAAATCTCATGCCAAATATCTCTTGTGTATGCTTGTAATTTGGAACTGTGCAGGAAAGAAAATTCTAGGGAGTGTGATTCCCTCTTAGCTAAGCTGACATGATAAAATTCTACTGCACTAGTCAGGTATGGAGTAGTCATTGGAACTAGTCATTGGAACTCATATGTATAAAATCTCTGAAGCATTCCAGTGTTTGATACACTTCATGAATAGGGGAAGGAAGTGGTTGGACGATAGTAAAGAAGTAACAGTAAAGGAGAACAGCAAGGAATTAGAGATAAGCAAGGTTGAGATTCTGCAATGTCACATAGGCTATGTAGACAGCAAATGGTCACCATTTCCTTCAGTCTTTTGTTGTCACTCACAGTAAACCCAAGTCTCTTAACTTTGCAACCTAGCTGCTAAAATGGGGTTACAGTATCTAACTAAAGTGAGAATGGATACCGCGCAAACTGTAATTGCCTAGCACAATCATAAAATTCCTATTCTTGGGCCTCACTGCCTGAGGTTATATTTTTAATTGGTCTGGGCTGTCTTCCTGGTATCTGCTGAACTAGAACAGCATAGAAATGGCTCACACCAGGGTCCTTCTTGATATTTAAATTTTCATTAGCAGTTAGCCATTCCTTTTCTGCGGCTTTGAGAGTTGAAAAGTTAAGATAGTAAAACAATCAACTGGAGATAAACTATTGAGTCCTTTTGCTTGATGACAAACTGGAATTTGGCAAGCACCTGCTTGTATTATAATAAAGAAAGGACCTAGGTGATTATTTCCTTTTGCAATTACTATGAGGATAGACTCAGAAAGGCATTTTCCTTTATTTCCCTCTCCTTACCCAAGGTTTGAATGATGCCACTCTCTCTCCTGCTTTCTACTCACATATTCCACCACTGCCTACGAAAATGAAATAAGACTGAATACGATTTATGAGAATTATGAATTTTAGTTCATCCCCTATTGGATTCCTAGAGGTACCTAGCATTTAAATAGAAAAGCCCTTGGTAACAAATCCTTCCTTTTGTCCACACATTGTCATAGCAATGGGGTAATGAATAGGAGAAGAAAAAAGGATAGGATTAATTTTTAGTTTTCAAGTCCAAGTTTTAAGTTTTAGTGGGAACTAGTAGCCTCCACCATTTTCTTTTTTTTCTTTTTTTCCCCAATAAATAGATGCATTTATTTGTGTTTCAGTTAATGTAAATAATTTAAATTTTAGTTTTCATAATTTGAGTTTTAATATTTTTAGGTTTCATGATTTTGTTTAAATTCCGGTTAACATGCAGTGTAATATTAGTTTCAGGTATAGAATTTAGTGATTCATCATTTACCTATAACATCCAATGCTCATCCCAACAAGTGCCCTCCTTAATACCTATCACCCATTTAACCCATCCCACTACTCACCTCCCCTCTAGGAACTCTCAGTTTGTTCTCTATAGTTAAGAGTCTATTTTATGGTTTGGCTCCTTCTCTCTTTTTTCCCCTATGTTCATCTGTTATGTCTTGAGAATATGTGTGTGTGTGAAAGAGAGAGAGAGAGAGAGAGAGAGAGAGAGAGAGAGAGAGAATGCATGCAAGTGGGGAAAGATCAGAGGGAAAGGGAGAAGGAGAATCTGAGAAGGCTCAGAGCCCAACAAAAACATGAGCTCACAACCCTGAGATCATGAACTGAGCCGAAATCAAGTCAGATGTTTAACCAACTGAGCCACCCAACTGTCCTTTATATCTCTTAAATTCCACACATGAGTGAAATAATATGGTATTTGTCTTTCTCTGACTTCCCTTACTGCAATACTCTTTAGCTCCATCCACATTGTTGTAAATGGCAAGATTTCATTCTTTTTGATGGCTGATTAATATTCCATTGTGTATATGTACACCATTTCTTTTTTATCAATTTTCAGTTGATAGACATTTGGACTCTTTCCATAATTTGGCTATTGTTCATATGCTGCTATAAACATTAGGGTGGATATGTCCATTTGAATCAGTATTTTTGTATCCTTTGGGTAAATACCTAGTAGTGTAATTGCTAGGTCATTGGGTAGTTCTATTTCATACTGTTTTCCAGAGTGGCTGCACCAGTTTGCATTCCCACCAACAGTGTAAGAGGGTTCCCCTTTCTTGGTATCCTCGCCAACATCTGCTGTTTCCTATGTTATTAATTTTATCCATTCTGGCAGGTGTGAGGTTATATTTCATTGTAGTTTTGATTTGTATTTCTTTGATGATGAGTGATGTTGAGCCATCTGTATGTCTTTGAAAAAATGTCTATTCATGTCTTCTGCTCATTTAAGTATTTATTTATTTATTTTTTAGGTTTACTTATTTATTTTGATAGAGAGAGTTCCCAATGTGGAACTCAAACTCATGAAACCATGAGATCATGACCTGAACTGAAACCAAGAGTTGGACACTTAACTGACTGAGCCACCAGGGCACCACTCCATTTTCTTAAATTCTTCTTTAATTTCCTGGTTGACTCATTCATTCTTTAGTCACGTGTTCTTTAGCCTCCATGTATTTGTGGTATTTCCAGTTTTTTTTTTCTTGTGACCAACTTCAAGTTTCATAGCGTTGTGATCAGAAAATGTGTATAGTATGATCTCAATCTTTTTGTATTTGTTGAGGCCTGATTGGTGACCTAGTCTGTGATCTACCCTGGAGAATGTCACATGTGTACTTGAAAAGAACGCGTATTCTGCTGCCTTTAGGATTGAATGTTCTGAATATATCTGTTAAATCCATCTGGTCCAGACCTCCACCATTTTCTACACCTTCATACCACTTAACTCCAAATGATTCAATGCAACACTGAAGCCAAACTTAGGTTTGGTTAACTTTACCAATTTTGTAGTAGATAATAGTCATTAGGAGGTGGATACTCAGTATGTAGATTTGTGGAATATGTCCATATGTCCATATCAGACATACAGAAATAAGCAACATGACAATAATGTCTCTGGAGTGAAACTACTTCCTTTATCCCTTTACTGTGTGACTTGGGCCAGATCAGTTAAGTTCTTGGTCCCTCATATTCCTCATAAATAAAATAGTGGTAAAAATACCCCATAGGCTTATTATGAATTATATTTATATTTTAATTACTTTTTTTTTAATTTTAAGTAGGTTCCACGCCCAATATGGGGCTTGAACTCACAATCCTGAGATTAAGAGTCATATGCTCTACTGACTGAGCCAGCAAGGTGCCCATTATTGTGAATTTTGATGATTAAATGAATTACTCTATGAAGTAGTTAGAAAAGCATTGGACATTAAATAAAGTTGCTTTCATTATGTTGTGTGTGTTTTATATATATATGTGTGTGTGTGTGTGTATACGTATAACATATATAAGCATATATATATACACATATATAATGTGTGTGTGTGTGTGTGTGTGTATATATATATACATATATATATATATATATATGTTTAGACAATACATGCCTGTATTTATAATACTTTATATATTTGTAATCTTTTATGTAAAAGTTCTTAGAAGACATACACAACTGACAAGTTTTTAAATAACCAGATAACATCACAGCATATTACTCTTGAAGTATTACACAATTGAGATATTTTGGCTTGCTCAAGGAAAGGAAGATGAAGCTGTGGGTATTAAGTTTACTTATTTATTATGTCACTGAGAGATTTTAAGGCCTCATATGAAATAGAAGGAAAATAAGATTCTTATTCAATGTCTCAATTAAATTTCAATTCAATTGAATTCTCAATTCAATTTCTCATGATTCAATTGTCATGTAGCAGGATAACTACATTTCAATTATTATGCTATTTGGAAAAGGTTATGGTCTCAAAAAGGTAATTTTTATTCAGCATTATTACAGGGTATACAATTGATTCCATTCATTTCAGTAGATAGAATCAGAATCATAACGATGAATCTTTCTTCAAAGAAAAACATTTCCGGCTTTAGAAGGTAATTTATGGGATTATATTCATGTCATGAACAGAATAAAAAAAAATGGCAAGAGGTAGTAGCAATGCCCATTATGTACCAGTGGTTCTCCTTTCTTTCCTTCGGTGTCTATTGCTCTATGAAGTCGTGTTTATCAGTCCTTATTTTTCTCCCTCATATGAGAAGAACAATATCTGTGCTCCTCATCACAAGGTTATTTTGGCTTTCCTCATTTCCCTGATGCTTTTCCCTGCTGCTACAAATTACATACACTTTACTAAATCCCAATGGGGAAGGAAGATCAAAATAATTGCCTCAGCTAGGAATTATTTTATTGTTGTTGTTTTATCTTTATTGTTGTTGTGTAATATTGAAATTGTATTTATCCACAATATCAGAAGATATTGGATAGTCCAGCAAGGAGAAAAGTTACTTCTGATGTCCATAGTTGTTCCAGTAAGATAATAGACTCATGGAATCAGAATTTTAGAGCTCAGGCAGATTCAAGAATTTACCTAATCAAGATTCCTAATTATAAGAGGAATAATAAGAGGAATTAGAGGTGTAGGGAGGTAACAGCACACACACAGTTGAGTTTTAGCCCCTTTCTTCCTGACAAACCAACTATTACAGTCAAAAATAAAATATCATGACCACAATAAGAAATGACTGAAAATTTACCTAAAAAGGTCAAGTAATAATAATAGTAAAGGGAGGATTATATATATAACAGAGAATATGAGAAATGGTGGGAATAAAGAAAGAAGCTAGGGACAAAGTGGAGTTACAGACACGTATTTCTAAAGAGTCATCAGCAAAGGTGGACAGATACCCCAAGGTCTTATTAAGAGTCTTAAATCTATCCCTGCCACTAAACAAAAATATTACTCGTACCTTTATTTATCTTCTCTAAATACTCAAAGATCTAGAAATTGTGCTGTGTGGATAGAGCTGAAGAGGTTGTGGGTGCCTAGTACACAAAAAAGAGGACTTTTGTCAAAACAGTATTTAATTTTTTTTGAAGGACTATTTAATGAAAAGGGTATCAAATAATCTGTGCAACTATAGAGAAAACCAGGAGAAATAAGTAGGTCTAGAAGAGAGACACTTTGTAAATATAAACTTACAAGAGGCAGAAAGTGAGTGATGCAATCCCTGAGAGTGTTCAAAGAAGAGGAGACCAGTGTTAAGCACCAGGCGCCAGGGATGCCTTCTAGACAATAACTAATATAAAGTCCATTCAAATAATACTGAAGACCCTTCCCACAGAGATTTGATGATTGATGGCACAAACTGAAGGACATTCATAGCTCATTTGGCAGGTGGATAGTCAAAACGGACAGTTGAACGTGAAACAACTGATGTAACGTTATCAAATGCTCTGTTCCTTCCCTTATACTTAAGAAATTTCATTCTTTAAGATCTGTTTTAGATTCATGTCCACTAGGACGATTTTTCCAGCCAGCCTGCAATTACTTTAATATAAATGTTCTAGAATGTATTGGTTAAGCCTCTGAAATGTCTTTTAGGGCCTTAGCTTTTTGTAGTCTATGAACTCTACCAAAGTCATGACCAATTACGTTCAATTTGTCTGACTAATCTATGACATTCTATTTCATGTTTCCATCTCATCCTTATGATACTTATCACATTTTATGTTAATTAGCTATTTACATTATATTTCCTCTACAACACTGGGAGAACCTTGAAAGCAAGAACATCATTTTGTTATTATCATATCCTCAGTGCCAAACACACGTGGCACATTGCAAGCATCCAGTAAATGTTTGTAGATTAATTGAATGAATGCAAACACAAATGAGTAGATAACTAAAAATGTCTTATCTTAGAGTGGTGCTCTTAAGGCCTGAAATCATGTCTTATGTTTCATGGTACTCCATATTTCTTATTGACTTGCATAGCGTGTAACAAATAATAAATATCACTGCTTTCTGTATTCAATTAAGTCTCTAGCTTATTTACACTCTGCCTCACTACAGCATCATGTTATACTACATTGTATTTTGATTTCTATGCTTTATACGTACACCTATAGAAAATGAAGCAAATTTAAAATTGGTCATTTATAAAATTACAACTTATAGGCTGCTCCAGTCTTGAAACTCTCTATTTTCCAGACTATTATATAAATAATTTTATAAATACAAACTGCCAAGGAAAAATTAAATCATATGACCCTGACTTTAATGGATATTTCATTATCAGTGGAAGATCTTACTAAAAACAACAAAAAAAAAAGAAAAGCCAAGAAAAAAATTACTTTCTTGATAACACTCATTGGTCATGTATTAAACAAACATTTATAAATATCCATTCTACTAAAATCTCTCTAGCAGTTGCTAAGGCTATGGAGACTTTCTCTTTACATTTTCCTTACACATAAAAAAACAACAGTAAGGACTAACATTTACTTAGTATTTACTTTTTGCCAGCCATTGTGCCAAGCTCCAATATAAGTCATCTCACAAAATTTTCACAGCAGTTGAATGAAGACAATTATCTCCTATATTACAGTTGAGGGAACAGAAGCTCAGAGAGGTTACGTGCTTAATGTCTCACACCTAGTGAAGGGTATAGTTAGGATTCACACTTGGGCACAGTGACTCTGCAGCTGACTTCAGAGAACTCTCTACAAAACTCAGTTACGGCTCACCTTCGTTCACTAGGGAGCCTCTCTGTCCAGAGCACCTATTTCCCCTGAACAACCTGCCATAACTAAGTCTTGTTTAAATATGTTTTATACAATATATTTTATTGGATAATATACCTGAAGTTTTATTTCTCAAAAAACTTTAAAAGACAAATTGTTACAAGCGCTTCCAAAGATCCACTTTTTCCCTTCTTTCCTCCTGTACCTGAGCAGTCCTTCACTCCTTCCTACAGTTTCACCTGGACAAGAAATGCTTATATCAGGTTCTGTTAGGGGGCCTTTTATTCTCCAGCAGAGGTAGTTCAATAAGCACTGGGTATGGCAAAATATATTGTGTGTTGAAGTCCTGCCCTGCTACTTTATGTTCTCATCTGTGAATGAAACAGGAAATGTATAAAACAAAAAACATCAACTTCATTGAGTACATCTAGTGACAATGTTATGTGGTAATATCAGCACTAGAAAATTATCTGATGCGCAGTCTTGCAGAAGATATCATTCATTCATTAATTCATTCAAGGTTGATGTTTAGTTCTTTTGTTTGTTTGTTTGTTTTTAGTGTAGTCGACAATCCATGGTATGTTAACTTTAGGTATATAATATAGTGGTTCAACAATTTCTCCATATTACTCAGTGCTCAGTCAGTCATCATCTGTCACCATGCATTATTACAAGATTATTGACTATATTCTCTATGCTATACATTTCACCTCCATGGGTGATAACTGGGAGTTTGTACCTCTTAATCTCTTTCATCTATGTCACCTATCCCTCCACTCACCTCCTCTCTGGCAACCAACTGTATTAAAGAGTCTGTTTTTTGTTTGCTCATTTGTTTTACTTTTTACGTTCTACATGTAAGTGAGATCATATGGTATTTGTCTTTCTCTGATGATTTTTAGTTATTTGCCATGATAGCCAATACTGGTAATTAAAATAATAAAATACTTTCTGGTATTCATTCATTCAGAATAAAAGCTAATGCTTGCCTCAGCAGGACCTTCCAGAATCAGACTCCAGTTCCACAGTTTACATCCTTTCTAACCAAGCAGAAGTCTATGTTATACTGGTTGTAAATTAGTTTTAAAGGTACTCTCACTTTTAACAAATATTTCCTGAGCATACTAAGTGCCTTTTAGAATTAGACATACATGGCCCTGTCAGCGAATGGAAGGTTTCTGGTTAACCTTTTGGAAAAAAGAACCAGTTTGAAAGAAATAAGGAGCATTGCTGGCAACCATTTTAGAATATGATTATACGCCTGGCTTTAGAAAGAGCTCCATGTAATCAGTATGCAACACAGTTTTCTTAACTGTTTATACTGTTTTCTCTACCACCTAGGTAGCTTAAGCTTAATGAGAATTGGAAATTTAAGCACTCAGTTTTTTTCCTACTATAAGAGACACATTGTTTGTGTCTTCTGAATAGTTTGTAAACTCACAGGAAGCCTTGGCACCTGGATTTCCATTAGCATTTGGTTTTTGCTGAATGCTGCATGTGCTGCAAAGTCACTTACTGCTTTACAGCAATATTCCCCTCACCTTAGTCACTAATGACTCATTACTGATCCATTATGGTCCAGCTATTCAACTTCTTTATGGCATAAGCTTGGATTTTATTTTCGAAAAATCTGTGCTTTCAATTTAAATCAGAGGAGCCATTGATGTACGATGCAGAACATGCCTGAGTAATCTTTCACATGGGAAATATTTTTCTGCAACATAAAACTTGTTTCATTAAAGGAAACATGAAACATCAACACCCAGAAATACACTGATCAAAATCTTAGTCATTAACAGATTACCATATCAAGTGTAAGTATACAGGAGAGAACAATTTGAGTGGCAGACAATGTGAGTCCAAAAATATTCTGATATTAATAGTGAGATCTACTTCATACTTAATGTTATATTTACATAACAGAGGTTAAATTACATGTTGAGAAATGAACTTTATTGGGAACACTAAAGCCAAGAGTAGAACCTAGATATTGAGTCTGTCATTCATAGAAGAGTCCACAGAGAATCAGAATGCTAATGTACTTACCAGAATTGATTAGTGTATTAAAATCCTGTAAAGGCAAAAGACATCCCCAAACCATCTTCCTTGCAGCTCAGAGAAGTTCCAAATCTAATTACCTCCACAATATTTTATGCATTAAAATAGTTTTCTCCATCAAATTTCATAATTACACTACATAATCATGAATTTAACTAAAGTTCAAATATACAACAAATATACAAGTAGATTAATTTTCTGTGTTAGCTCAGAGGGCTCTCTTTTCTATGAAGTTGAGTGGACATGAGAGTTGGAGTAAGCAAAGAGTTTGTTTGTAAATGTAAATTAAATAACAAATAAGTTTATTTATTTTATTTATTTTAATTTTTTTAAGTTAATGTATTTATTTTGACAGAGAACAGAGCACACAAGTGGGAGAGGGGCAGAGAGAGAGGGAGAGAGAGAGAATCCTCAAGCAGGCTTTGCCTGCAGTCAGCACAGAGCCCAATGTGGGGCTCGAACTCACAAACTGTGAGATCATGACCTGAACCAAAGTCAACAGCTGATGCTTAATTGACTGAGTCACCCAGGTACCTGTAAATGCCAAACAAGTTTAAAGATGATGTCAGTCATCACTGTTTCCTCAATATGCATTGACTTTTTCCTGTCACTTTTCAATGAAAATACATAATCAGAAAAATCTCAGTGATAAGAATGAGAAAAGACTAGTGAGAGCCCAGAAAGATACTTGCTAGTCAAAAAGAAGGAAATGGTACATAATAGAACAGATTAGATTGAATTTGTTCAAAAACATACTGAAATTTATCTCTACATAACAGTGAAGGAAACAAAGTTTACTTTTCTGATACATGCTTGTGTGTGTGTGTGTGTGTGTGTGTGTGTGTGTGTGTGAAATCTCTTTCTGAAAAGACACTTCTATAGAATTTATAAATATTGGAGATTTAAAGATTACTAGTTGTTTTTTTTTCCTTTTTGACCATTTCATAGCTCTCTTCTCCCTGAAGTAATGAGCTTGTTTTTTTCATTTCTCCTAAACTGCTAAAAGACATTTAGGATGTGAAATAAAGTATCCAAATGTTGTGACTGACAAGAACATATATAATCCAACATAATGCAGAGAAAAATAGGAAGAAAACATTTACTACAAAAGGCATAAAAATAACATAAAATCAAGTAATTATTTAATTATAATAACTTTCACAAGAAGGTGTTATAAAGTGTTACAAAACAGGCATTGAGTTCTAACATAAAATATAATGCTTATTCCTTTAACATATATTTGTGATGCCAGGGTGAACTAAACAATAGACTTTCTTTGACTACTAATTGTAGGCCAGTAACTAATAATTTCTAAAGCAATTTGTGAGAGTTAAATTATCTAACCCACCTTTGAAAAATTTAAAGTATGATTGGTAAACACATAAAAAGCAATAATAATAATTCAAGATAGTATAACTGATTGTGTAGTATGTAGCATGAATGTAATGATTTTACTGATTTTTCAGAGAAGAGAATTTGAATTAGAATGAAGTACTCAGGAAAGAAAGGTAGGAAGGAAGGAAGGAAGGAAGGAAGGAAGGAAGGAAGGAAGGGAGGAAGGAAGGAAGAAGAAAGAAAGAAAGAAAGAAAGGAAGAAAGAAAGAAAGAAAGAAAGGGAAAGAAAGAGAAAGAAAAAATAAAAGAAAGAAAGAAAGAAAGAAAGAAAGAAAGAAAGAAAGAAAGAAAGAAAGAAAAACATCACAGGGCAGGTATATAAAGTTGGAATGAATACAAGGTTGACAAGTAGTAACAATGTAAGAAAGAGTTTCAATGCAGTTCACTATAAAATGGTAAATTAATAAAGTACATAGGGGACAATAAATACAGTACAGGCATAGAACACAAGGAAGAGAAATCTAAAGAAATTGTTATCTTTAAATTGGTGCTGAGTTAAGAGATTTTGGTGTTCCCAGCAACAAGACCAACGAGAAACAGAAAGGGGGGGAAAACAAGCAGGGAGGGGTCTGATGGACTATATTAAGAAAGCTAATGTGCTTACAGAGGCTGGACCATTTGGAAGCCACTAGATGGTTGAATGCACAGCATTTGCAAACCCAAAGCAAGTTGGAACATTATTTTGAAAGCCTCCTTGTGGCATTAAGTAGAAATAAATGTTCCAACTTAATATGTGGCAGAAAGTAACAGAGCATCTCACCCAGCATGTTACCCTTAAGACAAACGCCTAAAAATGCATTATCCCAAATGATCTGTCCATTCACGTGTGGACCTCAAGCTGGGTGAAGAGAAAGTAGACACTACTTCAATTTCAGAGAGCAATGCCAAGAGCAAACCAGGTGTTAATTCCCTAGCAAGAGCAGCCTGTAATCTCAATGTACCTGAATGCTTATAAGAGAAATCAAAGTATAAACTCAAGTAAATGGCAGAGAACATGAAGAGAAAGAATAAGGGCAGACAAGTAAATAACCCTGAGACAGATTTTGCCTGCAGATATGTTTTGTTTAGCCTACTCAGTGTTTCAAGAAAATATTGAATTCCCAACATTCAGAAATTAAAATATTTAATAACAGCACAAAAAAACACTAGAGTTCTAATTTTGAAAAACCCAGTTGCAAAACTGGGTTCATATTCCTGAATGACGAATATAATGAGTTACTCTCTTTTAGGGCACCTCCTTTTAAATTCACTAAAGTACCTATTTGATTTGCTAACACTGTTAACAATCCATGAAGAATGAATGCATTTATATTACCTGCCCAGCTCCTATATACACCAACATTAGGGATCTCCAGTTTATTTATACACACATATATAAGTATACATTTATAAATATATATAAATATATATAAACATATATAAATATATATTTATATATGTATATATATGTGTGTGCATATATATATATACACATATAATTTATTGTCAAGTTAGCTAGCATACACAGTGTATATACACAGTATGCTCTTTCCTTCAGGAGTAGATTCCCATGATTCATCACTTACATACAACACCAGTACTCATGCTAACAAGTGCCCTCCTTAATGTCTATCACCCATTTTCCTTGTACCCCTGCCTCCACACTCCTATCAACCCTCACTTTGTTCTCTGTATTTAAGAGTCCCTTATGATTTGCCTCCCTTGCTGTTTGTAACTATTGTTTTTTTCTTTCCCTTCCCCCTTGGTCTTCTGTTAACTTTCTCAACTTCCACATGTGAGTGAAAACATATGATATATGTCTTTCTCTGACTGACTTATTTCACTTAGCATAATACCCTCCAGTTCCATCCATGTTGCTGCAAACAGCAAGATTTCATCCTTTTTCATTACTGAGTAGTATTCCAGTTTAAAATACCAGTTTCCAAGCTGAGATAGACAGCTAACAGTGTTAGGGCTCACAAAAAATTTTCCATTGTATACATGGGCATTGATGGTTTTAAGAGAATCAAATTTCAAATCTTGGACAAACACGAAATTTTTAAAATCTACTTGCTTAAGAAGATAGTTGGTGGAGGTAACTAGCCTGTTTTCCCTAGCAACCTTTCCTTTCACAATGTCCATCCCTATATCTCATTAATTTCTGATCGTACTATGTCACACTGTGCCCAGGGTTTCCAAGCCTCTAGGTCAACAAACTATAGGCAATATTCACAGAATTGATATGACAGCACCTGCTATAGACAAAGTAGGACAAACCATATATAGAAGTTCAAATCTTGGCTAATATTTTTTATAATGTTTATTTATTTATTTTTGAGAGAGAGAGAGAGAGAGAGTGCAATCAGGGGATGGGCAGAGAGAGAGAGGGAGACAAGAGACAGAGAATCTCAAGCAGGCTGCACCCAGCCAGCACAGAGCCCACAGGCACAGGGTTCTAACCCACAAACCTCAACATCATGACCTGAGCCAAAATCAAGAGTCTGCCGCTCAACCAACTGAGCCACCCTACTGCCCCAAATCTTGGTCAATATAAAAAAAAAATTGAAATATGGCTTATAGAAATTGTTTATTTTGTCTAGTGATGGAATTTTCTGAATTTAAATATTTTGGACAATGAAATGTAAGGAATATGAACATTTTCATTTATTTATATTGTCTCTGTACTCCAGACTGCCTCTCTCCAGTTATTGTCAAAAAATTATACTGTTTCTTTAAAAAAAATTTTTTTTAAACGTTTATTTATTTTTGAGACAGGGAGAGACAGATCATGAACGAGGGAGGGTCAGAGAGAGAGGGAGACACAGAATCTGAAACAGGCTCCAGGCTCTGAGCTGTCAGCACAGAGCCCGACGTAGGGCTCAAACCCACGAACTGCGAGATCGTGACCTGAGCTGAAGTCGGACGCTCAGCCAACGAGCCACCCAGGCGCCCCAAAAATATATTGTTTCTGAGGAAAGACTCATGAGATCAAGGTGAAGCATTGATCAGAAATATTGGTAAAAGCATTGCCTGTTTTCATTCAGGGAACAAATTCATAGTAAGGCTCCAAGCATTTATTTGAGGTAGCCATTCATTCATCCATTCATCTTAGAATTAAAATTCAGAAGTCAAATGGTTATCTCAGAAATCTGTTTGTATTGAAGTCTGATGTCATATTTTTCTTGGTAAAAATTAGTCTTATGTATCACATTGTCAAGGAGAATTTCTTTGTCATTTAAGTTATATGATAGATATTATTTTATAGATAGAATGAATCAAATCTGCAGAAAAATGCTTCAATAAATACTTTAAAGTATATGTTAATATAAAAAGCATTTTATCAAAATATTACACTCAATATATTAATGAAATTTCTGGTTTCCCATTTTTATAGAAGAATAATAGATACATTAGCTAAAATTAATTTGGTGACTTAATAAAGTATTTTGACTACATCTACATAATTAAGAAAGGGGCTGAGTAATACATTCTTTTACAAACCTAATAAATTCCAAATCTTAAAAAAAAAGAAGGTAAAAGCAACTGAGTTGTGTATTGATGGATCAATGGATAGATGATGCTATATCACAATATGACTTTTGAAATATAACTCAGAAGGAGATAAAGAATCTGTGACATGCTAATTTTTCTCAAGCTTATATCTGCAAAACAAAAACAATAATAGGATGACACATAATGTCCAATTTTAGTGTAATATTTATCTAAACATATGTAATCTTATTAAAAAACAAAATAATCTTTATACTTCAAGTCATTGTCCTCTACCTTTGCACTATTTTTATTATAAATGAAAGCACAACATATTATTTTTTAATAAGTATGCATTAGTAATAATAATGAGAATGCCGCCCAAAATTTACCACCAAGTCTATAATAAAAATGCAACTTTTGAAATGAATTAAATTTAAATACATGCACATACTTTTAATGCAGAGAAGTATGATAGGTGATCAATAAAACACTTTCAAGCATAGACACATAATGGGTAAACTCTGAATGCAGGGATGGAATGGAAATGGAAGTTTAAGGAGAAAAGGAAACAATAATAAATTCATACTCTTGCTTGCTTATTCATATTTCTTAATGGATGATATTACATATCAGATCAATATGGTATTTCAATTCCAATGGATGCATTTACAAGAGTGACTTCATAGTTTTAATGGCAATATTTACATAATGTAGGAAATTACTCTTTTATAGTACTTAAACTTGGGATGAAAACTTTTTAGTTCCCAATATACAAATATATAAAGATGTATAATTTTTCAAAAACCCTTCTGAGAAGGTGACTTGTGTAGAGAAAATTGAGATTTAAAAGTTTCTTGGTTACCAAGACTCATTCCTGATAAGGTACTTACAAGTTTTAGCTGCTGGCTTTGTCACATGGGAATCTCAGGTATTAATACATAGTACTTCATAATCTTGTCAAAGGTAAATTAGAAAATAAGGTAGGACTAGATTTTTGTGAGGGATACAGCTACGAAAAACTGAGGAAAACAGATGCTAATAATACAAGTAGATAAAAACAACATGAAAATATTGTGAGATCAGATTGTGGGAAAGTTTAAAAATCAATAAGAAACTTTTAGGTTAATTATAAATAAAATATCTATGAACATTCCAAATTAGCAATCTCAAAGGAATGTTGAGAAGGGGGAAAAAAAACTCATTGCAGTAAATCTATTATATATGGACTAAACAAATTCTAAGTGCTGGGTGAAATAAAGAATAAACAATCTGATATTGAAGAACAGTAACAGATAATATCTTAATACTAAGATGTTAAGATTGCATTAACAATTTACAAGTTACACTTAAGTTTACTATTATTGTTAATAGCTGCATTGTTTCAGTCTAATTTAAGACCTTACAAGCAGACTTGTTGGATAATATATAATATCTTTAAAATTTTACAGAATAAAAAGAATTTTAAATCCTGATATTTAGTCAAAAAACAATATTAGTTCCAATTTACTGAGTGCCTGTTATAGACCAGGCACTATTCAAAATTTTTATGTGCATTAGCTCATTGTAATAACTCATCACACCTTTTCCAGTCAACCCTCTGAGAAAGGTATTATTACTACTATGTTAGTGATTGAAAAAAACCTGAGGTACAGTCCATGAAGTCTGAATCAAGAAAAAGAAAATACCCAAGTTAGATCATGTATCTTTTACTTAATCCATAGTTTTTTAGAACTTAAAGATAATTCAAGACTCCTTGGCACAGATTCTCATTCTGTCAATGAAGCAATTGAACATTGTGCCTGAACCAAAAGCAAGACTACAATGGATACAAGGTCTCCTAACTCTTCATCCATTGGCTTAACATAACCACTTATTTCATTACCAATATGAGGAAATAATTATAATGGCAAAGGTTGCTTTGAGAATTAAATTATTAAAGGATTGCTTTGTGAAGTAAATTGGTTAATTTGCATAAAACATCCAGAACAGTGCCTGGTATATAATTAGCACTCAATCAATTTGAGCTAACATCGTTGTGTAGACTAATGATTAATTTTTTCCCACCTTTAAATGCTTCATTTCATTTGCAATTCTGAGATTTCTTTCATTACATTACACCATCTTTAATCTTTATATACTTTTAAAGATACAATTACGTAAATGTGCAAAGGCTAAAATTCTTCAGTTAATGACTTAAAATACAATTATTTAAAAATCGTTTTTGTACTATTACAAGTTGAAAATGTGTGATGTTCTCATGCACTGACCCTGTATTTCTGGCAATCAATAATAATTTCTGAACAATCTAATAATGTTTTGAACATAGCCATCATGTTGTATGCCTGATAGTGCATGCAGGATTGAAGTCAACCACTTCAATATATACATTGAACTTCAAATAAGAGACAACTCCCCCCCCCACCCCCAACCTGGCATAGGATACTTTTCTAGTGCACAATTGATTTTACTGCAGTGCTGCTAGAAATGAGAGATTAAGAGACTTTGGGAAAGAGGAACTACATATTTCTAGGAATATATCAGTCTTGGAGGGTGGATGGATTTATAGTTTGCAAATGCCCTCACCTCCAAACCAATATATCCTCAAAAAACATGCCCCTAGTCAGACCCATTAGGAGCCTGGGCCCTAAGAATATATGATTAATACTGAGGATAAATAGGAGTCTGGGGCTATGTTGTGTACAACTGTTAGAAAAACAAAACAGTTGAATGATTAACTTTTGAATAAATTAACGAGATGTTTTAGACAATAGCCAGACAATAGCCAAATCTTAAATTAAAAGATTTAGAAGAAATTTTGAAGTTATGGGTTTGGTGTACTTAACAAAAATTATCCAAATATGTGTAAACATCGGAATTTCAACTGAAAATTTTAATTCTTATCCAGAGAGTTAGCATCATAAAACACAGATACTCTGGTTCTTTTAATATGGGGGTGTACGGGAAGATAGAGGAATAGAACAGGTGGTTTACAGGGAGAAATTGGTGTCATATCTATGATTTGTGGTCAGAATTATAATTCCATTATTAACATCTTCAGTATCTTATTGTCAGTTTCTATTTCATCTGTCTTTATTAATTATTTCTGATGGAAACCAGTGGTTTGTCCTCAAGAGTAGTGTAAGAGTTATCTAGAACAGTCCATGTGAAAAATCAAAACTTCCACAAGTAATTATTTAGGTGGATTTTTTTTTTCCTGGACCAAGAGCTCAGTTTGCGCTACATAAATCTAGAGTATATCTTTCCACCATTTATATAATTGACATTTACCACAGTTGTTAAATATTTAGTTAGAATGTTCACGGTACAGTCTTGTCAACTTGAAAACTATGGCACTCCAGGTGCTGCTTGTGAGAATTTATGTTTTCAATAAAATGTCCTCCAACATGAGCAGCTGTGTTTTATCAAGAAGTTTCAAAGCCATAACACTCAGTTCCTTCTCTCTTTCTTACATGCTACATGCGCTCACATTCAGATGCCAAAATATATGTCTGAGCAAGAAAAAATGCAGAGTTCAAAAGAGGGAGATGTGAGTGGGAAGGGGGAGAGGGAGAGCAAAAACCAAAATTAACTGTCATCGATTCAGAGCATTTTCTCTTGAGCTTTTCATAAACTTTGTTTAGACAAGAGAACTAATGACACTGGTTATTTTCGTCCCCGTGAGTTATTATTGCATCATTTGGAAATATTTAAAGATTAGGAGGGAGGGATTTTTCTTAATTTAGATTAGAATAGTTCAGACCACTTTTTTGAGCATAATTCAACCAAGCAATTAAATATTCTATTAAAATGTACATAAGACATACATCTTAGTTACATACATACATACATACATACATACATACATTTGTCTAGTTAAAGAAGATAGAATGAAGTCATGTGTTTATATTTGTTCCATCCTCAGAACTCTATTTAAATGGCAGAAAATAGGGTTTAGCTTTTTTGTTGTTGTTTGACAGTCAAAGAACCTAAAAGGATACGGGAACAGGAGAGGAAATTTCAAAACAACTTTAGGAGCTGTAGACAGATTTATGAATGGTAACTTAACATACACCAGGAAGCCAAATCCTAAAGCTCAATTCTAAAGCCATGGTATTAAAACAAAGCAACCCAGTTTACACTACAGAGACCTAAAGTCTCAGGGATTGTTAACATCTGGTATCTTTCAGAAAGAGGGTGAGAGTGAAACTAAACTAAACCAGGATATTTTGAAAAGGTGTTTAAGAAGTAGTTAGACCCATTAAGACTCTCCCCTAGTCTGCACTGCCAGATAATTTGTCTTCCTTTATGCTGTCTTATGCTATCAGAAGTCTGGAGTTTTATTCTCTATAGAGGGTCAAATATATCCTATTAATAAAAGTATTGCATTTGTAAGAGAAAAACAAGATGCCATACAAAGCAACACATATGACAAAAAAGAGCTCTGAGAAATCATACTTTTTAGTATAAATGAAGGAAAGAGACACAAAATTCCAGAATCTTCTAGAAGACAGAGCAAAGGACATTGAAAATTAGGAAAGTAAAAATCAAAGTTTTAAAGAACTGTTTTAGATGCACCAAATACAAATAACAGGGGCTCCATAAAGGGAAACTAAAATAAAGGAGAGAAAAACTTGGAACAAGTAATGTTAAAATGTCACAAGAGGTGAGAGACATGAATCAGCTGATTGTAAAGGATTACTGATTGCCCAGAAAAATAAATTTAAAAAATTAATGTCCTTACTTATCATCCTGAAATTTTAGAATACACAGACTAAGAAACCATTCTAAAAACTTTCACAGAAAAGCAATAATTTTAGTTATTAATATAAAGAATGTGTAGACAGAATGACATAAGACTTTTCAACAGCAACATTACAAGCTAAAGAAAATGAAGGCAAGCCTTCCAAATTCTGAGGGAAAATAACTTCCACCTGGAATTACATATCCAACCAAATTATCTATTAGATGTAAAGATACAATAAGGGCATTTTCAGTATGCAAAATTCCCCAAGAATGACCTGTGTCAATTTTCTCAACCAGAGAAAAACATTTGAATGTAAACTGCATAGCTATTTTTGTCATCTTTTATAACATATAAATACTGCCTAATGTTGCTGAAATCCAGAAAAATGTGCATATGTATCTATACCTATGCCAATATCTACATAGATAAAAATAACTAATAACTAACCCAATCAAAATGTACTTATAGGGCTGTATCTTATAGCTAGATCTTATCTAGATTAGTAAATAAATATTTATTTGGAGAAATGAAACAAGACTTTTAACAAATATTTTGGGGAGAAGTTATAGAAAGTGAATGCTTCTAATACTTTTATACCTTTGTACTATTAAAACGTTTTAGCACAAGCATTTCCAGAAATTTCCAAAGTGTCAGGATGGGGGGCGCCTAAGTCACTGAGTTGATTAGGCGTCGGACTCTTCATTTTTGTCTCAGGTGATGATCCCAGAGTCATAAGATCAAGCCCCACATCGGGCTCCATGCTCAACAAGGAGCCTGTTTGGAATTCCCTCCCCCTCTCCCTCTGCCTCTCTCCCTACCCTCTCTCTCTGTATCTCTCTAAAATTAAATAAATAAATAAATAAATAAATAAATAAATAAATAAATTTTATTTTAAAAAAAGTGTCAAGATGACACGGTTGCTAAAGAATTCTGGACCTCTGTTTGTTAGCTTTGGTTTCAACAACACATGACAAAACAAAACTCAAATGAAATCAAACAAAATAAAGAATGAATGGCCAAGTTAGATGTTTATCTCTTGAGGCAATTCAATCCAGGCCTTCTCTTCCAGAACCTAGGTTCATTCTAGCTTGGTATTTGAAGATGATTTTGTCACAGTGGGCCATGATGTCTAAATTCCAATGAACAAAGGAGTAAACAAAACCTATCGTCTTATTAAGGATCATTCCCAGAGATACCATATGAAAAGATCTTCTTAATAGCTCTTACTTTCAAGGGAACCTGGGAAATATAAGCTTTACTTGGATATTTTGTTTACATAAGTATGTATTTTTTTAACTTCCTAAGGAGAAGAGATGATACTGAAGTAGAAAACTTTGCCAGAGATCCTTATGATTTCTTAATTTATTTTTTATGGATTTACAGACTTTTCACAGTATTCTGCTTAAATATGGAGTAAAATGCATAGAAAATGCTTATATGTATCAGTGTAAAAATTGTTTGCATGGACAAAGGCTGAAATATAAAGATGGAAAGGTAAAACCACTGTAATGGCTGGAGTAGTGAGATTGTGATTTTTTTCCCTTTCTTTTCTTTCAATTAAAGTTCATGTTCTAAAATACATATTTTTGAACATTTGATCAAGAGCAGTTGAGGAAAGAAAGAAGGGACATCAAAATTTCATATTTTGACCTTTGCAATTTATTAAATAAATTTTTCAGGGACAGTGATCATTAGAGCACTTGGACAATTGAGGGTCTTCAAATGAGCCAAAGAAAGAATATCGCACATCGTGTACTCTGTTTTATTTGGTTCTTTTGAATTTTGTCCTGTACTTATTAATAGTTGATGTTTTACTAGGGGGGTTAGGAGGCATTACCTAGAGATACCTGGTTGGCTCAGTCGGTAGAGTATGTGACTCTTGATCTTGGGGTCCTGAGTTTGAGCCCCACGGTAAATGTAGCGCTTCCTTGAAAAATAAGTAAATTTAAAGAAGGAGGTATTATCTAAACCATTTTAGCTCCTAAAATTTTGTTGATAAATCATTTTTACTAATATCAGTAAATGGAGGGCTTGCTAGTTATAAAAACTGAATATATTTCTTCTTCTTTTTTACTGGTTTGGAAGGAAAATCGTATGATTTTAAGAGACCCCAGAATCTGCTTTTACCATTATCTAAGTATGAAATATGTGTCCATTGTTCACCAATATCTGACCCCTGTCACCTTCCAGGACATGGGAGGATATATGCCCTTTCACCCTGAGGTGGGACATGGTCGTATAACTAATTCCAGCAGATGATCCATAGGCAGAAGCTATGCATCTCACTTTGTGACTGGAAAATTTAATTTCCAAAGACTCTCCAATCTCATTTCCCCTGTGGTGGTGAATGCAAAAGATTCTTCACCAAGTGCCTCTGAAGAGCAAAACCCCTAAAGCTCTATTGAACATATGGAAGAAGGGAGAAATAAATCTTTGTTATATTTAGCCAATGAGAATATGGAGCTATGTGCACCCATAGCATAACCCAGACTATCCTGATATAAGAATCTTAATATAGAAATCAACAACTATGTTGAACTAAAGTTTGTACATCTGAGGGAATTGTATTTGCTGTCCTGCATATTAAATTTTAAGTTACCTATACCGATTGCTAAATCAGTTGTTTTTTCTTCCTTTTTCCAAAGGAAGGATCCTGAATGCCAGAATTTTAAATAGATTTATGAATCCCATTATTACACAACCTTGAACTCCACTTTCATTAAAATTCACTGATTATTTTCTTGGTACAAAATTTTATTATAAAACAAGTTTAAGGAAGAAAATGTCAACCATGATCTACATTTTTCATCTTAATATTTCTCTTACATGTTTGAATTTTAGCAACATGTATTTAGAAGTGTCAGTTCTAGTTTTAAACAACTATATATATTTATATGTATTTTTATGAGTTCAAATATGTGTCTGTATACAATTTAGGTCTAATTAACATAATAATATACACCTGACTTTAGGTGTTCGTTTTGTTGAGTTCTAACAATTGTACAATTGTGTGATCACTGTCCAAAACAAGAACATTTTTATCACCTCACAAGTTTCCCTTTTGCCCTTTCTAGTCATTCTCCCTCCCTCCCACACTTGCCAGGAAACTACTTTCTAATTTCTAATATGATAGATTAATTTTGCCTGTTCTTAAATTTCATGTAAATTGAACTCTTTTGTCCCTGGCTTCTAAATTTAACATCATGTTTTTACAATGATCCATATTATTGCATTTAGTTCATTCATCTTATCTAGTTGTGAAATTGTTGAGGTGTAGCATACGGATGTATGTAACAGTTCTACAAAGTGCTTATACCATTTTCATGCCTGCTGTGGATTGAATTGTGTGTATCCAAAATTCGTATGTTGAGTCTTCATCCCCATTACCTCAGAATGGGAACTTTTTAGAAATAGGATTGTTGTAGATGCAATTAGTTAAGTTTAAATGAGGTCATTAAGGTGGCTTCTAATCTAATATGACTAGTATGTTTATAAAAAGGAGGAATTTGGAAACATATAGAGAGGAAAAATGCTACATGAACATGAAGACAGCCATCCACAAAACAAACAGAGAGGCCTGGAGGAGATTCTTCTCTACAACCCTCAGAAGGAACTGGCCCTGCTAACAGCTTGACTTCACATCTTTAGTCTCCAGAGTTGTGAAACACTAGATCTCTTTTGTTGAAGACATTTACTTTGTAGTACTTTGTTACAACAGCCTAGCAAACTAATCCAACATTCAATAATACTTGAAAGTTTCAATTGGCTCACATGCTTGATAATGTAGGGTATCATTACTTTTGTTTTTTTCCTTTGGTTAGCCTTTCTAGAAGTGTGAATAGTATATCATCGTTGCTTTATTTTGCATATCCTCAAGGACTGAGGATGTTGACATTCTTTTCATATATTTATTGGCCATTCACTTATTTTTGTACAGTGTCTCTTCAAGTCTTCATTTTTTCTTTAACTGGGTTATCCATCTTTTTATTGTTTATTTGTAGAAATATGTATATATTCTGGATGTAAATTTTTTTTACAATCTATATATTCTGAATATATTTCATAGTGTATGGATTATCCTTTAATTTGTCTCTTGGTAGGAAAATCTTACCAATGTTGATGAAATATAATTTATCATTTTTTTCTTTTAGTTTTAGTACTTTTATATTCTGGCTAATAATTTTTACCTACTAAGTACATCATATTTATCATACATTTTCCTAATATTGACTGGAAGGTAAGTGAAATGGGGCCCCTGCCAAGTCAAATGTTGTCTCAAGAAAAGTTAATATTAAGATGTGCCAGGGTACCTGGGTGACTCAGTCGGTTAAGTGGCCAACTCTTGATTTCTGCTCAAGTCATGATGTCATGATGATAAGATGGAGCCCGGGCTTCGACTCTGCGCTGGGCATGGAGTCTGCCTGAGAGTCTCTCCCTCTTGTTGGCCCACACCCCTCAACCCTGCTCATGCACCGGTTCTCTGGGTATCAAAAAAAAAAGAAAAAAAAAAGAAGAAAGAAAAAAAAGAAAAAAGAAGAGAAGAAAAGAAAAAAAAGAAAAAGATGTGCCAGAAATTTAGAAACATAGGATTTTTTTTGAGATACTACTGTGTACCCCAATTGATACTTTCTTTTCAGAGTAAATTTAATCCTATAATTTTAAGGACAAAGTTAATTTCAAGAATTAATTTAAAAATAACTGAAATAAGGGAGGGATTTTTTTTACTAGAAAGCAGAAAATGTATTATTTTTAAAGCAATTCAATCCCATCTTACTTATGTAAAGGTTTTATAGAGTTTTTCCATGTACAAGTTTGGCAACTAGGATACTAAGATATTTTTTCATCTATGTGCAAATTTACAAGTATTAAGATTTTACTATGACAAATGTGTTTTGACGATAACATAAAAAAAAAAAAAAACTCAGGTTTCAAAGCCTGAATTTTTTATTAAGTTCATTTAAGTATGTTTTCTCACTAACCAGGGCAAGTAAGCAGTCTCAGAACATTTCAAAAAAATAGTGGTGAAAGGATAGATGATATCTAAAATCTCAGTAATATGAGGTGCCTGGGTGGCTCAGTCGGTTGAGCATCCGACTTCAGCTCAGGTCATGATCTCGCGGTCTGTGAGTTCGAGCCCTGCTTCGGGCTCTGTGCTGACAGCTCAGAGCCTGGAGCAGACTTCGGATTCTGTGTCTCCCTTGCTCTCTGCCCCTCCCTCCGCTCATGCTCTGTCTCTCTCTCTGTCAAAAATAAATAAAACATTAAAAAGAAATTAAAAAAATAAAAATAAATAATATAATAAAATAAATAAATAAAATCTCAGTAATATAACAGATTATCATGTGAATAAATCAAAATAAGTCACAATATACAAACTTGTTGGATAACGATTTCTGCAAATTTATTGGCACTACTAGGTGGCAATTGTTTTGTGTCATGTGAAATCCTCTTTATTATTTTGGTCACTTATGTTCACTTAGGTGATTGATAGTTTGAAGACATAAAATTTACTCATAAAAATGAGATCTTGCCGCATCTCTGGGCTTTGCTATCCCTTCTGGTCATTTAAAGTATCAAATTTGATGCCTCTTTATAAGGTAATGTAAGTAAGGGCAATTTTGTGCTTAGGAAACAAAACTCCATAAACATTTATTACTTTAGCACCACCAGTAGATTAAATGCCTTTAAACTATAGTTAATCAACATAGGTACATGATTTCTATCATAAATAGTATGCTTAGAAACTTTTTCTCCCTGAAGCATCTTTTCCCCACCAACCTACCTCCCACCCCCATCTGGACCTTGCCACCCCCCCACACCCCTTAGATGATTTTGTCTTGAAGCTCTAAGCCCAGCTTCCTCTATATATCTCCAGCTGTTTGTGGAAGAGGCAGCACATATGTATTAGTTTGCCCAGAAAGGAATGTCTGAAGCATGGGTTTATACTTTATTAGGGAGTGAAAATGTATAAAACCAGAATTAGGGCAGGAAGGGGATGCGGCAGGAAAGGAGGGAGATCTGGTGTAAGTGCAGAGTTGGCTAGCACTTATTTACTTATTTTTTTTAATTTAATTTTTATTTTTTTTTCAATATATGAAATTTATTGTCAAATTGGTTTCCATACAACACCCAGTGCTCATCCCCAAAGGTGCCCTCCTCAATACTCATCACCCATACTCCCCTCCCTCCCACCCCCCATCAACCCTCAGTTTGTTCTCAGTTTTTAAGAGTCTCTTATGCTTTGGCTCTCTCCCACTCTAACCTCTTTTTTTTTTTTCTTCCCCTCCCCCATGGGTTTCTGTTAAGTTTCTCAGGATCCACATAAGAGTGAAAACATATGGTATCTGTCTTTCTCTGTATGGCTTATTTCACTTAGCATCACACTCTCCAGTTCCATCCACGTTGCTACAAAGGGCCATATTTCGTTCTTTCTCATTGCCATGTAGTACTCCATTGTGTATATAAACCACAATTTCTTTATCCATTCATCATTTGATGGACATTTAGGCTCTTTCCATAATTTGGCTATTGTTGAGAGTGCTTGGCTAGCACTTATTATATGTACAACTGCTTGCCTGATCTCAAGATCTTAGATTATCATCTAAGAAAATATGAAGACCACTATTTATAATGCCAGTTGGGAGGGAAGAGAGAATTATTTACCTTCCAGTCTGGTATTGTATTGTTAGAAGTTAATTTGGAGGGCTTTAACTTCCCCTCACTTCCAAGCCACAGACATTGAACAGGTCCCCTGAAATCTCATACTTAAGCATTGACAGGCAAGCCCATGTGATATGGGCATAGAGTGAAGCATGTTTCACTGGTGACACTTGTTGAAGACCACCCAGAATTAGTTAATGAGCAACGGCAGCAAGGCTGGAAACAGTGGCCCAAAATGCCAGAAACAGGTGAAGCAGAAAAGATAGAAAGCAGCATAGAAAAAGCATCTGGTACAGTATCTTAGCAAATTAATATTGTAGAAGGAAATCAAACTATTATAGCTATTTCCAACACATGAAAATCTGTGAAATTTACTTCTCCTGGACTGTATTTCTAGGGATAACCCCTGAAATTCTCTTTTGACTATTTCTCTTCCAAACTGAGGTTGTGCATTTCTTCTCAAAGAATTAAGTTCAGGGGCGCCTGGGTGGCCCGGTCGGTTAAGCGTCCGACTTCAGCTCAGGTCATAATCTCACGGTTTGTGAGTTCGAGCCCCGCATCGGGCTCTGTGCTGACAGCTCGGAGCCTGTAGCCTGCTTTGGATTCTGTGTCTCCCCTCTCTGCTCTTCCTCCATTCATGCTCTATCTCTCTCTGTCTCAAAAATAAATAAAACATTAAAAAAATTAAAAAAAAAAAAGAATTAAGTTCATCAAAAACTATGAGGATACATGAGGCGCCTGGGGTGGCTCAGTCGGTTAAGCATCCAACTTTGACTCAGGTCATCATCTCACGGTCTGTGGGTTCAAGCCCCATGTCGGGCTCTTTGCTGACAGCTCAGAGCCTGGAGCTGCTTCAGATTCTGTGTCTCCTTCTCTCTGTTCCTCCCCCACTCACACTCTCACTTCCTCTCAAAAATAAATGAAAATTACAAAAATTAAAAAAAAAAAAACTATGAGGATACAAGCACATGAACATTCAATACAGCCCTTAGTCAAAATTATCTTCAGCCAGACCCTGTAAAGTCTAATTTGTTTTACATGATCTCATATACATCAATCTGTTTATAATAATTTACAGAAAGCTTGTGAAGCATTTGATAATCCTTGGTGACACAGGCCATGAGAAAGTTAAGCATATTCTGTGATGGTGGTGGGATGATTAAAAGACAAGTAAGTCTATGGAGGCAGGTCCATCTTTTTTTTTAATGTTTATTTATTTTTGAGAAGGAGAGAGACATTAAGTGCGAGCAGGGGAAGGGGCAGATAGAGAGGGAGACACAGAATCTGAAGCAGCCTCCAAGCTCTGAGCTATCAGCACAGAGCCTGATGCAGGGCTCAAACTCACAAACAGAGATGATGACCTGAGCCAAAGTTGGACGCTTAACCAACTGAGCCATTCAGGCACCCCAAGGCAGGTCCATCTTAAGGAAGAGCTGGATTTGGGAGATAGTATTAAGTCTATGCCATTTTCACTTTTAACTTGTAGGGGAAAATCTGGATGTAAATATCCAGGAAGGAAATAGAAATGAAAGATTGATTTTACAGGAAGATATTTGGGTTGTAGATGCAGACTCAGTACATCCATATAGGGAAGAGTTGAGGTGAAGCAGATGAGTGCTATCTCTACTGGACCAGAGGAATAAAGGGAAAGAGGACTTGAGAAGTGTCTTTATTTGGGGTTAGAAAGGAGAGAAAAATCAATACAAAAATATTTAAGAAGAAACAAAAATAAAAAGGTGGTTAACTCTAATAGAAAACCTCATGAAGCTGAATGAAGAAGGGGTTTCAGGGAAGAAACAGTAATCACTTAAGAATAGTGTATGTATTTATATATATAAATATGTATATAATATATATATGTATTATATATATGTATTATATATATGTATTATGTATTATATGTATATGTATATATGTATATACATATATAATATATATGTATATATACATATGTATTATATGTGTGTGTGTATATATATATATATATATATATATATACACACACACACACACACACACATATATAATGCAGAATCAGAACAACGTTCCCACTTTGAGGTTGTCAATTGTGCATGTCTTAATGGAAGATATTACTAAGTCAGAAGAACCTGGTTAAACCTCCTCCCTGCTTAGTGGCTGACTAGAGTATGCATACATAGGTTTTAAAATGCTCACACCTCCAGGTTTGAATCTCAAAAAGGTGACCTAATGATATTGGTATATGGAAACATTTTCATACAGTACTGGCAGTCAGTGCTGTCATAGTTGAGCAATGCAGACAGTGACAAGTACTCAGTGACATTACTGCCAGGAGTAACATTCCAACCAGACTGTCCCTGAGGCATGATACTAGCACTCTTTCCTAATACCTGCCTGCTCTTGGTATGTGCCCAATTTCTGAGCCTGGTTTTCCAGCCTTTCATTAATATTAGGAACTACCACATATCCTTCCAGCCGATTTCTTTTCTCCCTGAGGTTTTAAAAAATATAGTGGAAAGTCTTGCAGTCATTCTGTTGAGACAAGATAGACCCTCACCTAAGATTTGATTCTTATGTCAAAACTGATGACATCACAAACACACACTCATCAAAAGATAATGAAAAGTTTCATTTGCTCACATTAAGAGGCTGGCTGAGGAGAGTCATGCTGGCTCTCAAGCTGGTCAGAAAATGGCTTTAGACAGCTGGGAATGGAGACTGACCTGGCTTTCATGATGGTTAGGAATGGTTAGATTGATATAAGTTCTCACATGTTCTGACCTCAGTTGCATGGTTTGACCCTCTTACAGGTACCAAAGGAGGTAGCAGCTAAGCTTTCTATGAGCTTACCTGGGGGCGGGGCAGGAGAAGAAAGAGAATGAGGGAGCTTTAAAACTATTAACAGTCAAATATCAAAAATGGAGTTAGACTCATTACTAAAGGAACTATTATAAATTAACTCAGACCAAATCAACCAAACCAAAATTACAATGGACACTTTTTAAAGGGATTAAAACCGTTGCACATTAAGAAAGATTGAACACGTTTATTTAAAATGTGGTGAGCGGAACACTTCAGGGCATTTGAATTAGACATGAATGAAATTCTGATCCTTCCCCACATTAGCTAAGTAATCTTGTGCTAGTTGCTTTGTCTCTGTAAATTTCTGTTTCATCATCTGTAAAAAAAGGTGTCTACCAATCTTGACAGCATCATGTGAATAGACCTTATTTTCAACCAGGTCTCAAAATAGCAGTATTGCCCATTAATTAAAAACATCTCAGAGGCACCTGGGTGGCTAACTCTTGATTTTGGCTCAGGTCATGATCTCATGATTTTGAAATCAAGCCCTCCCTTTCCCTCTGCCCCTTCCCCTTCTCCTCAAAAAATGTCAAAAAGCAAACAAACAAACAAACAAACAAAAAGTCATCTCAGGAGTCACAGTGCGTTGATTAAAATCTGGAGTCACAGTGCATTGGTTAAAATCCCCACTCTATCACTTACCAACTCAGTGATCTTGGGCACATGATAAACCTCTCTAATAAATCAGTTTCCTCATCTAAATTGGGGATAATAATAGCACTGTTAATAGTGTTAATATTGTTTGGGGAGGAATAAATTGTGACCATATATTTGGCTCAGAACATGAATTCATTAAATATGAGCTGTTATTATTCTACCCACTAAATAGATCCAACTCTACCATGCATTAACAAGGATCACAGAGTTTATTGAAGATACTGTGGGTATGTGACCAGGTTTCATGTTACATACCACACCAAAAAAAGCTTATCTTGCCTCTTTCATGGCTTGCTTCTTCTCTCTTATGATCTTTTCTCTCCAAGTCATTTGTCTCCTCCTTTTCTCTCTACAGAACTCAACTTATTCCATGAATAGATTATTAAAAATTAGCTCTTACCATCTACTCCAAAATGCTAATCATAAAAGCCCAGCGGTCATCAATGCATTGGATATCTATCATCCTCTAACATAATCATGGGAGAGGGTCTTATTTGCTACCACACCATTGACTTACTATATTATTAACTCAACAAAGCATGCGTCTGTATAAAAGGAGATATGTTTCCTGAGATGAATATATCTAAATAATGCTACATAGGAATTATTATACTTGCCTCATGGGGTTGAGGAGAGGATTTTACTAGGTAATCTCTGTAAAGAACCTACTACAATATCTTGCTCATAATAATTGAAGAATTTATATTAGTAATTCATATTAGTTACTCACATTTGTGCTATAAGAATCTATTCCATATTTCTCAGGATAATATTTAAGTTTATAATGGATCTGACATTTTAAATCCTATTTGTTAAAATTATTATTTGTGAAGCTAGTTTTTTCATTAAAATTCAAATCCCAAACCAACTCTTATGCAATTGAAGGCAAAAAAAGAAGATAGATTCTTTTTTTAAATTTTTTTTCAACACTTATTCATTGTTTGAGACAGTGCAAGTGGGGGAGGGGCAGAATCAGAAGGAGACACAGAATCCAAAGCAGGCCCCAGGCTCTGAGCTCTCAGCACAGAGCCTGAGGTGGGGCTCAAACTCACAAACTGTGAGATCATGACCTTAGCTGAAGTCAGACACTTAGCTGACTGAGCCACCCAGGCACCCCAAAGGTAGTTTCTTTAAAATCATAACAGGGTAGTTCTGGACTGATAAAATATACTCTTTTCCTAGACTTCTAAAATTTGTATTAGTGTTTCAAGTTTTCTTTCTCTCTTTAGAGCTATGAAATATAAATGAATTTGGAAAAGAGTGAGAAGATTCTTTGCTTTTATAATGGAAAATATTCTAAGATTATAAAAATGTTTAACTTATTTCTCTGTCCTATGTATATTATTTTTATGCCTTACAGAGCCTCTAACTCAAAATCATAAAAAGCATATTTAACTTGTTAGCCTTTAAATGTTTTGAGGGCATCATTGATTATTTATTGTTCTAAAAAGCTGAACAATGTTTAGGGATATTTGGGATATATATATATATGTGTGTGTGTGTGTGTGTGTGTGTGTGTGTGTGTGTGTGTATATATATATATATATATATATATATATATATATATATATAAAAACTTCTTCCCCCAATAAAACACAAATATGTTAGGTTTGCACATTCCCTCAATGAAGGCTTCTAGATCTCTACTTTTAGTAATGTTGAAACTGGGGAAACCTAAATAAAATCCATAGCCCTTTCTTTCTCAAAATACTAAGCTAGACCTAGGCTAAATGGCGAGAAAAGAGCAGCAAGGATTCTTACATAACTAACATAAAAAAATGCACTATCTCATCTGCCTCAGGAAGGAAAAAGAAAAGGTCTAGGTTATTTTTAAAAGGAAATACTATTGATATTGACACAAAAAGCCTTTGGATCAGGCTTGGAGGGCATACGCATAAAAGTTAAAGCTTTGACAAGAGATGGGTAAAAGATAAGTTTTGATGAGTTATCGTCACCCTGACACCTATGTCTTGAATGCACATCCAAACACTCTATTGCTGCATTTTTGTACACTCAGTAAGATCTCTCCATTTTTATCAGAGGAAGAGTACTATGTGAAGGATGTTGTTGACGAGGAAGAATGTTTTCTAAGCCTGATTAAGTCTAAGTTGAAATATAGAATTGTATAAACACAGGTACAAAGAAGGAGAAACTATTTAGTGAGCAAGTAATCAACAAGTGCAACAAGTGCATATAAAAATATTAACACCGGGAACAGGAATTTGCGAGTCATTACCAAGTGCTAAAGCAATGTGTCTTAGACTCAGAAGTTACTCAGTCAATATTTGTTGAATTTAACTAAACGGATATCTTCCTAAATTGTTTTGATCCTGATTTGGAAAGTGAGATTTATTTATCCACAAATAGGACAGCGAAACAACTCTTGATGTGGTTACTATGGGACCAGAAGAGCTGATGGCTTTTCATTGAGTCTGACTAGAACACACTTAATGAATCCCAGGTCAAATGTAACACTAGTCAGTAGAGGAATTCTCCTAATTTGGAGGTGACTCCAAGGCTGAAGACTTCGAGATACAGGAAAAGTCACCATATTTACAGCAGAACCAGACACCGTGCACACTAGCCAAGGAGTGCCTCCTTTATGCAGTAGAAGCCCATTGTGCTTATCGAAATGGACATTTCAAGCTCCGGTTCACACATCCTGCACCATGTAGCAGCAATGAAATTTTGAAAATTGACTGCTCTACCCAGTAGTGTGACTTGATTATTCTATCCATTCTTCTTGCCTCTGTGTAGCTTATATGTATACTGAGTTAAGCCACTTTCAGCCAATGAAATGTATAGAGACTTTTGCCAGGGAAGCCATGGTGATTTGTGAAAGCCAGTTTCCCTCCCTTCCTAAATATGGATGTGGGAGCATGTTTCCTGAGTTACTGCAGTAGACATCCTGCAGCCATAAAAGAAGTTATCCAATGATAAAGCCACTACACTGTGGAGAGTAACATTAAGAGAATCCCAAAGCAATGAAATCAGGGTTGTAATTATGGGACCCAATAAAATTCCTGTGACTTAGGACAGTTTGAGATGAGTTTCTGTATTAAAAAAAAAAGCATCTTGATACAGAATGACATAAGGAAGCCTTTTCTCTGCCTGCCTCTATGAGGACTCTGTGCAGGAACACCCAGAAAATTGCAGTATTTGAAAGAACTGAGTTGAGCCCAGTCTTTCAATTGCCCCTGAATTAGTCACTTCATCTGCTGAACACAGACATAAAAAAGAAAGCAGCTGTGAGAGAAAGAGAAAAAGAGATTTTAAAAGTCACCAGAGATGGACAGTAAATCATCTAAAATAAAGCAATTAGACTGATAATATTTTCTCAACAGCAACAATAGAAGCCAGAATACAATGGATTCATTATTCTATGATTACAAACAAATAAAGTTATCACATAGTTTTATGTGATGATAGAAAATAATCATTCATATGAAACTCAATGCATCGTCATGAGGAGTCACTGAAATAAATTACTGAGATCCCACTTAAGGAATAAAGGGTTTATTATACCAGCTCCTGAAAATATGTCTGGGAGACACCTCTGACCACTTCGCTCCCTTTGGGCATTTTCTCAGCTGGTAAAAGTTGCTTTACTGAGGTCACAGCTTCTTCCTCATGCAGACCATCGCTAATGACTAATCAATGCCAAAATTCACAGGTTTGGTACCTGGCCCAACTAGAAATAGCTCTAAGGGGACATCCCATCATCTGAATTTCCTGTAAGCTTCCATTTCAAGCTTTACTTCTCACATTCCCCAATCCCATATTTTCCCCTTCCCTTCTACAGGTGTTAATCCCAAAATTTGCAATGACACCATTGCATGCTTCTCTGTGTATTGAAGTCTGTTTCTTGGTCAACTCAATATAAAACAATAGTGAAGTTCTATTTAAAAAAATAGGATAAAATAAAAATCCACCTCAGAATTTTTTGTTGTGAACAGAAGAACAAACTGACTATACCACAATAAAGAAAATTCTAAGGAACATATTTAGCAAGAAAAAAAAAAAACTTCTCTCAGATGAAAGAGTGAAAAATTTAAGAATGAAAGGTGACTATAAATATTGCAAAAAGAGTGAAACTGACCTGATATTTACAGTATAAACCAATGTTAACAATGTCTAATCATTGGGTTGAAAACAAATCAGAACTATAATACTGAATACCAATAGAGTAAACATTGCATGGCAATTATTATAATTATGTTTATTCATAGTATATTATATTATCTTAAATTTATATTTTTACTGTTCAAACAGGAGTTAAAGATGTTGATTAACTTCAGGTTCTATTAAGTTAGCATTACTATTAAAATCATTCTTAAAAATATAGGCATGAAGAACATAATTCTCTGAAAGAATAAAATGAAAAATGTAATGAACAAAAATTAATACTTTGAAAATCACAACAAAAAAGGGGGGCAAGACTGAAGAAAGCAACGAAGCAAAAAAACATAGAAATAACATATGGTAGAAACAAGTCCAAATATATCTAAAGTGTCACAATAAATTTAATAAACTATCCAGTCAAAGGCTATCAGACTGAATTAAAAAACAAAACAAAACATACATCTGTTGTTTCAAGAAACAAAGGACATTGAAAGAATTGAAGTCAAATGAACAGTGAACTATATCACAAATATTACCCAGTGATTTTTAAGACTTCAAGGTTGAGAATAAATCTGGGGATAGAACTGCCTAAGAGTGAATGTCAGAAAGATATAGTCACCCAAATGTATCACATCAGGAAGGATGCTTACCTAATGAAACCTAGGATACCAGAAGTGTTTTCTAAACTATTATAAATAATAGCATGGAAAATGGAGCTAAGCTTTATAAATACAGAATAAAGTGAAAACAAAGGCTAACAAATGAGCAATATGTTTCGTGTTAGCTGATGAAGTTAAAATCAAAGGGGGAACAAGAAGAATTTCTGAATTTAAGTGAAAAACAAGCTGCTTTCAGTGTAATAATTCCCAGCATGCACCTGGGGTCAGCATGGTGGATTAAAGGAAGAGTTCAGTTCTGAACTCTATTTCAGATATCATCACGTATTTTACAATCTCATGTATTTGTTCAATGTAAAATGTTTGAGCATTTTCACTGTATGCAAACCCATATAAGGAATAAAAGAGAGCACCTACCCTTCAGGATGCATTTACTCAAGTTGAAAAGATTTCATACACCGCAATGGGAATAAACAGTTCTTTTGACTCAGAGCCAGAAAGGATAAATTGTGAAGGCTTTGTGCGTCATCCTGAAGTCAGCCCCTAAATAGGCCTAACTGATTTTAAAATTCATGAAAGGAAGAAACTATGGAGCAACTGGATATAAGGAGGGAAATGAAGCTTTTTGATGAAAATGAAAGGAACTTGACTCTCCTTAAGTATTGAATTCTATGGGATGATGGGGTTCAAGGCAGACCAACCTGAAATATGCCACTTTGGCAAACTGATTATTTTTAATTAAAGTTACTTAAGAAACAGCTAGTACAAGAAGGACACTCTGGTCTTTTGTTCCCCTAAAAGCAGGAAATAAATGTCCCATGTGAAAGACACTCTTCCAGTACTAGGAGGTAAAGAGACATCCTTATCACCAGACAGGGAATTTAGGGTTGAGGATGCTATATAAACAAACCTTGTTACTTCTGCACCAGTTTACTATCCCAAGCCAAAACTTCTTTGTTTTGCCAATTATTCACGAATTTATTGTTCCTTTGTCTAAAAGATATAAAAGCTGCCTGCTTTGGTCACTTCTTTGAGTCTTATTTCTATAAGCTGCTATACATATATAATTAAATTTGTTTTTCTCCTATTAATCTGTCCTTGGTCAATTTAACTATTAGATCAATCAAAGACCCTAGAAGGGAAGAAAGGAAAAGTTTTACCCTCCAACAAGGATGAAGGTTTCAAGTTTTTTGTGTATTACAGGATCATGGAATAGAACACTTTTTATTTTTAATTTCTATTTTTAACTTTATTTATTATTGAGAGACAGAGAGGGGGCATGAGCATGGGAGGGGAAGAGAGAGGGGGAGACACAGAATCTGAAGCAGGCTCCAGGCTCTGAGCTGTCAGCACAGAGCCTGACGTGGGGCTTGGGCCCACAAGCCACAAGATCATGACCTGACCTGAATTCAGACACTCAACCAACTGAGCCACCCAGGCGCCCCAGAATAGACCACTTCTAAGGAAGATATTTAAGGAGATGGATGGGATATTCCTGCAATGAATGGTCAGCAAGGGCCATTGCCTTAAAAAAAAAAAGCCTCTTGCAACTGAACTCTGCAAGGAGCAGCAGAGAAGCCTGATACTACACTGGCTAGTGCTGAAATGTCAGGAATTAAAACCCACTTCAGTGACCAGCTTATTCTATTTAACATAATGTTCTCCAGGTTCATCCATGTTTCACATATGGTAGGATTCCGTTTTTTATGCTGAATAATATTCCTCTGTATGTATATGCTACATTTTCCTTATCTATTTATTCACTGATGGACATTTAAGTTGTTGCCTTATCTTGGCTATTGTCAATAATGCTGTAATGAATGTAGGAGAACAGAAATTTCCTCAAGATCCTCATTTCAATTCTTTTGAAAATATACCCAGAAGCAGGATTGCTATATCATATGGTAGTTCTACTTTTAATTTTTTGAGGAAACTTCATACTGTTTTCCATAGAGGTTGCACCATTTTACATTCCTACTAGCAGTACACAAAAGTTCCAATTTCTCCACATATTCACCAACACTCGCTACCTTTTTTTTTTCTTTTTTAATAACAGCCATCCTAATAGGTATGAGGTTATATCTTATTGTGGCTTTGATTTTCACTTCCCTGCATAAGAGTGATTTTAAACACCTTTCCAATACTTGTTGGCCATTCATATTTCTTCTTTGGAGAAACGTCTACTGAAGTCTTCATCATTTTTTAAGTGTGTTTTTTGTAACAAATGAATACTGCATGATTCCACTTAACTGGAGTATCTAAAATAGTCAAACTCATAGACATAGAGAATAGAATAGTGGTTGCCAGAGGCAATGGGGAGGAGGACACAGGTTTAGATTCAGTGGTACAACAGGAGTAAGTTCTAGAAATCAGCTATACAACATTTTGCCTATAGTTAAAAACACTGTATAGTGCACTTAAAAATTTGTTAAGAGTATAAATCATGTTCAGTGTTCTTACTGCAATTAAAAAAAATAAGAAAATCATGGGTGCCTGGTGGCTCAGTCGGTTAAGCGGACGACTTTAGCTCAGGTCATGATCTCACAGTTCATGAGTTCGAGTCCCTAGTTGGGCTCTGTGCTGACAGCTTGGAGCATGGAGCCTGCTTCGGATTCTGTATCTTCCTCTCTTTCTGCCCCTCCCCTACTTTCACTCTATGTCCTTCTCAAAAACAAATAAACACTAAAAAAAATTAAAAGTCAAAAAAATCAAAAATCATTTTAGATGGAGCATTAGCACCAAAATTTTGATAGCTGTATGTATGACTGCACAGAAAAATGCAACTGCAGTGACAACATCTGGTAAACCATAGTGTCTCCAAAAAGTCCCTCTTGTGTAGACCAAAAGGGGGTCAACATAGCTGACTTTGAATTTATCTTCTATTTTTGAAAACAGGTGCTCAAGTTCGATTTAATTTGGTTTCATTACAGACCATCTAAACTGAGTTTCCGTAACAGAATTTCCTTAATGCCTGAGGTATCCATTGTATATAATAGGTTAACTCCTCTTTTATGCATCTAGAATTGTACTAATTATGTACCTTCCTTGGGAGAACTGAAAAAACAGTGGTGTTCATTTTTTCAGTACCCTGTTTGAGAAAAGCTATTTTAGAGTCATAAATAATTATGTGTTATACCTCAAGCATTGTACAAAGTTCATATATATAACATGTATTTGAATATGTGGTGATAGTAAATATCAGAGACTACATCAGGAACACCAGTTCTTCAGTTCGACTAAATCATAACTCTTATTTAGAGCTAGATACTTATTTAGGTACAAGACATTTAAAACTTTTAAAACAAGTGAAAAAATTGGCCACCACCCATTAGATAATTAATCATATTATAAAACATTTTATAAGAATGTCAGGAGGCTCCGGGGCACCTGGGTGCCTCAGTACATTAAGCGTCAGACTTCTGCTCAGGTCACAATCTCACTGTTCATTGGTTCCAGTCCCCCGTGGGGCTCTGTACTGACAGCTCAATGTCTGGAGCCTGCTTGGGATTCTGTCTCCCTCTCTCTCTGCGACACTCATGTGCTCTCTCTCAAAAACAAATAAACCTTAAAAAATTTAAAAAAAAATGTCAGGAGGAGGCTCCTTCAAAGTGTATTGCATCAATTCACTGTGGGTTCTATGCACTCTCACAAACTCTGCTTTTTGGCCACAAAGAAATCAATTACAAGAATCCTCTAACTGTGGAAAAACGTCATGCTTCCCTTAATATGATATCGTTCAGGCTAATACGACTGGACACAACTGAGGAAAACTTACTCAAAAGTTCTTAGAATCCAAAATTACTTATATAGGCTCCTTGAAGTACCTACTGTGCTAATTCCCTGTGTGTGACTAATTCTCTACTCCATCACTTCAAACAGATGACAGATTTGTCAAGGAATCTAACTGTGAATTTCGGCTGATTTCACCTGTATTGATTCCTTGCCTACAGTTTATCTGTGGGGAAATGGCATGGACCTTATGCAGTACTCTGAGCTAGGTGATGGCCCTAAGGTCTTCCTGATTTTACCCAGAATAGAGAAGTAATGGGATCAGAGCTCAACTTTAGGAGAACTATTTTGATGTAACCTGGAGGAAAAATGATTACAGGTGGGGGCAGTTAGAAGGCATTTGTGCTTCAATCAGTAAGATGGGGTCTGAAATTACAAAACTTTAAGAGATGTGAATGCTTTCCTCTGAGGAATTTATAATCAAGTTGAGGACATGTATATATAAACCAATTCGTGAAAAAAATGTCTTAAAATGTAATAGCTCACATATTTGATAATCATTCAACAGCAAAATTTTAATTCCTGTGAGCCAAAGAAATAATTTACAATGTGCTCTCATGGTCTAAAACATTCTCTAAAATGTTCTCTTTTTCCTCTGGAATTCAAGAAGCAAAACCACTTCTCCATCTCAGTAGCATGGCTAAATTAATAAATTTACAGAATGTGAATTATTTTCCTTTGTGGGAACAACATATGATTTTTTTTGTGACCCTCTTTTTGTTTGTTTCTTTGTTTCTGGTTTTTAAATTTTCTTCCCAGAAATTGTATTTCAATGTTGATGAAGAGTCAATGCTATTGCTAGTTCCGGTCCAATTTGATTTGAATAAAAATATTCATATGAATTAGAAAATAGACTGGCTTCTTTATTTCTTTTGTTCTTTGAATCTGTCTTTATGAGGTTAGGCATGGTGCTGGAAATTTGCAAGTTTTCCATATGCTGCAAGAACCCTGAAGGTCAGAGCAGCCAATATATTTTGGTTGGCATTAAAATGTCACAGTATCCCAGCACAGTGGGACTTTCCATTCGTATATTAACTCGTTATCTGCAGGCAGTACTGATGGTGAATTTGTTCACAAACTATCTAATAGTGTAATTAAAAAATATTTAAGAAGTTTGAAAGGAGATTAAGCAGTGAATAGAAAACTTTGTACTTTGATCTATTTTAAATGAATAAATTAAAATTCCTCCATTTTGAATAAAATAGCATTGAAGTTAGATGGGAAATTTGGGGTAGAAATAACATTTTATGGTAAACAACTTCATACACAGCTAACTAAATATATGTATACATCCCCAGAGGGAAACAAGTGACTGAATCTAAGGCATTTAATTCAAAGCAAAGATGACTTCAGACAAAGATGATTTAACAGACTTTAGCCATTCAATGTTTCATTTATGCTGGTGAAGTTTTAAGAATCCATTATATAAAATCTGGGATCCTGGGGTGCTATGTAAATTATAAGCACCAAGTTAATATCTGTTTGGTTAAAAGCCAGGAGCCAGATTGAAAAGGAGGAGATTTTCAGCTTGAATCTCCCTGTTGTCAGGATAAGCATTGTGAACTTTCCTCAGAGGCCCTCAACACAAGTACAGATAGTGTCCTGGTAGGGTCTTTGACAAATTGTGCAAACATGGTCATCCTTTACAGAAACCGTCACATGACTGTCCCAATGGGTCTCGTGACCCCTTTGGGGAGTCATAACATTGTGTTTCTGGTTATATTCACCTTCATAACTCACAGACTACCCTAACTCTAAGAAACAGGAAAACTTGAGCTTCTCAGTTAATTTTCATAAGAATACCTCATAAATAGGATCCAATGATTTTGTATTTCAGATCCTCTTATATCAATATCTTTGTTGAAATTAAATCCTAAGTAAAAGTTGTATTAATATTACAATTTAAATATATATTTTCTACTTCCTCTTAAACTACAAACGAATGAACTTAGTAGAAAGGAAAGCATTCTAAATATATGTGTTAAGAACAGACATATAGTTCACAATTTTCATTATTTTTTTTCACTATTTGACCATGTGGACTTTTTAATCTAAATTACATGAGTTCCTTATATATAGGTGACGTGATATTGATCTAGAGACATTTGTACATAAATATTGCTGAATCGAAATCAATAGAAATGGTTTGTTTGTTTATTCATTCTCCTTTAAAAATATGCATTTCTTCGTCTTTAATTCCCAAGTTTAGTAGAATGGATTGAAGATCCTCAATGATAGAAAAGAGATAGTCTTCTAAGGGTAAACGATGTGATTTTAGAATAAAATTAATAAAAATTGACACAATTTTATAATTATCTAATTGTTGCAAGAAATAATTTAATAAGGGCAACACAAAAATAAAAACAAAATTTTTATTTTGTTCATACAATAGTCATTTAATTGACTTGCAACTAGGAAAACTCTAGTAAATCAAAATTATTTTATTACCTGTAAGTATATTTTGCAAAAACTTTATCTTTTTTTTTAATGTATTTTTTTTTACGTTTATTTATTTTTGAGACAGGGAGAGACAGCATGAACAGGGGAGGGTCAGAGAGAGAGGGAGACACAGAATCTGAAACAGGCTCCAGGCTCTGAGCTGTCAGCACAGAGCCTGACGCAGGGCTCGAACTCACGGACCGCAAGATCATGACCCGAGCCGAAGTCGGATGCTTAATTGACTGAGCCACCCAGGCACCCCTCAAAAACTTTATCTTGGAAAGTCGACAAAGTTACACGGCTTTACATTTTTGTTGGAGGGACATTTATTGAGTTAATTTACATGATCACTTACAACCTTGATTTATTTAATGTCTAATTATTATTGCAAGATTGAGATCAGGTAATGATGTACTAAAACTATTCCCCAAAAGAGACAAGTCGTGCGTTTCTTGAAGCTTCTCACCCCACCCCTATCTCAATATGGATGTAAAACATGCACGTTTGCATCCTTTAGGTCACTGTAAAATGGCCTCTGTGGATCATTATTATATTATATATTATTACAGTAAAGATGCCATTAATACCAGTATAACACATTACATAAAATTTTTTTGACACTACAGAAATCAATTCTTTAAAAACATGCTAACAGGAAAGGTTAAATTTATCTTAACTGATTCATGTTAATCATATATGCACTAAGAATCTTTTAACTGATTGTGTTCGCTTACTCAGCTTGTCTCTACTCACCTTGACAAAGAATACAGGACTTTATGGTAAAGATTTTCTACATTAACATTTGACCTCATCATATAATGATGTCGAGTTAGCTTTTCTTAATCCCATGGAATTGTATGTAGTCATTTTGTAAACTCTTCCAAATCACAAGATTAAAAAAAAATATTTAACAGCTTTGTTGAGATATAACTGATACACAGTTAACTGCTCACATCTAAAGTGCACACTTTGACAGGTTTTAACTTATGTATACAGCTGCAAAACTGTGACAATTGAGATAGTGAACGTGTCCATCACTCCCAAAAGTCTCTTTATGAGTATTTGTAATCCTCCCTCCCTTTCTGATTTGATCCTCCCACAACCCTAGTCAATTACTCATCTGCTTTCTGTCATCATGCATTTTCTTAGAATTTTATAAATGGGATCTCACAATATATTTTTTGATATTGCATATTTCATGCAACATGATTATTTTGAGACTCATAGTAAATTTTGAGATTCATATGCAAAAATTGCTTTCTTTTATTCCTATAGAGTAATCCAGTATATAGATATATCAGAATTTCTTATTCATTTACTTGTTAGTAGTTATTCAGGTTTTTTCCAGTTTGAGACAATTGCAAATAAAACCGCTGTGAATTATCAATACACAAATGTCTATATAGACCCATTTTTTTTGGTTGTTGTTCTATTGGGAGTGGAATGGCTGGGACTTATGGTAGCTCTAGGTTGGCCTATTTAAGAAAGTGTCAAACTATTTTCCATCTTGCATTTCTACCAGCATGTATGAGAGTTTCAGTTACTTACATCATTGTTACTTTTTAATTTTAACCATCTATAAAGTGAGTAGTGGTACATGATTAAACTTTAAGTTTTTATTTTTTTTTTAATAACTAATGATGTTCAGCATCTTTACAAGTGCTTACAGGGCACCCACAGATCTGTGGTTAAATGTCTGTTCAAATCTTTTGCACATTTCTTAATTAGGTTGTTTGTTATCTTAGTATAGAATTTTAAGACCTTTGTAAACTCTATGTATATTCTGAATCCTAGTCCTTTAGCAGTTAAATGCTTGCAAATAGTTTTTCCCAGTCTGTGGGTAATCTTTTCATTGTCTTAACAATGTCTTTTAAAGAGCTGACATTTTTTACTTTTGTTAAAGTCTGACTTATTAACTTTTTTCCCTTTATAGATTATGTTTTGGTGTCACATCTCAGAAATCTTTGCCTAACCCAAGGTCATACAGATTTTCTCTTATGTTTACTTCTAGAAGTTTTATAGTTTTGTTTTTTACATTTAAGAGTTTGATCCATTTTGATACATAGCCATATGGTGTGCTATGGATTTGTTTATTTTTTGCATAAGGATATCCATTTGTCCCAGCACCGTAATTTGGAAAGACTGTTATTTCTCCACAGATTTTTCTATTCACCATTTTTTGAAATCGGTTGTCTATATATGCATGATTCTATTTCTGCACTGTACTCTGATCCATTCATCTATTTGTCTATCTTGATGCTAATACCACACTATTTTGATTATGGTAGGATCTTTGTGTTTCCAGATGAACTTTCAAATCAGTTCCTCAGTTTCTACAAGAAAAACTTGCTGGGACTTTGATACTACACTGAATAGATGGATTAATTTGGAAATAATTGGCATCTTAACAATAGTCATCCAGTTTTTTATTCCATTAATTTAAGATTTCTCTAATTTATCTATACTGTGTAGTGTAGTTTTCATAGTACAGCTTTTACATGTGTTTTGTCAGATTTATCCTTAAATTGTTCATTTCTTGGATGCTATTTAAAAATAGCATTGGTTATTAAATATAAATTTCTGGTTGTTCATTGATAGTATATAGATACACAATTTTTATATATTAATCGTATATCCTGTAATATTGCTAATCTCACTTACTAGTTCTAGAACTTTTGTAGATTTTATTTTGTAGACTTCCTACAAAGATTTTTGCTTTTAACTCACTTGATCAAATGAGCTATTAGGTGTCTCTCACACACACATAATAAATATAACCAGGAGTCTCTGGCCTCTTTTGCACCTTTTTTTTTTAACAAACATATATGTATAACCATCATATTTTCGACTGATTTTAAACTAATTTTCAATCTCATTTCTAGTTTTATCCTTGTTCCTTTGAAGTAGTGAAAATCTCACTTTTCTGGTTGGTAACATTATTCCGTATGTATGTTCTTATTTAATTCATTTTATGCCAGTTCCGGGTACTAATTTCTCATCTTTGTTTTTTGTTTTGTTTTGTTTTGTTTTTGTTTTTAGAGAGCCCGATTCTGCCTTAAAGGGAAATTTGAAAAATCTAACTGAACATCAAACTAAACAAAATACTTTCCAAATTTCCACGATGTTTAATTGACCCTATTCATAAATTAGTTATTTCATAAATAATCTGCCTTTACTCATATGTATTAACATCAATTGGAAAGGGAAGGCAAACTGGCATCAACCTCTTTTGACTTGTGGTGTGCTGGAGTTTATCAGACTGATTCTGGTAACTAGGCAGGCATTCTCTTCCCCACAACTGTTTAGCTTTTGTTCTGAAAACTGGTGATTGATCAACATTTCCCGATAAGAAATATTGATTTTTTTTTAGCCCCTCTGTTGAGTTAGTGGCAGGACTGAACAAAAATAAGTCTTAACGAATAAGAAGTGTGAGGAAATCATAGATGAAAGACCCAGAGAAATATGAAAGTAAATAAGAGGTCATCTATAGGGAGAGAGGAAAAATAAGTGTACATAGAGCATCATGGTTTCTGTTGGAAAGATGTATTGGAACACAATTCACACAAGAGTGGAAGGCCAGGAATTAATTTAAGAGTGGGAAAAAAGGATAGAAGTCACAGAATGGTTGAAGGTTAAACTGTAAGAGATTGTAGGGCTATAATGAAAGCATTACAATAAACATTAATGTAGCTGCTTTAAAGATAAGTGCTTTTCTGAACTAAATTCATGCTCATATGTAAGAGCGTAAGCTAGATTGACAGAATTTATTTAAACAATTTAAGATTATTATTTTTAAGCCTCTTAAAAATATAAATAGCCTCTTGTTTCTGTTTTTTTTTTTTCCTCTGCATTTTGATTGATGAAAATCACATTGCAAGACTTCTGCGTCCAGCCAGGATGGAATAATAAGTACTGAGTTTGAGCTTCTGCCTCAAAAAAAAAAAAAAAAAAAAGCCACAAATACAAAATATATGAAACAATGGTTTTGGGACACTGGACGTTGGGTATCAAAGGACTACTGAGAAATGGGAAACAAAAAGATAAGAACAACAAATGCCCCAATTCTTGTGGTCTGCAGTTTCCAAACTGTGCACAGCTAAGGACAATCCAGGCAGAGCATGGTGTGTATCTGAGTTAAGATGATATTGCTGGAAACCCAGGAAGGCTAAGGCAGCTAGTTCATGGGAAAGAGTACCAGAAAATCGAGAACTGCCAGAGAGAAAAGTTCCAGAGATCTGCGGGGGCCACTTTGTGATATTTAGCTTAGCACCGATTAGTGAATCAGTTGAGGACACCATTCAAGGTCAGGGAAGAGAATCCCTGAAAGGCTTAGTGGGAACAACCTTCCTGCTTACACAGGTCTCACCACAGTACCTATTTCTACCATCTGGAATGGAAAATTTAATAATTCATGGGGATCAGGTGGAGAACTCAAGTCTTGCCACAGAAGTAGGGAAAATTTGCTTTAGCCTAAATGCTGCTCTAATCCTGTCTAACAAAATTGTAAAGCAAGATGCAAAAGGATCAAACCCTTTTCAATTAAACTTGTTCAAAAATAAAGCTAAAGAACATTTATAGCTGTACAAAAATATATAACTCTTAACAAAATAATACTCAAAATATCTGATGTCTAATCAAAAATTACCAAGAATGAAAAGAAGCAGGAAAATAAATTCCATAATTGGGAGAAAAAATAGATCAATGCACACCAACTCAGAAATTACATAGGTGATAAAATTAACATATAAAGAGTTAATCATTATTGTAACTGTCTTCCATATGTTGAAGAAGCTAGTGAACAGCATATGCTTAGTGGACACGTAGATAAAGGGTTCTGCACTAGAAGTGGTTTCCAGCATCCACTGAGGGTCTTGGAATGTATCCCCACAGATAAAGCAGGCCAACACTAGAATTAGGCAAAAACACAACTAATTATAGCAACGATTAATTCTCCAAGTATTTTAATTAAAGGCAGAGATTGTCAGATTGGATTAAAAAGTAAGGTGCAATTATACTCTGCGTGTAAGAAATTCAATTTAAATATAAAGACATAAATAGATGGAAAGTAGAAAAACTTTAAAAAGGTAAGCCATATCATAAGAAAGTTGGAGTGGCTCTGTTGACATTAACAAAATATATTTCAGGGCAAAGGCTACGAACAGGCATAAAGAAGATCATTTGGTAAAAATGAAAGTGTCCTATTTGTCAATATTACATAGCAGTCTTAAACATTTATGCATAAAACAAGAGAGTTTCAAAACACCTGAAGTAAAACTAAAAAAAAAAAAAGGCAAGAAAATAGATGGATTTCTAGTTATCATCAGGTATTACAAAACCTCTCTCAAAAATGGGTAAGAAAAATAGACTGAGAATCAGTAGGGAATCAGGTTGAATAATATTTCAAACAATTTCATCTAATTGAACTTCATAGAACATTCCATGTAAAAACAACAGAATACACATTCTGTTCAGTACACAGAGCATTTACCAAAATATAGTATATTCTGGGTCATTCTGGTTCAATTAATTTAAAAAGAATCAATTCACATGAATGAAGTTCTCTAACCACAATAGAAGGTAAACAATAACAGTAATATATATATATATATATATATATATATATGAAGAATCCATAAACATTTGAGAAACAAGTAATATACCCTGAAATAACACTTGTGTCAAAAATTAATAAAAAAGGAAACTCACAAGTATTTTAACTGAGATAAAATCACAAAGCAAAATATCAATATTTGTAGGATTTGGTTAAAGCAATAGGTAGAGGGAAATTTATAACACTGACTATATTAGAAGCCATTTAGATAGTGTCAGAATTGAGTTAGATTGTAGGATGCACAGCCAATGTCGCTGAATTGCTTGATATGTGTAAAAACCCCACACTTCTGGTCACAGAAGTGTTCTGTGCAAGTAGTATAGGAGAGGCACCAGAGTGTTGTTCCTTAGCAAGCACCTGTTAATTTTGATGAAAGTACTAAATGGAAAAGAATGAAAGCACTTCACTGGAAAGACAGTAACAGTACAGGAATTCTGCACTCAACCTGCCTGGGCTTAAGTTTTGGCATGGCCAAACACTAGCTGGGTAATTTGGGGAAAATTACTTACCATCGCTGTGAGTAAAGTTTGTCTGTAAAATGTGGATAGTGTTATAAGGATTTGATACCTAAAAAGCATTAAGAACAAGCCTAGTATTCATAGAACACATTGCCTGTTTGTTAAATAAGTCTATTAGAAATTGCCACATTTTATTCCTGGGATTGTCATCAACATATTATTTGTGTATGTTGTTCAAATCCTGTTTGCATTGTTGTTTTGTTAAAATATATTCGAGGAATATGTTTCTTAAAATACTATAAAGGGGAAATGGATTACAACATTTAACTCCTAAAAATGGACGTCAAATGGGCACTTCATGTTATTTTAGGACAATCTACCATGAGATAGATAATGACCTCAAGAATGAAAAAAATTGATTTGGTGCCTTACAAAGTTTATGGCTCTACAGACTACCCAGAGCCTGAGGGGAAGAAGGGAAAGTATTCAAAAAAGCTTTAGAAATGAATAGGAAAAAAAGAGGTGGATGTGCTTAACAAAGATATATACATGAAAACTAGGGTTTGCTTTCTATCTTTTTAAGAGTTTGTTTTGTATTATTTCTTTCTCTAATAAAGAAATATAAACATGTGTTTAACATTTTGGGTCATTGCAAATAGATTTTTGAATAATACAATTACAAAATCTCTAATAATAAAGACACATAAAACAGTGTATATATTTATTAACTACCTAGTATATTATTCAAGAGAAGTAAAACAATGATTCTATTTAAATTGAAGTATTATTAATATAAATGGAAAATAAACAGAATAAATACAAATCACTTATTTTAATAAAAAATGATTTCTTACCTCTTAATTTTTCAGAAATAAGAGAACAAATACTTTCCAAAGTCTAATACATTACAACTATTGAGAATTCCCTGAACTTTGCTTCATGGGAGGAACAGAATCATATGAAACTCCTCATATTAGAAAATGCGGAATTTCTCTGCCCTTACTCATTCTTCCCTTTTCCTTAATTGGACTGGGTCCTAGAGAGTTTTTAGTAGGCTTCATATTTGGTAATGAATTGAGGCATACTGACATAATTAGATAAATATTGCCATCGATTACAATCATTAGTATTAAATCTACATATACCTCAAACACATAGATGTATGAGAGGAGTCATCAGAACTGCAGCTGAACCCTGTATATCCTAAACATTTAATATATATCTTAAATACTAATATATATTTAATAAGTTATTACTAATGTAAAATATTTCCATGTGAAAATATTATTTTCTTCCTTTTAATAAATTATTAGATAAACATATTTATAAATATTATATAGATGTTAAGAACTTTACTATTTTACTTCCAAGTTACTTCCTTTGTAGCATCTTTATTTCTCATTTGTATAATGAGAAAATTTGTATAATTTTCAAAATTATAAAAATAAAGAAAATACTACTACACATCACAGGTTGCAAAATAAGCAAATAAATATAAATGTACTCAAATTAGACTGTATGTTTTTTTCTAGAAAATGCTAAACTTTGAGTGATTGTAGCCTGGTTAACTGACATTTTAAAAGTAACCATCATTAACATGATGCACTTTTCCCTTATTCTGTTGTCCAAGAACTTACTAATATAACAGACCCCCAAAGCCCAATAAAAATTCCCAGTAAGTGCACATGAGCTTTTTCTTCTAAAACTACTTATTCCTGAATTTACTCCTTCTGAAAATAGCAATCGCATAAGCAGGAAATCTTTTAGACTTTATTCTTCTAACTTTTAAACTTTCTTTAACAATTAATTGACTAGTCCTTTTGATTTTATTATTTTTGTTCTATTATCGCTGCTAAAATAAGATTCCACTCTAACAATCTAACATAAGATTCCAGGTACATATTCATGAAACTCTGTTTCAATAGTGTACATCTTTCAATGATAATTATATATTCATGTGTCTAAATTCAGGGCTTTCCACAGTGTAGCACTGATCTATCTTTGCCATTTTAATTAACTCAGTTACCCCAAGAAGAGCCATGTGTTCAGCCAACTATACATAGAAGATTAGATATATAGATGGATAACAGATATAGATATATCTATCTATAGATGATAGAGATAGAGATAGAGACAGAGATAGATCTATGTATAGCTCCATATATATCTCCATCAAACCTGATCTACAAACTTCCTTCTTTCTTCTGTTAACATTTCTCAAAGAAAATATATAGCTTAATGTATGGATATTAACCAATTATCCATCTTTTCATCACATTTTTGGTATAGTTTCATGTATCTGTATTATAGCTGGTTGTTCCATACCATGTATTGTACTGGAGGTGAAAAGGTAATTCAAAAGAAATAGGAGCTCTTTAGTAGAGATAGCCAGAAGAAGCAGGTCTACCTCCATCATCCAGCCCCATCTTGTTTCATCTCTTCTCATACTCCAAATTAATGATCATAAATTCTGGTGGAGGGGCTCCTGGGTGGCTCAGTCAGTTAAGCACCTGACCCTTGGTTTCTGCTCAGGTCACGATCTCACGGTGTGTGGGATCAAGCTCCACATCCAGCTCTGTGCTGACAGCACAGAACCTGCTCACTCAACCTCACATTCTTGCATGTGCACTCTCTCTCCAAGTAAATAAATACACTAAAAAAACAAAAAACAAAAAAACAAATTCTGGTAGAGATGCTGGATGAGCCTCAACCTCTTTAAATCCTAGAACAGACTGAAGTCTTAGAGCTAATTAAGCAGGATATACTTTCTCACAAATTATTCTTTTTAAGTCTTTTTCACTTAATAATATAACAAAAGTTTTCCCTTATTTTTAAAGTTCTTTTTTAAAATTATTTTTTGGGGCGCTTGGCTGGCTCAGTCAGTTAAGCAACTGACTCTTGGTTTAGGCTCACTCAGGTCATGATCTCACTGTTTCATGAGTTCAAGCCTCCATCAGGCTTTGCTGACAGCATGGAGCCTGCTTAGGATTCTCCGTCTCCTCTCTCTCCCCTACTCACACTGCCTCTCTCTTTCAAAATAAATAAATTAATTAAAAACAAAGTTTAATATTTTTGTGCTAATTCATCTTCTGCATGTTTGTAATTCTCTTATATAAATATTTGGATAACTTCCAGTGGGGAGCTATTATAAATAAAGCTACTATAAACATTTATACAAGTCTTTGTGTTTCTTCTTCCCATTATAAACACCCAAGTTTTGAATGAATGGGACATTTCATAGATTTATGATTTCACTTTAAATGAAACTGCCAACCTGTTTTCTAAATGGATTGTACCATTTTGCATCTCTGTTAACTGGATAAAAGTAACAGTCCACATCTTTGACAATATTTATGTTTATTCTTATTTTGTAATTTATCTAAGTACTTTTTTATCTTTTGAAAATTGAGATTGTTGTGAGAATTAAATGAGATAGTTTTTAACACACATAGTGTGTCCGACTTCAATTAATGTCAGCTATTATATTTATTACTCTGGGTTTTTTTCAGTGTAATTGTTTATTTTCTTCATATATGCAGCACATATGCACAGTGACTTTTACATAAGTAATCAATAAACATTTGCTGATTATTGAGGTATGAATTATAGAGGATAAGAAAAGGCACATCAGAAGTGGTGATGATCACACCAGTGTATCTGTCCCTATGTGGCATCACCAAGCACGTAGGGAGAAGGATGGGACAACACTCTTTAAATGGTGCATCTGGGGGTCAGCTCTGGTGACTAAATTCTCATCTACATGCATGATTAAGCACTATACTCTCCTTTTTTAAAAATTTCAGGTCGTTTGAGGTATAATTGACATATGAAATTATGGGATATTTAAAATGTGCATCATAGTGTGTGTGTGTATGTATATATATATATATATCACATTGAAAAAGTATCCTCACCCACCCCACCCCACCCCTCACACCCCACCCCTGACAAAATCTAGTTAAGTTCACATCCATCACCTCACATACTTAACCTTTTCTTTGTTTTGTTTTTGGTGAGAACATTTAGGTTCCACCTCTAAGCAAGTACAATACAGCGCTATCACCACCTTTTACATTTTATCCTCAGACCTTATTCTTCTTACAGCTGAAAGTTTGTACCTTTTTACTAACCTCTGCCTCCATCTTTGTTTTGTAAATATGAGTTTAACATTTTTTCTAGTGATCCATCTTACCTAAATAATTTTTACACATGGAAATGCAGAATGCTTCTAACTCCTCAATATAATGACTATTCTGAGTAACATCTTTGGGTATGGTTTCACTGTATTTTTTTGTTCATTTCATTAGGAAAGTTTCCTAGAAGTAAAATTAATGAGTAAGGGAATGTAAAATATTTTAATACAAAAGTTATTGTTACAATAATAAACAAATGGAGACCAGTCTTAAAATTTTTCTGAGTAGCAAAACCAGTGTAGTCATACAAACAAAGCTTAATTTAGCTTATTTTGCAAGAGTAATTTGACTGGGGTCATTTCTTGTTTATGTCTCCAGAAATCATAAACAAAACTTGATCTATTTCCCAACCACTGACCAATTCCCTATTATTTAAGAAAATTCTCATATCATAACCAATCGCTGTGAACATTACACAGTCACTGCTTTCTCACTGTATAAGCTGCTTTATAACAATATACCCTTGAGCTTCATTCTATGTTTTGGTTTGAGTGCTCCTGGTTTACAAACTGTCTTTTTTGTGTGTGCGCAATAAACTTTTACTAATTACTACTTCAGTGATTCACTGGTTTTACTTCTGCTATGTTTGAATTTTTGACACTATCTTGCAAACTGGAATGTTCCTCCAATAACCTACTGACTTGAGAAATAACTATTTCCCCTCTGCAAAATTTACATTGGTCAAATCATTCTAACATAACCACGTGTAAATTTTATGTCCACTCCTTCAAAATTACAGAAATCTCTCTCTCTAACAAATTCCTTGCAAGTCCTTCCAGCCTGCTAGACATTATTAAAGACAGGCTAAAGGAGAGGCAAACAAAAGTGGCGAAGCTGTGGTTCTTTGCATTAACAGGTTCACCAGTGACTCTTGAATAAGATTCCAGCACATTAAAAAAAAATGTCACTTTTCCTGAAACTTTTACAAGTTGTAAGGCATTGTCATATTATATTTACTATTTAAGCACATTATAATTGCACTAGTGTTGGGGAAGGTCAGCAAGAGGACATAACCCCTCTAGACCCATGAGCTGAACCCCACAATCAGAGGCTCCTCACCCCTTTGGGGTATATATTCTTCCTGCCTTCACTGCTCCTAGAAGCTGCCCCAAGGACACAGCCTTGAAGACAGTGATGTGCTATTGAGACCACCTAAATGTTATACCAGACTGAACTCAGGTAAGGCCTCTATTTTAACTTTTAAAAGTTGGCAGGCAGGTGTGTAAATCTAGTTGTCTTGCAACCACCGAAACAAGCCTCGTACGAAAGTTCTGTTGCTTATTAAACCTGCCATCTACCAACCTGGAGTGGACTGCCTCTTCTTCAGTCTTTTCTTGCCCTCCTTCCCTCAGAAGGTTGCCAAGGAGGTTGTGAACCAACAATCCTTGGTGAGCCAGCCAGGAAACCAAAAACCTGGGGCTTGGGAAAGAGGCATCCAAGGGGGAAATCCTGAGTTGGCAGGTGACCACTATGTTGTCAGGTGATTGTGGATGGCTTTGGGAGTACAGCGGTGTCCTGGAAACTCTGGCTGCTTTAACGGGTTTGCCTGAGAAACTGCACATAGCACACTGTGCAAAGAAAATCCTAGGAAAGTGATGAGAGGGGAGAGGAGGATGTTGTGGTGATTGACAATGAAACAGACAAAAAGCTTGGTGTCATCTGATTGTTAATAAAAAGGAGAGCAAAAGTCCATCAGTAACAACTCCAGCCAGTGGCAGTCCCTGGTCAGGAAATATTCATGATGAGAGAATATACTCCCTCTGATAAAACTGCTAAGTTCCAGCTAAAGGCCAGGGAACGTATCCGGGCTTGGTTACTGCAGCAATGGGACATGGGAGGACACTGGCATTTCTCTGATGGGCAGGAGGCAGAGGAAATGAGTACCATCACCACACACTCTATTCCCCTTCCCCACATCAGTAAAATGGGCCATCACATTGATGATATAATGTTAACATGTGAAAACTTGCCCCTGCTGCAGGACATTCTGCAGGACACTGCAGGTTTTGCCAGAGCATCTTCAGGGAAAAGGATGGGCCCACAGAAAATCCAAGGTTGAGACACCACCATAAGGTTGTGGGAGTCATTTGATCAGGTAAGACCACGTGTCCCAGAAGCTGTGATTTATAAAGTGCAAGGTTAAGCTGCACCCTAGCAATGTGAAAGAGGTGCAAGCTTTTGTAGGGATTTTGGGGTTTTGGGGACTTTTACTCCCCACCTGGCACAATGCCTGCATCCCTTAAACTGCCTGGTAAAGAAAGGAATGTATGGGGCTAGGGATCAGAGCAGCAAGCCACCTTTGGGAAGACAAAGAACTAGTGAAACAAATTAAAGCTCTGGCATCTCCTAAGCAGAGCTACCATTTGAGTTAGATATGTCTACTACTCTAGAAGGTGTCGGTTGGGCTCTGTGACAAAGACAAAAGAAGGGGAGAATGCCCCTTGGATTTTTGTCACCCACTTAGGAAGGGGCAGAAACCCAATATCGCCCAATAGAGCAACAGTTCCTAAAAATGTACACAGAGCTCTTCCAAGTAAAGCCTTTCAGTAAAGAGATAAACCACAGCAACCAATGGGCTAAACTCAGAGCCATTCACCTAGTGATCACTCAAGATCCCAGGCTGTTAACCCTTTGCAGTGATAGTTGGGCTATTCTAAAGAAAATGGGAAGCCTGGACAATGGGAAGTCCAAGGGTAGATATCATGACTGGGGCCCTGTGGAGTCAAGATATGTAGGAAAACATTTGGGTTCACCTGCAGGACTGGGAAAAAGAACACAGCATTAATGGAGGTTCCAATTCCCCTATAACCCACAACAGCAGTGTTGGCAGAAAAGAAAAATGGAATATTAAAGCAGCAGATTAGGTTACTAATAGCTAAAACTATGTTGGTTGGGTTGACTACAGTATTGTCTCAGGCTTTAATACATTTAAATGATCAACAGGTAGAGCCTATTGCCCCATATGCCAGACCAGAGATGCCTGCCAAGACACCCAATACTATAAAGGGATAGAACTTGTGGGAAACAGCCATTGCCTTGACTTTCATGGCAGATCAATGTCCCATACTGCTGAGAACACCAAGCCCTATCACATCTGGGAAAGAAATTATCTGCTGAAATTTGCAATGAGATGTTCCGCTAGGGTGGGTGCTGAGTTACTTCATACCCCTGAGTGAGGGAGAACACTCAATCTTTATGGGGATCCCATTGTCTTGCTGCAAGCTGGACTTGTTGAAATGCACTATTCCTGGAAAGGAACACATGCCATTAAAAAAGGGGAGAAAGTGAGGGTCCTGGTCTGGCATATCCCACCCCCAGTCTGTCTCCACATGTTTGGCAGTGCTTCTTTCCCCAGCCAACATGTATGGTATCTACAACCAGGTCAAGTTCCTAAAACTGCCAACCTTCCTTTTTACAAGGCCAGGTGGACATGTTCTGTTTTCCACTGGTACAATCATTTGGCTGCTGTCATTGTCTCCTCCATTGGCCTGGAGGATATTATAGCACACACAGAAGCACTTACTAAATTCACCCATCAAGCCTTGAATAGTAGCAGCAAAGTATTTCCTTTATGAACACTGAGATGAATCCAATGGGAAAAGCTGTCCTCCAAAATACGATGGCCTTGAACATTATTACTGCCTTACAAGGAGTCATCTGTGTCATTATCCAAACAGAATGTTGTATGTTCATACCTGATGAGTCTGCTTAATGTATCCTCTTTGTTAAATTACATGAGGACACAAATGAATGCCTTGAGTGATCCAAACTCCTGCCTAGGGGACTTAAATCAGTGGTTTGGATTATGGGGCTCTTGGTGGAAAAAACTGTCAGATTTTGGGAATCATCATTTTAATCTGTGCTTTCTCTTGCATGTACCTGTTTTATTGCTATGACATCTTCAGTGCAACCAGATAGCTGCCAAAAGAGCCACCTCCATGCTAGTGAAACACCTTGCTGCCTTCCCGGTGCATTTTGTGGAAGAGAGGGGCATGTAAGAGTTAGTCACGGAGTAGCATGTTGGCAGAGGTCATTATGAGGACCTGGCCCCAGTTGACCCATGAGCTGGACCCTGGCAATCGGTGGTTCTTCATCCCCTCCCCTATCCTTGAGGTGTGCATTGTGCTTGCCTTCCCTGCTCCCAAAAGCTGCCCCAAGGACATAGCCTTGAGATAGTGATATGGTGCTGAGGCTATCTATATGGTATACATGACTGAACCCAGTTAAGTCCTCTATATAAAGGACTCATCTTTATCTATATAAAGGACAAATCTATAAGATTTGGCATGTGGTTGCAGATAGCTACTCATTTCGTAGCTGCCTAAGACAAGCCACATATGTAGGTTCCCTTGGTTATTAAGCTTGCCATCTACCAACCTAGAGTGGTCTGCCTCTTTTTTTGGTCTCCCTCCTCCACATGGAGGGCTGATTTCAGATATCACTTCAGGAACTCCAAAGTAGCTTGCTAAAGGACAACTAGTATGGTCAGGAGTAATCTGTATAGCTCTGAATTTTAAAAAAGCAAACAAAAGAAATAATTCTTTGCATAGCTGGGAATTGTAACAATACAGTTGGATATAAATTACACTGTTCAACATATAATAACTGAAATAGAACAAATGCAATAAAAATTGATGCTTTAATATCAAGTATAAGTTTATGTGAAGTAAGTCTGGCAGTCAAGATACAATGAATCAGGGGCATTTTCAAGTGAAAATCTGAAATGTAAGAGGCAAAGAAATGCCTCTTCTTATAAAAGAAACTGGTAGCAAACAGGACCCAGAGGAACATCATCATTCAAGGCATGCCGGCAGAATAACAGCAACAGTGAAGACCAAATATAGTTCTCAGTGTTAGACAGAAAACCCAGAAAGTGGAGTGGACATAGTTGGTTATCTACACAGAACATATTTCTCCTTCCTAGCAGAACTGTGCCTTCTATGATAGTCATCTTTCCTCCCCATGAAGTTGTTGTGTTGTCAGAGGAATCTACCCCAAACACAAGCTTGGTAGCTGGGCCTTGATTCTAAGCAGTCATTTATTCCCTTCCTTGATTTTGCATTAGAATCATGTGGAAGTTAGTTAGTTAGTTAGTTGGTTAGTTAGTTTTTTCAAATAGCAATGCCCAGGGTCTGTCTCAGATATTATGTTTTACTTGGTAAATAGGAACATAGAACTTCCTACATTTTTAATTCCTCTTCCCTTGGGAGTTCTTAAAAAACAACAACAACAACAACAACAACAACAACAACAAAAAAAACAATGTGAGACTAAGTACCAATTAAATCCAGTCAAAACTTCTAAATGTGAGAATGAGATGCAGGCATTTAAAAAAAAAAAACTTTTGGGGCGCCTGGGTGGCGCAGTCGGTTAAGCGTCCGACTTCAGCCAGGTCACGATCTCGCGGTCCGTGAGTTCGAGCCCCGCGTCGGGCTCTGGGCTGATGGCTCAGAGCCTGGAGCCTGTTTCCGATTCTGTGTCTCCCTCTCTCTCTGCCCCTCCCCCGTTCATGCTCTGTCTCTCTCTGTCCCAAAAATAAATAAACGTTGAAAAAAAAAATAAAATAAAAAAAAAAACTTTCTAGATAAATGTAATCTATAAAGTTGAGAACATATTTTCTAAAGTGTAGTATTACCCCCTTTTATAGGGATTGGTTTAGAAAGGGACATATAATCCAAACTAGCCAAAACATTACAAAGGGTAATTATTGGTAGGTGGAGGAAAACTTCAGTCTAACAAGAAATACCCTTTGGAGCCAGGCTGTCCAATATGGTAGCCATTGGCCACTTTTGCCTATTGAAATGTGACTAATACAACTAAGATATGGAATTTTTAATTTTACTTAACACTGGCACTCAATTTCATCACTGGAAAAATTTTAAATATATTTGAAAAAAACTTTGCAATCTGAATGAATTTTCTCAACTGTACATTTTACACAGTATGCATCAAAAGCTTCTGAGGAAAACTTAGTGTCCAAGTTGAGATGTTCAATATAAATCAGATTTCCAAGATTTAGCATGAAAAAGGCAATGTAAAATATCTCAGTATTTTATTTAGGTAGATTATATGTTGGAATAAGAATATTTTGAATATATTGGGTTAAATAAAATATTGTATTAAAAAGAATTTTACCTGAATCTATTTACTTTTTAAACTTGGCTTCTAGAAAAATTTAAATTATAAATGTGGCTTCCATTATATTTTCTGGACAGTAATGGTTAGTTTTGAGTGAAGTTAAGGCACATGGCTGCCACAGCCCTTTTGCTATCAGCATGAAGATAAAATCACAGAATATGGAAAAGTCAGGCTGAGGACACAGCAATGGAACAAGAACCCTGGTGCAAACCTGCTAACTTTGCCTGGCTGCCAGAAATTTTCAGTTATTTTTCTATTCCTCCTGTATTAGTTATCTTTTGATATTTAACAAACTATGCCAAACCCATTAATGGCTTAAAACAATAGGCAATTATTATTTCATGGTATCCATGGGGCAGGAATATAGATGTGCCTTAGCTACATGCCTCTGCTTGAAGGTGTCTCACAAGGCTGTAATCAAGAAGTCAGCCAGGGCTTCAATCTCATCTGATGGCTTGACTGCGGAAAGATCATCTTTTAAGATCACTCATATGCTGTTGTCAGGTTTCAGTTTCTCATAGGTTTTTGAACAAGAGCCTCAGTTCTTCATTGGCTGCTGACCAAAGGCCTCCCTCAGTTCCTTGCCATATGGGCTCCTCCATACGGAAGCTCATAGCATTATGGCTAGTTTCCTCAAGCAAGAGAGAAAACTCAGGATGGAAGCCACTATCTTTTTATTATTAATTTGAAGTGATAATTCATTACTTTTGCAATGTCTGGTTCATTCAGAGTAAGGCACTAGGTCCAGCCCATACTAAAGGAGACTGATTATATAAGGACATGAATATTAGGGGAGAATCATCAGGTACCATCTTAGACAGGGCCAACCACCCTTCTTCATGCACTCCTTGCCCAACCTCAGAAGCAACCATTACCCTGAAGTTTGTAATTATTTATAGACAAGTGTCCGATTAATAATTCATAAATTATATATACTATTGCTTTTCCCCCTCAACACCATATATATGTTACAGCCATGTTGATGTTGACATTGGACAATCTAGTTCATATAATTTACTTGCTATCTAACATTTCATTATATGAATAAGCCATAGTTAATTTATACAGTCACCTACTAAAAAATACTTAGGGTTTTTTTCACATTTAACTCTATTACAAACAGTGCTGCAATAGACATTTTTCTAATGGTCTCTATATGAGAGAGTCTCTCTCTAGACCTGGGATTACTGGGAAGTGAAGAATATGCAACTTCAAATTTGTTAAATGTTGCAAAATTCCCTTCCAAAAATTATATTAGTGTTTTTTCTAGCAAAGTATATGAATTCTTATTTTACTAGCATTTGAATTTATTTCATTTAACTACATTTCCCCATTTTTATAGCTATAAAATCACATTTTTCTATGGTAATAATTTGCCTCTCCTTGATTACTCATGAGGTTGTACATATTCAACCTACTTTTATATGTATATTTTGCATACCGATTCCATTATCTGAGGCTTACTTGTATACTTTGTCCCTTTTCTAGCTGTGCCTGGGTGGCTCAGTCCGTTAAGCAGCCGACTTTGGCCCATGGTTCATGAATTCGAGCCCCACATCGGGCTCTGTGCTGACAGCTCAGAGCCTGGAGCTTGCTTCAGATCTGTGTCTCCCTCTCTCTCTGCCCCTCCCCTGCTTACACTCTGCATCTCTCTCTCACTCTTTCTCTCTCAAAAATAAATAAATATTAAAAAAATTTATATACTTTGTCCCTTTTGTAATTGGTTCCTTGTGGGTCTTTTTCTTTCTTAGTTACTGGAGCTTTCCACATACTCTTGACACAAATAATTTATGCAATATATGGTTGACAAATACATGATTTGTCTTATTTTTAAAACGTTTCCATATCAATTAATACTAAATACCTAAATGTTAATATGTTCAATTGATTGTAACATTCCTTTCATGGTTTCTGTTTTGTATTTTGCTTAGGGAAATACACCTATGCTAAATTCACAAAAATATTCTGTTTTCCTTTCCTTTGTTTGACTCAATTATCCACTTCGAAAAAAAGTGTTTTTGTTTTGTTTTGTTTTGTTTTGTTTTGTTTTTTTACTGTCTGCATCCAGTCTTTCTAGGCATTTAGTGGTAGGAGAATTTTCAGATTTGTTTTTGTTTTTTTTTTTTTTTACCTGCACCAGAAACAGTCCATGTCACTCTTTAAACTACTCTGTAATATTTTTTCATTACTTATAATAAAAAGCATCTTTAATGAAAGAGGCTAAAATGTATAGAATTTAATAAAGAATAAACTATTCAACAATTTGAAGTGCTACAGAAACGTCAAGAAATATAAAGTGAAAATGTGTTAACTTAATTTGTCATTGGTGACAACAAAGCCTGGGTATAGTTTGGATAGAAGCCAGATGTCAATGAGTTGAAAACTACCAGTAATTAGTGCTATTCTTTGAATCTTTCCACCTCTCAGCCCCAGAGAATCATGGTGAGGTGGCACTTTCCCAGCCCCCTTGCAGTCATGTGTGACTAGATTTGGTCAATGAGTTGTGAGGGGAAGTCACATGTATCCCTTCAGGATTGAAGGTGCCACTGTAACATCCAGAGCTCCCACCAGCAAGTTTCATGGTGTACTCTTTCATCTGGGTGGGTCCAGCAGTAAGGAAACCTGATTAAAGGGAAAGTGATTCTTTTTTATTATAAGCCATTGGGATTTGGGAATTTTATCACCATCACATATCTTGGCCTATCCTGATAATATATAAATTGATACAAGAGAGATGTGAACTCATTCCCATAGCACAGGGATGGGCTTGCTTGTGCTGTAGTGACAAATAATGGGATCATTCAGCTGCTTTAAATGCCGAAGGTTTCATTTTTCTTTCATGCTACATGTCTGTCATGAGTTAACTGCAGGCTCTGCTCCACATTTTCCTAACTCTAGGCCCTAGGCCAGCACAGCAGCCAGTATCTGGAATACTGCCAGTTGTCAGGGTAGAGGAAAAAAGAAGGTGGCAAATCACACATGGGCTCTTTAAGCCTAAATATGACACACGTCACTTCCACACATATTTTACTTTAGTTTAGGTTCCCCAGAAGTAGGCCCTGAGCTAATGGCTCCTATGACAGTAATCTAAGTAGTAAGTGTTCACAATTAAAACCAGGAGGAGAGTGGGAAAGTGGGGCTAAAAGGAAAGGAAGCCAAGAAACGTTGCAATATTAATGTGTCCTGAGATTTTGGCTCCATCACCAAGGTACCTCTGGAGACTAAGCAAGTCAAACCTGAAATTTATCCTGACCAGAGTCACAAAACCTGCATTATTATACACTGCTACTTGTCAGTTGCTATTTCAGGGTTTCCATTGTGGTGAGATAAAATTCCAGGCTTTTTGGGCTCCAGCAGCCCAAAGGGAGTCACAGATCTGGATGTTGGCAGTGAAAACACATGAGTCTTTGTGCACTAAAAAGGCAAGGGATCCTAGGGGATAGGACGACACTGACAACTCCAATGCATTTCAATGGCAAGGGGCAGCACACCTAAGCTTAAGGAGACAGGGTCCCACTGTAGTAGCAGAAGGAACAAGAACTGGCCATACTCAGGGAATGGCAACAATCACAACCGCAATGAAATAAGAGACAAAATAGACTTAGAAATGAAGCTTCCTCAGAGAAATAATTGGGATGAATAGCTGTTTCCAAGGGTCAGTGGAATGGAGAAGGGAAGAAGAGGACAGAGGAGAGTAAAGGAGAATGATGGGGGAAAAAAGCACAGGTTAAATGTTAAAGGAGGTTTCTGTGGGTTTTTTTTTTTTTTTTTTTTTAACAATAAACGTCTGTGAGGGGCGCCTGGGTGGCTCTGTCAGTTAAGCATCTGGCTCTGGCCCAGGCCGTGATCTCGCAGTCCTTGAGTTGGAGCCCCACGTCAGGCTCTATGCTGACAGCTTGGGCCTGGAGCCTGCTTCAGATTCTGTGTCTCCCCCTCTCTTTGCCCCTCCCTGAGTCGTGCTCTATCTCTTTCAAAAATAAACATTAAAAAAATTAAACAAACAATAAAAATCCTTGAAAATGTGAAAATGCTGATATGCTGTATATACATATGTATATATGTGGAAGGTGCATTTGAAGATGTAGGTCTTCAGAGATAATGGATGGGCCAAAGTTTTCTAGGAAACACAAGAGGATAAAATCAACTGACAAGTAAACACTTTATTTTCAGCCAGTTGGAAAGAAATGATTTACTTAAAGGAGAAAACATTTTCAGTAAGACTGATTGGGAATGCAAATAAACGTGCAGGCACAGGGCTGGAGAAATAAGGAAGAGCTCAAGTTTTGGCCTCCCTGTTTTGTTGGAAATCAAATCACCAAGTCGTCTCCTTGAAAGAGTAAAAGGGGAAGAGGAGGGAACCTGGGAGTAATGGTGAGTTTGGAACAAATACTAAGGGGAGTGTCACAGAGGTATCCCTAGGTTTGTAATGAAGTGCATACAGCAACAATGAGGGCCAAGCGAGGATCCAGATCATGAGTGTGAAGTGAATCAACCCACATGGTTCCCCCTTACATTAAGCATATCCAGGACTGTTGTGCGGAAGGTACAGCAAGCATGATGCTGCACGAGGGAAAATGGATTCATGCTTTTGGCCTGAGAGTGATTAAAGCGAGTTGTTATACGGCGTCATTTTGTAAGGAAACAAGAGAAGCTTTCAGAGATGGCTGAAAGATAGGGAGAGTATAGGGTGTTGAATGCTTCATCGGCTGGAGTAGAATTAATGGCCTAAGAGACTCATAAGGAAAGAGCTTGTACATACATACAGTTTCAAACTTTTGAATTCAGAGATTCTGTCATTCAGAGTGATAACGAGATTTAGGAGATGGCATTAAGTTATGGTAAAAAATAAATATATGGGATTAAGATAGGGTGTTGGACACTTTATTCACATGTGGAACTCATCTTAGTTATTGAGATAACTAGGAAAGCAGGCATAATTTTTAAATTTTGGAGCATGAAATTGTATATTGCAAAATGCACAGAGTTAATTGTTAAGCCACCATTGATGGAATCCTGGATCTCTAGAATTTAGTGTCTAAAGCTATATATTGTCATTAATACTATCTGTCCTGCATCCTATCTATTACAAAAAGTGTTAGGCAAAGTAAGCTGCCAAACTAGATTGTCTACTCAAGATCTCACACAATAACATGCATAGCACAGGGCATCAGAGCTGTCCAATGTGTGCTAAACTGAACTGAGCCAATATTTGGAAGTGCCAGATATCTTTGCTCTTGTTTAAATGCAGTGTGATTGGGGAAAAAGAGGTACCTGGCCTCAGATCACATGGTATTGATGAATGTTCTCCTTAGATAAACAAGAATAATTTGATGTAAGTTACTATCTGTCTTCGTCTAGGAAATACAATTGAATAGTCAGCAGGAAAACCAAATTGCAACTCCATTTAAGTAATAAGACACAGCAGGGTGTGGTATTGTTACATTAAACACCCTGAAGTGAGTTAATGTGATTATAATGTGGTTTCTTTAAACAAACCAATTATAGCATGCACAGGTAATAAATCATTTACCGTATTAGTATATGAAGCTTAATCTTCTCACATTTCTGTTTACACATGTATGAAAATTTAAAATGCATCGCCATAAAATAGAAACACTCCTATTTTACTGTTTTATAGTTCACCCAACTAGAAATATTTTACTCTTCATTGAATGTTTAATTCTTTCATTCATGTGTTTACCTTTTCATTCACTTACATAAAATACTTACCAATTAAAGCTATATAGGGGATTCAAATATGATATATGCTCTATATGTGTTTTATGATTGTTTTGTTTAAACAAGTCACATTATAAACACATTAACTCGCTGAGGGATGGGGAAGGAGGGCATTCTAATATAACAATAGCCTATCCTGATGCGTCTTTATATTTAAAAGGAGATGTCTTCAAGGAGTTTATAATCTGATAGGGGAAAGAAAGGTATTCAGAACAATAACTCAAATGTCAGGGAAAACCTGTTTTAAGCTCCACAGAGAGAGAGCTGAATGTACATGTGGAGATTTAAAGGCACAAGAAGTAGCACTTCTTTGGGGAAAGGAGAGAAAATTCCTAGAGAAGAGAATTTAAAAAAAAATTTTTTTATGTTTATTTATTTCTGAGACAGAGAGAGACACAGCATGAGTTGGACAGGGGCAGAGAGAGAGTTGAGACACAGAATCAGAAGCAGGCTCCAGGCTTTGAGCTGTCAGCACAGAGCCCGACACGGGGCTCGAACTCACAAACTGTAAGATCATGACCTAAGTCAAAGTCGGTCGCTCAACCAACTGAGCTACCCAGGCACCCCGAGAAGAGAACATTTTGAATTAACCATGAAGGATAAGTAAAATTTCTTCATAGGAAGAGTTGTGCAGAGAGGAAGAGTATACAGATCATGCTGGATAAGTTCATTAAGCAATGGGCAACCCCTTTTAAATTACTTTTATACTAAAATAAAACAGAAGCATCTTTACGTGACCTTCCTATGAATACATGTATACATATGTTTCAAGCAACTCTTCAAGTAGAACATCACTTCTTCACTGAGCATTGACTATATTCCACATGCAATGGAGCGAGATCAGAGAGACCTGACTTAGTAGATCAGTGGAGAAAAGGAGAGAAGCAATGAGGTTTACAATCTATTTAAAGTTAAAAGTGACCAGCTTTGCTGATGGACTAGAAGAGCATAAGAGGAAAAGTCAAACGTTACTATAAGATTTTGACTTTACCAAGTGAATGACTGGTGCTGCTATTTACTAAGAGGAAGAACACGGGCAGCAATCAAGAATTCGTTGGCCTGTAAGTCTGAGACACACGTGACCTATCTCTTATAAAAATGCTATCATGAGTGGCTTTTTTGTTTTGTTTTTTTGCATGGAGAGTTTTCCATATTTAAGGTGCTATGGACTTGAATGGGTCTGTCTTTGTACCTCTCATGAACTAGGAACTGAAATCTGCTTCTCTTCCTGACCATTCAAACAATCTGTCTCCAGTCTCAGTGCCATTCCTGCATTTGCAATGTAGGTCAGCATGCATGCTTGCTCAGTATGTATTGCAGCTCATAAAATGATATTGGCCAAACCTCTTAGAAATCCCTTTCCTCAGATCTGAGCAGTGAGGTCAGCCATGTGCTTCCTTTCTTTACACCCCTACAGGGAATGGGTTTTTTTCTTGTTTGTTTGTTTGTTTGTTTGTTTGTTTTAACTAGGCTCCAGGCCCAACTTGGGGCCTGAACTCACTACCCTGAGTTCAAGAGTAACAACACTCCATCTACTGAGTCAGCCAGGCACCCCGACAATTTGTTTTTGATAAAACGTGACTTCCTTTCTCTTAGAAATTATGAAACCAGTTTGGTCACCCTCACACCTGAAAAGAAACTAGTACTCTCATTTTGAGAAACCAGCTTTGGTGAATTTAATACGTTTGTTTTTCACCTGATGCTTTCTATATTGCAAACTTTATATCATTTAAGAACCTAGAGGGGAGGAAAATATTGGTTACAATATGTACTGAGTCCTTTCCTTTTAGAAAAAGTATCTTTAAACAGATTTCTGCTCAAAATTTTACATCATCAATTAGAGGTTAGAGAGCATGGATTTATAAAGGAAACTATCCACACAGTTGATCAGTGTTTTCCTTTCTTTGCCTCGAAGTGAAAGGTAACCTGGTATTGGTTTATTAGCAGATTTAATTGATTTGGCATTGGACACTGTCCAGGTGATGCTTCAGGGATGAGGCCATTGGTCAGTATTATAGAGATGAATGTAAAGAATCAGAGATCACCTTTTACTTATTAAATAATACAAATGCCATGTTATTGCACACGGTACTGTGTTATAAATATAAAATGATACCTAAACTAACTGAAAAATATCATCTAATTTTGTTCTGTTAATCTTCATAGGTTTTAAAAAATACCACATCCTAGGTATATTTTGCCCTAAAGTCTGTTAAAGACTTACTTTCTGGCTGGAATTAATGATTACTTAAAGTTAAGTTTTGTAAATGTGTAATGATTTTTCTTTAGCATGATACTAAGGGCTATATTGTATTTGGGGGACTGTATTTAAAGTAAAATAAATTTTAGAATTTATGAATATGCATGTACAATGTTTTTGCCTCCAATGTCTACCATATCAAATGGGATTAAATTTATATCTATATTCAGGGATACAATAATGATTATTTAAACATCTTCCACTTCCCTGAAATAATTGCATTTTGCTTAGACTAGATTTGTTCAGCAAAGTTTAAAAACTCCATGTTACTTGGAGTAACTCCATATATTTGAAAGTAATGGTTAATTTGTATATCTAACACACACACACACACACACACACACACACACACACACACAAACCCTCCAAATTACTATGTCGAAGCATAATTGCCTTATAAAAATAAAGTGAGTATCCTTTAAAAACTCTCTAAGTCTGGCCTTTTGTGATGCTAAGTGAAGACAGGTCCTTCCCTTTGATATGTAAAAGTTGATTTGGAGCTAAGTTTGGGTGTAGTGATTAGAGAGACCTGAATCACTCTGCCAACAAAGTGAAAAGAATTTATATTCTTTATAGTTCCTAGCAACAAGATCTATTGAATCGGAAATGACTTTACCCTTGATGGAGTGCAGCCAGAAGGGCGTTAAGAGGAGTATCTAATCTAATAAATTTTTAATAAATTTTTCACTAAAAATAGAGACGTAAACAACTATAGAAATGAAAGTATACAGCTAAATTAATTTTCAATGGGAAAAAGTGTAACCAATACCCATATTGGTTACAACAATTACCATTATTGTTGATTGTCTTCCTGGCCCTTCTAATCACTGTTCCCCATCAAAAATAACCATTAAGCTAAGTTCTAACATAATAATGGATTTGATTATTTTGATCTTGAAGTTTTTGTAAATGATATCAGTTAGTATAAAACTCCTGTCTCATTTCCTTTGTCCATGTGGTTATGAGTAGTTTAGTTTACTCAATAGTTCCATAGCAAGCTTTCTCAATCTTGCACTGCTCACAGTGTGGGCCAGATAACACTTTGTTAGGGGGGACTGTCCTGTGCAGGGCAGGATATTTAACAGCATCCCTGACATCTAAGGATGAGATGTCAGTAGGACTCCCCTAGGTGTAACTACTGAAAATGTCTCTAGACATTGTCAAACACACTGAAAATAAATTGGCTCCAGATAAGAACCATTGCCTTACAGTATTCAACTGAATATACCAACAATAGTTAATCCATTTTACCACTGACTGATGTTAGAGTTGCTTTTATTTTATTTGTTGTTATAAACATTTTGATATATGACTTATGTAGCTAAATGCACATCTGTTGGGTATACACATCATGGTGGAATTACTAGGTCAATGACATGTTTTAGTAGATACATTAGTTTTCCACAGTGGTTGCGTCAATTTATTCTCTCAAAAGTTTGTGAGTGTTACAGTTGCTACACAACATTTGGAATTCTTGGCCTAATTAACAGTTCTGGTAGCTCTGACATGTTTCTTGTGTTTTTTCTTTTGCACTTTTCTGTCAGTAATTAAATGAAGTGCTTTTTTCATATGTTGAATGGACATTTGGGTTTCTTCTTTCTGAAGAATACATTTAAGACTTCTGCAGATTTTTTTTTTATTGGTTTGGCCATTTTTTTCCTTACAAATATATGAGAGTTATATATATGCTGGATATAAATCCATTGTTGGACATATGCATGGCAAATATCTTCTGTTAACGTGTGGCTTGTCTTTTCACTTTCTAAATAGTGGTTTTTGATGACCAGAAAAGTGTAATCTTTTAATTTTTTTTAACGTTTATTTGTTTTTGAGAGACAGAGACAGAGTGTGAGTGGGGTAAGGGCAGAGAGGGAGGAAGACACAGAATCTGAAGCAGGCTTCGGGCTCTGAGCTGACAGCACAGAGCCTGATGAGGGGCTCAAACTCATGAACTGTGAGATCATGACCTGACCCAATGTTGGACGCTTAACTGACTGGGCCACCCAGGTGCCCCCAGAAAATTGTAATCTTAGTGCAACTCAACTTATGATATTTTTACTTTATGATTAGTATTTTTCATGTCCCACTAGATGTATTTTGTCTACTCTAGATATTGTCATATGTTTTCTTCTAGGACATTTACTGTCTCAACTTTTTTATTTAGAAGCAAAATCATTTGGAATTAATATGTTATACAGAATGAGGTAGAATAAAATTTATTTTGTTCTGTACTGATGTCCAAATAATACAGGACCATTTTTTAAAAGGTCATTCTACTCCCACTGCAATTCACATGTATGCGATTCACTATGTTATGACATTATATCTATGTCATAAATCAGGTGACCTCATGTGTGTGGGTCTGAGCCTTGATTCGTGTTCCATTGGTTCTTTTGTCTATTTTTATGTCAATATCACACTGTCATAATTGCTGTAGGTTTATAGAAAGGCATGATACCTTCAGCTTTGTTCTTCTTCATTAAGATCATCTTGACTGTTTATATTTCCACAAGAATTTTAGATTTAGCCTTGAAATTTCTGTTAAAAAAACAGCTAAGAATTTGATAGATAATATATTGCCCATCTCCTAGCTAAAATAATAGAGTCTAGTCACACTTCTAAGGAAGTAGCCACTCATCTGTCCACAATTTCTACCTACATAAAAAGGGGGAAATTTCATGCAACAGCAAAACTGGAACATTCTTTTTAAAAAGGGGGGCTTTGTTAAGGTATAATTATGTGGCAAAAAACTGCAAATATCTAATTTATGCAATTTGATAAGTTTGGTCATATGCATACACATGTGAAACTATAACAACAATCAAGGTGATAAATATCCATCACCTCCAAAGTTTTCTTGTACTCCCCACTTTTTTGTGGTAAGAACATGTAACATGAGATATACTTTCTTAACATTTTCTATGCGCATAATATATTGTTAACTACAGATACTATGTTGTACAGTAGCTCTCTTGAATTTATTCACCTTGCATAATTGAGACTTTATGCCCATTGAGTAGCAACTCTCATTTTCCCTTGCCCCAGACCCTGGCAACCACCATTCTACTCTCTGATTCTGAGTTTGACTATTTTAGATACCTCATATAGATGGTATCATAAGGTATGTATTCTTCTGTGACTGGCTTAGTTCACTTAGTGTTAAGTCCTCAAGGGTCATCCATATTGTTACATATGACAGGATTCCCTTCTTTTTTAAGTTGAATAATATTTCACTTTATGTACATACCACATTTTCTTTCTCCATCCATCTACTAGACATTTTAGTTGTTTGCTTATCTTGGCTTTTGTGAAAAATGCTGTGAGGAACATGGAAGTTCAGATATCTCTTCAAAATCTTAATTTCAAGTCTTTCAGATATATACCCAGAAGTGGGATTGCTGATCATATGGTAGTTCTATAGATTTACATTGTCTCATAGATTTACATTTCCACAGTTTTACATTGCCACCATCAGTGTATAAGGGTTCTGATTTCTTTACATCATTAACAACTTTGTTTATCTTTTTTAAAAAAATAATCATCATTCTAAACAGATATGAAGTGATATTTTATAGTGGTTTCAATTTTCATTTCCTTGATGATTAGTGATGTGACTATGTTTTCATATACCTGTTGATCATTTGTATGTCTTGACAAATGGAATAGAATAGAGAACCAAATAAAGATACCAAGAATAAACAACAGGGAGTGGAGAGTCTCTTCAATAAATGGTGCTGGAAAAAATGAATAGTCACAGGCCAAAAAACAAATAAAAAATTGGCCCTTTGTCTTATACCATCAGAAAAATCAATTCAAAATGGATTAAAAACTTGAATATAAGACCTACAAATGTAAAACTCTTAGAAAAGAACATAGAAGAAAAGCTTCTTGACATTATTGGGTTTGGCAATAATTTGTTGGATATGACACCAAAGCACAGGCCACAAAGGCAAAACAAGTGAGTAAGACTTTATCAAACTAAAAAGCTTTCTGCATAACAAAGAAAACAAAGCATGTGGTCTCCTTAGCATGTTAGATTTAGAGTCCTAAACTTTTTGCATGCCAGCTCAGCATTCTATAGACATTTTTTCTAGGGTCTTGATGCAGGTAGAAAATCTATAGTCTGTCTGTCCTAATTGAATAAGCATATGGCATAATTTCTGCCATAATTTGTTGGTCATTATATTAGTTTCTTAGGGCTACCATATCAAAGTACCACTAACTAGGTAGCTTCAAACAATAGAAATTTGTTGTCTTACAGTTCTGCAGGCCAGAAGTCCAAAATCAAGATGTGAGCAGTGATCTCCTTCCTCTGAATCCTAAATCCTTCCTTGTCTCTTCCTAGCTTCTGTTGGTTTTCTCATACTCTGTGATGTTCCTTGATTTACAGATGCATCTCTTCAATGCTCTATCTTTACATGGTATTTTCCTTGTGTGTCTCTGCTTTCATATGGGAACCTTTTTATAAGGACACTAGTCACATTGGATTAGGGGCCCACACTATTCTAGTAGGACCTCATCTTAACCAATTACATTCACAATTATTCTGTTTTAATTATTTTTTAATGTTTATTCATTTTTTGAGAAAGAAAAAACGTGAGCAGGGGAGAGCGAGAGAGAGGGAGACCCAGAACCTGAAGCAGTCTCCAGGCTCAGAGCTGGCAACACAGAGGCCAACACGGGGCTCAAACCCATGAACTGCAAGATCATGACCTGAGCTGAAGTCACATGCTTAACTGACTGAGCCACCCAGGCATCCCTACAATGATTCTCTTTTAAATCTGGTTACCTGGGGCGCCTGGGTGGCTCAGTCGGTTAAGCGTCGACTTCAGCTCAGGTCACGATCTCGCGGTCCGTGAGTTCGAGCCCCGCGTCGGGCTCTGGGCTGATGGCTCGGAGCCTGGAGCCTGCTTCCGATTCTGTGTCTCCCTCTTTCTCTGCCCCTCCCCCGTTCATGCTCTGTCTCTCTCTGTCCCAAAAATAAATAAACGTTAAAAAAAAAAAAATTAAATCTGGTTACCTTCTGAAGTACTGGGAGTTAAGACTTTAAGAGATCTTTGAGGGGGTGGGGGCGGTGGGGAGAAGGGAACACAATTTAACCTGGAACAGTTGTGACAGTCACAAAGATCTGCTCTGGTTCATGGGAAAGGGACACACACCCAGACTCCAACTCTTAATGGAGAAATGGCAAATAGATTGAAAGAAGAAAATTTATGATATTGACTTAGTCATTTAGGAACACACAATTATCTATCTCCAGACATTTGACCTCTGGCTTCCTCAATTTTGAATGACTATAACTGTATATTTAAGTAATATCATTATAGGAAGTCATTTACATGCTTATATTCAAATGTTTAGTAGGTGATTATCTTTTTCATTTACTCTTTAACATATAGTGACACAATATAAACTTTTGAGAGTTTCATACTTACTATCAAAAGTTTCTACAGATATTGCTCCTTTAGTTTTCTGGTATTTAAGTATTTTGTTTTGTTTTATTTTAATTCAGGCACTTACAGGATTTCTGTCTCAGTAATTAAGCTGCATTATTTTCCTCAGAAGCTTAGAGGCTATATTTGAATTTAAAATGTTTTTAAGAATCCAGCTTTTGTAAGTTTATTTTTGTTAGTTGTGTCGGCATTTTGGTCTTCGGATGACTTTTTTTTTTTTTTTTCTATTGGGGACATTGTTTTTAAATTTTCTTTTTTCACATAGATTTGATTTGATTTTGATTTTTACTTCAATTATCAAATACTGTTTATTATTTGTTTTTCATTAATGTTCATGTACATTTATGAGCATTGAGGACTTGCCTCCTTTAGGAACTATTAGTACTTGAATCTGGACTTCTATATTTTGTCATCCAATTATATTCCTTCCTATGATTTTTATTTCCCAAGTAAATCCCAAGATTTTTTAAATCCCAAGATTTCCTTCCTTTGCTTTGTTTGGTTTTCTAAGTGTCACTTTCACTACTTATCACAGCCAATGGTTTTTAAAACCTTTTCATATGTTTAATACTTTCAGAAATCTCCTTTGCCTCTTAGCTTCATCGTTTTGTGACTATAAGAATCTTTGCCATAGCATAAATAAATTGAACCTTGGGAGGATCAATAAATTTCTTATATTTTATTTGTGATAATATGTAATAAAGTACCCTCAGGGGTGTGCTGCAGATATAAGACCAGAAATCCTATTAATGTCAGCCATTTGCTGATTTTTCTTTACAATGGGAATAAAAATAATAACAATGTAACAAGTATTCTTAACCAAGGTAGGTTAAATCCATGATGTATGAAATCATAATTTAAACAAGATATCTTAATTGTTTGCATTGAGAATGAATCAGTAACTAATTCCAATTCTAATTTGATTTCTTGTCCTATTTAGAGATGTCTTTAAACTAGCTCTAATTAGTCTCTGCCATGGTCAGGGGTTTAATATAATTACATTATGAGTGACATTTATCAATTTTACCACACATGTCAGAAAATAGGAAATGTTAGAGGAGAAATGATTAGAACATCCTTCTCCTTGCAAGGCCTATAGCCCAGGAATTTCCTGTGGATATCCGCCAGTATCCTAAAAGCAGTCCTCTGTCCTTTGTCTTCAATAGGCAAACAATGCCAACTCTGGTCTAAAGATGTCTTGGTACCTTTGAGTTGTTTGAGCTTTAATGCATAGGGACTTAAAAGAGTCACTTTGAGTTTAATTCATAGGACCTCAGGATATGTTTGAGTTATTTGAGAATTTAATACATAGAGACTTAAAAGAAATGTAAAACTCTGACCATTTTCTTTACCCATTGAAATCTGTATCTCAATGTGATTAAAAAAAAAAAAAAAAAAAGAAGTTGAAAAGCTGTTCAGCCTAGAAAGGGAAAGCATCCCTAATTTGGGTAGATGATAAAATATCTTGGAAAATATCTTTCAAATCTTGGATTTGAAATCATTAAGTAAAATATTAGCAACCTCAAGCTAAAGGAGATTACCTAAATCTTGCCATGATTATTACCAGATATAAAGTGATTTATTTAATCATACTTTTTAAATGTATAAATTAGAGAAACACAGAATGATCATTTTGGAAGTGACCTCAAAAACAATTATATCCCAGTTACTTTGTATCTGGAAAAAAACAAAAAATGAAAAACAAAACAAAACAAAAAAACTGATGCCAAATCAAGCTTTTAAAAGACTTGGCTAAATTGATAGACCCAAAATTATAGCAGCTCTGCTCCTATGTCCTGGGGCTACTGACAGCAAGTTAAGCTTTTTTACGTATACCTATTTTATCACATACACTTATAGGAATGGGATATTTCAGAGTTTCTTTAAATATATATTTTTTTCTAACTAAAGGAGTGTGAAGATTTGGATGTCTTATAATAAATCTTCTGTGTGAATCATTATTGTGTCATAACAAGTCATGTCACAAACAATGTCTTAGGTTGTTCAATATAAACATACTGAGAGATTATTTTTCCCAAATGTTATTGTAAGAAACACACCAATCTCTGGAAAATCAAAAGAAACAAATATATCATGTGTATTGATGTTGAAAATACTTTAAAAATTAAAAAAAAATAAAGAACAACATCAATTGCCCTAAAATTTAACTGATAAAGCAAGATCTGTCACTAAAAGTTTTTTCCAGTTTAAGGAACAGAGAAAGGTACGGAAAATAATAAAAATTAATCTATCATTCAGGATTGATAATTAATTATATGTCATTGTGCATCACATTTACTTATGAGAAAGAAAGAAAGAAAGAAAGAAAGAAAGAAAGAAAGAAAGAAAGAAAGAAAGAAAGAAAGAAATCAAATTGTTTAAGTCACCTTTTTGTCTTCCCAAACCATCTAAATTCAGGTGTTTTATCTTTAAAAGGGAAAATAAAGAAAAAGTCAATGACTTCAGTAAAGCTTAATAAAATACTTTTTAAAATGTGTAATAAGGCCATTGAATGGCTTTATATATACATTTTTAGAAGTGCAAAAAGGGATGGAGAACAACAGAGAGGACTAAAATCTGAATTTCCAGACTTTGTTTTCACCCAGTTTAAAATAACCCCATGTGATCCTATCATTAACCAGCACAGCAAATCGTTCCCATCAGACTAGACTGCTGCTCAATTATGTCAAAAGTACACTGAGTACTCATTTTAAAATAGGTGACTGTTATTAGAGGTACAGGGACAGCATGCAGAAATGGATACAAGAGAACACAAAACTAAAGATTTAAGCATTTTGTCGTGATATACAGAAAAAAGAAAACTCAGACCTCAGCTGCAGCAGATGATTGTCTTTACACTGACAAAAATCATGGCTAAATGTTATGGATATAGAAATCAAGCTAAGCTCTAAGGATCCTTTCTGTTCCAGTTTCATAATAACTAAACAATAGTTAAAGTCAAAGTTTATGTTCAGTGTAAAGACTGCCATGAGACTGTGGGTCAGTGGGTGTTTGGCTTAGTTGGTGGGAGACAGGAGAACTATGATGGAGTGGTTTACAAAGTATTTGCTCTATAAGTTTTAGCTTAAGATATTTTAAAGGGATATAAAATACTGAAGGATTCTTTAAATTCACAGATTGGTAGATCAATTTCACAGCATGTAGGTATGTAACTGTATGCATGTATGTACATACAATTGTATGTAACTGGCAAGTAAGTACACTTTTAATCCTTTGTTATCTTTCCTCAAGAAAGTAATTGTAGAGTAGCCGGAGACTCTGTAACAGTCTCTCTCTCTCTCTCTCTCTCTCTTTTTTTTTTTTTATAACATTTTTTAACATTTATTTATTATTGAGAGACACAGAGTGTGAGCAGGGGAAGGGGCAGAGAGAAAAGGGGAGACACAGAATCCAAAGCAGGCTCCGGGCTCTGAGCTGTCAGCACAGAGTCCGACACGAGGCTCGAGCTCACAAACTGCAAGATCAAGATCATGACCTGAGCCGAAGTCGGTCACCTAACCAACTGAGCTATCCAGGCACCCCTGTAACAGTCTTTTTGACTGGAGATGAAAATGATTTTATCTCACCAGTGAAGGGAGAATTTTGGGGGATCGAGTGCTCAGGCAAGACATGCATGAAATATACAGATTAATATTACATTGATGATATCTTTGCAGATTTAGGAAATTGTACACTTTCAGTTAAGTAACATCATAGAGATAAAAGATGAAGCATAACGGTGGACTGGATATGAATGGGCGTTTTCACTCATCATTGGTTTAAGATCTGTAAGTTTAAGATCTGTAACTACGAAGTTTCCTTCGTAGTCATTCTTGTTAAAATTTTAACTCCAAAATCGCCTTTAGGAAAATCCCAAAAAATGTAGTAAATTTTTTTAGAATATGAACAATATGATATCTCATTTTCTACTTGTATATTTGTTTTATTCCTTTTCTTGTAATCCCTGTGAAATAATGAATAACTATTTAACCGTTTTCAACAACATTCAGAAGGCATGGATTTTCATGATAAACAATTCCAAAGACGCTTGGAATAAACAATTCCAAGACCACCATCATATACACCTAATGTAAGTTTGCCTTCTTGGATATGTATTCTATAGATGCCAGTTAAACTGACAAGTTGGGTTTGTGATTCATAAATGAAACTGTATATGAATTAATGATACACTCCCAGGATTGTTTCATTTATCAGACTAGAGAATTAGTATTCATTGAGTAGCCACTCTTTTGTTCCATGCTTATTATTTTATACATATTACCTAATTTAATTTCCCTTACAATTTCAGAAAGTATATAATAATATTGCCATTTATTTTAGATTCAGCACTTGAGCTTCAAGAAAGTTAATGATCTAGGGGTGCTTGGGTGGCTCAGTCGGTTGAGCATCTGACTTTGGGTCAGGTCATGATCTCACTGTTCCTGAGTTCAAGCCCCACGTCAGGCTCTGTGCTGACAGTTCAGAGTCTGGAGCCCGTTTCAGATTCTGTGTCTCCCTCTCTCTCTCTCTGCCCCTCCCCTGTTTGAGCTCTGTCTCTCTCTCAAAAATAAACATTAAAATTTTTTTTTTTAATTTAATTATCTATCTTGGGGCGCCTGGGTGGCGCAGTCGGTTAAGCGTCCGACTTCAGCCAGGTCACGATCTCGCGGTCCGTGAGTTCGAGCCCTGCGTCGGGCTCTGGGCTGATGGCTCAGAGCCTGGAGCCTGTTTCCGATTCTTGTCTCCCTCTCTCTGCCCCTCCACCGTTCATGCTCTGTCTCTCTCTGTCTCAAAAATAAATAAACGTTTAAAAAAAAAATTTAAAAAAAAAATAAATTTAATTATCTACTCCAAACAAGGAGAAAGTAATGAAGCCTTAATTTTCATGTAGAAAGTCCTATAACTGCAATCTTTCTTCTTTTTCTGCAGGAAGAAACAAATCTCTTAGAGTATGTAGTCTTCAGAATAAATCTGTAGCACTTCTCTCCTAGTATAAACAATTGATAGAATTCGATCCATATGTAAAACAAACTTGGAAGAAATCACTTATTTCTGCTGAGAAACAAGCTTCTGTCCTAATTTGCTACTTCAGAAATGTTTTTATGGACTCTTGGTTATTTTTTTTTCCCCCCCACAGGGCTTGGATTTTAGTTTATTCCTCTCTGGAAATTTCCAATGTCTGTCATAGGCTTTTTTACCAAATAGTTCAATTTGGGAAGGCAAATAATGAGGTGAACTAAAAGAAAAAGGAGAGAAGATTAGTCACCTTAGAACTTTATATTCTATAATGACTGATAAGATTCAATAATTTTCTGAAGCAAGGAGTATGGTTTCACAAAAGCCTGAATGCTAAGGGAAAAAAAAATACAAAAAAGATACAGAGCTCAGTTTTTCAGTTTCCTCAGTTGTTCTTTTTTTTTTGATCTGGCACTAGCTAGGGACCTTTCCTAACTCCTTCTGCATTTGTTGAAGATTCCTATCCTTTGAAGTAAATATTCTGGTCACTGGAAAGAACGCTGTAATTACAGTGATCAATATATTTTGTGGAAATATTTTTGGTTATGTTTTGTAAGCACATGTTGGCCATGCTCCACATACAGCCGTGACCATGTCGGGAGGATGGGAGACAATCAAATGCTTCAGGGATACTGGGCATAAATTAATTGTTTAAAAACCAGTAGTATTCCATAACATGTTAATCGACAGCTATAACATCAAATATGATGTTAAAAAAATCTGCTATGATATTAATTTTTATTCCTTCATCATTTAATGAATTAATTCAGAAGTGATACCAGCATGGTCTCTGTAATCAAGTGAAGGGAGATGGAGATTTATCAGTTATATGCAATAGAATATTGCAGAATTATTTCCTGTAATTACCTAATATGATGGCAGCACAAGGTCCATTTTACCCTAGGAGATATGGATATTGGAATACTTTGTAAAGTAATGTAAACTCCACATATTTTGTATCTTGTCTACAAAATGTATATAACCTCTTTTCCTAACTATTTGTCTGTAATGCTCCCCCCCCATTCCATTCAGAAATATATGACATGCACCTTGAATGCATGTACCTTCAACACTGCATATGCTTTTTTTTAAAGAAAACAGGATCAAAATTCTTTAACATATGGTTTAATCTCTTATGTAAAGCTGACTTATTAAATATAATTGAAAGAAGGAATAATCACAGATAAAATATTTTAACACATGAAACAAAATATTTTGTTCATATTGGCTTATTAATAATCTATTTAAGTTAACATAGCTTATCAATCTTTATTTCTAAGGTGATTCATCTTTAAGATCTCATAAAGGAGTAGATTTGCTTAAAATTATGTGTCTACTTATAGTTTTTTAACTTGAGGATTGTTCTTGTTAGTGACTATGACTTTGTTATTAGGATGTATTGCTAAGTTATGCCTTTAGTTGCACTGGTATTAAAATTTTCCAAAATTACACAGTGATGGCCATGGATCACAATAGTTTCTTCTTCTAGCAAAAGCCATTAATAAATTCTGAATGAAAATCTAGCTGACTAATGCCTATCTTATATAGATTATTGTACTTAAAGGCAGAGATTATATTATCGTTTTATCTTCTGTAATACTTCACCATCTATAGGTACTCAAGAAAATTTGTGAAAATAAAGTACATTTTTTCATATTTCATATTTGCTAACAATTAGCTTTTCCTATGCCTCACATCAGTATATTAAATAAATGTAGGAAAATCCATAATGTGTAATAATTGGTGAACACTAATTTTATTGATCAATCTTAACCATTATACTATGTGTACATATGTAATTCTGTTCAGCTATGCAACCATCTACTCTTGTTCACATTTTTTTACACAAGTTCAGTGTCCTCAGAAAATTTCCTGCTCAATTTATTCATTTTGTTCTATTTTTGCTTGCACTATTTATTTTACTAGCCCATTATCCTTTGGCCCCTTTGCCCTTATTTTACATTTATGAGTTTCTTTCTTCCAGAATAAGTTTTAATAATTCCAGTACCATGAATAGTCTGTTGTATCTAATGGTTCTAAACCCTTGCTGCTTTATTTACCAACTTTTCCATTACCTTTTAGGCATTTCCTCAATGGTTCACAATTTGAATGTTACTTTTGTTTCCATCACTTCATTTTTATCCTCTAAGCACCTTACCCTGAGCAGAAGTTCTCCCGTATATTGCTGTTTTGTTTTTTCACCCTTAATCCTGAGTTGAATTTGATATTAAATGAAAAGATTAAAAGTTAATACTTAACAGAAAAACATGTAAATACAAGTATGCAGAAGAAAATATTTTTCTTTAAATATTGGTTGAGTTGCTTTGTCTGTATTAATAAAATAGTTTCAACCAATTATTAAGTATTATGTCAAATCCTCTGTTACACCCTGTCGAGGAAATGTCACTAAAGACAACATTTCTTCCCAATCCCAGAAAAATGCTCCACAGAGGTAGAAGAGAAACAAACAGTCTTGTTTTCTTTCTTTCTCTTTTCTTTTCTTTTTTTGGATAAGCTTAATGCTCACAGACAATAGACTAAGACATTGTGATGTCAGGAAGAAATCTCACCCTTTGTATAACCAAGCAGAGACACCCTACTGCATACATGGCTTCAAAATAAACAATCACTGGTCCTCAAGTAAGATGAATTCACAGCACCACTTGTCATGCACACTGCACCCTAAATTCAACTGTAAATGGGATGATGATCTGTGTTACCTAATTGGTTTTATACAAAGGGAAAATAAACTCATATCTTTATGGCAGGAGGTAATTTTGGAGCAAGGAGCTCACTGGAGTTAGGCTCCTACCCTCCCATAGAAATTAAGAGATACTCCATGATCACATTTCAAAGAGATGGCTCCCAGGACCTTGAGACAAACATTTCTGGTTTGTAAAGCTGACAAGAGGCTTATTTAGATCTCAAAAAGATTATATATACATCTCCAAGGGACAGAGAAAGAATTTGCAATTATAAATTTTTTAATGAAATGCTCTGAAAGAAAAGGGTGGGAAAAAGAGTCTCTCTTTTTGTACCAGGGAATTTTTTCCCTTACAACACCCTTGGGCTACATATGGTTCTTGCCAGAGAATAAATGTTAAGAACTCATGCAGATGACTTTAAAAAGATTTGTCACACACACCTGCATGTGTGTGTGCATGTACACACACACACACACACACACACACACACACACACACACACCTTTCTAAGATCTATTTGGTTCTAGTTTGTGATTTCTTTTCTAACTTTATTTTTACCTTTTAAGATATGTTCATTCTAAAGAAAGACATATACATATATATATACATATATATATACATGCATACCTTACTTAGTGATATTTTATTTATATAAATGCATTTTACAAATGTATTGTTGTTTTTTGAAAATTCTGTTCAGCAAGTAACTGGAGAATTTCTTTGTGCAAAGGATTGTCCTAGATTGTATGCGAATGAAACATTCCATACTATTGTTACTTAAGGTATCACACATTATTCTGAAGTTTGAAATAGATTTTTTTAAGTCATACATATACAAAAAGTCTATGTTTACATGAGGAACCTAAACAAATGATCTCTTAAAGAGTTTTGAATAACCGTAACATCACCTTATAAATACATTCATTGTACAAGAGTTCACTTGTCCTCTCTGAGAATAGTTTAAGGTTTGTTTTTTCAGTTTTCCCTTTTCCTTTAGTGAAAGTATACTTTTCAGTGACAATTAACAGTCAATGCCAATGCTACTTCTAGATAAATTTAGAACATATGATGTAAAATCACTCACTACAAAGAACATTCTGATTCTGACAACGCATGTATTGTGAGCCCTTAATTTCCTCTCTCAAATCCTGCAGGATATAGACAATCCTGGCATTGGCATATTTACTAAGACACTCTTTTTCCTGTAGCTCGGAGGTATTTCTCTTTTCTCTTTTTAATTTTTTTTTTACATTTATTTATTTTTGAGAGACAGAGAGAGACAGAGCACAAGTGGGGGAGGGGCAGAGAGAGAGGGAGACACAGAATCCAAAGCAGGCTCCAGGCTCTGAGCTGTTAGCACACAGCCAGATGTGGGGCTCAAACTCACAAACCGTGAGATCATGACCTGAGCCGAAGTCAGACGCTCAACCGACTGAGCCACCCAGGTGCCCCTTGGAGGTATTTTTCTTGATAAATGGATTGGTTTATATAATTTAGACTCTCTATTCAATAATATTATATTCAAATGTTCCAATTATAAGTTAAACTTTGCTTTATAATCTCCCTCCTTTTTCACATCTCTCCCTTTTCCTTCTCTTCTCTCCCTGTCTCATGCTTCCATCCTACCATTTAAACATTTAAAGACAGTCCTTAATGCACCTATGGAAAATATGTGTTTTCCATGAGCTATTTTACAGTAATCTTAAGAGCTTTGAAATCTGGGGCACCTGGGTGGCTCAGTCAATTAAGCGTCCGACTTCAGCTCATGTCATGATCTCACAGTTCATGAATTTGAACCCTGTGTCGGGCTCTGTGCTGACAGCTCAGAACCTGGAGCCTTCTTTGGATTCTGTGTCTCCCTCTTTCTCTGCCCCTCCCCCTCTCATATTTTCTCTCTCTCTCTCTCTCTCAAAAATAAATAAACATAAAAAACAAAGAGTTTTCAAAATCCTATCTGCTCTGTAAGCTATTGCCACAGTTGGGTTTTCATCATTACTTAATTCTGAGATTTAACTGCATTCAATATTCTTTGTGTGATCACCAATTTTTTTATTACTTAATTGCATTTGTTTATTTAATTATGGTTAAAATTATTTTTCTAATTATGGGGACAATTACTACCTAAAATTATACCCAAAGTCATCTCTCTTACAAAACAAGTCCAGTTGGGTGGTATTGCTATTCTTATGATAACAGTGGAATCAACTGCAATCACTTCTCTGGTTGGGAGTGAGAAAGTAGCATTCAAAACTTTAAAAATTATGTTAGAAACTCAAATATTCATAGGTAGTAAATCCTAGAATTCTTATGTAATTTATAAGAGGATTCAGTTAATTATGAAAACATTATGCCAAGACATAATTTAAAAATAGCAAGTCTCAAATCAGGTTAGACTTCTCCAATTGCTGGTAATTTTTTGAATCTTTGACTAGAGTAAGTTGTTTTACTCTTCTAAAAGAAAATAGTAGCATAGTCCAAAACAAAACAGAATATCACTTTATCTAAATTCAACCTTTCCAAAGCAATATTTCCAAAAAGATTGTAGATTTTTTTTTAGAGGCATCAATAAATTGCCAGAGGGCATTAGCCACTATTAACATGGGTACTTACGGAGTGTTTTGTTTTGTTTTTCCCCTACATTCAGAGGCAGCAATTTAGGCAGAGTAGACACTGATGGAAAATTCCCATATTATTGAAGACCCTTAACTGGATACCTCATAGTAAAATGTCATACATATTATAAGCCATCAAAGGGCGTCTGCATGGCTCAGTTGGTTGAGCGTCTGACTTCGGCTCAGGTCATGATCTCACAGTTTGTGAGTTCGAGCCCCACCGTCGGGCTCTGTGCTGACAGCTCAAAGCCTGGAGCCTGGTTTGGATTCTGTGTCTCCCTCTCTCTCTTTGCCCCTCCTCCCCTTGTGCTCTGTCTCTTTCTCTCTCAAAAAAAACAAAACCCAAAAAACATTAAAAAAATTTTTTTATAAGCCATCAAAATATATCCTCTGGGATTTATAATCACAGCACTCTTTTAAAAACATGTTTCCACTGTCACCTGATGTTGAAGTTTCTACTCCAGTTCACTCCAAAATTATAAGACTAAGCACAAAATCCCACTGTGGTTAAGAACTGTAATTGATCCTATAAGATAAAAAGAAAAAATCAATATACAAAACTGTGTTATTTTCCTATGTGCTGTTATCAATATCAGGGAAGATTCCAAAATTTCTATGGATGCAGTATTAGAGGCAATGCTTTTCAAATTTTAACTTGCATCAGAATTATCTAGAAGGCTTATTAACACACAGGATCCTGGGCCTCATTCCCAGAGGTTCTAAGTCAGTAGGTTAGGGAGAGGCAAGGCAATAATTTGCGCTTCTGACAAGCCTCCAGGTGATGTTATTCTGCTGCTCTAAAAGTCACTCTTTGAAAATCACTGCATGGGAAAACTGGGTAACTTGTCATGACTCCTTTGCATAGTAACATCACTGTTATTAATTAGATGGTAAAGTTTTAAAAAAGACTGTTTTAGGGGTGCCTGGGTGGCTCAGTTGGTTAAGTAGCCAACTCTTGGTTTCAGCTCAGGTCATGATCTCACAGTTGGTGAGTTGGAGTCCCACATAGGGCTCTGCACCAACAGCATGGAGTCAGCTTGGGATTCTCTCTCCCTCTCCGTCTCTGCTCCTCCCTGCTCTTTCTCTTCCTGTGTCTCTCAAAATAAAAACAAATAAATAAATAAATAAGCTTAAAATTTTATTTAAAAATATTGTATTATACATATTGTACATTGAAAAAAATGTTAAATGCCCATGTTAAGAATTTTTTTTTTAATTTGAAGTGACTTTGGGGGAACTATAGAAGTAATGTGGGAAATGAAGCCCACTTTGGGGTCAACTATGGATTTACACTGTATTTCTTAGGGTGCTATATAGTACTAAGATTTGTAGAAAAATATTCATGTTTGATGGAGTTGATGGGATAGTATTAAAGGAAGAGAAAACTATAAAGGGCTTAGTAAACAAAACAGTTTTGGATAGTAGAGAACTCATAAATTCTGAAAAACAAATGTCAACACATTTCTTAACTTTATCTCTAGTCTAACTTCTTTTTTCTCTCTTTTTTTTTTTTCCAGGACTGAAAAGAATGGACTCTGCATTTAAGGGGACCTATATGATTTATAAATAAAATTCAGTGAGAGATTTAAAAAAAAAAAAAAACCTTCTGCTTTACATTAAATTTTAAGTTTAATTTTAATTAAATTTTACATTTAATCTGCAGTAGACAGGTTGCACAAACCATAATAAATAAAACAATTTAAAGAAATAGCCTAGCTTAATGAAACTTATCTTATTATTATTAAGGTAATTTTTCTGTAGTCATCCAAAGATATCTTAGCTTTAAAAGTAGAGTCATAAATTAATTGTCAGGAAGGTTAACAATCCTAGAAAAGATCTTTTTGTGGTCTCATTTTTCCTTCATTCTTCATGGCTTCTGTTTTTTTTGTTTGTTTGTTTGTTTTTGCTATCCTCCTGATTTTATCTTTTCATGAATAATCATTTGATAATAATTATGTATGTCTCCCTCCATTTATAAATTCTCTACTCTTGCTTTATTTATTATGTATGATGCATATAATGTTAAACACAAAAAGAGATTCTTTATGAATTAATAACTTGCAGCACTATTAACAGATTGTTTTCTTAAACAAGAAAGGACAAGCACTCTGTACATAAATTACTGATATCTATTGTTCCAAAGAAAAACAGTGATAAGTAAATTTTGTTGTTGTTATTTACAAAGAAGATATGATACTGAATATGCAATCATTTCAGAAATGGCCTGATTAGCAAACTCAACGTTTTCATTAAAATTCATCCATTGTTTATAAATATTCGCTGTAGTTTCCTCTAGATCAGAAGTTAGAAAAATCAAAATACATGGAAATAATGTTTTTATCAGAATTTTATTTACAATCTTGAAAATAAAATAATCTTACCAGAATAAAGGAAATTTAGAGTTGAAAGAAAACTTAGATACCATCTGGTTGAACATGTGCTTGATACAAGAATTATTTCTTTATCATTAATGCATTCATTAATTTAAAAATATTAATTGAATTCCTACTGTTTGGGGCAGGGCGGTGGGGGGGGGGGAACTGTTCTATATACTTGTCCATACAAACTAATACATCGTTTCTGTTTCAACAAATTTTCAAACACCTAGGGCAAAGACCAGCAGATAAACTGTTATGGTATAAAGTGCAAAAGTTTTGAGGCACTGAGAAAAAGGTATGCACTTAACACTGTTCACTGTCCTCTTGTCTTTTATATGAAAACTCCACTTTGTTCAGGTTATATTGGAGATCTCATAATCTTGAGGATTTCCCTAAGGGATGGCTGATTGGTTTAGCCTAGTTGTGGTGATATTGTTACCTTTGACCAGCCATATAATCCAGTTAGTACCAATGAGATCTAGGCCGAAATAAACTGGGTGGGGTTTCTAGGAAAACTTTTGGTTTCCAGATAAAATGAGAAATAATCAACTGGCATTGCCATCCTTTTGCCTACTGCCCATTATTCCTATTTCTCCCCTAAAATGTAGATTGAAAAGAACCATCTTGTGACAAGGGGACAAGCAGAAGAAAAATCTAAGAGGTTTGGAGATAATGTTGTCCATGACTATTCACTCATTGTATCAATCTTACAAACTGGCTATCTCTGGATTCCTTGCTAACACATAACAAAATGTCTTTCTGCTTAAACTAACATTAATCAAGGTTTCTGTTACATGCAAACTCACTTATCATTCATAAAGAGAAATAATGTCCAACATATTTCCTGTAATCTCTGAATAAATGCTATTTGTTAAAAGTCTTATTACTATGACAAGGGGCTGGCTATGTCTGTTCTAAAGATCAAATAGTTTAAAGCATGCTTATCTCATTAAAATAAAGTAAATTTTGATTGCTTGAATTTCTACATAAAATAGCACTGTAAATCCACAGTTTGCAGAGCCAACAATAGCTTCAAATTTTTTAAAGATACACACACCATAGACTGTCAATAGATCTGGGCCCATGGGGTTTTAAGTTTAGATACAAGTAGCAGTAATCTTGATTCTATCAAACCCTGTGTGGTGCTGGAGAAACTAAGCACCTATGCCCCAGTAGAACACTGAGAAAGCAGAAAATAATACTGTTAAACATTCTCTCTGTACACAAGTGAGGAGTTTCTCTAGATCAGATACAAAAAGTAAAATATCTGAGTATATAAAGTGTGCTTATTTTCAATATTGTTAAAAATTGTCAGTTGCTTTCCAAAGTTGTTGTTATGATTTATACTGTGATCAACAGTGTTTAAGATTTTCCACTTCTTTATTCATAAATAGTTCATATTGTTAGATCTTTAACATTTTTTTTTTTTTTTTGCCTCTGTTATGGGTGTAAAATTATATCTTGCTGTTGTAATTTCATCTCTCTGATCAGTACTGGGTTAGGCAGTTCTTCATATGTTTATCAGACATTTGTATTTTATTATCTTTGAAATATCTATACATGTTCTTACTCATTTCCTTCTTTTTTATTATTTTTAATGTTATTGACACTAATATTTTCTCTATTAGATCTGTGGAAAATAGGTTATTTCAAACTTTCCTTTTATTTACATTTGCATATGTAATACTTTGTTATAAAAATGTTTAATATCTTATATAATCAAATACATTAATTTTTTTTCCTTATGATTTCAGTTCTGTATCTGGCCTAGATACCATTCTTTATCCTAAGTTTTCTAAGATATATACAGATTATTTCAACATTAATAATTATTGGTTTATTGTTTTAGATGTTTATCCCAATTGGAATTTATTTGATGCTTAATATGAGAAAGGAATCTGTTCTTTTCTCTAGAAGGGAGTTACTTTAAATCAGTGTATTAAATAGTACATCCATTCCTCGCTGATTTTTTTTTTTTTTTTACCAAGTAGCCATATATTTTTTTGAAAAACAACTGGCAATGTTTACCAAAGTGGAAAATTGCCTACTCATGATTTATTATGAGACATTTCACTGTCTTCAGTATCTTTTCTTTTTTCAGAATTTTATTGGGCAATTATGAATTTTACACTTTTGTATGGATTTTAGAATCAATTTATCAAGATTCATCCTCCAAAATAGCTATTGTAATTTGGACTGTAATTATATTATCATATTTTAATTTAGGAAAATTAATGCTTTCAGTATTGAGCCTTAATATTCACAAACATGAGTATCTTTTCATTTATTCGAACCCTCTTTTATGATTTTCAATGATATTTTATAATTTTCTCACTAGAGCTCTTTCACTTGACAGTTTTAACCATGATTTATTACAGTACTTATCCAATTAATTTTTCTATTTGATATAAACTAAAAGTACACATAAAATATACAGATATTTTAATCAACTACTTAGTGTTTTTTTCATGAAGTATATAGTACCCTTATGTAGAATTACTGTGAAAAGAGTTTGGATTGAAATCAAATAAGAAAAAAACCAACAGTAGTTTCAGCTGGAGATGGGAAAAAAAAAGGACAAACAAGGAGAACATAGATGATTATAGCTTCATCTGTAAATCATTATTTCTTTGAAACAAGAGAGCAAATAATCTGAAGTAAACATAAAACTTTTTCTTAACTTTTGAATAGTGGGCATATGTGCATTATTTGTATCCTTGTAATTATACCGTCTTTATATATTGTCTTTATTTAATTTTCTGTATAATGAGGAATATATCAAGGCAGCACTTTCAAAGATAAACATAATAAAATCCAATAACAAACAACCATTAGAAATAGAATATACAACTGTGTACTAGCCATTGCTGATTTATCCAAAAGGGGTACTCCCCTGTCATCAGAGGAGGGACTTCTCAGGGACAACAATCCAGCTCTTCAATATTCTACTCAGGATCCTAAGCAAGTGCTGTATGCTGCTAGGTGTCAGCAGATTTCACTCAAGCTGAGACTACAAAGCCAGTTACTAATACCATGCTTTACATCCCTGTAAATCCTACGTAACTGATAGTCTTATTTTTATTTTATTTTATTTTATTTATTTTTTTTAAATGTTTGTTTATTTTTGAGAGAGAGAGAGATAGAGTGCGAGTGGGGAGGGGCAGAGGGGGAGAGAGAGAGAGAGACAGAATCCGAAGAAGGCTCCAGGCTCTGAGCTGTCAGCACAGAGCCCAACATGGGGCTCGAATTCACAGACTGAGAGATCATGACCTGAGCTGAAGTCGGACACTTAGCCGACTGAGCCACCCAGGTGCCCCCTTATTTATTTTTTTTAATGTTTATTTATTTTTGAGAGTGACAGAGAGAAACAGACTGTGAGCAGGGGAGGGGCAGAGAGAGAGGAAGACACAGAATCCGAAGCAGGCTCCAGGCTCTGAGCTAACAGCACAGAGCCCAACGCAGGGCTTGAACACATAAACCATGGGGTCATGACCTGAGCAAGGTTGGACGTTTAACCAAATGAGCCATCCAGGAGCCTCCATAACTGATATTCTTATACCTACACTGGTCTGTGCTTCCTCCCAACACCTCCATGGTGATCTCTAAAACCCCTGTTCATTTTACAGAGATCTTCCTTCAACCTGATACTCCACAGAATTCACCTTTCCTGTCATTCCTGAGACTAAGACCTGACTTTTTTTTTTCTTCCCTCCTTGAAGCTTTCTTAAGAGAAGGAGGATATTCATGTTCCCATACTTGATGTATCTATAGACAAGGAGACAATTTTTATATTTTCTTAGTGTTTCACTGTCACTTCCAGGAAATTTTTCCTTAAAAAATAGCATGAAGTTTAAGCTCAAAGACTCTGAGATCAGATTGCCTGATGGTGAAGTCCGGCTCCACCATTTCCAAGGCTATTTGATTTTGGGAAATCAGTAATTCTTTCTGTATCTTAATGTATTCATTTAAAAATCAGAGATTAAAAAATACTTAACTTCTAGACTTGTGAGAATTAAATTAGTTGATACATAAGGCACATAAAAAGTGATTTTTGCAACATAAGCTGATTATAATTTTCTTACATACATCCATCACTATAATGTTTACTTGAAGAACCCACACTGTATCTTTTAATTACCAGTGTTGGTTTCACACATGATCTCTGTAATAGCACAAAATCTCAAATATTTCAATATTTTTAAGTAAAATTCTGATATTTCCCTTTAGTTTTCTCTTGGAAAATTCTAGTCATTTATTTCATACATTCTCTTGTGATATGATTTCACACAACATAGAAGCTTGTCTACTCCATATTTAATAGATCATTGATAGTGATTTGCTCCTAAATTTTAAAAAGACATGTAAACATAAAAATGCTGGGGCGCCTGGGTGGCGCAGTCGGTTAAGCGTCCGACTTCAGCCAGGTCACGATCTCGCGGTCCGTGAGTTCGAGCCCCGCGTCGGGCTCTGGGCTGATGGCTCAGAGCCTGGAGCCTGTTTCCGATTCTGTGTCTCCCTCTCTCTCTGCCCCTCCCCCGTTCATGCTCTGTCTCTCTCTGTCCCAAAAATAAATAAACTTTAAAAAAAAAAAAAAAGTAAAAAATGCTGGTGGCGGGGTGGGGCACCTGGGTGGCTCAGTTGGTTAAGTGTCCAACTTCGGCTCAGGTCATGATCTCATGACTCTTCATGAGTTCGAGTCCGACGTCGGACTCTGTGCCGACAGCTCAGAGCCTGGAGCCTGCTTCAGATTCTGTCTCCCTCTCTCTCTGCCCCTCCCCTGCTCATGCTCTGTCTTTCTCGCCTTCAAAAATAAATAAACATTAAAAAATGTTTTTAAAAATGCTGGTTGAGTATAAGCAGGTGAATTGGAAAAAAATCTCATAAGATAATAGTTTAAACTATATAGCTATACTTTTCAAATGTATCAAATCAAAAGGATCAAGGCAAATACATGAAACATGATATGAGGAAGAGTAAATTCTCTTTTCTTATTCTCCATAAATAAAAAGGGTATCCATTACAATGCAGATTTAGATGCACTGCACTACAAGTGAACACCCCATGACTCAAGTGAATTAATTTACATTTTAGTCAACAGGATAGAATTTCCTCCTATGGGAGCTATAACATACTGAACAATTTTGGTGATTCGCCCAGAGCCCACTAAATCAGAATAAAGACCAAAAGCAATGAAAATATCCTTATGGCTCTGGAGATCATATCTACAAATGTATGGTTTACCACAAATTGCAAAAACTTTAATAAACATTGAAAAAAAAAAAAACCTTCATGTTTATTAAGGTAAGTAGCTTGGTCTAAATCTTTCTTGATTGTTCCCCTTTGAATGAGAGAATGAAGATAAAGTACACATTCAAATCATCATAGAGTTAAGATACTTGCACACTTTCCCCAATTCCTCAAGCAAGAATTCCAGGCTTAAGACAGTCCTGAATTGGCACTAATTCTATGATCGCTCCCAAAACATAAAAAATTAAGCTGGACCAATGTGATGTGTTACATTTGTTTTGTGAACGTCCACATTTGTTGTCCGATGCTCTGAGCTTCTTTGTCACTGACTACTTTAATAAAACCACTCTAACTAACATTACAATAGCAGCATTAATCTTCAAGTATTCATAATTTTAAAATTATGAGAATTAACAGTTCTCAAAATATAGACTATAGACATCTAGGTGACCCTAATACTGTTCCAGGGGAATCCAAGGATAAGAAATTTCCGTAATAATTTTTACTCGCCTCTATAAACCTTTCAGTAAACTTGGATATAATATTTTAAAGAGTTTATGATGTTCATATTCATATTTTGTCTAATTAGGACATCCACAATTTCCTAATGTGACTTATTATGATGGTATTTTAAGTCTCATCTAAGAGAATATGGAAAGCACTAGGGTAAAGAGCTTCTAAGATGGTCCCCAATAAACTCTGCTTCTTAGTGTCCATGCCCTGTATAATTCCTTCTTTTTGTGTGTAGGCTTGACTTACCAGTTCACTTGTATAGAATGGAATGTCACTTCTAAGATTAGCTTATAAAAAGACTGGTTTCTGTCTTAGACATATTCTCTCACATTTTCTCCTGGATTGTTTACCTAGAGAAAGTTAGCCACCATGACAACCCTGTAGCTAAGCCTATGGAATGAGGGATCAAGTCCTACCAATAACCACATGAGTGAGCTTGGAGGCAGAGTTCCCTCCCTGTGATGGATCTTTCAGATAAAATCACAGACAGAGCTGACAGCTTGAGAACATCCTTATGATAGACTTTGAGCCGGGCTCTCAAACTAGCCACATCCAGATACCTGACCCACAGAAACTGTAATTTAATAAACATTGGTTGGCTTATGCTACAAAGTTTTAGGGTAATTTGCTATAGATTATCAATATAGTTATCAATCTTGGTTTTCTTATTGTAGAATCTGAATTTGATGTTGCTTTCATTATAAGTTTGTATAAATCTACCAAAATTTAAAACATTTTTTTCAATGTTTATTTATTTTTGAGAGACAGAGACAGAGACAGACAGAACACGAGCAGGGGCGTGGCAGAGAGAAAGGGAGGAGACACAGAATCTGAAGTAGGCTCCAGGCTCCGAACTGTCAGCACAGGGCCCAACACAGGGCTCCTACTCACAAGCTGTGAGATCATGACCTGAGCTGAACTCAGAGGCTTAACTGACTGAGCCACCCAGGTGCCCCTAAATGTATCAAAATTTAAAACCACCCAAACATCATAGAGAATGGGGCAGAAAATTTCAAATGTTCTTAGCCAAAAAACTACCGCATTAAAAGTGTTCAAGTCAAGTCTTAAAACCTACATATATAAGAGTATTTGTTAACAGAGTAATTAAAGGTAACAGTCCTTGAAGCACATACAAATGCTACAGGGTCTATTTTACTACAGTTTTACACAATTTCAGATTTTTCAGGGGCTTCTGGTCCTAATGAATATGTCAAGGGAACACTAGACTGAATTAAATTAAATATTATTTATAAAGATTTTTAGAGAGACAGTAATGTATTCCTTGCCGTTATTTTGCTAATGACAAAACTGAGTCCTCAGGAAATAAATATTGACTCTACTGCTCTTTGGTTTGGTTCATTGTTTATAACAACTTTAACCACACTGATATAATGTGTATCTGTTACTATTCACTCAGTAACTTTCTGAGGTAGTTACTATGGCCACCTTTTTAAAAGAGATATTGAGATCCAGAGAGATTTAATAGCTGTCTTAGGGAATGTATCAGCTAATTAAGTAGTGAGCTGAAGTACAAACAAATAGATTTCAAATCTCATTTAAACAATAAGATTACAGTTCATTATTTCCGATCTGTTTTTTTTTTTTTCCCCTCTTTCTTAAATTGGGTTGTTTTCTTATTGTTGAACTTAAAGAATTCTTTTTATATTTTGGATACAAGTCTCTTATCAGATATCTGTTTTGTAAATATTTTTCCCAGCATGTGACTTGTCTATATCTTCTTAACAGTGTCTGTCACAGAGTGTAAATGTCTTATTTTAATAAAGCTCAACTTGGTTTTCTTTTATGGCTTATGCCTTTGTTACTGTTTGTACCTCAACTCATTGCCAAACTCTTAGTCACCTAGATTTTTCCTATGCTATCTTCTAGAAATTTTACAATTTAATATTTTCTATTTTTGCTATAGTTTTTATTTTTAGAATTTCTTTTTGATTCTCTTATCGAGTTTTCATCTCTCTGCTTATGTTATCCATCTGTTCTTACAGACTGTCCACTTTTTCCATTAGAGAGCTTAGCATGTTAATCATAGTGACTTTAAATTCCAGAGGTAATAATTTCAAAATCTTTGCCATATATGGAATTCTAATGCTGTTCTGTATCTTAAAACTTTTTTTTTCTTTTTTTTTGCCTTTTAGTATGCTTTATAATTTTTTTGTTTAAATCTTGGCATGATGTTTCAGGTAGCCTTTTACTGAGGTAAATAGGCTTTTGATGGGAGGTTGTATTTATCTGGCTAGACAGTAGGCTGTGTTTATTGTTTGTTGTAGCTGTGTTGGAGACTACAATTTCCTTTGATGTATTTGTGTTTGTCTCCCCTATTGTCTTTGGGTTTCTCCAGTGACTTCTTAAATAAGGTCTAAGATTTGCAATTCTTTCAATTTTAACCATTTATTATTGTAGAGATGCCCCATTGATGTGAATTTAGGTGTTGGGGAAGCAACCAATCTAAGTCTATTACTTAAATGTTAGTGTGCCTATATTCCTGAGCTGTGGCCTTTATAATAAATGATTCAAACTATCTTAATATGACACAACTGTATATTTTCTTTGCTTTGCTCTGTTAAAAGAATGGACCATAAAATTTCTTCACACTTGTACGGAAATTTTTATTAAGCTTTCCTTTCTCCCAAAGGAAAGCAGAACTGGTTTTAGGCTTATAATGTTTCCAAATCTGGATTTAATAGGCCATAAGTGTCTCTTGCCAGATAAGAAGAAGAAAATATATTTTTAGAAAAGATAAGATATATGGTTCTTCCCAGGCAAGCAATAAAAGAGGAATACTTTCCCCTACGAAAAAAGTAGGTCAGAGAATAGAGAAGAGAGCCACCAGGCCAAGGAGTTCATCGTGGTGAAGTTCGATAGTACTCAGCCTGGAAGGAGTTGAGTGAAGGGAGTAAGTAAAAACCATTTTCAAGAACCTTATGGGAGAACCCAGGAGCCCTACTGGAGTGGAAACATTGCCCAAACACTTCTCAGTCTTTACTTTAGAGATAACTTTTCATGTGTTAGTCCAGAAGATTATTATAATCTCTGAGTAGTCATTATCAAGACCTATTGAATAACAAACCCACTAATTATAGCATATTTTCCAAATAACTTTACTAATACAGTCACTCAGATCGAATACACTTTAAATGTACAAATTAAATCAGGACATCTGGAACTTTCAAGATTATTGCCTAGGGATCATGTATAATAGCTATTTATTCAGCACATTATTACTTTTTCAAAGAACAATTAAGCTCATGATCTTATTTACTCTCCATAATAAAAACTGACAGTGAAGTACAATTGAAAAATTCTGGCCTAGGACTCAGAAATCTAAGACACAACTTGGCTTTGTTTCCAAAGTCACTTATTTTCACTGTAAAAAGTCAGTTATATCATTAAATTCCACTTTTTTGGTAACAAAACACCATTTTGTGAAAAAAGGTTTAGAAGACGGCGGAACAGCATGGAAGTTTTGTGTCTCGCGCCCATGAAATACAGCCAGACCAACATTAAACCATCCTACACACCTTAACACAACACATCCTTAACACAACAATCTGCACAACCTGAACCACAGAATTCAGCAGGTACACAGCACAGAGAGGTGAACTTGGGGAGAAGGCACAGGAAGGGAGGTGCTTTGCGGGCGGAGAAAGGACAGAGACTGGGGAGGGAGGGAGAATATGGGAAAAGCACCCTTCCCAAAGGCAGCTGGAGAGAAAGTGGAAAATTGGAAACAGCCGCAGGGACTAAACTAAAAAGGGAGAAAGGAGAAAGGAGAGGGTTTAAATTCCATTAAGACTGTAAACAAGCGGAGCGCAAAGGCTGCAACTCCGCGGCTCCATACCTGGTGGTGCTCTGGTGGGAAGGGCGAATCCCCAGGAACAGAGTGGGGTCCGGGAGGTTCTCGGGCCACACGGGGAAAAGCGGTTCCGCTGCTGGAAGGACATTTGGTAGAGACTGTTGAAGCCGCCTGGGTCCCAGCAGACCCCAGAAAACGGCCACATTCGCTGGTGCTGGAACAAGGTCTTTAAGGGTGAAGCCTGGTGCCAGATGTGTGTTGTGACTTTCCGTAATCCCTGAAAAGCTGCTGCTACACTGTCTCGTGAACTTTTTCTTGGGTGGGCTGGCACCTGGCCGCAGTCTAGGGCACCGACAGCAGCAGGGTCCAGCAAGCATTCCTGGGTGCAGCCAGCATTCAGCCATTGCTTGGTGAGACCCTCCCGCAAAGGGGCGGAAGAGGTCAAAGCTGCAGTCCTTCAGAAGTAAGGGGCTGGGGAAGACAGCCGCATCTGAGACAAAACTCGGGAGACAGGTACTGCCTGGGGCCTGGTCACGGAGAGTGAAGAAGCGGGGAGTGGATGAAAGCTGAACAGAGGACCAGTACACCATTGCTGATCCAGGAGAACAGACTGGGTAGCTGGACGGTGCCATTTTCACCCTTCCTGCTCATGCTCATGCTCATATGCACCTACCAGCGCAACAATAATCCACCCCAGTAGGCTAGCAGCGCCATCTAGTGGAGGTCGGAGTTGTTACACTGAGCCCCGCCCAACTGGGCCAACTTCGCTCTTCAAGAACACAAGTCTCACTGCCTGCTCAGTATATGGACTATAAAGTGCTACATAGACTGACTTCTAGGGGAAAACGTAATTTCAGTCCTACTTCAATCTGTTAGCAGGTTCATCTATTCAATTTTCTTTCTTTTATTTTTCTCTTTTACACTTCTTTTTCTCTAATACAGAAATATAAAAAAATTCATTTTTAGTTTCAATTTTTATTAAAAATATTTTTCTTTAATTTTTATTACTATATATTTTACTTTTGTGTAAATTTTTACCAATTGTATTTTACTTCCATCATTTTATTTTTGACTACTTCAGTGTATTCACTTTTTCAAATTTTCAAATGATTCCTGTTTCTTTGCTTTCTTTTTCTTTTTTCTCTTTTTCATTTCTTTTCTTTTCCTTGAATGCAGGAAGAGAAAAACTTCATTTTTTACTTTCAATTTCTATTAAAAATAAGTTTCTTTTTTACTATATTTTTTGCATTTATGTAAATTTTTTCAAATTCTATTTTGCTTCCATCATTTTTATTATAGTCTACTACAGTGTATTCAGTTTTTCAAATTTTCAAATGATTTACTTTTTTTCTTTTTTTAAATCTTTTTTCTTTTTCATTTCTTTTTCTTGAATACAGAAAAAAATTCATTTTTATTTTTAATTTTTATTAAAAATATTTGTCTTGATCTTTTTTTCTACTATGTTCATTGCCTTTGTGTATATTTTTTCAAATTGTATTTTACGCCCACCATCTCATTTTGGTCTACTTCAGTGTATTCATTTTTTTCAACTTCTCAAACGATTTCCTTTTTTTTCTTTTGTTTTCTCTCCCCCCCCTCTTTTTTTTCTCTAGTCTGTCAAACCACTTTCAACACCCAGACAAAAACACACCTAGGGTCTAGCATCATCTATTTGATTTTTGTGTGTGTGTGTCTTTTTGATTTTTAATTTTAATATTTTTTAATTTTAATTTTTATTTCAATTTTTCTACCTCATTAATTCCTTTTCTCCCTTCAAAATGACAAAATGAAGGAATTCACCCAAAAGAAAGAACGAGGAAATGACAGCCAGGTATTTAACCAACACAGATACAAGCAAGATGTCTGAACCAGAATTTAGAATCAAGATAATAAGAATACTAGCTAGAGTAGAAAATAGACTAGAATCCCTTTCTGCAGAGATAAAAGAAGTAAAAACTAGTCAGAATGAAATTAAAAATGCTATAACTGAGCTACAATCACGGATGGATGCAGCAATGGCAAGGATGGATGAGACAGAACAGAGAATCAGCGATATAGAGGACAAACTTATAGAGAATAATGAAGCAGAAAAAAAGAGGCAGATGAAGGCAAAAGAGCATGATTTAAGAATTAGAGAAATCACAACTCATTAAAAAGGAACAACATCAGAATCATAGGGGTCCCAGAAGAGGAAGAGAGAGAAATAGGGTAGAAGGGTTTTGTGAGCAAATCATAGCAGAAAACTTTCCTAACCTGAGGAAAGACACAGACATCAAAATCCAGGAAGCACAGAGGACCCCTACACAGAGGACAGAGGACCTCATTAGATTCAACAAAAACCAACCAAGAAGGCATCATAATCAAATTCACAAAAGACTCAGGCAAGGAGAGAATCATGAAAGCAGCAAGGGAAAAAAAATCCCTAACCTACAAGGGAAGACAGATCAGGTTTGCAGCAGACCTATCCACAGAAAGTTGGAAGGCCAGAAAAGAGTGGCAGGATATATCCAATGTGCTGAATCAGAAAAATATGCAGCCAAGAATTCTTTATCCAACAAGGCTGTCATTCAAAATAGAAGGAGAGTTAAAAAGTTTCCCAGACAAACAAAAATTAAAGGGGTTTGTGACCACTAAACCAGCCCTGCAAGAAATTTTAAGGGTGACTCTCTTAGGGGAGAAAAAATGGAGGAAAAAAATATATATATATACCAAAAGCAACAAAGATTAGAAAGGACCAAAGAACACCACCAGAAACCCCAACTCTACAAGCATCATAATGGCAATAAATTCATATCTCCAGTACTCACTCCAGTACCAGAATTACTAATCTGGTAGAATGTAAGCCTGTAGGTCTAGAAGCCCCTGTGTAGATAGGCTTCTAGCAAACAAGGCCAATGCAAGCGAAAATATAGTAAATACTGGGGAAGCCAGAGACCTCTTGATTCAACATGAGTTCATGTATTCAGCCATGTACCCAATAATTTTTTTTTCTTTAGAGTCACTTTGAGTTGGAATTCTGTCATGTGCAAGAAGACAAGTATGAATCATATATTATCTCCAACTATAAAATTATATAAGTAACTACGTGATGATTTCCAAAGTGAAATCACTATAACGCAAACCCTAAGAAGAAGTAATTAAATACAGAATCTAAAGTCTCTAAGTACAGGGATCTTTTTTCCAATGACAATTCATCAGCATCAAGAACAACACTTGACACATAGCAAATGTTCAATACATATTTGTTGAATGAATGAATGGATTTTCATCTTAAAATGAGAAAACTAGGGGCACCTGCATGGCTTCAGTCAGTTAAGCATCCAACTCTTGATTTTGGCTCAGGTCATGACCTCATGATTTGTAAGGTCAAGCCCTGGAATCCGGCTTTGCACTAAGAGTGCAGAGCCTGCTTGGGATTCTCTCTCTCCCTCTCTCTGCTCCTCCCCCACCCACACGCACATGCTCTCTCTCTCTCTCTCTCTCAAAATAAATAAACATTAAAAAAAAAGAAAAAATGGGAAAGCTATTTTCTAATTTGGTCCCCTGTGTCAGTCCTACTAGAAGAAAATAAAATACAATATCATTTATTTGCAATTGAGTATGGTGCAAGTTGGAAATCTTGGGGATCTTTTTTATCTTCATGAAATTAAAAAACACAGATGCTCTCTAGTCTTCTTACTTGTGTGGATGACCATGAATACAGTTATCATATCCATCAAGATGTAAAACATCTATTTTATCATAATTAAATCTCTATTTGAACATATATTTTCCATAGGTTTATATTATGCATGAATTTATATTATGCCTGGTTATCGAATATTTATTGAGCACTTTCTATATGCTAGAAATTGTGCTATTGCAGTATATTACGATAGAAATAGCAAAATAACTCTTCAATTTCCCAATGGATATGAATTATATAATGCTTACCCAGTAGAGTTTGTGAGGCTAAAAAGATAAAAATGTAATTATATATGTGAAAATGCATTGTAAACCAGAAAAATTAATACGTACACCTAAGGTATTTATTAAAGGCAACCCAAATTAGGACTCAAAATTGGTTTATATTTCATGTACATGAGCAGTTGCGCTGTTCCAGGCAGAACCATATCTGTAGAATATAGTATGAATGTAGACTATGGTACAATGTAGAATTCTGCAGAATAATCCCCCTAGAACACAACTCTAGAAAGCATCATCCAGAGTAATCATACAAAGTTGTTGTCCTAGGTCACATCATAATAGCCCATTTATACACCTGTCCCCTCATTTTGTTACCAGTGAAATTTCAGTCCCTGTTAAAGTACCCTAAAACATCCTATATTCCCAAAGGCTGCTTTATATACTCATAGATAAAGCCTGTAACCAGCCACATGGATTCTGCCCTCTTTTTCATCTCCATATTCAGCTTCTCCCAGGGATGTCTGCTGTCAAGACCACTCTGTTTGAAAACTGTAGGAAGACGCTTTGACTTACACTCTGTTCCCCATGGCTGAACCGTCTCCATCAGACATTGGCATCCCTTTTACCAATGTCTACTGCTGCTGCTGGCACTTCTGCTGGGCATTATTGTTGCTTCTTCCTCTGCCAGAAACTTATCCCTGCTGAAATGGATACCTCAGAGAGCCAATGTGGTTCTTTGTGGAAGAAGAAAAAAAAAGAGTCATTAGCTCAAGCATTTTACTGAAATACAGAAACATGGAAACAGCCATGACTTTTGTGGATAGCAAGATGCTTAAGTACTTTATAAGAATATTTGAGGATAGCTAGGCAAAATCCATTTTTTAAAGATAATTTCCACTGTCCAAATTATCTGGGGGGGGGCAGACAGAGATAGAGAGAGAGAGAAAGAGAGAGAGTGAGTGTGAGTGGGGGAGGGGCAGAGGAGAGAGAACCTTTTTCTTTTTTCTTTTCTTTAAAGTTTATTTATTTTGAGAGAGAGAGAGAGAGAGAGAGAGAGAGGGCACATGTGAGTGGGGGAAGAAAAGAGGGAAAGAAATAGAGAGAGAATCTTAAGCAGCCTCTATGCCCAGTGCACAACCAGAAGAGGGGCTCAATCTCAGGACCATGAGATCACGACATGAGCTGAAATCAAGAGTAGGCCGCTGAACCGACTGAACCACCCAGGGTGTCCTACACTGTCCAAATTCTTGAAAAGTATGAATAAATTGAAGTTGTGTTAATCATAAAACGTGTAGGGACCACAGGACTGAATCCAGTTTAACAGCTATCCATCAAATCACTGGGTTTAGCAATAGGTAGAGGAGCAAAAGTTGAAAGCAAAGTCTTGCTACAGTCAGGCAAAAGTTTTTATTCCTTCAGTATCTCTAACATTCTGAACCCAGTGCATTCTCCACAGGCACTATGGTCAATGCAGAAGTGAAAAATGCTTCATTCACTCGTACTATTCTGTTTTACCACAGAGTTATTGTAGTGCCTCATAGTCTGCATCTCTCAAACCTCCAAAGGAATTACACATAAATCTATGGGCATCTGGGTCAGGGACTAATTTTTTGACAAGTACAATAGTGTACTTAGAATCATCTCTCCTATTATGCTTGGATCTCCCCAAAATTTATATGTTGAAATTCTAACCCCAAGTACTTCGGATGTGACAGTTTAAGAGGCTTAAGCCTTCAAAGAGGCTCAAGGTAAAACGAGGTCACTAGGGTGGGCTCTATTCTAAAATGATGGATGTCCTTATAGGAAGAGGAAATCTGGACACAGTTGCACACAGACGGAACAACATGTGAAGACAAAGGGAGAAGATGGCCATTTACAAGTCAAGGAGAGAGGCCTTAGAAGAAAGTAACCTTGCCAGCATACTGATCTCACATTTTCAGCCACCAAAACTTTGAGAAAATAAATTACTGTCAGGTAAGCCACCGAGTCTGTTACTTGGTTATGGCAGTGTCAGCAAACTAATACATCTCCCATCTTAGAGCTACAGTTTTGTTAATAGAAGAGCCCTATTTTGGGTGTCCTCATCACTCCTTAAAATAAATTCTCCCTCAGAAGTCTCTCCAGTCCTCGGTCCCCCTGACATATCCAGCAGGTCTGAATTCCAGTGCTGGAGGCAGCTTAAACTGGAGGTGAGCCACACAATCTTTCTTCTCAACCCAAACACTCTTATTTTACTTTTAATGAACGTCACAGCATTATTGTTGGTACCATCACTAGAACAGATGCACTTTTTAAAAGGTAGGAATAACTTTGCTATAAATCAGCCTCATTAGAGTTCACAAATATGAACTAATATAGAGCAAAAGGCAAATTCTACTTAAAAGAGAGTAATGCACTTATTCACCTGCTCCCATTTTGGAATAACAGCTTTAGGAGAACCTCCCCATTGCTCTTCTGTTTGCAAGTTCTGGTCAATACTTGAAGTAATGGTCTTGTCATTAGGCTTGCTTAAATATAAAAGCTTTGTGGTTGTCAGAGAGAACTCTCATTGAAAAAAGAATTGACTATATGGCACACTTGAATGTGCTTGCCCTTCTAAATGAATTTGTAAGCTCATCCTGATTGATGACACATTGGGCAACATCTTGCAGGGTCGGAGAAGAAAATTAAATACATATAGATTGGACACTGATAAAGGATGAGTGCTCTTTTCTTTGCTCAGTGTGAGTTAAAGTCTTGTTATATGTTAGAATAATTCATTTTTTTCTCTTTATAAATTAATAAGTAGACTATAAACAGTGGACTTAAACAGATATGAATTTAAATACGGACTTTTCTGCTTAATACTGTAAGGTCCCTCCCCCTAATACAGATTAGAATATCCAAATCTGTAAACTAGGGATAATAATGCCTGTTTCAGTAGTTGTGAGGATTATTAATGGAAATTCAGAAATGTTCAGTAAATGTTAGTTGCTGTCAATAATAGTAGTCAGCAGCGGCAAAAATTTTAGCATTACAATAAAATTAAGTTGAATATAAAAAGTGCATATATGGCATATTTTTTTTTGAGAGGGAACAATAGCTTCCTGGGGATGTCATTACAAAGTACCACGGACTAGATGGCTTAAGACAACAGAAATTTATTCTCTCACAGCTCTGGATGCTAGAAGTGTGAATTCAACTCTTGGTAAGGTTGGTTCCTTCTAAAAGTACTGATGGAGAAACTGTCTCATGCTTCTCTTCCAGCTTCTGGTGGTTACTGGCAATCGTTGGTGTTCCTTGGTTTCTAGATGTACTGCTCCAAATTCTGCCTCTGTCTTCACAACATCTTCTTGCAAGTACTCCACTCACTGGATTTAGGGCCTACTCTAATCCTATATGGCCTCATTTTGTTAACCAATTATATCTGCAAAAATCATATTTCCAAATGTGGCCACATTCTTAGGTTTCATGTAGACATGAATCTTGGAGGTGGAAATCACTCGACCACATACAGTGTGCCCTCTGTCTCCCCCCCGCCACAGCCCACAAATTCATATCTATTCCACACGTAAGACATTGATACCACCCTAGCATCCCTGAAATTATTAGCCCATTCTTATATAAACACTACATCAGCTCAAAAATTTCTAAATCCCATTTAAATAATCTGTATAAGTATGGTTGAAACGCTGGGTATGATCTATTCTAGGGCAAAATTCCTTTCTAGTTGTGGGCATGTAAAACTGAAGAAAAGTTGTCTGCTTCCAAAATCCAATGGTGGGACAAGCATATAACAGACATTCTCATTCTGAAAGGGAGAAGAGGGAAGGAATAAAGTTCTTATGGGTCCAAAACAAGGTCACAACTTAACAGGGCAAGTTCCATTAGGTTTTAAGGCCTGAAAATAATGATCTGTGGCTGGATGCTTTGCTCTCTGTGGCAGTGAAGGTCTCCCACTAGTCATGGCCTCTGCTCAGAGTCATTCTTCCTTAATTTCATCCTATTTTTGTCCCTCTGAGTTCATTGTTAGTATTTCTATTGGTAAAAATAAAATCTCAAAAATGTTGTCAGTCTTCCATGTACACCAGGAGGATCCACACCGTTAGGATAATTTTACACAGGTTCTTTCTGGATAATCCTGTCTCTATTCCTGGCTTCTCTTGAGATATTCCATTGGCTCCATGAGTCACATACCTAATTTCTTCACCAGAGAGTTGTTCAGCCACAGTCTTAGAGTTCTCTGCAGTGAATACTTTACATTTTTTACAATATTAAAAGGCTGAGGATTTTCCAGATCAGGTTCTGGTTCCTTTTTGCTTCATAGGTTCTCAATTTACCTCTATCCTCTTGCATTGTACAGTATACAGTGAGAAGACATGAAGCCACACTTTCCATATTTTGCTTAGAAATCTCAGCTAAGTATCCAAGGTCATTGTTCACCAGTTCTACTTTCCACCCAACACTAGGATACAATTCAACGAAGCTTTCTGCCACTTGATAATAAGAATCAAGAATCACCTTCCCTTCATTATCCACTGACATGCTTCTCATTTGTTTCTGAAAACTCACTAAAGCACCTGCAACATTCATATTTCTACCGGCATTCTGTTCACGTATTCTCTAAGATAATAGAAACTTTCTTTACCGTTCTCTCCACTTTAATCTGTGCCTTCACCAGAATCACTTTTAACATCCATACTTGTACCATTGCCCTCAAGACAATGTGGGCTTTTTCTACGAAGCTCCATTACCCATTACCCAAATCTAAAGCCACTTCCACACTTTTAGGTATTTTGTTACAGCAGCACCTAGCTCCATAGTACCAAAATCTGTATTAGTTTCTCAGGGCTGCTGTAACAAAGTACCACAATCAGGTCACTTAAAACAGAAATTTATTCTCTCACAATTCTGGACGCTAGAAGTCTGAATTTGAGGTGTTGACAGGGTTGGTTTTTTCTGAAGACTGTGAGACAGAAACTATCTCATACCTCTGTCCTTGGACATCGTGGTTGCTTGTATTCCCTGTCTTATATACATCTGCCTCCAATCTGTACCTCCATGTTCACATGGACTTCCTGCCAGTAGGTCTTCACAAGGCCTTCTCATTTCCAAAAAAGGTCAAGCTCTGAGGCTCCAGGTGATGAATTCTCAGGGACACAATTCAGCCCATTTCAAGGGATTTGTGCTTCAAATCAGGACATAGATCCACAGTTAATGTAGTGTCTACAATGAATGGAGACCACTTCATAAATCATCGATTAGATCAGAATTTATCAGTAAGATGTACAGTAAAACCTTGGATTGAGAGTAACTTGTTATGTGAGTGTTCCACAAGATGAGCAAACATTTCTAATTAAGTTTAACTTGATAAATGAGTGATGTCTTACGATATGAGTAACACGTGATGCCAAATGTCACATGATCACAACTGAGCCAATGGTTCTTGAAATTTGCTTTGATATATGAGTGCTTTGGATTATAAGCATGTTTCCAGAATGAATTATGCTCACAAACCAAAGTTTTACTGTATTATTCTCCTTCTACTTCCTGCATAAAAGCATTTTAGTAGAAAAAAATTTAATCTTGTTATTAATAGAAATTCAGGCATTTTAGAAATTTAATAGAAAATTTTAATCTTGTTATTTCAAAAGGTTTTCAGGTTTCCACAGAAAACTGGCATTTGAAATAAGTCACAAACACATATTGAGCAGATACAAAATAACAAAAAATCAAAAGCACTTGTTTGTCTTTCATTTCAAGAGGGGTAAAGGCAATAAATGCTAAAGTAATTTAGAAAAACAAAACTAACTATAGGCTGAAACTGTTACTCCATCCAATTCTTTGCGTTATACTTCAACCTTAATGTAGTGTTTAACTGATAGGGAATTAATTAATTTCAAGTTGGTTATTGTTTGATTTTCCAAACTAATAATCCTCCTAAGGTACTGTTTGTTTTAAGCCCTAACATTATTCAGACTTGAGGTGCAAAGGGACCACGAAGGCAGTGGAGGAACGTGCTGTTCCTTTGGTGCTGGGCAGCTTTGAAGACACTCTTCCAGCTGCTTATTCTGGGCCTTCAGCAAACGGCACTTCCTGGGGAGAAGGGCTCCAGCGGCTCTGGGCAGCCACGCTCCTAGGGCATAATGACTTTGAACAAGGACTCAGAAGAATAGTCTCACTGAAGCAAGGAGCATTGGGGTTGGTGGAATAGCGAAGATAAAAGTAAAATAAAGTTGAGTAAATAGGAAGGAGTGGGGAACTGATGAAATATTTAAATGCCATCTGTTTTTTTCCTATCGCTCCCACTAGTAGCCATTCCTTCCTCAGTGAAGGGGAGCTATTCAGAAATACTTGTGTGGAACTCAGTCCTGAGCAAATAATATGCTTAATTTATCTTGTGTTTCTTTTGCCTGTGGGAGCCATGTTTTATTAATTGTATTAAAATACCTTAATATCTGAGGACTTGGCCCCAAACATGAGCTCCTGGGTAATTCTGACATACATTTTTTATTGCTAAAAGCTACTATAAAGTAATTGTAATTTGTTATTCTATGTGTCTTACCATGATCCTCTATGCCCTGACCACACACTAATGCTCAAGTAGCATAAGCATTAATACCGTACTTCAACTTGCTTTTGCGAAACTTCCAGTTTCCTGCCAAGTCTTCCCCAATTGCCGGAGTTACCCAGAGGTAAGGTTATAGAGGGATTCCACACATGCTTGTAAACAGTCTTGATAGCATCAAGGTGAATTCACCTTCCTACGATTTTCCTGCTGAGATCTCTTTTGTGTTATCCACTGATAAGTTTTTTGCTCCCTACCTAAAGCTACCAGTGCGTCCAGCCATATTAGTCCATTAGTCTCCATCTGGGTACTGACACCCTCCTGTGAATGCCCTAGGTGGGAGGAGCCTCCCTTCTCTACACACTCAGTGTGCCTGTGCCCACTGTCCACCATGCAGAAGAAGAAAAAGGATCTCTTATCCCCCTTTAAGTGTATCATATTCCATTAAGGTTCTGAGGTGATACTACTCAAAGTTCCAGTGCCTTACAATTTGTAGTGACACAAGCTCCCTTTCTCAATTTCATTGGGATGAAGGCAGGGTTAATAATAAATGCATATTTCCAGACAAAGAGTTCAAAAGAGTTTGCAGTGGAAGGTACTGCTGCCTCTAAACCATTTAATTAATTTTAGTAGCAACAGCTTTTACAGAGATCTTTTGAATACCATATTTATATGCTTTCTTGTTAAAGTCATAGCATAAAAATCATACTCTGTGCAATATTTTTTTTAATGTAACATAACTTGGGCATTAGTACAAGTCTTTATTAGTGCATATTTACAATAGCTGCTTTCAAATATGTCACTTTTTATTATACCATATAATGGATATTTTAAAGGTTTAATCCTTTGTTATTTCCAGAAATAACCTCTCTCTCTCTCTCTCTCTCTCTCTCTCTCTCTCTCTCTCTCTCTATATATATATATATATATATATATATATATGTTTTTTGTTTTTTGTTTTTTTTGCACTTATGGGAATACATCTGGAAGATAGATTCCTGGAAGTAGAATTCCTTAGTCAAAGCGAATGTACATTTAAAATTGTAATAGGGGTGCCTGGGTGGCTTGGTTGGTTAAGCATCTGACATTGGCTCAGGTCATGATCTCACCATTCATGAGTTCGAGCCCTGTGTCGGGCTCTATGCTGATAGCTTGGAGCCTGGAGCCTGCTTTGAATTCTGTGTCTCCCTCTCTCTCTGCCCTTCCCCTGCTCACACTCTGTCTGTCTGTCTCTCTCAAAAATCAAATAAAAACATTTAAAAAAAATTAAAAAAAAATAAATGGCTTTGGATCTTCTACTATCTACAATGGAATAGCAGAAAAACTTCCTGATCAAACAAAGCTGAATTTAATAAGCTTACTATAGAAAAGGAAAACACTACCTTGAGAATCCTTAGTGGTATCTCAAAAGGAGGAGGTCAGGAAATGATATTCAGAAGGTGTTTTGGGTCTACGCTCAAATGACTTAAGGCATGTTTTTCAAGGAGGTGAAGTGGTCGGAACTGGGCCAAGTTTAAAGTGGTATACAGCAAAGCAAGAGAATGGTGAAGCAGGTCTTGGTGAGCAAACTATTGCCTGACTAAATAAGGTGTTCATCTAGGAGAGTAAACTGCTTGCCCAGATGAACTGATTTGCAAGAATTTCCAACAGTAAACAGTGAAGTTATTTATCGGTTTTTAGTCTTATCTTCTTGAGTGAGACTTTCATGGAACAGGTAAATTCATGTTGACACACGTGGTCTTAGTTCCCAATCCTAACAGTTAATTATAATGAGGCAGGTGGTCTCAGTTCTTGTGTTTTTTATATAGTATTTACAGAGATCTTTTCCATCTCAAAATTGTTGTTAAAATATAAAAAAAAAAAGAAAACCAAATTTTCTTCTAATAATTTTATAGTGTTTTTCTTTCTCTTCCTCTCTTCCTTCTCCCCGTCTTCCATATTCCTAATTTAATTATTTGCTTCAACTGAAAATTTGCTTCAACAAAATTGATGATAAGAAATGAGGTTGCTGTACAAATTTATTTTTTAATGTGCCTGACCAATTGCCCCAGCACCATTATTAATCTACATTTTCTCCACTGATAAAAAAATGCCATTTTTATGATGTACTAAATCCCCATACATATTTGTATTTATATCTGGACTCTTTCTTGTTAGTATTCTTTTTATGAATCACTACTATATTAAGATTTATAATGTTTCATAATATACTTGAGTATTGTTAGGTATTAAAGTTCACCTGGTTACTCTTACTTTCCAAAAATTTCTTAGCTAATTTTTAACATTTGTTTATCCACATGAGTTTTAGAATCAGTTTTTCTAGCACTAATGAAACATTTCCTGTTGGTATACTACAGGAATCTTCCTTGCATATCGATTTAGGATTTGTTGAAATTTTTCTCCTTCTTTTTTAAAAGATATATATTTTTTAAATGTTTATTTATTTATTTTGAGACAGAAAGAGAAGAGAGAATCCCAAGCAGGCTCTGTGCTGTCAGCACAGAACCCAACTTGGGGCTGGATCCCATGAACTGTGAGATCATGACCTGAGCCAAAATCAAGAGTCAAATGTTTAACTGACTGAGCCACCCAGGTGCCCTGAGATTCTTCTAATATTAAGTCTCTCTATCCAACAAGAAGGCATTCCTTTCTAATAATTCAAATTTCATTTTGGATCCTTTAGTAACATTATGAATATCTCTTCACAAAAAGCTGCTACATTTCTTGTTTAGATTATTCACAGGTATGATTGTGTGACTACTGTAAATAAAACATTTCTTCATTATCCTTTCTAATAAACTTTTTATGGATGCAATATATATAATTATAGGGGCGCCTGGGTGGCTCAGTAGGTTGAGTGTCCAACTTCAGCTCAGGGCATGATCTCACAGTTCGTGAGCTCGAGCCCCGCGTCGGGCTCTGTGCTGACAGCTAGGAGCCTGGAGCCTGCTTTGGCTTCTGTGTCTCCCTCTCTCTCTGCCCCTCCCCGACTCATGCTCTCTCTCTCTCTCAAAAATAATATATATAATAACATTAATATATATAATTATAATAGATGTATTATTTTGGCATATTGATTTACCCACAACCACCTCACTGAAATCTCTTACCGCTTGTGATAATTTTTTATGTGGTTCTTTTGACTTTTGTAGCTATTCTGCTGCATCATTATAAATGATTTCAACTTTGTCTCCTCCATTCCAATTTTTATACTTCATTTCTTTATCATGTAAATTCCAGTAACTATTACATTAACAAAAATATTAAATACGAGTGATGGTAGACAATTTCCTTATTCTCAACTTTAATACAAATTCTCTTTTATCTCATAAAAGACACACATATGTATGCACTTACAAATGTTTACATATAACATATATATCACTCATATACACATGCAAAATATACACATATAAGGAAGAATTCCCTTTATCTATATAACATATTAAGAAAGTACATCCTTTAGCAATCTTATCTAATATGAACATAGCCTTTGATCAAATTAATTTTCAGTATCAATGAATAAAACCTCTTCTCTAATATTATAGTAAATTGTGGTTATTGATTTCTTAATATTGATTCAATCATCTTTGAACTGTTGATATAAATAATTCTTTTAGTTATTTGGAATTATATTAAAAGATACATAATTGCATAGATTTCATAAGGAGAGAGTGATGAGATTGACTAAGAGACCCCAACAAAGGAGGCAATTCATCTACTCATGTCCACTTCTGTTGGAAGAGCAGGTTGCTTATAATACTGCCTGCTCAAAGTGAGGACATTGTGAGGTCCTTCAGAAATATTTCCTCCCTAACTTCGCAAGTAGGATTTTATAATTTCCTGAATCCTTCAAACTCCTGGTGACTGTGATTTGAATATCTCTGCTTATCATGTGCATATAACTGATAACATCCCATGCCTACATTTCTGGGTATTTACTGAAAACCTTGGGTTAGGAACCTCAATTTCCTAGGAAAATGATTCTCTATAAATATCTGAGGTGTATTTCAGAAGATATATAGCAATTGGATATACTTTATACATTACATAATTTTGGACTGCTATAGCTGTATTTATTTTTGATCTACTTGAAATGTCACCAGCAAAAGAGATAAATTAATTAGAATATCCTACTCCTAAAATGCTACTGAAAATCTCCTTGCAGTTTTTATTTCATGAATTTTGTTGTTATATTTACTTATACATTGTTATATGTGACTACAAAATTTCCTGAATTGAAATTCTTATTATTATGATGCATTTTCCTTGAATCAACATATTAACAACATATCTCTGGCCATTTTTTTTGTGATTGTTGCTCTATTTGATGCTTTTTTAAATTTTTTGACTTTTACTTTCTCTATCACTTAGTTTTAAACATATCTCACAGCATCTTGTTTGATTTTACCTTGGCATCCAGACATTTTTAAAAAAAAATTACCTTAATAGGGTGTCCTGGGTGGCTCAGTTGGTTGAGCATCTAACTCTTGATTTCGGCTCAGGTCATGATCTCATGGCTGTGAGATCGAGCCCCTCATCAGGCTCTGCACTGGGCATGGAACTTGCCTGATATTCTCTTTCTCCCTCTCTCTCTCTCTGCCCCTTCCCTGCTCATGCTCTCTCTCTCTCTTTCAAGATAAATAAATAAACATTTAAACAAGATTAACACATTACATTCATTCCTTGATTTTTTTCAGATTCAAAAACATCTTTTGACTCAGCTATAAAACCAGAAAACATTATCATAGTTATAATACTTCTTTCTCCCTTATCTCTCACTTACTTTTTAAAAAATGTTTATTTATTTTCAAGAGGGGGGGACAGAGACAGAGGGGGACAGAGGGTTAAAAGTGGGATCTGTACTGACAGCAAAGAGCCTGATGTGGGGCTCAAACCCATGAATTGTGAGATCATGACCTGAGCTGAAGTCGGACATTCAACCGACTGAGCCACCCAGATGCCCTGCTCCCACTTACTTTTGATAACAGTGTTGGTTTGATAATAGCAATGGTGTTCTCTATCTTGGAATGGTTTATGGTAGTCTGTTTGTAACTATAATTTCCACAATTGGATTAATTTTAGTCCTGCAATTAAATTGCCAATCATTTGCCTTTCTCTCTATACTCACTACTATATTGGTCGATTTGTCACCTAGAAATTTCTTCCCCAGAACTCATGAAGAATATATCCCTATGTTGTTAGGTGTTTGAAATTGCGTATCAGGAATGAAATTTTGACTGAGTATAAAATACTCAGGGTCCTCTTTGCTTGAGAAATTAAAAAGAGCTGGGGATCTGTGAGGCCTTCTGTTCTTTACCCACTCTAGGCATCTTTATCCTTTTGCCTCAAAGCCTGAAGGATTATATTTTAACTTCTAACTCCAGGAAATATAATAGGCATTGCCGCAGTTTCACCTGAGACATCGTTTTCTCATTCAATATATGCATTAACATTTTTCTTATCAATACTTAAAGTTATACAAACTCTTTGAATTATACATTGAAATTTTAATCTTTCAGTTTTATTACTCAAGGATAACAATTATAACTATTTTGGTGATATAATGATGATAGGCTTTGGGTTTCTTATTTATCAACCAGTGCTCTGTAATTCTTTTAATTCTCTTTTTAATTCCATTTTGCTCCATTTTCCCAGTCTGACTTTTCACTTTCTTTCCAGCAGAGTCAATTTCTTTCCCTTAGATGTTTTCTGTGAAGATTTAGTTTTTTCTTATTCTTGTCTCTTTAAATTTTTTTTAATGTTTATTTATTTTTGAGAGAGAGAGAGAGAGAGAGAGAGAGAGACAGAGCGTGAGTGGGGGAGGGGCATAGAGAGAGGGAGACACAGAATCCAAAGCAGGCTCCAGGCTCTGAGCTGTCAGCACAGAGCCCAACACGGGGCTCGAACCCATGAACTGTGAGATCACGACCTGAGCCAAAGTCAGACGCTCAACCGACTGAGTCACCCAGGCGCCCCTCTTATTCTTGTCTCTTTAGATGAATAGGTGTATGTATGTATGTTTGTATATTGTAGGTATGTGTGTATCCAATGTCTTCCTCATTCTCTTATTTCTCTGCTCTGAGCTCTTACTTTAAATTGTATATTTTCCATATAGTTTGGTCAAATTTTTGTATTTTCTCCAAGGTGACATTATTCTCTTAGGTCTTCCTAATTTGCCACTTGCATTTTTGTCTGTTCCATAATTTTTAATTTGTAGAAATATCTGTGGATGCTTAATTGAATATTTTAAAATTAACTGTGAGTAAGGTGACTTCTGTCTATACTACCATCTCTTGGTAGTAGGTTTCTATGTTATAGGAGTGAAAAGTTTATAGATTACCAGGATGTCTTCCTGGCTTATGGAGAATTTTCTTATGACACAAGGTTTTGAGGCTCGTGTGTGTGTGTGTGTGTGTGTGTGTGTGTGTGTGATTATGATTTATACCAACACATGTGTACACACAGAAATATACAGAACAGAGAGTGGTTATTTACCGTTTACTTCTCCAACTGAAACAAATCAGCAGTCTCAGGGCTGCTTACAGTTGAAAGGCTTTCCTTTATCTGGTCTCCCTGGCAGATTGCTTTCTGTACTTTTGCCATATTTGTGTGCTTTCTTCTTCAAACATCTCTTTATTTCTCTGTGATGATAAACAAAGTCTAGAGAAGTTCCCACAGCTCATCCTACCATATAAAAACGCAATTGTTAATGATATTTTATTCCTCAGGTGACCACCTACATTGGAGACTTCTCTATGCCAGCATTACCTGATGGTACAGCTGTAAGTTTCTTTTCTCAACGTTTTCTTGGATCATATTATTATTGCCACTGGATTTGGTAGGCATTCTTCATGTATTTTTAGGGTTATAGATAGTTTCTAGTTTCACCAAAGATGGAGCTGTGTTTCTTAATGCTTTCTTGTAATTGTCATTGTTTTAGAATGATTTCAGAGAGAAGAGGCAAAGGCAATACAGATGTCATTATTATGCTTTGTAAAACACAAGTCAGTTCCTAAAATTTTGTTACATTCTTCTATGTCCATTGTCATCTGTGGACTCAGTCATATGTGGACTCAGTCATCTTCTGTTCCATTAGTCTGCTGATGGTTAATGTGGAGGGAAATCTGAGTAACAGTAACACTGCTGCCACACCCTCACAAAAACTTGAGGCATTGCTGTTGAATCAATCAAGTATCTTCAGCATACATGGGGTGTGTTTTTATTAGGATACTCCTGATAACCTGGTTCCAGTATGGCATTGGTTTTGCCAAGAGAGGAGGTTATAGCTTCAGTTCAAAATGAGAGCACTATTTTTCTAATATAATAGACATGCGAGAGAGGAAATGTTAGAACAGAAACCATGGAAGGGGAGAACGAGGCATGGCAAAAGAAGCGAGCATTGGGAGAAAGGTCTTTTGCAGAGGAAGGATTTCTAAATGAAGTAATGGATGAATTGGATCTTGAAGGATAAATAAGGAAGGATAAATATCAGGAAGACATGAACTGAAATTAAAGAGAACAATGAATGAAAGGTAAGGAGAAATGAGAACGTATGATGTATTAGTGTTTTACTGCTGCAAAACATATTACCACAAGCTTAGCTCAAAACAAAAACAACAACACCCATATATTATCTCACAGTTATGTATGTCAGAATTCTGGGTATATCTTAGCTGAATTGTCTGTTTAGTGTCCCACAAAGTTGCAATCAAAATGTCAGCTAGGATGGAGTTCTTCTCTGGGGTTTTGGGTCTGCTTCCAAATTTATTCAGGTTGTTGGCTGAATTCAATTCCTTGTGGTTATGGGACTGAAGTCTCCTGTGGCCAGGAGGGCATCTGCTGCAGCTTTGTCTATCTCTAGATTCTTCTGTCTCTTACTTCCACGTCCTCCTTTAAAAGAGCTCGCCTGATTGAGTTAGATCTACCTACACTCAAAGGGAAGTATTATACAAAGTGTGGACACTGGGAAGTAGAAATCTTATAAACAATCTTAGAATTCTGCTTACTACATATGGTTTGTTGGAAGAGATTTGAAATCTTAGTTATGATTGTAGTACAAACTAGAGGCAGACAAGCTCCAGATAAGTAGGCGGAGGCCTGATGTATACATGCAATAGAATATTAATTTGCCTCTGGAGTTAATAGGGCACCACAAATAGATTTTAAGCAGGTAAGATATTTTCTGCTCTAATAGCAGTGTGGAAGATGAATTTGTGAAGCATGACTGTAGGGAAACATATTTTAATAGAGAGTATTAAAGCATTCTGGAAAAAATTAATAAACTAAAGCTGTGAGAGTAAATGAGCACAGAAAAGCCTACCTTTAGAGATTTAGGGAATAAATTTGATAGATTGAATGTATTCATCATATATTTTTACATACTCATTCAATGTGCCAAAGAACATTCTAGGCCTTGGATCAGAAGTGAGTATAAAACAGTGTTCTTTTTCTTAAAATGTAGGGAAAGAAAGAAAAAAAAAAAAAGAAATGCACAAATAAGCAAGGTAATTCCAGATTTTACTGCCTGCACTAAGACAACTGGACTGTGTAATGAACTAGAAAACATATCAATTAAGCTCCTTTGGTCTGCAATAAATACGAGGCCCAACTTTAAATGGCTTAAGTAAGAGCGGGATTTATTATCTCACATTAAAAAACAAAACAAACAAACAAAAAACAAGAAAACAAAACCCCTAGAGTTGGTGTGGTGTGGGAGTTACCTAACTCATCAATGTCATTTAGATTCTGATTCTGTCTGTCTTTTTTCTCTGCCATCCTGATGTTGGCTTTTATCCTTCAGGCTTTCACCTTCCCAGGCCTAAGAAAGCTGCAATAGTACCGTACTTCACATTCTTACACAATAAAATGCAGCTGATTGTTGAGAACTTAGATCTTCTCTCATCCCCTTTTAAGACAAAGAGCGTTTCTCAGAATCCCATAAGCAATTTATCTTTCATTTTTCATTTAGCAAATTGCAGTCTGTGCCCATTCCTGTGCCAGATCACTTAAAATGTACTCAAAATACCATAACTGATTTAGAAAAAATGGTTTTTAACCTCAAAATAATGGTATCAACATCTCTGTGTATGGGACTCTGTCCTGGTTGGAAATTACTGGGTTACATTTATAAAGATCTAATACCATAAGATTTAGACTAGTGGGGATGGAGTCCCCATCCTCTGAAACATGTGGCTATGCAAAGGGGGTCAAAAAACTCAGGGCATTGTTAGAAATGAATAGGATGAAGAGTTGTCTGTTACAGAAAGTGACAGTGAAGGGGAATATTTTACATGACAAGTTAAAGACTGGTATTTCCGAGGAGGTGATATTTGAGCTATAATCTAATACTGAGAAGACAACCAGCAGATCTGGGCAAAGCAGGAAGCATTGAAAGGCCTTACTTACATTGACTACTTTTAATTTTTTGAGGAACTTCCGTACTCTTTTCCACAGGGGCTGCACCAGTTGGCATTCCTGCCAATAGTGCAAGAAGGTTCCTTTTTCTCCACATCCTTACTAACACTTGTTTCGCAGGTTTTCTATTTTACCCATTCTGACAGGTGAACGTGATATCTCATGTGGTTTTGATTTGCATTTCCCTGATGATGAGTGATGCTGAGCATCTCTTCATGTGTCTGTTGGCTATTTGGATGCCTTCTTTGGTGAAATATCTGTTCATGTCTTCTGCCCATTTTTTAACTAAAAAAAAACTTTTTAATTTTTTAGAAGAAATTTTTTTAAGCTTATTTATTTTTGAAAGAGAGAGAAAGTGTGTACACGTACATGTGCGAGGAGGGGGTGGGGAGCAGAAAGAGAGGGGAACAGAGAATCCAAAGTAGGCTCTGCACTGATAGCAGAGAGCCCGATGAGGGGCTTGACCTCACCAGGAGTGAGATCATGACCTGAGCTTAACCAACTGAGCCACCCAGGTGTCCCCCAAAAAATAACCTAAAAGAAAAAAAGAAAATATTGGAGGAAGATCTCAAGGTATCATTTAAAAGAACTAACATACTTATTCATGTAAATCAAACTTGCAACATGACAAAATAACACACATTTCTAAGTTAACTACATTTTAAAATAATCCCCACACAAATTCTGATGAATGTCAGAGTTAACAACACTAGCTTATATTGGTCGTTTCAAGACTAAAAATATTTCAAATGCCCAGAACATTCTAGGAAGGATGTTAATACCGTACTCTATAAATTCTTGCTGTAAGCAAGAATTCACCCAAAGTTATCAAATAGAGGAAGTCGTAGCGTATCTAACATATATAAATAGAGTTGGAAATAGTTTTGAAAAACATTGCCTGTAGAAGAAATTAGAGAAGCTCTCAGTCCATCCAGCCCATCATCTTCATTCATAAGCACTCTATTCCATATTCATACATTATACCTAACTACATTAAGGTTATCAAGAAAGAGCGAATCAGATTTTACTCTATATTCATGACAAGTGAACACTACAGAATATATTGACGACTATCTCTAGGAATATGTTGGCTAAAAGAAGGATATTTTATGGGGCACCTGGGTGGCTCAGTAGGTTAAGCGTCTGACTTTGGCTCAGGTCATGATCTTAGAGTTTGTAGATTCAATCTCTGTATTGGGCTCTGTGCTGACAGCTCAGAGCCTGGAACCTGCTTTGGATTCTGTGTCTCCTTTCTCTGCCTCTCCCCTGCTCAGGTTCTGTCTCTCTCAAAAATAAATACACATTAAATTTTTTATTAATTAAAAATAAAAGAAGGAAAATTTACTAAAAGCTTATTTTCTTGTCAGTAGCTAACTTGGAAAAAATAAGAGTAACCACACAATAGAAAATGTACTTTTTAGTTCCTGACATAGTGACAATATCTGCTAGTTATTCAGATGTAAAAGAATGCCTATGAAATAATTTTTTTGCAAGCCTATATTTACTAAGATAAAAATAAAATACCATAAATGTCATGCTCATAGAGATGTGTAACAGCTATACAATAGTTGTTTATAAAACTAAGACAATGAATATATTCCAGGGCCTTGTCCTATGACATCACAATACTGTGTTTCAAGGGGTAAAAAATTATGACTTCATTCATTCATTCAGTGAATATCTATTGAGTGTCTACATTCTACAGACTTTATTCTGGGTACTAAACAAATGCATAAAATTGTTCTCATATAATTTATATTCTAATGGTGTATGAACAAAAGCTAAGTAAACACACAAAGAAAAAAAAAAGAAAAAATATCCAAAATAATTTCTATGTAGGAATTAAACTGATGCAGTGTAGAGTAAATGATGGCTTCTTGAACTTAGGTCCTCAGGGAGGGTCTCTGGTCTGTGTAATTCCTCAATGAAAAGCAAAAGCCAGTCATGGAGGTACCTGGGAAGGATACTTCAGGCAGAATGAACAGCCTGTGCACCTCAAGGCACAACAGTACTTCCTGTGTTTGAGGATCTAAAAGAAGGCCATTGTGGTTGGAGTGTCGTGGAGGATGCAAACTGTCATTAGTTTCCTAGGTCTGCTACAACAAATCACCACAAGCTGATGGCTTAAAGCACAAGAAACTTATTCCCTTGCAGTTCCAGAGACCAAAAATTCTGAAACCCAGATGTCAGCCTGGTCATGTTGTCTCTGAAGGTTCCAGGGGACAATCTTTTCTTGCCTCTTCCTAGCTTGTACTGGTGGTGGGAAATCCTTGGCATCTTTGGCTCTAGCTGCAACCCTTCAATTTCTATCTCCATTTCACATATACATCTTCCCTGTGTGTGTGTGTGTGTGTGTGTGTGTGTGTGTGTCTGTGTCCAAACCCACCTCTGCTTGGAAGAACACCAGTCTTTGGATTTAGTGGCCTCTCTAATCCACTATGACCACATCTTAACTTGATCCCATCTGCAAAGGACCTATTTTCAAATAAGGTCACATTCGCAACTACCAGGGGCTAGAACTTTACAAACATATTCACAGTTTTCTTTTGTGATAATGCAAAAAATATTTTTCTCTAAGTTAAAAAATAAGTGATCACAAAGGAATACTGTAACTGCTATCTCATGGGGGCTTACTCCTATTATAGGAGATTATGCTCCTTACAACCTCTTGGTAACTTATGTCTCTGACATATTATATTTAAAAATATGTGTAATCACTATTTTTGCATATCATTAAAGGCAAGTCAAAGACAAGGAGACAATCAGTTATATGAAGCTCTTGCCAATGAGGAGAGAATATTCCTGTTCTTCAAGAGACATACATTTTCTACCTCTGGAGCTGCTAAGTAAGCAGCTTCTCACTTGGAGATTCAAACTGAGGGCACTTAAAGTGGATATTACACTCACCGTTGAGGATTACATTTCACAGCAAGGTTCAATGCTTGTTTCATAAAGCAAGTAAAAAACCTGAGTGGAAAAAACTATTATTTAGGCAGCTAACATATGATCCAGCCCTACTTAAATCAACGCTTCTAATCTTGTTCTGTCTCTGTACCATTCAAATTTGCTAGAAAGGCCTCCAAGTAAGATCTCTCATTAGAACTTATGACTCTCTGCTGGATGGAGGATAAGGATCATGGCATGGGGCAGGGTAGGAGTTGGGAAAGAGAGGACTTATAATATCCAGGGAGGTTTAGATAGAGAAAAACCTTTTCCTGGTCCTTCCTTAGATATGTCACCTTTTCACCCAGTCAAAAATCAGTGATTTAATATAATCAACGTATCCATCTATCTCACATAAAAGTATCTACATAAAAACCAAAGTAATAGTGACTAACAATATTTAGTGCTCATCATGTGTCAGGTACAGTTCTAAGTGTTTAAGTTCTTAACTCATTTAACCCTCAAACTGACCCTTGATGAGAAAACTGAGGCACAAAGAGATTAAATGACTTATCTTAGGTCACAGCTAGAAAGTGACAGATCTGGAATTCAAAATGAAGCACAGACAGAAGAGCTCGTGATGTTAATCACTATACTATTCTGCTTGGGACTGCATAGAAATCCATGATGATTTAAAAATACAAATACATGGGGTGCCTGGGTGGCTCAGTCATTTAGGTGTCTGACTTCAGCTCAGGTCATAATCTCACAGTTCGTGGGTTTGAGCCTGCTTCAGATTCTGTGTCTCCCTCTCTCTCTGCCCCTCTCCTGATCACACTTTGTCTCTCTCTTTCTCTCTGTCTCTCTCAAAAAGAAAACAAACATTAAAAAATTTAATAAAAATAAATAAATAAAATACAAATACATGACCATGGTTAAAACATATCATTATTCAACTGCTGATTCATGAATACTTTCCTATTTAGTCCATTTCTTTTAGGTGAGCTCAGATGAATCCAACATTATATTCTTGTGACTATTTAAATAAGGCCCTGAAGCTATAATAACTCTGATTTGGATGCTGTGAGTTAGGTCCACACTTACGGGTTTACTGATCACTTCCAAGAAGTCTTGCCTCATCCTGGGTTCTCATCCTTCAAGTGGCAACACTTACTTGCTGTTCACTCCAGTAACTTCACAGATTGTATTTTGCTCGACAGTATCCTGATTTGGAAGTCCACTAGGTCTGGAAAACCTCAACGTTAACAAAGAAAACAACCCTAGGAGTCACCCACTTCCTCCTTTGCTTCTAGACTTGCATCAATATGCATCTGGGATTCAGGGCAATTAAATTCATAGGCCCCATTCTACTGCATGACAGAGACTCCTGCACTTCTGTGTGACAGTTTCCTCATCTATAAAATGCCATAGGAAGATAAAATAAATTTTACACTTAAGCAAAATAAGTTACTTTGAAATAAATTATAAATATGATAAATTAGAAGTAAATTAAAAATATGAACATAAATACTTGGCACAGTATTTGACATATGTAAATAATCGATAAATGGCTTATGTCAGTCTTATTCAACCTATGTGTCTATCAGAAACAGGTTTTTGGTTAATTTTATTGAGTACCAGCTCTCAAGGTACTCTTTATTAGAAAATAGAAGATTCTTATATTGAGATTGAACAGAAGTATCAATTATTTAAAGTAATTATGTATTATTATTTCATGTATTTATTTATTTATTATTTCATTTATTTTTCTTATTTATTATTTATTTATTATTTCATTTTTTGTTTCATTCATTATATTTCATTACATATAATATATATTCATTATATTCATTATATTTCATTCATTATATTTCATTCATTCATTTCTTATTTACTATTTCATTTATTATTCTTGTTCTTTGCTAAATTATTTATAGGTGACAAAACTTTTGCATATCACATACCAGTGTATATGTACACACATACACACACAGACACAGACACACACACTGAATATGCAGGTTGACCTGTTTTCATGTTTCTTTCCTTATGCTTAGTTACTTATGGCACACCCTTCCTAAGTCCTGGAATTAATAACTTTTTTCCTTGCCTACTGACATTTAACTGTACTTCAACATTTTCTTTCAAAACAAAACTCTTCTCTCTGTTTGCAAAGTTGTTACTTAACTAAATACGATGAAAACGTCCCTGTTAATAATGTGATGGCAATGTATTCCAGCACCTATTTCTAGATCCAGATAATATATAACAGTTCCAAATATATATAGCATGTACTTGGTAGCCTCCTGGAGACAAATCTGTTATAGTTTCCAAAAGAATGATTTCAATGGTGTGAATTTAAAGCCAGCAAAAAGAGGAAATGATAACGAGGTAGGATGAAAAAGGCGTTTCTCAGGGATCCTCCAATTTCATCCTTACAATTTCTTTCATTTTAGCAATAACCATATCTTTACACTAATGTCACAAAGTTACATCATACTCACTTCAGGCATTGTCAATATAAAAAGTTTTTAGATCTTTAGCAGAAAATGACAGAGGTGCTTTTAATCACTCACACACACACACACACACACACACACACACACACACCACACGACCAGCATTTATTATGTGCCCATTTAAACACTCGTTCTTTGAAAAATATATCATGTGAATGCCCCAGTGTTCAATGCATCATAAGTTATGATATGCTCCAGAATATGATAATATACGCCCTGTGGGCAAGAAGCTTACAGTCCAATTGAGAAAATAAAACAAAAAATGAAAGTATTGACTTGTGTGGGCAAACGTTAAACTGTTTGACTCATATTTCAAGGATTCTAGATAGCTATCAATACCTTACGTTTGAAAAAAATACCTTAAGTTTGATGTATCCAAATGCAAATCCCATTTTATGCTCTATAAAATATCATCGTACCTGTATCCTACATTTCTGCTCTCCTATTTGTGCTCCCTCCAGGTTGTCTTGCCTTTTTGCTTTGTGTGCTTCCATCACCAACTTGATCATCAGGACAATCTAAATTCTATGTCCACCATACTGATTTCTCCTTTTCTGATCTTTATATATTCAAGTGAATCTCAAAAATCCACAGGAACTCCTTCATGACTAGGCAGTTATTGTAATATTAGCTTTCTTTGAAAACATGCAAACTTCTTTTTAGAGAGAGACAGAGAGTGAGCGAGCAGAGGAGAGGAACAGAGAGAGGAAAAACACAAAGCAGGCTCTACACTCAGTGCAAAGTTCAACTCATAACCCTGGGCTCATGACCTGAGCAGGAATCAGGAGTCAGTCGCTCAAACAACTGAACGACCCAGGCACCCCTCATTCAAACTTCTTGAAGGCAGAAACCAGGTCTCTGTTTTTGGAATTATAACTAAGAATATCTTACCAAGTGTGTGCATACAATAAGATCTTGATAAACACATTAATTGAAAAAATTGAAGAACAGCATTTCTTTTAGCATAATTGTTAAGCTTTAAATTAGCTTCAAGAGTCTTGTGTCTCAATATTTTATTTCTCCTGTTAGTAGTGCCCAAAATTCACTCAAAATATTAAGGTTAGATATTTTAGGTGCCTATGAATTCTTTATTTTTTTAAATATATTTTCAAGTGTTTATTCAATTTTGAGAGACAGAGCGTGAGCAGGGGAGGGGCAGAGAGAGAGGGAGACACAGAATCTGGAAGCAAGCTCCAGGCTCTGAGCTGTCAGCACAGAGCCCCACACAAGGTTCAAATTCATGAACTGTGAGATCATGACCTGAGCTGAAATCAGACACTTAACCAACTGAGCCACCCAGGCACCCCACTATGAATTATTTCTAAAGTGGAATTACATTGTTATTATTTGACTAAGTGATATCAAATGTATATAGCCTGAAGAATATGACCATAAATGAAAATGACACATATCCACAAAAATAAACATGATTCAGTTGGCAACCACGTAGTAACCTAGTACCCACTGGTAATGAAGCAACTTTCATATGTCACACTTCAATGAGAATGGGTGCAGAATAACATGCAGTTTAGTTGGCTCTGACCAGATGATGACTATGACTGACTAAATTCCAACAATTTCAGTGGATGGCCCTAGACAAAAGGTTGCCACCACCTGCATTTTCACATGTAACTAGAATATATTCAGGTTGTGTAGTATTTTCATTCTATGGTTTTTATTCCACAAATGGTATTGTAATAGAGGACTATTCCATTAGTAAATAGACTAGTCTTGCTGACACATCTTTCCTTTTAAAATATACTTTGGCTGAATTCTACCAAAACCATTTTGAATGCAAAGGGGATGCTTTTCAAGCCAGATGGTTTATCTAATAGGAATGTTTTCTGATTAGAGAAACAGCAGTAGACTCATGATCACAGCAGGTGCCAAACTGGTCCTGTAGTTTACATGAATTTGCAACTGAACAAGTCATGAACTAAAGGGAATCTATTTTATAATGTGCCACAGTCTATTCTGAGAGGAAGAGGGAGTGTAAAAGATGCTACCATATCAGATGGAGTTCATATATCATTTCTTGATATGAATGTGGCCATTATTGCATTTGGGATAATAAATTTATTTGTGTACTAAATTTCCTGAGTACATTATAGACATTATTAAGAGAATTACAAATTAATAAAAATTTGCAGGGTAATCTATGATGGGATAATAATCTAAAGTATATTTTTTATCAAAATAATTAGGAACTTATTTAAAAATGTACCATTGTTTTTCTTTCTCGTTGTCCTTATTCCTTGTACCTGCATTTTCCCTTTGTTTCAATATGTAATTTTTCCATTTATTGGTAATTAGAGATGCAGAATATATTGGTATGATAGGCCCAACTATGCCTAAGTGTGCATAAAAGTGAACCTTCCACGCCCTGCGGAGATGGCTGGGGATGCAACTTCCTGAAAAATGGAATTACTGCTTTTCAAGATAATGTAATTTGCTTTGGTACTAATATGACTATTGTTAGTATAATAAAGAATAAAAGGCTGTGAGCCCATAGATCCCCACTCTGTCTGGGCAACATCTCATTCCTAGTGGTTTGCCAAGACCCCCAAACTTTGAAATAACTTGGTGAGGTGCAAGAGGCAAATCATGTCATTGTATCCACCTTTCTTATTTCATTTACATTAGCCGCTCTGTGTATTTACTGCTTTGGATAAAGTAAAAGTAAAAGTAAGCTAGCACTGAGTTCAATTCATCATTCTTAGATATCCTCACGCCAGACAAATTCTATGGTCTGTTCTGGAACAGTTGGTTAAACTGTGGAGATTGTTGGTAGCTGGAACATGTTCAAATCAGAGATGAATCACCCAGAAGAATCATAATATCCTAATTATTTTAGTAATTCTATAATCTTATAAATAATGATCTCAGTTAATCATCTCTAAAGATGTGAAGCAGCATCAAAATATGTCTCAGTGTGAGTTAAAATTTGATATTGATCCATTTTTTGATGAAATATAATAATTGGACCAGTTTTTTTTACTACACGGATTTGTATTACATTATAGTAATTCGAATTTTACTGTGGCTCATTATTATAAGAACTTTTGCTATAGAAAATTCCTTTACCTTGTATCATTTCTTCTAATTAATCAAACTCCCTCAGAATTTTAAAGTATTGATTATTTTTACCATTTGTTTTAGCACTTAGTCATATATAGGGTTGAAATCCTGTACTAGAGAGCCATTAAATGTGGTAACATTGGTTTATTTTCTAGTTTGGCTATAAGCATTTACAGTACAGGAAGCATATCTTCCATAATCTCTTCAATTTCCTCATAATTCTGTATTATGCAGAGTTGACTACTAATATGCTTATTTTATTAAATTTGTTAGGTTGTTTCTAGGAAGGTGGATTTTGTTGAAATACAGAGACTTGCTTCTGAGTCTCTTAGAAGTCTGAAATAAAAGCTATTCCAGCATTAAGTAACATTATAGCATGTTCCATCCTTATTTTTCTGAATAACCAATAACCTGCAATTCCTTTATTTTGAAATATTTTCACTATGGTGTGGGTCAGTGTTTCTGAAACAAAAGAGTGTTAGCAATCTACAAGTTCTTAGTGAGAACAGTTTAATTTTCCTCTTCATTTAGCAATATATACAATATAATCATGTAATATATATAATTATATACTTAGTTATATGCTCATTCAGATACGTAATAAAAGTCATTTAAGTCATTACTCATAGTCTAAGAGAATATTTTTCATCCTCGAAAGAGATTATTTTCATATTTCAAGTATAAGAAATGCCACTGTAGTTTATGTATACTCCCTACGATTTCTAGGTATTAGTTTGTTACAGTGATGGGGAAGACACAGTTAATTAATTGATTAATTAAGATCAGGACTGAGCAAATGTTTTCTGGAAAGGTCTGGATAATACATATTTTAGGCTTTGCAGTCCATTTAATCTTTGTTGCAGCTACTCAACTCTACTATTACAGCAAAAAATATATGACATGTAATATGTAAAAAAAGACCAACACGTCCTAATAAAACTTGATTTACAAAAATAAACACTGGGCCAGACTGACTTTATGAGCTGTAGTTTACTGACCTCTGAAGTAGCTCAGTGGACTGAGTTAATATGTTATTAATAAACTATTTCAAGAGTAAGTCGCCTATTACTCCAACTTCTAAAAAAGGGAGCCTAATGCCACTGATTTACTACTCAAAAAAAAAAAAAAAAAAACTGAAAGGACAAATAAAAATTTCCAGTACAGAAATAGTTTAGTATTTAAACAAGTTGAACAAAATCTACCTGAAGTAAAAAAGACAGGCTTTGTATAGGTAAAACAAACAAAAAACAAAACCAAAACAACAACAACAACAAAACCAAAGAACTCACAATGCCCTACATTAACCAGCTTATAAAATACTGAAAAAGAAACAATCACCATTCCTAAAGCCAGTGTTTCATTTTTCTCTCTTAAAAATAAATTTTCAGAAAGTTTCAGGGCTATATTTTTAGGAATGTGCCTACTTTTCTTGGAAGAAAAAAAATGCGTAAGGTAACATATTTTAGTAATGGGAGCAAACCAGCTTTCCCATGTCAGCATGGATGTATCTAGTAATACATTTTAAGTACTCTGGCTTCTGAACCACACATTTCACATCTTTTGAACAATGATTACCCTGAGAAGGAATAAATGTAACACATCAGGTACTGACCCTTCTTGCCAACTGAAAGCTATTAATAGAAAACGAATACACAAATAACCAAGGGAAGTGCATAATTTTCAAAAATAAGTTTTCATATTAAATTTGACTAGTCCAGATGTTATGAAAAACTGATAATTCAATTATTTCAGCAAAATAGTAATTTTTCTACTCGTGATACATCTATGTAATTATAAGAAAATCCTAATGCTTTGAAGAAATCCAATGAATGAAATAAATGTTATTACAATTTAATCAATTTTAGAGCAAAGTTAATTTGTTTCATTACATAATGTACATGATCAGGTTCTATTTTGCTTGCAAAATAAACAAAAATAGTAAATAATTTCCACTACTTTCAAATAGTTACTACTCCTGCCCAATTAAATTTTGATGCTTAGCTTACTTATTTTTTTATTTTTTTGTCCTTTATAGAAGATTGTAACGTTCTAATTATGTCATACTCATTTTTCTTTATTTCCTCTGCCGTTACCTTATTTTATTTTTCCATTCATTCTTTCTCCTGTTGAATCATTTGTTCACTCATTCTTTTTTTATTCATTTCATTGTTCAACATTTTTAAATCATTTTACATTGAGTTAAGCATTAAGAATATTTTGTGGTCATAACATACCTACTATGCTGCAGTTGATGGCTTAAATAGAAATTCCTGTATAGAGTGTATAGAGTGATAACTACTACAATAGCAGTAGGAGCATCCAATCTTACTAAGGCAGGGAGCGGAGGGTATCAGGTTTCCAGTAACACTGGCCAACAATTTAAAATAAGTAACCTTGGGGGGTATCTGGGTGGCTCAGTCAGTTGTCTGACTTCAGCTCAGGTCATGATCTCACAGATTGTGGGTTCGAGCTCCGTGTCGGACTCTGTCCTGGTAGTGAAGAGCCTGCTTAGTTTTCTTTCTCTCCCTCTCTCTCTCTCTGCCCCTTCCCTACTTGTGCTCTCTCTTTCAAAATAAATAAACTTTAAAAATAAATAAATAAAATATAACAAGTAACTTTAAAAAAGTGACTGCTTATTGAAAATATGACAAGTATACAGTAAAAGTAAATTTGTCATACCTATGCTTGAAGTGCTTACACACTAGTCATAATCTGTGAGTGCACGACGTGTACAGTTTAGAATTTGCACATGCAAGTATATATGTGTATGTATATGTATACATACTGGGTGATAGGAAAAATACACAAGAATATATTTACTTTCACAAAATTAAACTTGACTATGTATACTGCTCTGCAGCTTTTTTTCTCAATCCCACAAAGAAAGTGCCATGGCCTTCCTTGCACACCAGACCATCTCATTCTTACAGTAGCCAACTACTCCAAATTGTAAGTAAGCCTCACTTTATTAAACCATCCTCATATTAATAAAAAATGAGAGGGCTTCATTTTCTTTCTTTCCTAAAAATGATGCAATCATTAACAGCTAACTGGGAGAATTTCTATAGGATTACATTCTGCAAGTGGAAATTTTGAGACAAAGCATCTGCACATTTCAAATGTTGGTAGGAGAAAGTACTTTGTCCTTCAATTTACTTTCTATCAACTGTGTATGCTTCCCCACACTGTCACATTCACCAATCATTGTTTTTTTTTTAAAGTTAACCTCCTAGAGAAATTCTGTATTTCATTGTTTTCACATACATTTCCTTATCAACAGTTTATCTTGTTCATGATTGTTACTCTTACTTATTTTTCCTTCTATGACACACTTTCACTTTCTTTGTTCACTGCTCTGGTATGTTGTTTAAATATTTTCTCACTGATTTCATAATTCATTAATACATAATGGCTATTAATGCATACTTTACTATGTTTTTTGTCATTTAGCAACTGATCATGTCTGTAGTTATCCATAAACAACACTTTTCTTCTATATTGTTTTAATTAATGTAACTGTATAGTGTGTTAGCTATCTGCCAGAGATATCCCACCACTCTAAATAATTCATTTCCAACATTTAAACAAATTCATGGCTTTCCTTACATTTCCATTCTTTTTTAAAAAAAAAAGTTTATTTATTTTGAGAGAGAGAGAGACAGAGAGAGAGAGAGGAAACAGGGAAAGGGCAGAGAGAGAGGGAGACAGAGAAACCCAAGCAGGCTCTGCACTGCCAGCATGGAGACTAATGCAGGGCTCGAACTCACCAACCATGAGATCATGACTTGACCCAAAACCAGGAGTCCAACGCTTAACTGACTGAGCCATGCAGGCACCCTTAAAAATGCTGCTATGGCTTATGTCAGAGACATTTCTGCCTGTGCTCTCTTCTAGAATTTCTATGGTTTCAGACCTCCCATTTAGGTCGTCAATCCATTTTGAGTTTATTTTCATGTACGGTAAAAGAAAGTAGTACAATTTCATTCTTTTGCATGTAGCTGACCAGTTTCCCCAACACCATTTGTTGAAGAGACTGTGTTTGGCCCATTGGATATTCTTTTCTGCTTTGTTGAAGATTAACTGACCATATAACTATTAATTAATTTCTGGGTTTTCTATTCTGTTCAATTTATCTATGTGTCTATTTTTGTGCCAGTACCATACTCTTTTTATTACAATAGCTTTGTAACATAACTTGAAGTCTGGAATTGTGATGCCTCCAGCTTAGCTTTTCTTTCAAATTGCTTTGGCTATTCAGGGTCTTTTGTGGTCCCATATAAATTTTAGGATTGTTGACTCTAGTTCTGTGAAAAATGCCATTGGCATTTTGAGATGGGTTGCATTAAATCTATAGATTTAAAACTGTTCTATTTCCACAAGATCTTCCAATCTGTGAGAGTTTCCCAGTCTTTCCGAATTTTCATGACTTTGAAAGCCTTGAGGTATACTAGGCAGGTATCTTGATGAACATTCCCAAATATAAATATGTCTTGTTTTTCTCAAGTTTGGATTGGGGTTCTGGGTTTGGGGAAAGAATACCACAGAAGAAAGTACTCTTTTTATCACATCATATCAGGGGGTAACGATGCCCACATGGCATCACTGGCAATATTAACCCTCATCATTTGGCTAAGATTCTTCCACTGTAAATTTACCATTTTTTCCCTTTCCTTATATACTCCTTTGAAAGACATCAGCAAGTCTAGCACATCCTTAATGGGGAGATACAGGGAAGAGAAGAGAATTAGGTCCCACATCCTGAAGAGTGAGTATCCCCATATATTATTTGGAATTCTGCAAAAAATATTTGTCACTTTACCTCATTCAAATTTTTTCTAATTTTATGGATTTTTTCTCCCATTGAATGTTAACTATCTAAAATGCCTCCAGAAATGACATCAATTAAACAAAACTAAGTTTTTAGACCTAATGTGGTAAAGAATACTACCTTGACAGAAAACTAGTGTAGTGTCTCAAAAAGTGAGTCAGAAGGAAAGAGATATGTTTATTACATTTTAGTGCCTGGACTGGATGATTTTAAAGTGAATCTTGCCGGGAGGGAAACCAGCTTGAATTTGGCAGGATTTAAGAAATAATAATTTTGGATTGATGGCCACCATGAAGTGAGGGTCTTGAAATGAGTATTGATGAACAAGCTATTAGTCTCCATTAAAAAGCTATTTTAGTTGGTTCACAGTCTTATCTTCCAAGAGCATGTATTTCCTAGAGCAAGTGACTGACTTATTTTTGCTTGTGCTCTATATTGTTTGATAGGGAAACAAGAAAGTATGCTTAGATCGTTTTATTTAACATAATGACTACACATTATGTTAGTTTTGGTTCCGTCTCTCTCTCTCTCTCTCTCTCTCTCTCTCTCTCTCTCTTATAGTTTATTTTGTTGTTTTGCTGGATTCTTGAGACGAATGTAAATTTCATTTATTATCAGGCTTTTAAAAAAGTATTTAATGCTATAAAATTTACTTTGAGTATGATTTTTAACTTATGATTTGATATGTAGTGAGGTTCGTTTCTAAATAATCTATAATTTAAGTTTTGATTTCCTTTTTAACACAAATAATAAAGAAAAGTATTTATCTTTATTTTCAAAACATTATTTAATTCTGGCCCCTTTGCTTTTAAATTTTAATTTTATTGTCTTCCAGTCTATGATTTCTATGAATTTTTCTTGCATTTTATTGATTTTTAAACTAACATTCTATGAATATTTGAGAGAAAATTTCTATATTATTTGTTTACTAGAAATGTTTCAATCTATTATTTTGTGAAGTTCTATCTTTTTCTTTTATGTTTATTTAGTTTTTAGAGACAGAGAGAGGCAGAGCGTGAGCAAGGGAGGGGCAGAGAGACAAAGAGACACACAATCTGAAGCGGGCTCCAGGCTCTGAACTGTCATCACAGAGCCTGATGCAGGGCTCTAATTCATGAACCATGAGATCATGACCTAAGCTGAAGTCGGACAGTCAACTGACTGAGCTGCCCTGGCGCCCCTGCGAGGTTCTGTTTCTAACAGTTTTGCTGTATATGATTTACAGTTGTTTTTTTCAATACATACATGCTCATGATGGCTACATATTCCTGGCCGGTCATACATTTTGCCTTCCCAGCTATTGGTTTTCCAGCTCCATAAATCACCTTTGCCACCAAGCTCACCACGGCTTATACCCAGGGTCCCAGAAGGACTCTGGAAAACAGCTTCTTTGACTTTTGGTATGCAGCCTCTAATTTTCCATTGGTGAGTACTCCGAATTCTCCACAGGACAAGCTGTTGTTTCCTAGAACAGTCAAGTTTTATCCTATTAACAACAACAACAAAAACCCCAGAAATGTCAGTCTGCAAAGAAGTATGATATTGACCATATTTTCCATTATTACACAGAACATTTTTTTTACGACTGAAGAGTCCAGAATAACTTCACTGATGGTAGAATCTACTTTTTTTTTATCTCATTATATGGTTCATTTGAGCGATTTTTCTAGAATAAAAAATTCTGTCATAAAGATGTATCTGTAGTCCTATTTCAAAATAGAAACTCTTCATTTCCTTTGAAACATCACAAGAGTTATTACAGGTTCTCCCTCCTTTAAGGTTTCAATGAATCTAACGGCCATTGAGTTCAATTTCAAAGCAACCGGTCATATACTCTCAGAGGTCTCTCAAGAAAGAAGCTTGCTCGAAACTTCTCCTTAAGCCCGTGAGAGCAATTTAATATAGTGAGGTCAGTCATTAAAGGCAGGTGGCACCTGGTCAAGTCCTTATTCTTCTGTCATTCACTGTGAGATCTTGCACAAAATTCTTAATTTGTTTACAACTAAATTTATTTAAATACAGAATGGGAATCATACTAGAACTTTCTTTATACCACTGTTGCCAGGATCAAATGAGATAAGATCTGGAATGTGTTCTGTAAGAGCTTGGCGTAGAATGAGGACTCAATACAAGACAGCTATTATTAGCAATGGAAGCTCAATCCTGAGATGATAAATATATGCCTGGCTTTCATATCTTGTCCCAGAGATTATTACCTTCCTCCTGGGCAGAGATCACTGTTACACCTAGAAGCAAGGGCCAAGGACCTGTCAGTGTCTGGGAAAGCACATGGAATAACAGAAGACAGGGTACAGGAAGCAGGTGCTGAGTGATCCACTTAATTCTGATGGATGGTATGTGTCTGACCTAGGGCTATTTTTAACAGGCCCAGCAAAACTGCGGCAGATTTCACTCTGTAGCTTCTTAAAGGTGCTGCCAGCCCCTGCCAGGCTCTAGGACCGATGAGAGCTTTGTAGAAAGGCATTTGTTATCCTTTCTGACCAAGGACTGTTTTTTTAATTATGACTTAAATCCCTTGTCACATTATTTAATAATATGCTTCATTCTTACTCTCCATCTATCCATTAAAAGGTAAACAGTGGAAAATATGTCACTAGTGCTAGATATTCATTTTCTTTTCTATACTTAACTATCTGAGAGGTGACTGCTGCCTCACACAAGCAAGGTGAGTCAGCAGATCAGTGACCACGTGTGTGCACTGCAAAAGTTCCTGCATTATCCTTCTGAGAATGAAAACAGTATGACCACTGCTTCATTTCTGCTTTCCATACGTAATGCAAAATAATCTTTTATGACCCATCTACAATAATTGAGAGAAGGGAATTTGGAGAAACAATTCCAGATTAGCTCAATTGATCCAACATAAACCACAATAACCTCTAATTGGATGTCTTTAGGCATCTCAATTCAATATCTCCAAACATAATCTATCGATTCCTATTATTTTCTGCCCTCAACTTTGTTGTCTTCCAGTACTCCCTCTGAAAGAAGATGGTGCCACCACTTACCTAGTTGCTCAGGATTTAAATGCTGCATAACCTTGTATCTAATCCCTCAGTGCATAGCAGCCAGAGAGCAAAGGTAACCAGAGCTACCTTGAGCATATGTTCTTATTTTCACTCCTCTCACCACCTCTACCGCCACCACCACCAACAACCCATTGAAGTCATCATCATGTCTAACATGGACAACCCCCGTAGTCTCCTAACTTGCCCCATTGCTTACTTCCTTTCATCCCTCATTCTGTTCACACATCAGCAAGAATGATACTTCTAAGTGGTAAATCAGATAATGTTATTCTTCTGCTCAAAAGCTTTCAATGATTTCCCATCACACTTAGAGTAAGTTCCTCAGTTCCTATTATTGTTTATAAGCCACTGCCTGGCCTTACCTCTAATTTTCTCTGTTCTTCATCTCCTCCCATTCTACTAGTTATCAACTTCACCCTAGCAACAATGGTCCCCTTGCTATTTCTAAAGTAATGTGAGCACACTCTTGTCTCAGGGCATTTGCATTTGCTATTCCCCAACCTGAAAAACCATTCCTCCACATATTTGCATGGCAGGTAAATTCAATCACTTCATTCAGATTTCTGTTTACGTATCTTCTTACAGAGTAGCTTTTCTTCCTATATTTCCACTCCTAAGAGAAGTTTTTCTCTAAAACAGCATCCATTTCTGTCTATCTCATTATACTCCTTTATTTTCTTTCATAGAACTTATTAGTCTCCAATGTTTTGTCCTCTCTGTTTTTATTTTACTATTTTCTGCTCCTCCTCATACTAGAATATAAGCTCTATGAGAGAGAGGCTTCAGCTGTACTATTCACTCTTTAGTTCCCAACATTTATAACACAGCTTGCCTCATTACCTTGTCTATAACACAGAAGACACTCATCAAAGGAATCTTCTGTGCCTTAGCAAGTATAGGTTTATTTTCTCTTTATAGTAATTACAGTTTGTTCTGCTGAAGACCCTAATAGAAACTATGCTATATGGAACTGAGGCAGAATCATCAGATATAGTTTGCAGCTGGTGAACTTCAGAATGCCAGAGGCACCCCTTGGATTTGTATCACATAGAAATTCTGCAGCTCTTCAGATTGGCCCTGTAAATAAGGAAGATGAAATGACTGGACAGAGACCTAACCTTGAAGCTAACGAGGACCAGGGGAAACTGATAAATTTTAAGCAAATGGAGTAATATCATCCTTAAGTTCACTGTTGATGATATTATCATGCAGTTGATAATAGGAGGGGCTTGGTCTTAACAGAAATGATATGAAGTCACTTTTCCCCCTAAATAGGTAAAGTATAATAAATGCAAAATTTTAGGGCATTAAAATGTGTGTGATTAATATTTAATAAATACAGTGTGTCAGCTAAACAATATCATGTTAGGTAGATAAGATTAAATAATACCTGAAATTAAATGTATAAAATGTATTTGAAGAGATAAAGAGAAATGGCAATAAATGATACAAAACTAAACATGTTGATGATATTTTTCTCTCAATATCTTAGAAATTTTATGAATTTGAGAAGCTTCAAGGAAGAGATAAATGCTCTGTATGTGTTTTTTTCATCTGTCCCCATGCAATGAGGTGATAGAGATTTCAAATTGAAATGCACCTTGAAGTTATCAGGACAGAGGAGTCATCAATTTTAAGGTCTCCCCTCTTTTTATATCTACTGTTCCTCAGGTCATTTCATGCCCTGGACCATTTAACTCCATCTTTCTTAGGTCTCTATCACTCATCTCAGCTCTCACTAACTTCTCTATTTTGGCATTTCACCTCTGCTTTCCTCCCATTAAACCCACTACAAGGCCCACAAATCATGGCCTCTGGGGAGTCATTTATCTTCTGTACTTCAGTTTCATCATCTGTAAAATAAAAATACTACCAATCTTTTATGTATTTTACAAATATACTATGGCATAAGCCAAATAATATATGTGGAGAATGATGGAAGATGCTGAGACTATCTGAGGGTAAGGAGAGCAGAGGAAGCTAGATCACCAGAGGAGCTGTCACTGATAGAGGAACAAGGCCAAGCAGGAGTGTAAAGAAAAAGATAAGGAATCAACAGTGGGAAGCAGGTGATAGAGAAAGTAACTGTACATAATGCTTAAGGAAATAATATGGAAATTAATGGGACATCTTATGAAACTATAAAGTAAGCACAAGTGAATATTATCTTTTTGTTCATCAAAGAGAGTTAGGCACTGTGATAAGCTAAACATATGTTATTAATTATGTGCTTCAGAAATTGATTACTAAAAGTGTGGGCCGGCTTTACAATGAGTTAGGAATTAGAATTAAGTAATTATTACTGTTGCTGTTGTCTGTGCTTAAGTGGAATTGCATTGTGATTAGGCTAACAGGGTTAAGACATAAGCACAACATATATTGAAGGTCCAACCTCCCACTTTTATTAAAAGGAGTAAGAAAATGGGCAAGAAATAAGAGCCACTTAGAGTCTACCAATTACTAATCCCAAGAGATTCTGTATAAGGGCCAACAGCAGAGGTTGTTTAGAACAGGGATATGGATGATCAAAGTAGAAGATCGTCTACTGGTCTAAGGCTATGACTTGCACTCCATGCTTCTCAAACCTGAAGGACCTGGTAATGCCTCTCTCAGTAGGATATATCTGAAGGAAATCCCAAGGAAAATTGAGGAAAGTTGAAAACATTATGTTATGATATAAACAGATACTCTGATTCTTTTAGGATTAGGCACTAATCCCCTCCCCAGGGAAAAATATTCCTAGGGTAATTCCTCTTGCTATTTTGAGACTCTGAAGAGGCGGCTAATTCTTGTTGAGCAAGATTATTCTAACTATACTTGTGCACTCAGGTATCCAGGCTTCATAGTGCAAAGAAGTAAAGTCCAGGTAAATAAATTAAAATCATTTTTCTATTTTACACATTGATTAGATGGAAAGCTATGTCACTATTATACAAAGGATGCACATTCCAAATTTCTGTAAATGGGAGTCTTTCTCTTTTACTAATGATAACCTATACATGTTTTCCTCTGGAAAAGGGTTTTTAAACAGCTCAACACTAAAATCCAAACATGACATTAAAAAGGAAAATTTAAGAATTTCCTGAATTTTTTCTAGGAAATCGGTATTATATTAAGTCCTAGATTTCTATTTTGCTCTATAATATAAAATTGAATTAACATTTACTGCCAGTTTTTTTCACTCAACAATATTTGTGGAATACCTACTGTGCATCTAAAACTTAGTGACTTAAACCAAAATACTAATACAGTTTGCTCACAAAACTGAAGTTTTCCATGCAGCATCAGCATCAGCTGGAAGGGATTCAGTTGGGGGCTGAAAGAGTCAAGATGACTTACGCACATGACTGCTGAGTTGGTACCATTAGATGGGAGCTCAGGCAGGACTGTAGGCCAGAGGCCTCTGTTCTTCACATGTTCTCTCAGGTCTCTTAGGATTATACAAACATAATCACTAGGATTTAGGAGCAAGCATTCCAGTGATATAGAAAGATACATCATACTTTATGACTGTTCTCAAAAGTCATATAGCATTCATTATCACAATCTTGCCCGGGTTCAAGAGAAATGCATAGCTCCTGATAGGAGGTGTATCAAAGATGTAAGAAGAAAAAGTGAGACAGGAGGTCTTGTTACAGCCATCTTTGAAAAATATAATCTGCCATAGTTTTGTCTTCAGGCTACAATAATTTATATCCCTTTTACATGTGAAATATATTCATCTCCTTTCTCATGAATGAAGTCTCATTCCATAATTGCATCAGCTCAAAGTCAAGAATCTTATATCTAAATCAGATCTAGATATGGGGGATGTTAACTGTGTGCAGTTACTCTAATGCAGCTCTTTGAGCACTCTTTCTTATGATGCGATGACATGTGACACATTTGACCTAAACAGATAATTTTTCTAGGTCTCCAAATACTCAAAGTAATGTGGTAGGACAGACATTGGATAACTGCTATAGATACTCCCATTGAAAATGGCAGGGAAACGGAAGGAACACAGTAGTCACTAGTCTATATAGATTCTGAAATCCAACCAGGCACATGTTGCCAGTTCTTTGATTAGAGTTTAGCCCTACTCTCTGGAATTTATTCTTCATGGCTCTTGGCTCAACTGAGTAAGTTTCTTGGTCCTTCCTTCTCAATCTACCTTCCTTTTCCCTAAGCCTTCTTAAGCTTACTTCCTGCTTCTCAAGGTTTGAGGGTTCAAAGCCCTTCTCAAGTTGTTTTGTTTCTTTTCCTTTTATTACAAGATGATACAATTCCCTTAACAATTTCAGTGTGCTTTTTGTGTCTTGATTTATAATTCACTCCACCAACAAAACACTATAACCATAAATTAACCATCAGTCTCTTCCAGATAAGCCATTCTCTTCCTTGAACTCACAATGACACTGCTGTGGAATAACATCCTTAAGATTCTTATAAGCTTTACTCTATAATGGACAGGTCTGTAAATTACAGTACTAGGATCCTTAGAAGGGCTTTTATCTATTTGAAAGGCTCTATGAGGAAGTACCTCATATCTTTCTCAGATCTTAATAATGGATTTTATAGTACAATTAATCTTCTCTCTTAAACCAGTCCTTAATATGAGCATCATTTGCCACCAAGAGAGATTTGAGAAGAGAAATAAGATTTATTTTGAAAGTAGGAAAGTTCTGGATCCATTATATTTAAGAGTTCATTTTTAGCTTATTTCTCTCTTCTCACATTATATCATAGATAATGAAAAAATTCTAGATGACACTTTGAATATTCTGCCTGAAAATTTCCTTAGCTTGATCATTGAGCTCACTGGAACATTTCCTATTTTCTATGTTACTTCAAGTAATACTGTTGCCAGAATTTCCATTACTACAAACATCTTCCAATCACATTTTCTTTATTTTCCTTTGAGCTGTAAGAAACAAATATTTTAGGCTTTTGCTAACATTTCATCAAGGTTTGTCCCAAAGCCAATGCTACATGGTTTAGGATTTTTACAGTAGCATCCCACTTTTAGGTACCAAAATCTGTTACAGTATTTTCTATTACAGTATTAAAAAACAAACAAAAATCTATCCAAAAACTTAATGACTTAAAACAACAAAAACAATTTCCTTTGCTCATCATTCTGTAATCTCAGCTGGACTTGATGTGGACAGTCCATCTCTGTTCTAGATGTCCAGATGACTCACTCACATAGCTAGCAAATTAGTAATTGGAAGTTGGCTGAGAACTTTGCTGAGGCTGGGGAGGCCTTAGTTCCTCTCCATATTGGTCTCTTTGTGGGCTGCTTGGGTTTATTCAGGCATGGGGACTAGATTCAAAACCAAGTATCCAAAGAGAGCCAGGCATGGTTTTGTCTGATTTTATCACCTATAGAGTATCTTCCACTGGACTCACAGGGCCATCCAGACTTACAGGGAGGGGACATAGACTTTTATCTTTAAAAAATTTTTTAATGTTGGGGCACCTGGGTGGCTCATTCAGTTGAGCGTCTGGCTTCAGCTCAGGTCATGATGTCACAGTTCGTGAGTTCGAGCCCCCCATCGGACTCTGTGCTGACAGCTCAGAGCCTGGAGCCTGCTTCAGATTCTGTGTCTCCCTCTCTCTGCCCCTTCCCTGCTCATGCTCTGTCTCTCTGTCTCTCAAAAATGAATAAACGTTAAAAAATTTTTAAAAATTTTTAATGTTTATTTTTGAGAGACAGAGAGACAGAGTGAAAGAGGGGGAGGAATAAGACAGAGGGAGACACAGAATTTGAAGCAGGCTTCAAACTCTGAGCTGTCAGCACAGAGCCCAATGTGGGGCTTGAATTCACAAACTGCAGGGTCATGACCTGAGCTGAAGTTGGATGCTTAACTGACTGAACCACCCAGGCGCCCCTAGACGTTCATCTTTAAGTGGTACAAGTATCAAGTCACATTAGAAGAGCAAAATGTGGGGGCCATCTTTAGAAAATAAAATTTGCCCATATGAGAAGACATTGAGTGGCTTTGAGTCAGATAAGTAATGTGATCTGATTTTTTGTGGAAAAAGACCAATCTGGCTAATGCTAGGAAGACAGGCTATGGTGTAGTAAGACTGGAAGAAAGGAAACTATTAAAGATGTATTTCCATAGTTTAAAAAAGATATGATGACAGCTTGCAGTAGGAAGAGGTGGAAATGAAGAAAAGTTTGGAGATCCATTATAGAGGTATAATCAATGGAAATAGATTAGATGTGGTCGTTAAGAAAAAGAGAATCAAAATTTACTTTTGAATTTTGTGCTTGAAAAATTGTATACATTGTAATCATATTTAGTGAAATAAGGAAGACTAGGGAATGAGGAAATTTTATTTTCTGTTTTACAGGGACAAAAGATCAAGGGCTCAACTTTGTATGTGTTAAGTGTGAATTGTTATTAAATATCTCAGTGTTGGGGTGCCAGGGTGGCTCAGTGGGTTGGGCGACTGACTTCGGCTCAGGTCATGATCTCACACTCTGTGATCAGGTCATGATCTCACACTCCATGAGTTCAAGCCCCGTATTGGGCTCTGTGCTGACAGCTCAGAGCCTGGAGCCTGCTTGAAGTTCTGTGTCTCCCTCTCTCTCTCTCTGCACCTCTTCCATTTGCACTCTGTCTGTCTCTCTCTCTCAAAAATAAACATTAAAAAAATTTAAAAAATATCTCAGTGTTGATGTTAAGGGGACAATTTCATATATATGCTTAGAATTTAGAGGATACAGAGGAGACATGAGAGCTAGAAATGCAATGTGATGGGGAAGAAACCATCCACATACAAATGGGCTATGATGAAATAAAGTAATTTAGATAGTGTATATAGAAAATAATGGGCATGCCAAGAGCATTCTAATTAGAATGCCAATCATGGAAATAAGAGCCAATGAAAGAGAATTAGAGGGAGCAATGAGTGAAAGTGGAGAAATCCAGACCACCTATTATTGTAGAAGTCAAAACAAGTGTTTCAATTACTATGGCTGTGTAATAAAAATACTCCCAAACTTAGGCTGCTAATCATATTTTATTTTCTATAAATCAGCTACCTGAGCAGAACTCTACTCCATTTCTCATTTTACTAAATATCAGCTGGGGAAGTGTGGGGCAACAAGCTAAAATCATGTGATCGCTTGTTTCCTCACTCATGTGTCTGGTGTCTGTACCGTAAAGATTCACAGTCAGGAGCTGGAATACCTGGGCTTCCTAGAGCATCTTTCTCTGTCATCTGTAGCAACTTCATGCAATCACTCCAGAATGGCTTCAGGGTAGCAGGACTTCTTACACAGCAGCTCAGGATTCCCAGTGAGTGTCACAACAGAGAGAGCAAGATGAAAGCCACATCACCTTTTCTTATGTAGCCTCACACACCTTGCAACACTAAGTCCACCACATTTTATTGGTCAACACTCTTTCGAAAGTCCATTGAAGTTCAAGGAGAAGAAACATAGACCCTATTTCTCAATAGAAGTGAGGAAATACAGAGTATCTCTCTCAATGCCACTTTGTTGGAACAGCATATGAGAAATATTAATGCAGTCATCTTTGGAAAATATAATCTGTCACAATAAGTAAAGCGTATCAAGTAAGGTCAACAATATTTGATTTCATTAAAGCATCTAGTAAACTGGGCCTATAAGAGTGAGCTCTGGATGTGTCAACCGTTAGAGGTCACTTCACTGATGACCTTGGCATGAGCAATGGGAAAGGAGGTCAAGGGATGAAAATCAGACTAGTGAAAAGTAAAAAAAAGGAGGAATAGAGAGAAAGAATAATGACCACAGACGACATGTTTGAGACAGTTTGCTGTTGAAGGGAGAGACAAAATACAAAAGTTGGAAAGGCACATAAGTTCAAAGGAAGTCTTTTTTTTTTTTAATTTTTTTTTCAACGTTTATTTATTTTTGGGACAGAGAGAGACAGAGCATGAACGGGGGAGGGGCAGAGAGAGAGGGAGACACAGAATCGGAAACAGGCTCCAGGCTCCGAGCCATCAGCCCAGAGCCCGACGCGGGGCTCGAACTCACGGACCGCGAGATCGAGACCTGGCTGAAGTCGGACGCTTAACCGACTGCGCCACCCAGGCGCCCCTCAAAGGAAGTCTTTTTAAAAGACAGAATAGATTTGCATGCTGATGCAAATGATTCAGAAAGATACTGATGAAGTAACGAGTGAAAAGGTGCACACAATGTCTTTGAAAAGGAAAGTGAGCCTGAGGTTTGGAGTACAGTTGAAGGAATGAGACTTTCAAGGGAAAATGGACTCTATCCATAACCTCCTAAGGAAAGTTACAGGATAAGTAAAGATTCAATATTTACCAGTTCAGTGAAAAGAAATTATGGTTGTGTGAATATAGTGGAAGAAAATCCAGCCTAAGAAATTAGCAACATCATTTTGATTCATGTATTTTTAAGTTTAAAATTAAGGTTAAGAGCCATCATAGATAAGGTCATACACTTATTCCTTCACCTTAATCATGCCTCTCTCTCTAATGATATGAAATGAAACTCCACTTTTCTCTAATTTAATTCATCTTCACTCTACTAACTCTGTATAGTTCCTGCATTTTTGCAAAATTTTAGCTGAAGGAATACTATCTGAGAATTAGCCAAATTAGATTTCAGTCTTCAGCCTGCTACTGATTTAGTTAGTGTTGACCACTCAGTTTTGTTGATCTCAAGTCTCTTCTTTTGAAATGGAATGTTAAGGCTACATCTTAATAATGATAAAAATATCTTGCATTTGTCCTCCCTCCGGCAGCACAGATACTAAAATTGGAACGATGCAGAGAAGATTAGCACAGATGACACGCAAATTCGTGAAGCTTCCACAGTTTTATATACCACCTCACACCAGTCAGAGTGGCTAAAATGAACAAATCAGGAGACTATAGATGCTGGCGAGGATGTGGAGAAATGGGAACCCTCTTGCACTGTTGGTGGGAATGCAAACTGGTGCAGCCACTCAGGAAAACAGTGTGGAGTTTCCTCAAAAAATTAAAAGATTTTAATCTTTATTAAAAGAACTTAATAACTGCTAGGAATTTACCCAAGAGATACAGGAGTGCTGATGCATAGGGGCACTTGTACCCCAATGTTTACAGCAGCACTTTCAACAATAACCAAATTATGGGAAGAGCCTAAATGTCCATCAACTGACGAATGGATAAAGAAGATGTGGTTTATATATACAACGGAATACTACTTGGCAATGAGAAAGAATGAAATCTGGCCCTTTGCAGCAACGTGGATGGAACTGGAGAGTGTTATGTTAAGTGAACTAAGTCATACAGAGAAAGACAGATACCATATGTTTTCACTCCTATGTGGATCCTGAGAAACTTAACAGAAGACCATGGGGGAGGGAAAGGGGGAAAAAAAGTTACAGAGAGGGAAGGAGGCAAACCATAAGAGACTCTTAAATACTGAGAACAAACTGAGGGTTGATAGGGGTTGGAGGAGAGGGGAGGGTGGGTGATGGGCATTGAGGAGGGCACCTGTTGGGATGAGCACTGGGTGTTGTATGGAAACCAATTTGATAATAAATTATACTTAATATAAAAAAATCTTGCATTTTATAAAACAATGGAAACTTTTAACATTTTTAAAAACATCTTTTGCTCTAAATTATTATACTCTAAGAGAAGGTGTAAATTTAAGACTAAATTCATATTTTTCAATACTTTATATTTTGACCTCATGCAATATATTATATACAGTAGAATGTTTAACTTCCATTGTTAGGTTGCAAGTCTCATAATACTAGAAAATCTTGCCTCCTCTCTCTCTCTCTCTCTCTCTCTCTCTTCCTGTAAAGTCCTGAAGCCCACAGCAGACACATAATATATGCTTAGTGAGGGTAATGAAGGCAATGTGTTAATACACAGAGCTTTATTTTTGATAATGGTGATATCCCTTTGTTTATATCCAGTACTCTTGTAAGTATTTAAAACACATTAGGTTATTTCATGCTGACCACAATGAGAAACCACTGTTTCCCCTTTACTTTTGCTTAAGGGAGTTTATTTTGGAATTTGGCCACTTGTCACAGCCATAGTCATGATTAATACAGCATGAAATCGGACAAGCTGAGACTCCTGGAAAAGCAGCTGACAGTTCTAAAGTTAACTGGTATAAAGCTGAAAAGTCTAATTACTAGCCAAATGTAAAGACCTAGGAAGATGTAGTTCAGGAGATTCAAGACTGGGACTTAGATCCAGAAATTCAAAGTAGGGACCACATACGTCCTGAATTCTGGGCATCATGACAAGAGGACAATACAGCCCCTGTAGTATTAAGAGTCACAGTTAGCACTTCCCTGAGATATTAGTTACGAGGTGGTCAAAGGAAAAGCCCACAGATATCTAAAATACAAGTGACAGGAGCCTGTTTTCATTTCTACCTGGCAACAACACAGCAAATCCACCTGCAAAGGATAGAGGAGGATCTGGAATTGCACTAAGCTACTGATTCACTTATCTGTGAAAAAGAGGTAGCATTGCCAGTAAACACCTGTGCACACTTATGGGCAATAGCTGAAATAGCATCAACCTGTTATTTATAACATATACCAGTGATTGCGTATCATTTAAAAAATAAAAACAAAAGGAACCGTCTTTAACTTCAAGCTTGAGATTTGAAAAAAAAAATTCTCAAGAGTATGATAAAAGCCAGTTGGAAATAAATGTCAAATGCCCCTGAACTGGTCTCATGATGGCAAACCCATGGACAGTGGATATGGCATAAAAAGAATCTATACCCACTTACTTCCAAACTGATGGCATGCTTCCAAACTTACCTTTTTTTAAAAATCTGTTTTAACCCTAATCACCCATAAGTCTCCTAAAAGCCTGATTTTGCCTCTTAGCTCCATTTTCTTGCAAGATTCACTGGATTTTGTAATCAGTATTTACCTTACCTTTCACATATATAGTAAATATCAACTCTCTATCATGCTGCTTCTATTGGGTCATCATCAGTCCTGACTCCTTATCGATCCAAGAAGGGGAGAAGATAAAGTAAATATGAATATAGACTTATTTAAAAATCCAAGCACAATACAAAAACTGGAATTGGAACTGTAGTTTAGCAAAGAAGACATTTTTCTCTCTTTCAGATGATAGTGAGAGAAGAAAAAGGCAAAATACACAAATGAGATTATGCAGTGAAGACAGCCATAGAGACCATTCATGCTCTCTTTTTATTTCAAAATAAGCAGTGAGTAGAAATTGCAGCTGATTGCTGTTCATTTAAATTTAAGATTTTAAAGAATTAATAAAACACCAAAAATGCACTCTTGCTAGCGGTTAAAATGTTTCTACTGTCATTTTGAGATGTGTTCACTCTCAGCCCCTCTTGGAGATTACTGAAGAAAAACAATGTGTCTACAAGCTTTAGGTAGAACAAAGAGTCTATCTGTCAGTTCTACCCACAATTTTAGGAATTGGTGCCTGTGATCATCAATTTACTTTAGCTGTGCTCCTGACTCACAAGAACATTAAATACTCAAGGGATTAAATTCGAGTCCCTTGGGGTTCTGTGCACAAATAGGCTGATTTGGTCTAGTAATCAAATGAGATTTGTTTTATAAGAAGATACAAGCACAATTACTGAAACTAAATACAAATAGGGGAGAGAGTTGCCAACCTCAGAAGCATGTCAGTGTTTTAGAACAGGGAGATAACAGGACATCCACTGTGAATGAGACAAATAACTGCCCGATTCTAGGAGAAAGTCCTTGGCCAAAATCCTCTTCTTAAACATAGACGTTTTGTGAAGTGCAGTGATACAATTCTATTTGAATTACCAACTTTTTTTACTCCCTACAAACAAACAGCTATAGCTTAATTCAGCAGTATATAGACCCTCAGAAGAGTTCACAAGGAACAAAAATACATACAAAATTGACACTATTGGAGCAATATAAGTAGCTCTTCTTTTCATTCTAATTCTTTTCCTAATATCTTGTATTTGTCTAATTTATGCCCACAACTCAGAACTGTTGAAGGAGGAAAGGGATGAGGTTCTATTTAATTACATTGCACATGGATCTCAGCCAGAAGCTAGATAATTTAATGTTAATTTATTCCATATATTAGCCTGGCACTATGCATATTGGAGGATTTGCAAAATCATATACAATTTTATAACAGTGTAGTTTATAAATATAGCCATACCTCTTTTTATTTCACTTCACAGATACTGGTTGTTTTCTTTTCTTTCCTTTTTTTTTTTTTTTTTTTTTAACAAATTGAAGGTTTGTGGTAGAGGTAAGTTTATTGGTGTCATTTTTCCAACAGCATTTGTCCACTTTGTGTCACATTTTGGTAATTCTTGGAATATTTCAAATGTTTTCGTTATTATTATATTTTTATGGTGATCTGTGATCAGTGATTATGACTCACGGAAAGCTCACACGATGATTAGCACTTTTTAGCAATAAAGTATTTTTTAATTAAACTATGAACAGTTTTTAGACATAAGGCTATTGCACACTCAACTACAGTAGAGTGTAAAATGTAACTTTTATATGCCCTGGGAAACAAAAAAAAATCATTTGACTTGTTTTATTGCAATATTTGTTTTATTGCAGTGGTCTGAAACTAAATCTGCAGTATCTCTGAGGTAGGCCTGTACGAAAGTAACATAAATAGCAATAAATTATGAGTCTAACGGCATCAAAGTGATGCTTAACTTATACATACTTCAAGAAAAAATATAAATTTAAAAAAGATTCTTTAAATATGTTATGATTACAATGAATTGTTATATAAAAAGAAACTACACATCTAAGATAGAAGTATTAATTTTTCTTAATTTCTTCCTGACATTCTTTTAGGAATTTCTAAGTAACTATTTCTTATACTCTGAAAATGAACAAAATCTGTTTTAGAGCTTCTTTTTAAAAATATTTTTAATGTTTTTTTAATTTATTTTTGAGAGAGAGAGAGAGAGACGGAGTGCAAGTGGGGGAGGAGCAGAGAGAGGGAGACATAGAATCAGAAGCAGTCTTGAGGCTCTGAGTTGTCATGTCAGCACAGAACCCGATGTGGGGCTGGAACTCACGAACTGTGAGATCATGACCCAAGCCAAAGTTGGACGCTTAACCAATGGAGCCACCCAGGCAACCCTAGAGCTTCTTAAAAGGGGAAACTTTAAAGAATTATGCTGCTAGTTTTTAAATATCAACCAACAGGTATACAAATATCTTTGGTAATTTGGCTGGAAACTTTTTATTCTCCATGATTCAGTCAGTTGTTCTTCTATAATAATAGGCTTTATTTAATATTTTTAAGAAATATTTCTTAAAACCTACTTGGAGTTTTCTTTTGGATGATTTTTAAACAAGCTAGAAATCACGAATGGCAAGATTTGCTTTAAATTTAAATATATCCTCAGGTATTGTTTGTTTGTTTAGGTAACAAGCTTATACTTTTTCCAATAAATTTCATGGTGACAGAAAACTCTTCAAATTTTAAATTTAAAACTGTGTCTAACATAACTTTTTTCCAAAAACCATTTACTTTTGCACTCATTGTTAAAATTTCACTTTTATATTGAAATGGCAGGTTGTGTTCATTTTATGGAAAATATTTTCTACTTATACAACAAAGCTACTTTCTGTGATAAAATGTCAGCAGATTTTAAACAGTTTCATTTGTAAATTATTAGCTCATCTTTAAATTAGAAAAAAAATGTTTATACTTTTTAAAACTTTTTTTTTTCATGTTTATTTATTTTTGAGAGAGAGAGAGAGCGTGCACATGCACAGGGGAGGAGCAGAGAGAGAGGGAGACAGAATCTGAAGCAGGTTCCAGGCTCCCAGCTGTCAGCACAGATCCTGATGCGGGGCTCAAACTCATGAACAGCAAGATCATGACCTGAGCCAAATTTGGACGCTTAACGGACTGAGCCACCCAAGCGCCCCTGTTTATACTTTATACAAGCAAACTTTTAACATCTAAAATTGCAAGATATGAACACATATCTATGTGTTCAGAGGACTGTTATGGTCTCGATCCCTCTTGTTACCAAGAATTCTTTCACTATTTAATATTATAAAATCCTTACGTCTATTTAGTGGACAAGATTCACAAAAGGCAAATCAACCACCTTTTACTATGGAATGCTCAGCTCACTTTTCCTTCAGGTATCCAGGCTAACATGCTGGATCATCTGATAAATGGTCCAAGAAAGAGTACCAGTGTCCATCTTGTAGCATTAAATATCAGTAAGTATAAGTGTTTCTTATACTTTTAAGTTTTATTTATTTATTTGAGAGAGAGAGAGAGAGAGAGAATGAGCAGGGGCGGGGGAGTGGCAGGCAAAGAGTGAGGGAGAAAGAGAATCCCAAGCAGGCTCCACACCAGCAGCTCAGAGTCCAACACCTGGTTTGAACCCACAAACCATGAGATCATGAGCTGAGCCAAAATCAAGAGTCGGCGCTAAACCAACTGAGCCACCCAGGTGCCCCAATCCTTCTTATTTTTATTAAAAAAAATGAATAGAAATAGTAAGGTATTATATCTAACCCAATGGATTGTCTTAGAGACCACTGAATTAGAAAAAAAGTTTCAGGCTAATGGAAGGCAGATATACTAGAGAAGAAAAAATAAGAGCTGAGTAGAAAGAGAGAGAAACAAACAAAATTATCCTGAATATACAGGTGACATTTTCTTAGTACCAGGCTCAATATAACATTCAACTCCAGAATGTAAAATTGGTGCATATATATTGGAAATGAGGTTTATAATCAAAGGAGAAGGCAGGGATAATCACATTTGGGGAAAAAGTAAAAAAACAAACAAACATATGGATATGGATCTTACTCTATCCATTTGATTAGATATGACAGGGATGGACATATGCATATGTAAAATCCAACACTAAATTTATTTTGATCCATCTATAAGTTCTCTCTCACTTAACATGATGCCTTTGAAGTTCATCCATTTTGTTTTATGTATTAGTATCCCATTGGTGTTGTAACAAACTACCACAAATTTACTGGCTTTAAACAACACAAATTTATTATTTTACAGTTCTGCAGGTCAGAAGTCCAAAAGCAGTCTTAAGGGGTTACAATCAAGGTGTTAGCATAAGAGGTTCCTTTTAGAGTTTCCAGGGGGAATATCTACTCCTTAATGCTTTAAGAAACTAGAGGCTGCCCACATTTCCTATCTCTTGCCTCTCATCACTCCAATCTCTGCTTTTGTGGTCACATTTTTCTTTTTATCTTCCTTTCTCTGGTCTGCTTCCCTCTAATAAGGACTTCTGGGACTATATCAGTCCCACCCAGATAATCCAGAGTAATCTTCCCTTGTCAAGAGTCTTTTTTTTTAAATATTAAATTTATTGTCAAATTGGTTTTCATATGACACCCAGTGCTCATCCCAACAGGTGCCCTCCTCAATGCCCATCATCCTCTCTCTCCTCCCTCCCACCCCCATCAACCCTCAGTTTTTAAGTCTCTTATGGTTTGGCTTAATCACACCTTCAGGGTCCCTTTTGACAGATAAGCAAACATTCATCGTAGATTAGGACTTAGACATCTTTCGGGAAGATGGAGGGCATTATTCAGCCTACCACGTTGCATTTATCAGTGGCTAGTTCCTTTTTAACTGCTGAGTAGTTTTTTTTTTTTTTTTTTTTGTATGGATTTACCTCAATTTGTTCTTACATTCACCTGTTGATGGAGGTTTATATTGGTTCTAATTTTTGGGTGTTATGCTAAGACTTCTTGGAGAAAGCAAAATCAATAAAGATGAGAGGTAGTAATGCAGAGAGAATACTCTCAGAATTTTTTTCCAGCCATCTCCACCAAGATACTTTCAAGCTCTGAGGTACATCAGCCTACTACTTCCCTTTTCACTAAGAATTTTGTGAAATTATTAGTGAATTTCTTAGTGTTTTAGTTAAAATCAATTTCTATAATGAACAGGTTTTTTTAATTATTATTTTTTTATTTTTGCTTGTGTTTCTTTGTATAAACTAGTTTGGGTTGCCAATTATGTTTCACCAGGAGCCCAAAATAATACCCACAGTTAGGGTGTATAAGGATTAAATTATCTCAGTATATAAAAGATTATTTGGGGGGGGGGGAGATTTTTGTTTACAGATTTGATATTCTTACTAGTTATAGGTCTATTCAGATTTTTTTATTTCTTTATGTTCATTCTTGATAGGTTGTGTGTTTCTAGGAATTTACCTATCTACTATAGCATCAAAAGGAATAAAATGCTTATGAATAAGTTCAAGCAGGTGAAATATCTGTACACTGAGAACTATTTAAAAATTGATAAAATAAATTGAGGAGCACACAAATAATTAGAAATATATTCCATGGTCATGGATTGGAAGACTTAATATTATCCATACTACAAAGTGACCTACAGTTTCATTTCAATCCCTATTGAAATTCCAATGGCATTCTTCATAGAATGAGAAAAAAAATGATCCTAAAATTCATATTGAACCTCAAGAGACCCTAGGTAGCCAAATAAATATTGGAAAGAATAAAGCTGGAGGTATCACACTTCCTGATTTCAAACACTATTACAAAACAAAAGTAATCAAAACAATATGGTATTGGCATAAAACAGACACATAAATTAATGGAACAGAATAAAAATCCCAGAAATAAACCCACATTTTTTTTAATTTTTTTAATGTTTATTTATTTTTGAGAGACAGAGTGTGAGCGGGTGAGGGGCAGAGAGAGAGAGAGAGAGAAAGACACAGAATCTGAAGAATAAACCCACATTTCTGACAAAGGAGCCAAGAATAGGAAAAGAGTGGTCTCTTCAATAAGTGGTATTGGGAAAAGTGGATATCTATATGCAAAAGAATAAAATTGGACCTCTATCTTACACCATACACAAAAACAACTCAAAGTTGGAGTGAGTACTTAAATGTAAGACCTGAAACCATAAAACTCCTGGAAGAAATATCTGCAAACCACATATTCATTATGGAATTAATATCCAAAATATACAAAGAGCTATACAGCTCAATAGCAAAACAAACAAACAAACAAACAAAACCTTAATTAAAGAATAGGCAAAGGATCTTAATAGATATTTTTCCAAACAAGAAATACAAATGGCCAACAGGTACATGAAAAGGTGGCCAACATCACTAATTATCTGGGAAATGCAATTCAAAACCACAGTGAGATATCCCCTCATACCTGTCAGAATGTCTCATCAAAAAGGCATGAATTAACAAATACTAGCAAGGATGTGGAGAAAAAGGAACCCTTGTATACTCTTGGTGGGGATGTATTATCAAAATGGGAAACAGTATGGGGAGGTTAACCAAGAAATTAAAAATAGAATTAACATATGACCCAGCAATCCCTCTCTGGGAATATATCCAAAAATATTATCTCAAAGACCGTATTTATAATCCGCTACCGTATTTATAATCCGCTTTCATTGCAACATTATTCACAATAGCCACAGTATGGAAATCAAGCTAAGTGTCCACCAACAGAGGAATTGATAAAGAAAATGTGGCACATATATATAATGTAATATTATTCAGCCTTAAAAAAGAAGGAAATCTTGCATTTGACACAAAATGGATGAACCTGGAAGGCAGTATGCAAAGTGCTATAAACCAGACAAATACAAATGCTGCATTATATCACTTGTATGTAGAATCTAAAAAAAAAAAAAAAAAAAAAGTCAAATTCATAGAAACAGAGAGTAGAATGATGGTTGCCAAGGAACTGAAGCATGAGGTAAACTGTGAGTGGTTTGTAAAAAGTTACAAACTTTCAGTTATAAGACAAACAAGGTCTGAGGAGCTGATATATATCACAGTGACTCTAGTTGATAATAGAGTCTGTATCGTGTACCAGAAATTTGTGAAGAGAGTAGAACTTAAATATTCTCACTAAAAGGATGAAAAGGTAAATATGTGAGGTGACAGATATGCTTGTTAACTCGATGGCGAGAATCTTTTCATAATGTATATGTATATCCAATCATCACATGGTACACTTTAAAATTTTGTCAAATATACCTCAAGAAAGCTGAAATATTAATAAGTTACTCTACATTCCCTAAATTTCACCCATAAAATGTAATCCTGTTTTACCTTTTGATTTTAGTGATGTGAACAATAACTCTGGTCACTAAAAAAGTAATAGGTTATATATTGCAAAATGTTATGAATAAAAAAGTAACTTATTTCATAATCCAATATATTAAATATTTCCCAAGTGGAAGCTGTGAGGTAATTTGGAGCATATATCGATGCTTTCAAGCAAACAGAGTAAGATGAAATACTTTGGAGTAATGTTTTGTGAAATATGATTTTGAACTGAATTTAATGTTCTAAACTTTATGCTTCTCTGTGCTTTTTTATTTGCAATAAGTACAATAATTTTCACAATAAAAATAGGCATATACATATCTACACTTTTGTGGACACACACACACACACACACACATACACACACTAGCTGGATTGCTATTGTTCTAAAAAATCATTAGCTATTATTACATGAACAAATCTCTGAGGCTGCTTACAATGCGCTGCTGGGAGCCCTCCCTTTGTACACAGTGCAGTTAAAAATCAGCATCTGCAATTTTGAGCCTCTGCCTTTGTGACTTTGATTTTGGGAGCTTGGATTTCAAACCCTTATTTATTTTTTCTGTCCCTAATTTCTTCTTCTCTTTAATTAAGATATGATTTTTAGCAAGATGCACAGACCACACATGAACATTTAAATGAATTTTTACATATTTATTCATATGCCCTTATTAGCCACAAAGCACATCTTTTTAATAGTTTCAGCTTCCCAGGAGGTCCCTTCACACTCTTTCCCAGTTAATAACACCACTTCACTCTCAATGGTCACACCATTTTAATAGACACTGTCTCTCTCTAAGTATAAAAGGTTTCCTTACAGTGCCTTATGTTTAGATATTCAGGTGAACAAATGACTGCATTTTGAGGTGCTTCCAGACTTACCCTTCAAATAAATTTTGTATACATTACATGCACATAATTTAATTCACAGAACTCTGAAAATATTCACTAAATTTGAAGAGAATTTAGCTTCACTTTTCAATTCTGTTGGAAGATGATTTTCTCTCTTTAAGTGTATCCTTGAGCTCCCAAAAACAAAATTGAGGTATGCTAAACGTTTTGAAAACAGCCCATCCCAAACATACTCTTCAAACGTGGTAACAATATATTTAGCTGGTTTCTAATAAGACGATAACCCATAAACAGGCTGAAATTTACAAACATGATATACATTAATTTATAGCATATGTATACTATCTGTAAAATAGAAGTCAATCTGCAAAGGATAACGATTTCTCATAGGAAAGTGAAGATGGTAATAAGATGATAAAAGAATTGAAACTCATCATCATCACCATCACCTGAAACTGAAACATGAGCATTTTCGGTTAGGATTAATTAAATATTTCTCACAGTGGGAACTGTTAAATATATAGAACTTCTCTTTCAAGAGGTCTAGAAAAGTAGAAAAGATACCAATCTGTTAAAGATGATTAAGTTGCAGTACTGTCTGGAAACTATTTAATGACCCGTAAAGACCCCTTTTATCCCTAGAATATTTCAGGTCATTTTAAATTAAATGTTTAGCAAGCTGACTTTTAAAAAATCACCTTGTGTAATATCAAACTTCTTTTGCTCTGTTACTATCCAGTTCATAGTAAATTTATATGGAGCTATTATAAGTGAAAAATTGGAAAAAACAAAGATTCAGATTTTGCAAAACAAGACAGATGCCTTAATTTGATGTAAACTTAAAGTCAACTTATTCTTCAAAGAGTAATATTTCTTATTAAATTTAAGAATAATAAACATGATACCCTTTGGGAAAGTATGTACAGTACTATTGTTTTGCCACACAAAGAAATTTTATATCAAATGCTTTGGTAGTTATTCACTAACGGATGGTAATCATTGATTATGTAAGTTATTTCCTCATGACTTTTGCAGATGCATCAATATATTCACAGAATATTTTAGAAGTTTACCTTTTCCAGTCAGAATTGTAGTCATACAATCCAAATTTTAAAAACAATTCATCTTCTTAAAATACTATTAGCAATAAAAATGACTACCAAAGGGGCGCCTGGGTGGCTCAGTTGGTTAAGCCTCCGACTTTGGCTCAGGTCATGTTTTCGTGGTTTGTGAGTTCGAGCCCCACATCAGGCTCTGTGCTGACAGCTCAGAGCCTGGAGCCTGCTTCAGATTCCATGTCTCCCCCTCTCTCTGCCCCTCTCCTGCTCATGCTCTGTCACTTTTGTCTCAAAAATAAATAAAACATTAAAAAAATTTTTTTAAATGACTATTAAGATAAACTACCTTTTTAATTTAGATTTCAGAAGTTTTGTTTCTGTTTATATTTGTGTGTAGCTGTTCCTCTGAGTTGTCTGTTAAGAGTAGAACTAATTCAAATATATCCAACAACTATAAGCCTCAATATGATAATACAATAGGGTATATAAAATATAATAAAAGAGAAATAAAATATTATGATATGAAGCATCCTTACTTGGTTGCTAAAATCTAGAATAGGAAAGCATTTGATGGATTCTTGGTATGTTATAGTTCTCAATAGTAATGAAAATATAAGTTCAGATATTTCTATTTATAAATAGTAATGAGAAAAATAAGTTCAGATATTTCCATTTATAAACTCTCCACAAGGATAATATTTCACATATTTGATAAGATGGCATTGGAAATAAAGACACATTCTTGGAAAGCTGACTGGAAAAAAAAAATGAGGAAAAGAAAGAGCTGATAACAGGGGCCAGAAAATAAAAAGCACAATGAAGTGTTTAGTTTGAGGTCACACTGGTAGTTAATTACTTATCTGGTAGTAGATAAAAAATGCTATAATGTTAATACTAATTTGTGATTGTTAGAATAATCATGAGTTAAATATTTGGTAGCTGCAGAATATTTTATGATGATTCAAAACAGTGATAATTACAATAATGATTTCAATTGTAACAGGCGATCACTTTATGGAAACAGATTATGAAGAAAGAAAATGAGTGAATAATAAAGTTTGCAAGACAGATATGTGCAAAGCATTTCTGTTGAAAATTTTCAACAAAACCTATTATACAACTGTATTCTTATGCAAAGAGACATTGTGTAGCTGCTGTCACCAGACCAGAGGACATCAACAAGACATCCTGAACCCAAGGGATAGAAACTAATTACGAGACTGTGCATCAAGAATTGGTAAGGCAGCATCAGAAAATGCCAACCAGATAAGCACAATTTTCAGACCACACACAAAATAGAAATGATCACCTTACACAGGTATCCCTACATCTGGTAAAAGGATCTATAGATATGGTAATTTCCTGGAAACATTCTATCAAAATCCTAAAGCTATCTCTAAAAGGTAGACCTTCTGGTGAACTCATCAAGTGGGGGGAACTCCATACTGAATATATGTGTTTGTGGGGATACAATTAAGGATGAGATTTATATGTGGGGTGCCTGGGTGGCTCAATCGGTTAAGTGCCCAACTTCAGCTCAGGTCATGATCTCACGGTCCGTGAGTTCGAGCCCTGCATCGGGCTCTGTGCTGTCAGTTCAGAGCTTGGAGCCTGCTTTGGATTCTGTGTCTCCCTCTGTCTCTGCCTCTCCCCCACTCATGCTCTGTCTATCAAAAAATGAATAAACTTTAAAAAATTAGAAAAAAACGGGGCGCCTGGGTGGCGCAGTCGGTTAAGCGTCCGACTTCATCCAGGTCACGATCTCGCCGTCCGTGAGTTCGAGCCCCGCGTCGGGCTCTGGGCTGATGGCTCAGAGCCTGGAGCCTGTTTCTGATTCTGTGTCTCCCTCTCTCTCTGCCCCTCCCCCGTTCATGCTCTGTCTCTCTCTGTTCCAAAAATAAATAAACGTTGAAAAAAAAATTAAAAAAAAAAATAAAAAATTAGAAAAAAAGGATGAGATTTATATGAAGGACCCCTAAAAACTGAAATTCTGTATTCATCGTTAATTATCCCTGGGACTTTTAAAAAATAACACTTGTTTAATACATATGAACCCAGAAATAATTATATAATGAAGTGTTATTTGTGATGATGTTTCAATAAGAAAGAAAAAGAGCACTGTAAAAGCCAGATGGAGGTCTTTCCCACTCTGTGAGGCAAACTCGTAGGTGGGTGGCAAATTCTGATACCAGAGTTTTGATGTATTATCTGCATATATATCTTGCCTTTCCTAAGTTGTATTCTTTTTTTTTTTTTTTCAACGTTTATTTATTTTTGGGACAGAGAGAGACAGAGCATGAACGGGGGAGGGGCAGAGAGAGAGGGAGACACAGAATCAGAAACAGGCTCCAGGCTCTGAGCCATCAGCCCAGAGCCCGACGCGGGGCTCGAACTCACGGACCGCGAGATCGTGACCTGGCTGAAGTCGGACGCTTAACCGACTGCGCCACCCAGGCGCCCCCCTAAGTTGTATTCTTTAGTGCATATGGTACTAAATAGATCCAGTAATTAGTGGTTCAGTACACAGTCATAAAATCTTAGATGAAATGTTTTCCATTAAACATTCCGGATTCAGTTAGTGCAGGGTTGTGGGAAATTATTAAACGTAAATCTTCAGAGAAGACTGACTCACCTTCAAAATCAGTGGCAGCTCAAACAGGACATTTCACATGGTCAAGGAAGATGATAGAAAAAAAAAAAAAACTTAGGTATTTAAAGGAATGCTTTTAAAAAGATTATTTTTATATTAGAAATCTCTAAGTGTGATCTGATTCTTGTGAGTCCCACAGTGTAGAAAAACGGGCCTAAGGAACACACCACACCACTTGGCTCATGGTATCATTAAATTCCATACGTGACATGGCCAATGATAGATGACTCCAAAGAAAATGCAGACGCTCCATAACTCACACAATTTAATAATTCTAAACCACAGGGAAATTCCTTTTCTACTAAAGTTGATACAGTAATCCCTGGAACCACAGTTCTTACTCTGCTCTAACTATAGATACGATTTTACTTTATATAATCCTTTCATCTCTTAAAATATTTTGTCTTAATAATATTAGAGTATCTCTCAATGGCTCAAAGTGCTGCTTTAATCTTTCTATGCAACATTCAATTCCCGAATGGTGAGTTTAACTCAGATCTACCAAAAATTCTACCCAGGCACCAAGAACAACAGTAACAAAAATTACAAAAAGAGAAATGCCAAAAGTGTTTTAAAAGTAAATACAATTGGGGTGCCTGGGTGGCTCAGTCTGTTAAGTGTCTAACTTCAGCTCAGGTCATGATCTCACGGTTTGTGGGTTCGAGCCCCGCGTCAGGCTCTGTGCTGACAGCTCAGAGCCTGGAGCCTGTTTCAGATTCTGTGTCTCCCTCTCTCTCTGCCCCTCCCCCACTTGCACTCTGTCTCTCTCTGTCTCAAAAATAAATAAACATTAAAAAAATTTAAAAAAAGTAAATACAATTATGAACAAAGTATCAACTGTGAAACATAATATGCACACCATATTCAGTTAGATTTTTAATGTCATAACCACTCCATGCACTTACTGCACTTTATGATAGATTGTATTGTTAACTTGTAGATATACCCTAATACTGAAAATATATAAAATTTTGATCACCATCATCAAAATAAGTTCTAAGTATTTAAAAGTACATAATAGAAATATATAAATGTTATTTCTTCTTATGTAATAGTTCAGATTTTTAAACCTTAATATGTTCTGAACATCAGTTAATTTGCAATAACTAACTCATATTAGCAAAACTGATATTCACATTTGCCCTACCATGCTTATTCTAGGATTTTCACACTACTAAGTGAGGGTCTTAAATTTATACCCCTAGGCATAAACTTTCTGGTCTAGTCATAAAGAATGATGGAGTCAAATGTTTATTATATAGCATCAATTTTTTTTTAATGTTTATTCTTGAGAGAGAGACACAGAGCATGAACGGGAAGAGGCAGAGAGAGAGGGGACACAGAATCCAAAGCAGACTCCAGGCTCCGAGCTATTGGCACAGAGCCGGACACGGAGCTTGAACCCAAGAACCATGATATCATGACATGAGCCGAAGTCAGACACCCAACCGACTGAGCCACCCAGGCACCCCTATGGAGCATCAATTCTAATGTAATCCTCAACTGAACAGAACTCCTTTACTATGAATGCTAATATCTGACATAATCATGAACAACTTACACATTTCACAAGAAGAGGTTATATCGTTTTTTTAAATCAAGATACCTGCATGATTACCACTATTGACGAAACCTCTACTTTTAATATAAACAACTTAATGATATTTGACATTCATAGGAGTTGCCCCTTTAAGGGTTGTTGAAAAAGAGCTAATCTCAAAATTCTGCCAGCCCTACTACCACAATTGCCATTCCACTAATTATCCCATCTCAGCAGTGACCATAGTGAAGTTTCTTAGATTAGGTGATGTGATGTTATCTCTGTGTTTAAGAGTAGTATCACAGGCAAGTCTCTATTAATAATATGAGTGGAGGATTCCTATTCTGTTGATTCTTTCAGTTCAGTTCCAAATGTCTGCCTCTTTCTCAGTCGTAAAAGTAGTCCTCATACTTTCAATAAACTTTGAAATCCTCAAACACAAATTTTCCACACGGGCTTTTATTCTTATATTAAACTACATCTAGAACCTACAGATGTCAAAATTATTTCTACTCTGCTGAATCAGCCCAAGAATAAAATTGCATTTTGGAGACAAAATTAAAATGATTTTTTCTCTTAATACATTCGAAGTATCTTAAAGATATGGTGAATATAAAAATAGTGCGTTCAGTATGTTTTATAAAATCTAATTCACCCTTCAAATCTTCCTAGCATAATGAACTGACAAGTCATGTAATTTTCACTTTCATAATTTAACATTCTTGAAATATACACATATCAATACTTTCAGAAAGCTAACTTTGCAAACAGTAATCTTGGCAAAGTATAATCAAACTGCTTATTTTCCTGCATAAACATGAAGTTTATAGGAACACTTGAAGACCCTTGAAATATCTCATCTATTCTGATCAGAAACCAAACACTATAATTAACTCAGATCCCATGATAATATCTGTTTGTGAATCAGAGTTATATATTGTTATCAGGACCCTAATATAGACAAACTACATTATACAAGATAGGCTTTCGAAACCCTTAGGTTTTGTTAAAGTGTATCACTAATTAATCTTGTATGGTGCCAGATGGTAATTTGACTTATGGGGATCATTTGGTAATGCAGAAAAATATCAAATTGCTATGATATATACCTGGAACTGGTAGGATATTGTATGTCAATTACACATCAATAAAAATTAATTAAAAATAAAGTACAATACTATTTACTGGCCAATCTGATAAATGTTTGTTGTTTCTTCAGAGTGATGCTCCATTCCCAGTGTCCTTGTCCTTCTATCACACTTACAGCTAAGTAAGGGTCTGGGAAAAGAGAACCTGAAAGGTATTTTAAAAATACCTTGGCATCAGGGCACATGGGTGGCTCAGTTGGGTAAGCGTCTGACTTCAGCTCAGGTCATGATCTCAGGTCATGATCTCACAGTTTGTGGGTTCAAGCCCCGTTGCTCTGTGCTGTCAGCTCAGAGCCTGGACCCTGCTTCAGATTCTACGTCTCCCTCTCTCTCTGCCCCTCCCCTGCTCATGCTCTGTCTCTCTCTGTCTCTCAAAAATAAATGTTATTATTATTTTTTTTTTTTTTGTGACTCAGTCAATTGAGAGTGCAACTTCAGCTCAGGTCAAGATCTCATGCTTCCTGAGTTTGAGCTCTGTGTTGAGCTGTGTGCTGACAGCTCAGAGCATGTAGCCTGCTTTGGATTCTGTGTCTCCCTCTCTCTCTGCCCCTCTCCCACCTGCACTCTGTCTCTCCCTGTCTCAAAAATAAATATAAAAAAAAACGTTTTAAACTTTAAAAAAATTTTAAAATACCCTGACATCTAAAAAGTGGTGAAAAGACAATATTTAGAAGTAAATAAAATAGACACAGTGTGTCCTTAACAATTTTTTATCCTGTGACCTTCTTTGAACTGTGAGTTTTTAATCTCCTTCCCTTATTCTGTTTTCTGACTACAGAATATCTCCAACTAAAAATCTTACCCAAACCCACCATACTTAAAGTGTTTCTCATTGTATTTGTTAACTATATATGTATAATAAATTTCCTAAAATTTCATTGTTTAAAACAAAGTGTATTTATTATCGCACAGTTCTTTGAGGTCAGAAATTTGTGTACTACTTAGTTCAGTGGTTCTGGATCAGCATCTCTCAGGAAATTGCCCTCCAAAGCGGGAGATATCTCAAAGCTCAACTGGGGCAAGATCCCTTCTGAACTCATTCATATGGCTGTTGTCAGGCTTCATATCCAAAGCGACTCTTGGCTGAAAACATCAGTTCTCTGCCATATGTGCTTCTCACACATGGCAGCTAGATTCCCTCAGAGCAAGTGAGTGAATGTGCAATAGAGGAAACACAAAACAGAAGTCACAGTCTGTTTGTAACCTAATCTCAGAAGCACCAACTTTTTACTTTTGCCTTATCTCATTCACTAAAAGCAAGTCAATCAATCAGCCACACTCAAGCAGAGGGAACTACACAGAGCACAAATACCAGGAGGCGGGGATCATTGGGGGTCACCCTGGAGGTTGACGATCAAATCCATGTTCTAAAAACTGAGTTCTTGTTCCACTCCTCAATTAAATTGTATCTTAGAGTTGAAATAGAAAATTTGCCTAATTTATTGAGAGTCTACTATGTGCCATGTTCAGGCTTTAGTAAAATGGTAGAGACAAGTATAGCTTTCATTCTAGAGAGAGGAAAGAACAACAACAACAAAAAAAATCAGAAGCCAACAATATAAGTAGCATAAAGAAAAAAAATAAAATAGAGTGATAGGAAATAAGCTGGCTAACAGAATGAGGGGCTAATATTTTAATTAGGAAAATTTATCTGAGGACGTACTTTGGAGATGGAAACTGAATGGTAAGAAGGAACTCTTTGGAGGCGAAGGCCAGGCATGTGAAGCAGGTTCTGCAAATTAGATCAAAGAACAGATTGTTACAGAGGAGCAAAAAATTAGATAAAAGTTACAAACATATCATCCAAAAAGTCCAGAGAAGAGTGTATGTTCAGATGTGAGAAATGTTCAACTCTGTTGAATGCTACCAGGAGTTTTGAATACAAAAGATGTGAATGTTCTTTTGGCAACAAAAAAGTCATCAGAGGCAAGGGGACAGGTGTCATTAGAAGCCTTATTTGAACAAGGTGTGGCATAGATGAGATGTTAGGAAGAGAAAATAGTAACTATAAAGAGATTTTTATATTAAGTTTTTGTTATTAAAGGAGCAGAAAAAGTGGGTGATAATTAGGGGAAGTTAGAGATTCAAGGTGAGAGATATTCTTTTCAAGATGAGAGATATTAAGATCATGTTTACATGCTAATGGAATGATCTAGAAAACAGGGAAGTGCTGATGATGCAAAAGAGGTCAAGTTCATTTTCATTTTTCAGCAACTATTTATTGACTATTACACATCAGGCACTGTTCCAAATCCAGGAGATATGAAACTGATCTTCTAGTTTGTATAAAAATGTAATAAACAAGGAGTATGAAGTAAAACATATGATGTATCAGTTTACTAAAGAGAAAAATAACGTAGGAAATTTTAGATAGGGTGACCAGGTAAGGTCTTCCTAAGAAAATACTTGAGTAAAGGTCTGAAAAAAAGTTAGGAACTACATCACGCAGATATCTGAATGAAGAACTTCCTAGAAAAGCAAGGGCAAAGGTCCTAAGCATGCCTTATATGTTTGATGAAGAGCAAGGTCAACGGAGCTGAGGTTGAGTAAATGAGAGCAAGGAGATGGTAGGAAGCCAGACCTTGTGGGCTTAATAAGATCATTTAAATATTTTAGATTCTATTCAGAATATAAGGGAAACCATGAGTATGTTAAACAGAACAATGGCCTAATTTTAAGATATTTTGAGAGTTGCTAAATATCTCAGATATAGGATGTGAGAGAAAAGGAGTCAAGTATGATGTTTGGATTTTTTATTGAGTACCAAGAGAACGGAGTTGTCACTGAGATATGAAAGATTGAGGGTGGATGTACTTGGGACAGATGTCATGAGATCAGTATTGAATATACTATGATAAGATGCCCATTAGTAATTTAAGTGGAAGTACTGATTAGGCAGTTGTATAAAGAATTTTACAGAAAATGTCTAGTATGGATATATACATTCTGATGTGATTAGCAGAAAGATCTGTGAAACTGCATCTGTAGTGAGTGAATGGAGATATTAAAAAATACTCCAAGGCCTAAGTCCCGAGGAACATAATATATTATATATATATATTATATTGATATCTAGATAGATATCTATTGATATATCTATATCTATATATCTAGATACCTAGATATATCTATATCTATATAGATATCTGGATATCTATCTAGATCTATCTATCTAGATCTATCTATCTATATAGGTCTATATCTATATAGATAGATAGATAGATCTAGATAGATATGTATGTATGTATATCTATGTATCTATATAGATATATATATAGCTATATCTATATAGATACATCTATATCTATATATAGGTATATATAGATATAGATATATCTAGATATATAAAATGAAGATGAATCAATAAATGAGACTTAAAATGAGTTATTAGAGAAGTATGAGGAAAATATGGAGAGAGTGATATCTTGGAAGCCAATTAAAGGTTTGGTTAGTTGTGCAGGGTGAGTAGACAAGGTGCCAAGTAAAGCCAACATTTCAAAAGGAAAGTTTGTAATTGTGTCAAACGCTGCTGATGGGCAAAGTTAAATGAGAACAGAAAATTGAGCATTGATTTTAGCAATTAGGATGCCATTGGTGACCTTGAAAAGAGCATTTATGCTAGTTTGTGGGAACAAATGCCTGACTGGAGTGATTTCAAGAGAGAATTGTAAGAGAAAAACTGGAACATCGAGAAAAGATTACTCTTTCAAGAAGTGTTGCTTAACTATTGGTGGGAATGCAAATAGTGCAGCCACTCTGGAGAATAGTATACAGGCGCCTCAAAAAACTAAAAATAGAACTACCCTATGACCCAGAAATTGTACTATTAGGTATTTACCCAAAGGATACAAAAATACAGATTTGAAGGGACACATGTGCCCTAATGTTTATAGCAGCATTATCAACAATAACCAAACTATGAAGAGAGCGCAAATGTCCAACGACTGATGAATGGATGGATAAATAAGACGTGTTAAGTATATACAATGGAATATTGCTCAGCCATCAAAAAGGATGAAATCTTGCCATTTGTAATGACATGGATGGAGCTAGAATATATTATGCCAAGCAAAATAAGTCAGTCAGAGAAGGACAAATACCATATGATGTCATTCATATATGGAGTTTAAGAAACAAAACAGGTGAACATATGGGAAGGGGAGAAAAGGAGGAGAGAGAGAAACAAACCACAATAGACTCTTAATGATAGAGAACAAACTTAGGGTTGCTGGAGGGAGGTGGGTGGGGGATAGGCTAAATGGATGATGGACATTAAGGAGGGCACTTGTGATGAGCACTGGGTGCTGTATGTAAATGATGAATCACAGAACTCTACTTCTGAAACCAATATGGCACTGAATATCAACAAACTAAAATTAAAAAAAAAAAGTTTTGCTTTAAAGAAATGAGAAAAAAATTATAGTGAGAGGTGGAGGAAAATGAGTAAACAGTGTAGGCTTAAAAAATTTTTTTTAATGTTTATCTTTATTTTTGAGACAGAGAGAGACACAGCATGAGCGGGGGACAGACAGAGAGAGAGGGAGACACAGAATCTGAAGCAGGCTCCAGGCTCTGAGCTGTCAGCACAGAGCCCGATGCGGGGTTTAAAATCGTCAAATGCGAGATCATGACCTGAGCTGAAGTTGAATGCTCAACAGACTAACCCACCCATGTGCCCCAAGAGTGTAGGTTTTTTAAAAGAAGAAATAGCAAAACATTTCTATGCCAATAGAAATAGGCCAGTAGGTCAAGATCTTCTTCCTACATCTCCACCCTTGTCTTCACAGTCTCCTTTTCTGTTTCCTACTCAACTCTATGACTTCTAAATATTGGAGTGATGCAAGGCTCTTTTCTTTTCCCCTTTCACTAACTTCCTAGGTGATTTGCTCCAGATTCATATTATCTATATGATGGTGGCTCCCAAACTGGTATCTCCAACTCAATCTCTTCACTTAACCCTAGACTCATACACAATTTTGTTTTCAACACCACTACTTGGATGTTTAAACAAACACCTCAAACATAAGCATGTCTTACTGAACACCTAATGCATCCCCATCCAGGACAATCCCTGACCAAGCTGTACCCTCCACAGTCTTCTTCCCCATTATTTAAGCAAATAATCATTCAATCCTTTCAGTTGTTTAGGCCTACATACTTAAACTTATTCTGGAAGATTTTCTTTTATAACCTTTCTTCAAGTCACCAGTGAATGCATTCAGTGCTATATTCAGTATAGAAAGCAATTCCAATCACTTTTTACTACTTCCACTGCTACCCTAAGCCCACACCACCATTTTTAAATTGAATTATTACAGTAACTTCCAGCGGGGCTCCCTTTATTCACTCTTACTCATTTATAGTCTTTTCTCAACCAATAGCCAGAGTAATCTCATTAGGACATAAGTCATATAATTTTATTCCTATTTTCAAGACTCCCCAGTGTTAACCTATCTCCTTCAGAACAAAACTTAAATAACTGGCAAAGACCTGCAAGACCTTATGTTCTTGAGAACCCTACTTTCTCTCTATCCTGTCCCCCTACCGCTCTCTTTCTCCCCCATCCTGGTCTCCTTGCTGATGTGGAAACATTCTACACATGAACACAACAAAGGGCCTTGACATTTGCTGTTTCTTTTTCCTGTAATATTTTGTATCCAGATATCTGTATGACTTGTTTTTACACTTCCTTTGACTCATTGTTCAAATGTCACCTTACTAGGGATGCTACCTTAACTATCCTACATAAAATACCCCTCCTTCTCTTGGCACTATATTTCTCCCTCTTTTATTATTTTCTATAACATTTCTCACCATCTAGGCTACCATACATTTACTGATTTTTTTTTAATTTCCCACATTAGGTTCAGATGTCCTGTTCTCTGTTACAATCCCAGTGCTCAGAATAGAGCCTCAATAAATTAGGAACCTAATAAATAACTGTTGAATGAATGAATAAATTACTATTTTAAAATACTATCTACATTACTTGCCTTAATTAAAAATTGGTTTTCTGGGGAGCTTGTTGATAAATGAAATTTATATAATTTCATTTATATTATATATATATATATATATAATTTATATTATATATATATTTATATTATATAAATGAAATTTATATAATTCTTGAATGCTCTGTGTCATTCGGCACTGGCTTTGATTTTTTCATTCTTGAAAGTCTCTCCTTCTCATGTTTCTGATGTTCCTCATAACTTTCTCTTACCTACCATTCTCAGTTGCCATCAAGGGATCAACTTTTTTTAGCTATTCTGTTCAATCATCTTCTTTAAAGTTCTATTCTTAACTACTTCATCATTTCCTACTCTGTCTAACTGAATTCATCTAATTCCCACAGTTTTGCCAATGTTATATTTCTGTATGTTGATATCTTCGGTAAAATTTGCATAAACATGACTCAAACTGGTCTATAAGCTGCTTTTTAATCATTGGACATGGGCCTCTAGAATCAGTGATTTAGGGAATATGGCTCTGAAGCACCATTTTAACAAGATCTAGTGCTTTTATGCACAACACAGTTAAAGAAATACTGATCTATGTCTTCATATCTGACCTCTTTTCTGAGCTTTCACTCAAATATTCAACTGACTATTCATGACATTAGGATACATCTCAAGCAGATCAAATTCCACATGTCTAATGCTAAATTTATCATCCCGTTTACCTTTCCCCCACCCCTCAGTTTTCTTCCTGCTATACCTTTATTTTGGTGAGTGGTACAGTTATTTACCTACTGAACTGAGCCAGAAATGAGGATATAATTATTATCCTCTTTCTCTCTTTTGCCCCCGCATTCAATCACTCACCAGTTCCTGTTGTGTCTCAACATTCTCATAGTATTTAAACTCCCACATCATTTCTAACTGAAAATATTATAACTTCCAATGGCCTCATTCTTGTCCACATTTGTTTTCTTTTCTCCAAGCTGTTGCTAATTTGATCATGTCAAATTTGTTTCTAAAACCATTTAAAAAGAAAATACCTGTTCCATTGAGGATATAATGTTTAATGAGCATTGTCATTGACTATCCAAGTGCATTATATCAGGTAACAACCCAGAATGCTTCGCATAACTTTGAAGATAATATCCAAAGGTCTTAGTGTAGTATATATTGTTCTTTATAATATTACTTCACCTGCTTCTTTCTGACTTCCTCATCTCTTCCTATCTTACAGTCACAATTAAAGTAAGTTGCATTACTTGTTACTCTCTGAATGAGAGATGCTCTCTGTGGATCTTTGTATAAGGTGCTTCGTCTGCCTGCACCCCCTTTCCAACCTCTCCTAGCTAGCTCCTAATCGACAGACCCCTCCTTTCCTTATGTCCATGGTCTGTGTTCAAAGACCACATGGAATGATCTAATATTATCATCTATCTACCTATCTTATCTGAACTAGAAAGTAAACTTAAGTGGTATAATGTTGTTTTTTGTTTTTTTTTTTTGATATGTCAACTTGGCAAGGCTATAGTCCCTAGTGATTCAATTAAACACTAATCTAGGTGTTGCTGTGAAGCAATTCCTAATCAGTTGAATTTAAATAAGGGAGGTTATCCTAGATAAACTGGGTGAACTTGGCTGAAATAGTTGGAAGGCCTTTAAAGCAGGTCTGAGGTTTCCCTGAAAGAGAAGAAATTCCCCTGTAGACAAAAGCTTCAACCTATGCCCATGAAGTTTAATTGTACTTGTTATCTTTCCTATTGGTCCTGCTTCTCTGGTTGAACCATAACTGATACACACAGGAACTACATTTTTTGGTATGCATGTTGTGTGAAATCCAGTTCCTGACAAATAATATGTAGTCAGTACACTTTTAAATACATAAAAATGAAAAAAAAAATGGAACAGTCAAGATTTCTGTCAGCAACTTGACCACTGAGAAACCTTGGAGAAAATCATACAGCTCAGTATACAGCAAATACACATAGACACACACACACACACACACACACACACACACACACACACAGTCTCTAACTTCAATGGGGTCATAAAATTGCTTGATTTAACTGTCTCTTAACTGCTCCCTCTCCAATTCTGCTCAGTGAAAATTTGCTTCATTTCTTTTATGTTCTTCAACAATCTATGACCCTTATTTTAAACACATAATTTAGCCTTCTATTGCACAAAGAAAATTGAGGATTCTAGGCATAAAATCCTTAACTAAGAAGATATCTACTCAACTACACTTCTTTGCCTCAAATTTTGAAGAAAGAAGTTTCTCTCTTTCAATCCAAGCCTAAGTCCCAAACTTTGTCTTACACTATATATTCTTTCATCTTCTATAAAATTTTCCTTCTTCGATTATACCATTTAATGTTCTGTTTTTTTCTGATAATCTGTTTTTCCAGTAAAATTATTAATAACTGCTTCTTTTTACTTGTATACCCATACATTATTTCACTGAAGTCTCTTACTGAGGTCAAAAATAATGTCCCAACATTGTGAGCTTACCTCAAAAAACACATAATTAGTAAGAGAAAATTCATTTCAACAAACATTGTACACTATGTTCATTGCAGCATTATTCACACTAGCCAAGAGGTGGAAGCAAATAAATATTTATCAATGAATTAATGGATAAAGTGAATATGACATATACATACAATAGAATATTATTCAGCCTTAAAAAGGGGGAAAATTCTTTCATATGTTAAAACATGGATGAAATTTGAGGACATTATGTTCAATGAAACAAGCCAGTCGCAAAAAAACAAGTACTGCATAATTCTACATATACGGGGTACTTGCGTCGTCAGACTCTTAGGACCAAAAAGTAGGTTGGTAGTTGCCAGGGCCATGAGGGGAGGTGGGAAGGGGACGTTGTTCCAGAATAAAGAGCTTCAGTTTTGCAAGATGAAAAAGTTCTAGAGGCCTGTTGCATAACAATGCACATATAGTTGATATCATACACTTAAAAATGGTTGTTATATTTTTTACCACAATAAAACAAATAACAAAACTAAAGAAACTAAGTCCTGTATTGTCCATTACTACAATATCCAACCCAACTCAAAACCTGAAAAAAAAATGCATTTATGGGGGCATATCAGCACGTGATTGCAGGGTTGCAAATAGAAAGCTTTCGGTGTAAGAACAAATGTACCGTTAGTGGCAATCTCCTTTTGTCTTGTATCTTTCTTAGAAGTGATGAATCACTTTATCACCTACTACAACTTTTGCTCTGAAAAATAATACCACAGATATTTAGAAGTTGAGGTTTGCCTCATTTAAAAAAAAATTTTTTTAAGATTTATTCATTTCTCAGAGACAGAGCATGAGTGGGGGAGGGGCAGAGGGAGAGACAGGGAGACACAGAATCTGAAACAGGCTTCAGGCTCTGAGCTGTCTGAACAGAGCCCGACACGGGGCTAAAACTCATGGACTGAGAGATCATGACCTGAGCTGAAGTCAGATGCTTAACCGACTGAGCCACCCAGGTGCCCTTAGGTTTGCCTCATTTAAAAGCCAGGGTGATCCACTGGATCAGTTGTCCCTAATTTCCCAGATTATACCACTTCTTGAATTCCCATATTTATATCTATCTGCTTTTAGTCAGAGTGTTCCTCAAGATATCACCCCATCTCCATAGCCAAATCTTGCTTCTCACTTTCAGGACAAAGAACTTAATGAAGGCAACATAGTGATCAAAAGTGAAGGTAGAGGGGAGCAAATTTGGAAAGTAATGGCAGTTTACCCACTGGTCCAGGTCATACGGCCTCCTTCAATGTCAGGTAAAGGTATTAACCAAAATTACGTTCATATAATTAATTACTACTGAAGCCTAAGTGCATGTCAGTACACCAAAGGATCAGAGGAAAAAAGTATTTGAAAGAAATTCAAGCTTCAAAAGCCCGTGAACAATAAAAATGTCTGAAAATTGTGATACTAGTTCCTTTCCATTTCCATTTCATAGCTTGCATGCACAATATTAAATATACGCTTATTCAGAAGATTTTGGTGTAAGGTAAGGCAATATGTCTCTGGCTGAAGGGTTCTGTTTGTTTTTTGTTTGTACTTAAAAAAATTTTTTTAAATGTTTATTTATTTTTGAGGGAAAGAGAGACAGTGCAGGAGCAGGGGAGGGGCAGAGAGAGAGGGAGACACAGAATCCAAAACAGGCTTCAGGCTCTGAGACTTCAGCACAGAGCCCGACTCAGGGCTCAAACTCACAAACCTGAAGATCATGACCTGAGCTGAAGTCGGTCACCTAGTCTAGTCGACTGAGCCACCCAGGCGCCCCTCGTTTGTATTTTTTAAAGTCTTTAAACGTGCTTTGTTTCTTTACAATCTGGAAATTGTATGATCACTTTCTCAAAGTAGAAATCACAAGAGGAAAATGTTCATCCATTTTTTACTTTTGCCTATATCCTTTTTACTTAGATACATCATCTGGGGATAACTGCAAAGGTTTAACCTCTTGGCAATATCAGTATTGCTACAAGCTTCTTTCCCTTTGGACTTCTCTGTGTGCGACTGACAACCTTCTCCACCTTAACTGTTGTGGTAAAGACTCCATAAAAATGTTAGAATTTCTTGAAAAATATTCTTTATATGTGGCTTCTAGAAGGTCTTTTAGCATTTATTGAATTCTTGAATATATACCAAAGCATTTGGAATCCTGGCCTGAAACTTTATTTCTTCATCATCTCATTTGCCATAATTTCTGAAGTAAAATTGTTTTGTAGTATATTTAATAATAAGTCATACTGATGACGGTTTATATATTTTTGTGATAGAATAAATTCTCCGTAAAACAAGTTATAGCTCATCGTTTTGAAATTAAAAACAATTTAAAGCTTAAGTTTATTTTTAAAAAAATAAACAAATAAAAACTAAACAAATATTTGCTTGGTTGATTTGATTTTTATATTCTAAATGTATAGCTTTTATTCTTATTTCAATTAGGAGAGTAATGCATAATTATCTTCATTATAGATCCTCATGGTCAGTTACTCAGCCAGATCATTGCTCAGCCCTTTATACTACTTCATTCAGTAGTAAAGATGCAACAGAAGGAATTTATAGAAAGTTCACGGGGTTAGACACAGGCTGCTAATTTAACTGGGAATAGAACAATAAATCTACACAGGCTTCATATGTCCCAATGCACCCAATTCCTGATCAAAGCAACAGACTTTACATTTTTCTGCGAACTTGTTTTCAATATAACATTCATGTATCTGTTAATAGTAGATGTCATCTGCCAAGAAGAGTTCATAAAAGGGATAGGGGATTCACTCCAAGCCCCATACAGTTTCCTTGAAATATAGTGATCATCATTGTGTTTTTACAATGGCACTGTTTTCCTTTCTTTGGAAGATGAAACTCAATTTTTCAAATAAGTCAGTGTCCATTATCTTATCCTAAACACAGGGGCAGCTTTATCACCGGCATTTGGCATGTAAAGCTCTACACAAATCTATTTGGCTGATTTACTTCATTTCAAAAGGTAATTTTCTGAATACCCTCTATTGGCCTGAAAGAGTTAAGGTTCTGCCAGGTGGGTAGTTTAGTCCTTTCTCACTTGCAGAAGGACATAAATGAGATCCTTACTACAGATTTCTGTGTACACAAACAAGCACAAAACCTAAATTTGTAGGTTTCTCAATCTTTGTAACCAGAATATTAATTTAAAAATATTTCTATTAGAGTCACAATCAGGATTTTAAAGTCTGCATTATAAAGTATCATATACAGAAAAGTGCACAAACCAAATCTATAGTACAACAAATTATCAGAGGAAACTATGTACCAATAATCCAGATCAAGACATAGATCCACAAGTGGAGAAGTCTACTTACAGATCTTTTCCACACTTACCATTTCCCTCTTCCCCAAAAGGAACCACTACCCTGATATCTGATCCTTTGGTTTAAATTTTCTTTAAAACTTTCATTTTAAATTGTTTCAGATTTTTTAATAAATGGAATAATGCAGTACATATTTTTTGGTATCTAAGTGGTCTACTTAAGATTTATACTTTTTTGGTAGCCATAGTTCATTCATTTTCATTACTTCATTCATTGCTGCATTGGTTCTGTTGTATGAGAGCAGCTATGAATATTTTCATATAGTTCTTCATGCGTGCCTTTCTCTTACTCTATACCCAGGAGTGAAATTGTTGGTATGCGGGTCTGCAACACCAGTAGATGATGATAAACTGTTTTCCAAAATATTTCTGCCACTCCCCCCCCCACCAGGAATATCTGATAGATCCTGATGCTCCTTGTCTTCTCCAGTACTTTGTATTATAGTTCTTTAGATATTATCCATTCTGGTGGATTAAAATATGGTAATTCATGAAAGACTATTTAATAAATTTTTCCTTCTCCAAATGTCATGAAGATACTCTACTCTATTTTGTTTCTGGCCATCCCTCTTGCATGTCATGGTTAAATATTAAAATCCACCTGTGATTGATTTGGGGGTTTAAACTGATACAGGGGTCAGGTTTAATATAATTATTATCAAATTGATATTCAATTGATTTATAAAAGAGATTGCCCTTCCTCTACTACTCTAGCATAAATCAAATGTCCATGTGTATGTAGGCTTTCTATTCAATTACACTGATCCTTGTAGAGACTTGGCTTTAATACCCTATTTCCTTACTGTAGTGTTATATAGAAACTTGCTAAATGTCCTCTAACAGTGTTTTAATTCATCAAGAATGTCTTTTCTAATCTTGGCCCATGGCATTTCTCTATGAATTTTAGAATCAGCTTGTCAATTTTCACAAAAATGCCTACTGGAGTTTTCACTCAGATTGCAGTTTGTCTATATTAAAATATGTGGGGAATGTGACACCTTTACCATGCGCAACCTTCCAAACCATGAAAAGAGCATATATTCATTTATCTTTCAATAATACTTCAAGCTATCTGAGTTCCCAACTGGCATATTAGTCAGGGTTCTAAAAATTAATTATCACATCTGGTTTTGACTAATTTAATTCTTAAGTATTTGTTAAATTTTATGCCTTAAAAATGGTGTCTTTAAAGATATTTTGTCATTTGTATTTAGTATGTAGATATACATTTTTTCTATTCCAATTATTTTTATTATTTTAAGTTATTTTTAGAATTGTAATTTCTCTGAGTCTTTGGCTAACAGAAAAGATTTCCAAATATTTTTAATACCACCGTAGTCTGGCTATTCTGTATTACTCAAATGATGACTTGGCTTATTTCATTATTTTCATTTCTTTGGCTATATTTTTTCCAGTGATATCTATTTTAGCAATGTGACTAAAAATCATACTTTTAAAATCCCTGGTTTCAAACTAAAATACCAATTTGACATGTTAAACATCTATTAGCATTAGTAAAACTTTATTTTTAAAGAAAAAAAATCCATTGATGTTGGGAAACTCCACAGCGGTTTTTCTGGTATTTAGAATGGGTTCCAGTTTCACAGTTTTACAAGTTTCTAGTCTGAAGTGATATTTGATCTAGTACTTTTAGTAAAACTTCTATACTTACTGTGTCCCAAATAGAATAATGCAAATCTTTTTTTAAAAATTTTAAATAAAAACTTGTAAATATTTAAGGTATATAACATGATAATTTGATATACATATACATAGAAAATGATTACTACAGTCAAGCTAATTAATATATGAACAGTGAACATATTACCATTTTTATGTGTGTGTCAGGAGAGCCCCTGAAATCTCCTTCCTTAGCAAATTTCCCGTATTCAATATGATATTATTAACTATAATCATCATGCTGTATGTTAGGTCTTGAGACTTACTCATCTTACATAATTGTCACTTTGTGCTCTTTGAGAAACATCTCCCCAGTTCCCCCACCTTTTCTCCACTGTATCTACTGCTCTACTCTCTGCTTCTATATATTCAACTTTTTTAGTTTCACCATAATAGTGAGATCATGCAGTCTTTTTGCTTAGTGTCTGGCTCATTTTACTTAGCAAAATGTCCTCTGAGTTTATCAAATTTTTGCAAATGGCAGGATTTCCTTTTTTAAGTCTGAATAATATTCTATTGTATTTTTCTAGGTCTGTCCATTTTATCTAAATTTTGAAATTTAGAGTAAAATTGTTCATGATATCCTTTTGGTGTTAATGTTTACAGATTCTGATATATATTCCTTTGAGTGTACACTTTCTCTCTCATTTTCCAGAAATTTTACTGAATGTTACCTCTGAGTGATAATCGTTTCATTTATTTTGTTTGGCAATCATAAGGTCTCTGTGGATTGTTATTTGTTGTGATCAGTTTTGGAAAATTGAGAATTATATCTATCAAATATTGCTTCTACCCCATTTTCTCTATCCCTTTCTGGGACTCCAGTATTTGATCATCTAATTTTGTTCTGTTTATCTCTTAACCACTCCTCTGTGTTTAAAATATTTTGTTTCATTCAGGAAATTTGTTTCAAGAAATTTCCTTCTAACCTATTACAAGTTCACTAATTATTTCCTTAATATTCATTCTAATACTCAAACAATCTATTAAATTTCTACTCTTTACTTTTTGTTTCTTAAGTTCTGAAATATTCATTTAACTGTTAAACTACTTTTCTTGTAGTCTTCCAAAATTTTCAATCTTCTCAATTATCCCCAGGATTATAATAAAAATGGTTGTTTAAACTCACACACGGCTAGGGGTACTAGGACTCTGGGATACCTTTAATTCAGTTTCAAGTTTGAAATGATTTGAAATTAAGCACCAATTCGTGGAAGAGCTAAATGACATGCTGTTCACCCAAGTTTTCCCTCTAGCCTTAACAGAGTTTTAGCAGGACTGCACAGGTTCAAGTACTTTGAGCCGCCTCTATCAGAGCAAGCCAGTGCTCCTTAGGAAAGAGTGGCAACAAACACCAAACAGCTTTAGGCTTCCACCTTTCGAACCTTGGCCTTGTAACTCTTCACAGCCTTGTTAGCTCTGCAGTGCTTTCACGCAAGTTGTTTTTAACTTCATCTTAGCTTTTTAAAGTTGTCTTCAAGTGTGAAGATTGGTTCAAATTATCTGATCTGTTATTACCAAAACTGTAATCTGAATAATTACTTTAAAATTCTCTGAAGAATAACATCAAGACAAAAGACCTTTATGTCTTTATCATTTTCAGACGATACATTTCTAATATATGAAAAAATATTTCTGCAGAGCATAAAAAGTGTCAATTAGTTAAAAAAAATTATAATACATGGGCACAGACATTCATTTTAATAGTATTTTCTATTATAATTTTTATGTACCTTCCTATAATATTAAACATAGCACTTGTAAAAGCATATCATTATTATTGCCGTGGTACATTAGAGAGTGCCTGATAAGCGCTCAATAAATTTTGCAAAATGGAATGTATTTGATAAAATTGGAAGAATTTTCATCAAAATAACTCAGGGGTTACTTTAAAGTGACTGCTTTTATGCTGTTTACAAAGACGCATATAAAATACAACTAAATATCAAGGTAAAATTATATCTCTTGGTTTTATTATGTTAGGAGGCCTAGATTGTCAATGTAACAACAACACAATAAAGAAACTTGTACTATAAATTGCATACGCTAAAAATATTGTAATCATGTATCCAAATGCATCAGTAAAAATAATTTCTTTGTAATAATCTATAATACACATATTTAAATATTATATAATATGTACTGATAATTTTCTAGTCTCTCTGTGACTACCTAAAGCTCTAGTAGTCACTCAAATTCATGAACTAAACAAGTCTAAGGTTTTTCATATTCAAGCATCTGAATCACATGAAAATGTAGCCTCAATCATTATCCTTTTCAAGGTATCTGGTCTGTCTCTGCTTTCTTTTGAGTCAATAACTAGACAAGGATTATCTTTGGCAATGTATATAGTCCTACTCATAGTAGAATCACCTCTGGTCATGTTCAATTCTATCTTGATCAGCAATATACTGTTTAAGTCTTTCAACCTAAGTTTAGGATATACTCAGTGGCCTGAGACTACAGGACAGTTTTGTCCCCAGGTGATGGATGGGTAAAGGATTGGTGCTCAGCCTCTTTTGGTGGCTCTAGCCCTTGAAAAGAAAGGTACTATTTCCTCTTTTTCTTTCAGTGTCTAGGGTCACTTTTATCTTTTTGTCCGATCAGCCACTTCATGTTCTCTCTCTCTCTTTTTAAAAATGTTTATTTATTTATTTTGAAAGAGAGACAAAGAGAGAGGGAGAGAGAGTGGGGGGGGGGGACGGGCAGAGAGAAACAGACAGACAGAGAGAGAGAGAGAGAGAGCCCCAAGCATGGGGCTCAATATTGCAAACCATGAGGTTATGACCTGAACCCAAATCAAGAGTCACTTAACTGACTTAGTCACTCAGGCCCCCTTCCACATTCTCTTCTATAGAAAGGCCCACCCTTACCTGGTCTTAGGTTGCTCTGTAAGCATATGGTTGAATCATTCTGTCACATACTTAAATGTAAGTCTTTGTATCTGCTTATCTACAGATAAGTTGAGAGGGAATAATGTGGCCTTGGAAAATAATGTGAAAAAGGTGAGAAAAGTACACAAAAATGCATATTAATATTTAGAGATATAATCCTGTCATGTACCTTATCATATTTATGTATATAAGAATAAAAAAAAGACAGAAAAATAGCTTTTATTTTATGACTCCTATGTGCCAGACAACATAGAAAGGCATTCACATTTAATAAGAACCACAGTCCTTTAAGGCAGATGTTTATAGATGAGGAAACTAAACTTCTGAGCAGTTCATTGACTAGTCAAATGGAAAGTAGTAAATAAGAAAAACAGTCAGATTTTAAACACAGGTCCTGCTAGCTTCAAAGCACGGCTTTTCTTCTATTTCATACTTCTATTTCCGTAGGAGATATAAAAATCCACATGTCTTAACCTTTGCCTTTTCTCATTTTAGATGTTATATGTGCCTTCCTTCTCATGGACTAAAGTAATTTTTTACAGGCCCAAATAACTGGAGATAAAAATTTTTCATAGGCAATGAATTAATCTATTAAAAAATAAAAAAATTGTGGCGCCTGGGTGGCTCAGTTGTTTGAGCATCCGACGCTGGCTTGTGTCATGATCTTGCAGTTTGTGAGTTCGAGCCCCGCATCGGGCTCTGTGCTGACAGCTCGGAGCTTGGAGCCTGCTTCAGATTCTGTCTCCCTTTCTTTCTGCCCCTTCCATGCTCATGCTGTCTTTCTCTGTTTCTCAATAATAAATAAACGTTAAAAAAATTAAAAATAAAAAAAAATAAAAAAATAAAGAAATATCTGGTATTTAAATTGGGTTAAGTTGGGACACTTTTTTTGTGAACCTACTCCCTGTGCTCTAGCTATAAGAGGGAGAAAAATGGGCTAGTTCACCTCCTGATCGCTTGTAGCCTCCATTTCAAATGATTAGTTGCAGCAGAGTACCCAAGTTATATTATAGATGTTATTTAATTAGGATTGTTGGACAAGTGGGAAGAAGAAGCTTATGTAGAAGAAAGGGGCTAAAAAAGAAGAATACTGGTCACATTTACATTTGATAAGCATTGATTATTGGCCAGGCAATTCACAGAGAGCTTCACTGTATTATCTAATTAGTAATGATACGGGTCATTAAATCTTTACCTTAATTTCAAGAAATAGGTAGTATAGCGTCCTCATTTTATAAGTGATAAAACAAAGTGGAGAAGGCACAAGAATAGTTTTACTGTTGTGACAACTTTAAGTAGTTTAAAATTTTAATTTGGCTACATTTCCAATTTTTATTGTTTGTGTTTTCATCAGTGCTTCCAAAACCTTAGGGTACACATGAATCATCTGGGAATCTTATTAAAACGCAGGTTCCTGTTATCAGGTGGGACCTGAGATTCTCCTCAAACACACTCCCACAGACCATACTTTGAAATACAAATCTTTTTAGAGGACTGATTTTTCCATCAAACTAAGTCTCATTCCTAACTGACTTTTTGATGGTTGAAAATTAACTGAGTATTTAATATTTAGATCTATTAAATAAGTATTGACGACCAGATATATTTCAAAATCAAAAGATTGTTTTTACAAAGACAAGAGTTCAACATACAGAGAAAAATTTAAGAAGATATATTCCTTTCCGCCTCCCTCAATATGCTTTCTACATACAAAAAGTACACTAGTATATACACCCTACATTAATAAAGATGGTCATCATTTATAAAACATTTACTATGTGCCACAGACTATTCTAAGAGCTTTACGTATATTATTTTATTCAGTACTATAAGTTATCTATGAACTGCTATTAATATCCAAATGTCACATGTAGACGAGCAGAAGCATTAATAGTTTAGCTGTCCAATGTTGCTAGCACTGACGAATTTCAATATTTTCTGATTCAATCCTTATTTTGCATTTCATGTCATCTTTCTCTGAAGTTTGCAATATGCCAATCTCACTGTTTATTCCTGCTCTATACTTTGCCTCCTAATATTAAGCACAGAGATCTTTCAGAATTAGAATCTGGGCTCAGAGGTCAGGGTAAGAGTCTGGTAAGACAGGCTCAAGTAAAGAATAGAACTAACATTTTGCAGAAGAATCAAAGTCATAGACTAGGACTGGATTATGTCATATCTAAGGTAAAGTTTGCTAGCCTTGTACCAGCTTTCTATAGCCACCAATTTTGTGGCTTTAAACACTACAAGTTTCTTACTTTACAGTTTTGTAGTTTAGAACTCTGGTGGGTTATAAAGTAGATACTTTTATTTTTCTCATTCAGGTTAGCAGAATTCAGTTCCATTCAGTTGTAGAACTAAGGCATCAATTTCTTTCCTGTTTGTCAGTTGAGGGCAATTCTAAGCTTCTGGAGATCACCTGCATTCCTTGGCTCAATGCTTCCTTCCTTCATCCTCAAAGTCAACAACAGAAGATAGAATCATTCTCATGCCCTTTTGTCATTTCTCTCTCACTCTTAAGGGGTGTGTGTGTGTGTGTGTGTGTGTGTGTGTGTGTAGAACATATATACATATACCTTGCTGGGAAAAAGTCTTTGTTTTTAAGGACTTGTGTAATTAGACTGAACCCACCAGGGTAATCTGGGATAACCTCCCCATTCCAACGTCTGTAATCTTAATCACATCTGCAAAAATCTCTTTTTACTGCGCAACTTCAGATATTCATAGGTTGCAAGAATTAGGACATGCACATCTTTGGGAAACAATTATTCTGTCTAACACAAACCTGCTATGTGAAGCTGGCTTATTTTAGTCAGGTTTATTAGTTGCAAAAAAAAGAACAAACTAGGTAAATTGGAATAGGAATGTATTAAATGATATACGCTAGCCCTCAGAAGTCCCAGGGGAGTCAGGGGGGCCAGACAACTGGGTTTAGAGATTATGCCACCAGCAATAATACCCAAACCACACCACTAAACTATTCAGAGGCTTGATTCTAGCACAGGTATTGTAAACCATGAACAGAAGATCCTATCCTCGGCTATTCTGTCATAGCTGCTCCTTGACTCAGTGTCTATGCGAAACTGTGCCATATCCACCACGTATGACTTCCTAAAGTAAGTTTTTCTATTTTTTTCCCCTGCTTAATTGAAGTATTGTGGAGGTACATTTCACTGGTGAGAATCTTGGTCAAATGTTCATCTCTTAGCTGCCAAGAAGGCAGGGAAATTCGATCTTATAATCATTGGTATCAATCTTGCCAAATATAGAGGGAAAATATACAAAAAAAACCCAAACCAAACCAAAACAACAACAAAAAATGGGCCACAAATATGTCCTTACCATACATCTATAATGATCCTCTTTCTCAGATGGATTAAATGGCACTAATAATAGCTGGTGTTGCATACATTACCTTTTAGCTTAAAAATCACATTAATCACAGTAGTATTTTCTATGATATTTGGTGCTCATAAAATACTATAAAAATAATATACTTACTGTCATCTTTATTGTACTGTAGAATTATCACTTACTTAAGAGTAAGGGTCTAAGTTGAGAAGACCTAGGTTTGAATTCTCTCTATGACTTATTTTCCTCATCTCAAATTGGGAAGTTAACGTCTATTTCATAAAATATTTTCCAGAATCAAAAGAGATAATTGGTACATCATTTGATTGCTATTAATTTAATATAAATTCAGAGCCAGGCAAAAGTTTAGAAAATATCTAATACAACTCATTAATGGTGGATCAATTGATAAACTGATGATTTCAGGTTTGGAGATGGGGAAGGTTGATGTTAGCTCACATTTAGTGCAGAATTTTTCCTTCAGAACAAGACAGGCACTTTTAACTAGAGTTGGAAGTACACACTCCCAGGGAAAAGAAAGTTTCCCTGGAAAATCTAATTCTCCCTCTGAGAATTGAATCAGTGGCCCTAGCCATGAACTCTCTGGAAACATGATATGCAGTATAAACTGTAACTTAAAGGCATTTCCATAAAAAGCAAACCATGAAATCATTTCACAAGAATAGATCTAGTGATTTGGTCAAGCTACTCACTACACACATACTTATTCAGTAGGAGTGTTTGAATTCACTAAGAAACAAATCTGTGAATTTGATGCTTGTAACTTGTCACTTACAAATTCAAAATAGTCCATAGAGCACTGAGCATGGAGTTAGCAGTTTAGACTTAAATTCTCATCCTTACCAATTACTAGCTGTGGGCCCATGTCATCCTTCAATTAATGAGAAGTTTCTTATTGACTGATGGCCTACTACACTAAGGCCCTAGCTAGGGGCTGGGGTTATCGTTCACAAAACAGACACCATCCCAGTCTTCACAGAGCATAACATCTTGCAGATGCAGCCATTCAACAATTAAATACACAATTACTCAATTTCAGTTTGAATTAGAGCTACCAGAATTAAATAATATGTTCTCTACAATAAATCTATTCCCCCTTTTAAAATTTTTATTTTTTATTATTTATTTACTTATTTATTAATTTATTTTTGAGAGAGAGAGAGCGCAAGAGGGTGCAAAATGCCTGAGGGGCAGAGAGAGAGAGAGAATCCCAGGAGGGGCAAAAGAAAAGAGAGAAGGGGGGAGAGAGAAGTGGGGCTAACTCAAAGCAGAGCTCAAGCTCATCCAGTGTGGGACTTGAACTCAGGAACCGAGAGATCATGACCTGAGCCGAAGTCAGATGCTTAACGACTGAGCCACCCAGATGCCCTACAATAAATCTATTCCTAACTGCAAAATCTGGAAAAAATAGTATTTCCCCAAAGGAAATAATGTCCTATGCCACTCATTGTAAAAAGGATAAATGAGAAGCTATGGTTTTAAGTAAAGTTAGTGTGCTAAATTCAGAGGTTGTTTAAGGATGCAAAGGAATGGTAAAAAAAGTTACTTTCTAACATTTTACTAGTGAGTCCTTTCTTAAATATCACTTTTATTTTGAAAGTACCTTCTTTCAATTTCTCCTAGCTGGGTCAGAATTTATTCCACACTGCATCACTACGTGACATAAAACAATAGCTTCTTTGAAAATGTGCAGGAAAAATTGCTATCTGATCAGCAGTGATCTATGATAGTTGGACTTGTAGTGTTATTGCTGGTCTTTCAGAGTGAGTGTATCAATACTGACATATTGAGCACAAGCCAATGAAACCCTTGGTGAATTTTATCCTATTTTAGGGGTTATGGATTCCAGTTTTTTTTTTCAATGCCTGAAATCAGGGTCAGCCTAGAGTGAAACCACAAGAAATCTCTTGTCTGTGCTTTGGTCTCACTTCCTTATTCGGGACTGCCCTTTTCCCCTCTCTCTCTCCTAGCCACCATTCTGTACCTCAGTGCTACCCCCGAGACCTTCCTCTCAGCTGGCTGATAAGATGTGTGATGGTTTAACCTCCACATGCTGAGAGCACACAGCAGGCCAGGAAAAGCCTGGAATGAAGAGCAGGCCATGACTCTGGAGGTTCATGCTTTCCTGACACCAGTGAAGTCTCCGTGTGAGATGTCCACAGATACTCCCATAAGATCCCCAGCATTGGTTTTGTTTGCTTGGCTTCCATTATTTTAACAACTCAGTTGTTAATGTAAATAACCTGTCTTAAAACAGCACTGTACTCTAAAATGTTAGAGTTTAGCACCCTTAAATAAATAAGGCTTAAGCTGACATCTCAATGACCAGACATACGTACTTTTGCGAAAGTAAATATGATTACTACACTCCATCCAGAGTACCTTCACTAACTCCAAATTATTTTATAGCGTATAAAATTAGTCAGGATACCCCAAAGTTTGTATTTATTAAAAAAATAAGTTATCTGAAAACCTTCTGGCAAATTTTAATTCTTTTAACTTTATTATGAAATTTTACAGCTAAGTCTCCGAATAAAAATGTCTGCTTCTTTCACATTAAGTTGCTCTTGTAAAATCTAATCATTCACGTCATCACTTGTACTGATTCAACACATTAAAACTACAGTTCTCTGGCATTGACACCAAGAATCATATGCTTCTCTTTAACACCACAGTGTCTCCTTTTGAAGCTGTTACAATATTACTGGAAATGATTTAGCTTCTCTATGTGATACATTTTCATTAAAAATATCTCATTTGGAATAAATCATAGTGATTCAGCTGATGCCTGCAAAAGACAATAATGCACACAGCCAATGAGCATTAATATTATTTTTAATGCAGGGCGTTTTACTTTGCTGACAAAAAGGATTTTGTTCGTATTAAAGAAAAGGTGCATTATTATTTAGTGTCACAAATATTCTGCATAATTCAAGATGTTAAACACCCCTTTATTTTAAAGGAACAAAGCACTTGGCATTTGCGATTTTCTTAAGCATTCAAAATGAAATGTTTCCGACTTTAGAAAGAAATGTTCCTAGCACACCTCTATTTAATGTATCCATGTTTGAAAACTGATTTAAGCTTCAGCAAGCTATAAGAGAACAGGGTTATCTTTATAAGGACATGTGAGGAAAGTGTTTTTTTCCATCATGATATTACACAAAACTAATACACATACTTACTTAATCACTGCAGATGTTAGAGAAAAATAGTTAAAAGAGCTTTCTGTCATGGTAATCATTAATGATGAAATCTTTATCTGCTTAGCAATGGGAGTCTGCCAATTAGTTTCTGTGTCTCTCAAGTTCTGCATAAATATGATAAAATTTGCTTGTTTCCATCATGATTTTTCTAAGGCTCTCTTTCCTGGGCGAATCTCCAGATTGGCAAACTCAAGCAGATTTTAAAATATCCTTTCCATATATCACCCACACTTGTCCTGCTTGCGGATGGATTGACGTCTAAGCTCAGAGGGTTGCAACTAAGCTGCTTTTCTCGGCAGAAAAGTTCATTTTGCTTCAGCTGTTGCAGATACCTCCCTCACCTCCTACTAACTCAGTGTTTTCCAATTGTTCCAGTCTGCTTCCAACTGCTCAGGCACACTGTTCAAGGATCAGTGAAGAATGCCAAGTAAGGGCATCTTTTCCAGAGGGCAGGTCCAAAGTCACTCTTCTCTCTTGACATATTACATAACTTGTCTACATGGCTAAGGTATGATAATATATTGTATTTGTCATTTCAGTTCAGACAGGGAACAAATGATAGACTGGTTGCCTCAAGGTTTGTTTTTGAAATTCAGACATTTAATTTCTTATTAAATCTTGTAATTTGGCTTGTTACATAATTTAAAAATACTCAAAGAACCATCTCTCTTCACTCCTTGTACTGAAGTTCTTTTCTAAGAGTTAAGGTTTCTGGAAGAGCATAGGGCAGGAAGAAGAGAATCTCAAAATAGAAATTAAATATTGGTATCTCAAATCCAACAGTATGTGTCCACCTAATGTATTTAATTTGGGCCTAATTTTGACTCTTAATACACCACTAATGAAGCCTAGGTCACAGAGTCATAGAATGTTCAAATAGACCTAGAGGGAATCTTTAAATTGATCTAGGTCAAAACCCCAACTTCCTCACTTTAAAGGACAGGAAAATGATTTTCATAGAGTTAAGTGAGTTGGCTAATGTCGAATGACTACTTACAAAGCAGACATTAAATCCTGGGCCCCCTGACTTTGGTGCCATTGTACTTTCTTCTAAGAATGATTGTTATAGCCTACACAATCCCTCACTAACTGCAAAATCAACCCCACAAATATGTCCTTTAAAAGTAGATCAATGCCACTGTCTTCATACTTAAATACTAAACTGCATTCCTCAAAAACTGATTAGGAGTCATGCTGAAACACATGATTTTCTACTCGATCACTAAATTACATATAATAACTGTCTACATCAAATAAATGTTTGATATGCCTATGCTAATAAAACATACACTAATATGCTTGTGCTGTTGATATTACTGTCACAGCCTTCATGATTCTTACGTTCTTCAAAGATTTGTAATAATAAATTATTTCAAAAATCATGGCTATATTTTGTTCATAATAATCTGTTCTCTATAAAGGATACATTCTGTGAAACAAAACATTTAAGAGAAAATTGCATCTGAGGCATTTTCTGAATTGAATTTAGATCCGTGAGCAATAATATTTCAACATTAAAAATGTATTGTATATAAATGACTTTATACTGAGCTCCAACTAAAACTAATTGCAGATTAAGGTGTCAAAAACACAAAGTTAGAAAGTTATTTCATATAGATCGCCTATTCCTCAACTGACTTCAGAGTCTCTTTCTCAGTTCACTTGTGCAGAGAAAAAGTATATTGGACAAGATGACCTCTAAGAAACTTCAAGTCTTAAAGCTTTATGATTGTATCTTTTGATTCTGTCCTTTTCAAAGGGAGTTTTGTAATATCAGTATTAAGTAACCAAGTAACCCAATCTTTGCTAAGAAGTATTTTATCTTCAAATAATAGACTGGTTGTCTTTGGGATTATCTGTGATATTTTTGTATCTTTCTGAAGGTTTTGCAGAACGAAGTCTCCAAAAAGAACACTGCAGTAATTTGCCATAAGGAATAGCTCTTCTCAGAGTAAAATGCAGGGAACTTGCATAAAAATTAAGTAAATTTAGACTCCTAAAACTTGTTTTAGAATATATTATGAACTAAATATGGTGTAAAATTCATAGGAAACAAAGTTTACTGTAAGATGAGAGTGTCAAGATTTCTTTAAGTGCATATACAGCAACCTTCACAACAAATGACTGGAGCATTGGTTGGGAAAGAAAGGCTAGATGGAGATGGTATTTGTATGTAGGCAGTTTCCTAGAATATATAAAGCAGAGTCTAAATGTATAATTGTAGCAGCTGTTGTTTCCCTACCCAAATCCCTTGAGATTGCTTTTACTACTTCTCAGGGTTGCTTCTGCTGAGGCCTCACACTGACTGAAATTTTCTAAAGGATTTCACTTAGATTGTAGAATTCATTTCTCACTGTATTAGCTAGGGTTCTCCAGAGAAACAGAACCAATCAGGGGAGCAAGAGAGAGACAGAGAGAGAGAGAGAGAGAGAGAGAGAGAGAGAGGAGATAAGATTTCATAAGGAATTGGCTCAAACAATTGTGGAGACTGACATGTCCCAAAATTTGTAATTGGCAAGCTGAAGATCCAAGTATGCTGACATTATAGTTGCAATGTGAGTTTTAAGTCCTAAGAACCAGGAAAGCCAATAGTAGCTCAGTCTGAGGACTGGCAGGCTTGAGATACAGGAAGAATAGATGTTTCAGTTCAAGTCTGAAGGTAGGAAAAAACTGAATGTCCCCGCTGGAAGGAAGTCATATAGGAGGAGTTCCTCCTTACTCATAGAAAGGTGAGTCTTTTTGTTGTACTCAGGCCTTCAACTGATTGGATGAGGCCCACCCATGCTGGGAGGGCAATCTGCTTTACTCTATTGATTCAAAAGTAAATTGCATCCAGGAACACCCTCAAAGACATGTGCAGAATAATGTTTGACTAAATGTCTTGGCATCCTGTGGCTCAGTCAAGTTGACATATATAATTAACCATCACACTCACCTTCCTACAAGTAACTAAGAGTTAACTGGGGCACCTTATTCTTCCCTCCACCTTGCACGTCATATTCGATCATAAGCTAGGGTGTTGGAGGAATACAAACGTCCTGCTTCCTGACCCCAAGTGATGACAAACCATCTGAGATTAATTCTCCAAAGCTTCTAGGGGATTAGAGAACCTACACTTTATAAAGTTCCTTCTCCTTTCCTACCTTGCTTCTCTCATTCCCTTACTGAGTTCTCCTAAGGACACTCCCTTAATAAACCACAAACAAAATTTCCCATTGCAGGTCAGCTTTTAGAGAACCAGACATTAATAATAGTTTTTTAGCCTCTAGAGAAACCCTGAGGGAAAACTAAGATAGTAGATGGAGCATCTACATTTTTTTCAATCTCTTCTCATTCAATTTTCCCCTATAATTTTTGTATTTATAAAACTTAATTATAAGAAACTATTACAGAAAAACAAATTACTGTGCACTGAAGTATGACAATGATGTACACAAATTAATATATAGTATTGAGGTACTGTTTGTAGTCATATTTCTATGCATTATTTATACATTTTCTGAAAGTGGGAAGACCATTAAACATCACTTAAAATCTAAGACCAAATGAACAAGTATCAAATGCAGAATCATGTTGTGGGATTGTACCAATACAGAAAGAAATATAATCTGACATTCTTTAAACATTACCATTTAAAGAAGAATCTTCCAACTCTAAAGTCAACAGATCTTTACCGTCTCTTATCTTCTGCTATGTTGTGGTTAGCTCATGCTGCCTCTCATATCCAATGTCATCTACTTCATTTCCTGTTCTCCTTTTGCTGAAGTAACTTTTTTTCCCAATAATGCCCTTAGTTATTTAACATATCACAACCATGACCTTTCAAAGTGGAAAAGAGCAACACTTTCAAACTCATTTTATGAGGCCAGCATTTCCCAGGTACCAAAGTCAGACAAAGATACCACAAGAAAAGAAAACTATAGACTGATATCTCTGATAAACATATGAAAACCTTCGACAAAATACTAGCAAATCATGTTCAATAGCACATTAAAGGGATTATACAATATAACCAAGTGAGATTTAGCCCTGAGACACAAGGAAGACCTAATATGAAAATCAATTAATATTATATACCACATTAATGCAATGGATAAAAATCATATGATCATCTCAAAAGATGAAGAAAAAGCATTTGACGAAACTCAATACCTTTTCATAATAAAAACTCTTAAAAAACTACAAATAAAAGGAAATTATCTCAACATAATAAAGGCATATATAAAAAACCCACAGCATACAAAACAGTCAAAAACTGAGAGCTTTCCTCTCAGATTGGGATAAAGGCAAAGGATGCCTGGTTTCACCACTTCTATTCAACATAGTACTGGAGGTTTAGTCAGAATAATTAGGCAAAGGAAAGAGATAAAAGGTAAGCAAATCAGAAAGGAAGAAGTAAAATGTCCCTGTTGTCACATGATATGGTCTAACATAAAGAAAACCCTAAAACTCCCCAAACAAACAAGCACCTGTTAGACACAATAAACAAATTCTGTAAAGTTGCAGGATACAAAGTCAATATAAAAAAATAAGTTGCATTTCTATACAGTAATAATAAACTATCTGAAAAGAAAATTAAAGAAAATATCCCATTTACAATAGCACCAAAAAGAATAAAATACTCAGGAATAAACTTAACTAAGGAGGTAAAAAGGAATATCATTGATGAAAGTTATTAAAGAAGATACAGACAAATGGAAAGACATCGTGTATTCATGGATTGAAAGGCTTGTTGTTAAATGTCTTGTTAAATATTCATACTACACAGAGCAATCCACAGATTCAGTACAATCCCTACCAGAATTCCAATAACATGGTTTGCAAAAATAGGAAAAAAATACAAAAATTCATACAGAACCACAAAAGAAAAGATAATCTTGAAAAACAAAAACAAACAAACAAAACAAACAAACAAACAAACAAACAAAAAAAACAAAAACAAAGCCAGAGGCATCATACTTCCTAATTTCAAAAAATATAAAAAAGCTACAGTAATTAAAACAGCATGGTGCTGGCATAAAGACAGACATAGAGACCAATAGAAAAAAATAGAAATAAATTCATGTGTATGAGGTCAACTGACCTTCAACAAGGGTATCAAGAACATAAATGGGAAGAGAATAGTCTCTTCAACAAATGTGCTAGAGAAACTAGATACCAACACACAAAAGAATGAAATTGAACCCCTACCTTACACCATACACAAACATCAACTCAAAATGAATTAAAGACTTAAACATAAGACCCGAAACTGTAAAGCTCCTAGAAGAAAACATAGGGAAAAAGCTTCATGGTAGTGGTCTTGGCAATTATTTCATCAATATGACACTAAAACCATAGGCAACAAAAGCAAAAAATAGATAAGTAGGACTACATCAAACTAAAAAAAAAAAAAAAAAGTTCTGTTGAACAAAGGAAACCATCAACAGAGTGAAAGGCAACTTACAGAATGGGAGAAAATATTTGCAAATCATATACGAGATAAGGGATTAATATCCAAAACATATAAGGAAATCCTACAACTCAACACCAAAAAACAAATAACCTGACTTTAATGTGGGCTAAAGACTTGAAATGGACATTTCTCCAAATATGATATACAAATAGCCAACAGGTATATGAAAAGATAATGTCACTAATCATCAGAGAAGTGTAAAATCAAGTCAAAACCACAGGGGTTTTCCCCTCACATATGTTAGGATGTGAAAAAAAAAAAAGTGTTGGGTAGGATGTGGAGGAAATGGAACGTTTGTGCACTGTTGGTAGGAATGAAAAATGTTGCAGCTGTTATGAAAAATAGTATAGTGATTCCTCAAAAATTAAAAATAGAACCATACCATCCAGAAATCTCACTTCTAGGTATTATTCAAAAGAATGAATTCGGTATCTAGAAGAGTTATTAGTATTCCAATCTTCATTGAAGCACAATTCAAAATAGTCAAAATATGGAAACAACTTATGCCCATCAACAGATGAATGGATAAAGAAAATGTGGCATAGGGGTGCCTGGGTGGTTCAGTCGGTTAAGCATCGGACTCTTGATTTCTGCTCAGGTCATCATCTCCCAGTTTTTGAGATTAAGCTGGGTGCCGGGCATGGAGCCTGCTGAAGATTCTCTCTCCCTCTCCCTCTGCCCTTCTTCCATTCACTCTTGTTCTCTCTCTCAAAAAGGAAGAAAGAAAGAAAGAAAGAAAGAAAGAAAGAAAGAAAGAAAGAAAGAAAGAAAGGAAGGAAGGAAGGAAGAAAGAAAACGTGGTATCTACATACAATGGAATATTACCCATCTTTAAAAATGAAGAAAATATTCCAACGTGTGACAACATGGATAAACCTGGAGGACATTATGTCAAGTAAAATAAGCCAGTAACAGGAAAAATACTGCATGATTCCATTTATATGAGGTTTCTAAAACAGTCAAGCTCATAGAATCAGAGTGAAATGGTGGTTGCCAGGAATTGGAGGGAGGAGAAATGGAAAGTTGCAAATCAATGGCCATAAAGTTTCAATTATGCAAGGTGAATACATTCTAGAGATCTACTGTACAACATTGTTCCAAAGTTAACAGTGCTGTTTTACACAGATAAAAATTTGCGAAGAGAGTAGATCTCATGTGCTTACCACAATAAAATAAAACTAAAGACAGTGGAGAAACAATGCACATCATTATAGAAACCAGTAAGACCACCAGTTCAGAAGTTAGCTAAACACAAGGTACACTCTAGTCCAGTATATGTCAAAGTGTAACCCACAGTACAGTAAATCCCACAAGAAGTCTTATAAAAGAGAAACATATTTTTTCAGATTCAAATCGATTAGGGAAATAACTGCTGAGTGTACATCCCTTTAGAAAGTCACATTGCACACTGGCATATTAAATATTCTAAGCTGTTTCACATTTAAAACAAAGCAAATCAAAACTAAATGAAAAACAAACAACAAAAATTCTGTTTAACTTTATTTAACCAAGCATTACCAACAATGGGTCTGGGACATTATTTTCAACTAATACTTATTTACAAAAGCAAGAGTTTTGGTTATCACCTCCCCCCCCCACCCTTGAGCAAGAGGGAGAGGGGGAGAGAGAGAGGAGAGGGGAGAGAGGGGAGAGAGATCCACCCCTGCTCTCAGTAATAAATAAACTGAGTAATAATTATTAGTTTTACACTAAAAAACTAAAAATTATTAAGGATTATAGGGTAGCCACTCATTTTTAAACAAGAAAGTCACTAATAATTACTACTAGAATCTCCTTGATTCAAAGAACCAATTTAATAATATTGTAGACAGGGCTTGTTCTCAGGTAGTTTTAACACTAGAGAAAGGCAAATTCATGAAGCCATGAAGTTTATGCGTGCAGTACATATTTGCCTCAAAGAGTTGGGTATTTCACGCAGCATACCATTTTTTAGACATAACTTTCATGAAATGAGGTAATGGTATTTGTGGCTTTTAAATAACTATTTAAATACAAAAATTTCTTAAATAGCAGTAAATTCCAATGCTTTAAAAAACTCTATTTTATTAAAAAAGCAGGCAGAAGACCAATATGTAATCGGAGTTCTTCAGTTGATTTTATATTCTCAGAAAATTTATTTGAACTTGGTCAATTTAGCATTTACATGAATTAAAAGATAATACTTGGGGTGCCTGGGTGGCTCAGTCGGTTGAGCGTCCAACTTTGGCTCAGGTCATGATCTCTCGCAGTCCGTGAGTTCAAGCCCCACATTGGGCTCTGTGCTGACAGTTCAGAGCCTGGAGCCTGTTTCAGATTCTGTGTTTCCCTCTCTCTCTGACCCTCCCCCGTTCATGCTCTGTCTCTCTCTGTCTCACTAGGTTTTCAACCTAGTGAATGGAAGAAGATATTTGCAAATGATATATCTAGTAAGGTAAGGGGTTAACATCCAAAATATATAATGAATTTATACAACTTAACACCAAAAACAAACAATCTGATTAAAAAATGAGCAGAGGACCTGAACAGAAATTTTTCCAAAGACATACAGATGACCAACAGACACATGAAAAGATACTCAGCATCACTAATCATCAGGGAAATGTAAA